>NC_137599.1:6188742-6788742 GCF_963210335.1 Falco punctatus | reverse complement strand
CATACCCAGGTTTACCAATACACACACACCCGCCTCCTCAAACATCCCCCACCCCCCATACACCCACTCCCACAAACACACATCCTTGCCCCACCCCCCACCCCCACACACCCCGCTCCATCCCTAAACACCTTCATCGATTCCCACCCGTCCCTCCCTAAACCCCTTCCCCCCGCCCCCTCCCCTGCTCCCGTCCCTCTGTCCCTGGCATGGCCCAACTGCCCAGCACCACCAGACCACTCTGGCCCAAACACCATAAGGCAATGGTTCCCACCTGACAATAGCAAGTCGAGGAACATTGTTTTTTTTCCTAAATAGAGAGAGTTTTACTTCGTACGCTGCCGACTACGCCGAATTATGTTTTGCTGGCTGACTGGATACACAGCAAAGCTGAACTCCACGTCAAACATAATCAAATCTATCAAGTATATCAAATAATGGAATACATCAAATGCAGTTTCTCATATTGCAATAAAAGAAAATAGCATGCAATATGATAAAAGGAACCAGTAGCAGTTACTGTGAGCGATATGATAAAAGAGCAATAGGAGCGAAGCATCCATTTGTTATCCCAAAGTGTTAACGTGACTAAGGAAAGGAGACATCACCAATTCCCACCCCAACAACACCCAGGCCCACCCTTCGGCTGGGAGCCCCCTTGCAGCCAGTGCCAGGAGTCTCTCGGGAACTGGGAAATTCCCCTGGAGAAGGTACCAGGAAGGAATTCTCTCGCTGCTTCCCACCGTGCATGGTAGCCATGTGAGGCACAGCACAAGAGTTCTGCTCCCTGCTTTCTCTGGTGAGAAAATTGACACAGCACATTTACACCCATACAGAACCAAAAAACATGGCTTGGGAAAGTGCAGGGCTGCTCCCCTGGAGAGGGTTCCAGGAACGAATTCTCTTGCTGCTTCTCACCCTGCCCTGGCAGCTGTGTCAGGCACAGCAGAAAAGTTCTGCTCCCTGCTTTCTGTGGTCAGAAAACTGACCTCTTTTCCTTGGCAATAATGCACAGCCCAAAAAACTCACCTTGGCAAAGTGCAGCAGTGCTCCCCTGGAGAAGGTTCCAGGAACGAATTCTCTGGCTGCTTCTCACCCTGCCCTGGCAGCCATGTCAGGCACAGCACAAAAGTTCTGCTCCCTGCTTTCCGTGGTGAGCAAAATTAATCCTTCAGCGTTGCAGTCGTTAAGAGCCCAAAAAAGTCACTTTGGGAAAGTACAGCACTCCTCCCATAAAGAAGGTACCAGGAAAAAATTCTCTTGTTGTTCTCACCCTGCCCTGGAAGCCATGTGAGGAAGAGCACCAAACTTCTTCTCCCTGCTTTCTGTGCTGAGAACATTGACACAAACCTTGTGCACTCATGCAGAGCTAAAAGAAAAAGTGTATCTTAAGAGAGTGCAGCACAGCTCCCCTGGAGAAGGTTCCAGAAACGAATTCTCTTGCTGCTTCTCACCCTGCCCTGGCACCCATGTGAGGCACAGCACAAAAGTGCTGCTTCCTGCTTCCTGTGGTGAGAAAATTGACCAAAACCTTGTGCACTCATGCAGAACCAGAGCTCACTTTGTGAAAGTGCAGCACTATTCCCCTGCAGAAGGTGCCAGGCAGGAATTCTCTTGCTGTTTCTCACTCTGTCCTTGCGGCCATGTGAGGCACAGCACAAATGTTCTGCTCCCTAATAGCTGTGTTCTGAAAATTAACCCCTCACATTTGCTATCGCATAGAGCCAAAAAACCCCTCACCTTGACAAGTGCAGCACTGCTCCCCTGGAGAAGGTTCCAGGAAGAAACTCTCTTGCTGTTTCTCACCATGCCCTGGCCGCCATGTGAGGCACAGCACAAAAGTGCTGCTCCCTGCTTTCTAAAGTTGGCAAAATTGACCGTTTATAGTTCTGCTCATGTAGAGACAGGACTTTCTTATTCAAAAGCAAAACCCAAAAAGCCACGTAGCCGTGGGAAACCCTTTATCCTTCCGTGTGGCTGGTGACTTCCCATGGCTCTTCCGCAAGGCAGGAGAAACAACCATGAATTTGGAAGCCCACGTAAATTCAAGTACACTTAGTCCTCTGACAGTCACGGCTTATGGGCCAGCAGTCCTCTCACCCCTCCACAGATCTGCCTCTTAGTCCTCTAGCAGTCATCCTCCATGGAGGGACCACAAGTCCTCCATACCTACCTACCAACTCACCAGAAATGAGTCAGACCACGCCAGAAGTGACACTGCCTGACCTGCAGGAGATACATTAGACCAGTAACGATGGTTTCAAGACAGAAAAAAACCACCACCATCCACCAGCCCAGCAGAAAAACAACCAGAAGAAACATCATACACAAACCAAAGGCCCCCATGCAAACCCCACAAAGGCAAAATAGCTGAAAAAAGGCACTCTCCACAAAAAAAAACAACCACACAGAACACATGATAAAAATGCCCTAACCCCAGGAACACAGGGACAACAAACACAGATTCTGTCCATAACAGTAACACACTTTGACACTGACTCGCTTGACCTCTGGCATACCATAACCTTGTTGCCCCCAAACCACAGCACGTTGTAGCCCTAAGGCAACACAAAATGGAACGCAAAGTCCCTGAAGATCTCCGCCAGGGCAAAAGCAAAGCACAGAGCCACACGGGAGGGTGGGGTTGGAAGGGACCCGTGGAGGTCCTCTGGGCCAAGCCCTCTGCTCCAGCACGCCCACCTACAGCAGGTCGCAGAGAACTGTGTGCCCTTGGCCTTTGAAGATCTCCAAGGACAGAGGCTGCACAACCTCCTTGGACAACCTCTGCCAGCATTTGACCGCTCTGAGGGGGAAAATTTGCCATTTCTCTCTCTCATTTCACTGTACCACATTCCAGAACAGCCATGACATTACAAGCTCAGGCTTGAAACCAAGTGCTGTGGCCGGCCTGAAATTCTGTCCCCCTATTTTTCATCCACTGGTAGCTAAAGGAGGACAAAGAAGGATTTCTTTCAAAGGAGAACTTCTCTTCTCCTCTGTCCTACTTCTCTACCAGTGATCTGGATTCTGAGTGCTGCGCCACTGTCCTAATGGCTGGGAGAGGGATACTTCTCGTAGGACAGGGAGGAGGTGACAGTGGAGATCATCAGGCTGGGGAAGCTGAAGGAAAACGCAAGCAACTGGAGTTGCCTGGAGCAAGAGTGGCCAGCTTCAGAGCTAGGTCACCTCGTGTCCTCAGCTCCCATGCAGGAGCTGAACCACACACATGGACTGCAAAGCAGTGTGGCCCATTGAAAAAAACCTGCTTTTGGCTCGGGATCGCCCAGGGGCATTTAACTGCAATTCCGCCCTTGTCAGCAGGAAGGAAACATGCCCTGCAAGCACGCACTGAGGCATGACACCTTCACCGGGGCTAAAGGGTACCTCAGGAGACCTGCATGGGACCCCCCAGCACCTGGATTGCTGGCTGGAGGATGGGTCGGTCAAAGGACCCTGATGGGAGCCCTGCAGGCTCCATACATTGGAGCAACGGGCACCTTCCCTTGTCACACAGAGCATCCTCTCGGATGCTCTGCACAGTTTCTGGTAGATCTCTGGAGAAGAGCTTCTCCGCAGCCCTCTCCCGTGGGCTTGCTCACCCCCGGAGCCCTTCCCAAGCACAGCCCCAGCAGGTGGATGCAGCCGGCGATGCAGGGAAGAACAAGCAGCAGGCACCACAGTCAGCACTGCGGGAAAGCTGGGACCCCAGACACCCACTCAGGCTCCCCAATCCCAGCCTGGCCCACAAGAGTGCCTTTATATCCCTTTCCCACAAGTGCTGAATTCCCCTTCCAGCATTAGCCACTGGACCCACGCTGCTTCTTGCTGCGGTGTACAACAGCCAACAGAGAACTTGCTACATGTCTCTGATTTCCTGCATTTTTCCTGAAAAGGGCGGGTGTGTAACTCTCTGAATGGCTTCTATTTGAAGCAAGGCATTGCTTCGGGTCAACAGTGAAACGAGACACGGGCCATCAAAAGCCGACTACGGGTCCCTTCTTTGCCATGGTCATGGCCTACCCCACAAACTCGCCCCTGGCCGTGTTGGCCACCGGCTGGGTGAAGGTCATGGCTAACAGGGCAGGGGCTCCTGGGTGCTGCTCATCCAGCCCTGATTGCCAAGGGTGAAGCCTTAGCACCCAGGTGGGATAAAGCCTTCCCAAGCAAGGGTGGTGCTCCAGGGGCACCACAACTCCTGCTGAAGCTCACCACACATTTCATTTCCCTGTGGCACCTGGCAGGACACGAGCGGCTCTTGACTGCTGCTAGTCCCCCCGTCTTTTGGTAAAAATGGAAGTTTTTCCTCCCAGTGGGCCTGCTCCAATTCCAGCGCCTTGGGGCCCGAGGCCTAGCACGGCCTGGTTGCCAGAGGCCTTCCCCCGTCTTTTGGTAAAAATGGAAGTTTTTCCTCCCGGTGGGCCTGCTCCAATTCCAGCACCTTGGGGCCCGAGGCCTAGCACGGCCTGGTTGCCAGAGGCCTTCCAACCGCTAGGCCGGCCTCCACCAAGAGGAGTCTGCCTCTAGCCACAATGGCCATCTCTAGGAAAAACAGCTTCTTTTATCGACCAGGACCCTGCCAAAAAGCCAGGTGAAAGCGTTGGCCGCAGGCGCAGGGAGGTGGCCCTCGCCCCCTGCCCTGTCCTGCTCAGGGCTCCCCCGGGCAAGGCAGGGCCGGCCATACTGGAGAGGGCCCCGGCCCCGCCCCCCCAGGCCACGCCCACTTTCCGTTGGGCTCAGACCGTTGGTCACGGGGAGCCCACGGCCACCACAGGCAGCAGGGCAGAGCTGTGCTGGCACGCAGCGGCGCTGGCAGGAGGCAGCCTCTGGCCCAGGAGCGCTGCCACAGCACCAGCACCCCGCTTCCCAGCCTCCCCGTCGCCGGCTGGGCCCCCTCCTCGGGGCACGGCCAGGGCCCTCCTCTCCCGGGCAGGATGGGCCAGGCCTGCTGCTGCTGCAGCTCCAGGTGGGCTCCCCCCGGGCTCGGGGACACGCGGGCACAGCTGGGCCACGCAGCACTGGCGTTGCTCATGCCCGCCGCGCTCTGCTCTGCAGGGAGGCTCTCAGCGATGCCGAGCCGGTGCTGAGTGCGGACGTGCGGCTGACCCGGGGCCGCAAGAGGAGCGAGAGGCGCCTGCTCCTCCTCCACAAGGAACTGGTGGTCGCCAAGTTGCGGTAAGACCCTCAGAGCCCAGATCCTTGCCCCCAGCCCCGGCCCAGGGACACCCTGGCACCAGCCCCAGGCCCCGGACCCTCGGTGCTGGAGGCACCAATGTCCGTCCCAAGGGCAGGTGGGGGACAGGCCTCTGCGCGTGGGGACCCAGCCCAAGGAGCCCCCCTCCAGCTCAGTGCCCGCCTCTGCCCTCTGCAGACATGGCACCAGCCTGCGCCCACAGCTCTGCCTGGCCCTAGACCAGCTGTGGGTGCTCAGCAGCGGGAAGGAGGCTGCGGGGCAGGATGGACAGGAGGAGGAGGAGCAAGGCACCGATGAGGACAGCACCTCTGTCATCCTCGCCTGGCCCACCGGCTCCTGCATTGCCACTTTTGGGTGAGTCGTGGTCGGGCAGGAGAGCTTCCCAGCCGTGCCCACGCCATCCCGTGAATACTGGCCTCTGCCTTGCGTGCAGAGCATGGGCAGGGAGCAGGCAGCTCGGTGGCAGGGAGGGAGGGATGGGGGATGTTTCCCCATCCTGCATCCCCTGGTCACCTTTTGGTCCCCAGAAGGGAAGGGCAAATACAGCTGCTCGGGCAGGACAGAGCGACCCAGGGCTCGGACAGCGCCTCTGTCCTGCCCCACGGGGCAGGGCTGTGCAGGCACCCACCTTTGCCCAGGGCTGGGGGCAGCAGGGCCTGACGCTGTCTCCCCTCTCTTTCTGCAGCTCCCAGGCACTGAAGGAGCTGTGGGTGGCCACGCTGCTGGGGTAAGCCGGGGGGGTGCTCCAGGAGAAGCTGGGCCCACGGGGGAACACAGCCCCCAGCTGGGGAAGGTGCCCCTGGGGCTGCAGGCAGCTCTCAGGCACAGCTGCCTGACGAGAGACAAGAGACGGCTTGGGGCTCACCCAGCTCTCTCCCTCTCCCTTCCCGGTGCACAGGACACCAGAAAGACGCACGGGAGCCCGCGTCACCCGCCTAACATCCATCAAGCTCCTGGCGAAGGAGCTGAGTCGCCGCCACGCCGTGAGTGTCTCTCTGCTCTGGGCCCTGTCCCCAAGCACTGCTCCTGCAGCCGAGCAGCAGACCCATGGCTGCTCACCTTCTTCCCCTCCTTCTCTCCCGCCCAGTGGAGGACAGTGCGCGCCAGGAGCCTGGAGAGGCTGATGGAGGCACAGGCAGAGGTGAGAATGGCTGCCTTTCACCCATCTCTGGCTGTGCTGGGATGTGCAGCGAGTGGGGTGACCATGTGCAGGAGGGCGGGGGTTCCCACAGTACCGCTCCGCAGCAGAGGGGGTTGGGGAGACACCAGGAACGCTGGTACGTACTGGCTGGCTGGCGGAGCTGGGACGAAACCTGCCGCACGGGGCAGAGAGCCTGGGAGGGCAGAGGGTCCCAGCTCTGCCATGCTCAGGCTGCTGGCTCCGGGGGGCAGCTCGCCGCTGGCCCTTTCTGCTGCGGGGCTGCTGTCCAAGCGCAGCCTCATTCTTGGTTCTTGCAGGCTCATCCCAAGCAAGGGCCTGCGACGGCCCCATCTGCAAACGCAGGGGGACTTTGCCACGAGCCAGGTGAGTTTGGGAAAGAAAGGCAGCCTCCTGCAATGGATTGAACTGTGCTCACTTGTCCCCTGAGTGTCGCCATGCAGGTTGGGCACCGCACGGGAGGACAACACCTGGACTGGCAAGGACACCTGCTGGAGAGCGGCCGCTGCATGAGCTTCTGCAGGACACGGAGCCTCTGCGGCTGCCCACAGCTTGCAGGAGGGCAGGGCAAGGGCTGGGACAGGCTGTCCTGGTGGCACACCAGCTCTCGGCAGCCTCCAAGCCACAGCTGCTGAGCCAAAGCCACGGTTCCAGCTGCTGGCTCCCTGCCTGTCCTGCCGCACTACACAGCATCGCGCTGCGGGCAGGACAGAGCAGGGCAGGGCAGGCTCTGGGACCGCTGGCCTGGGGTTCTCCGTTGATGGTGTCTTACTCTGTTTTCCTTTGCAGCAGGAGGGAGCAGCAGCAGCAGCAGGAGGAGGATGGGGCTGCCCTGGCCCTTTGCTCTACGGCGCACCCCGGCCGCTGCCCAGGCACCAGGGCAGGCGGGCTCCGGCTGCAGCAGGGCGCTCTTTGGGCAGCCCCTGGCAGCCCTCTGTGGGGAGGACAACACGCTGCCCCGGCCCATCCAGGTAAGCCAGCCTGCACACGGGGTCCCCAGCCCCCCACTCAGTCCACAGGCAGTGTCCCCTGGCTCCAGGTACTGGGGAATTGGGCTCTCTGCCCATGGCTCACGCTTCTCTGCTCCCAGCCCCTTTGCAGGGGGACAGAGCCCAGTCTGGGGAAGAGCTCTGGCCACGGCCACCGCTGCTGCAGGGCAGCTCCTCAGCCAAGCCACTGTCCTGCATCTCTTGCAGGAGCTGCTGGCTGTCCTGCACCAGGAAGGACCAACGACGGAGGGGATATTCCGCAGAGCTGCCGGCGGCACGGAACTTCGGCAGCTACGCGAGGCCCTGGACCGCGGCACGGAAGTCGATGTGGGAAGCCAGCCTGCACTGCTGCTGGCCGTCATCTTGAAGGTGAGCGCTTCTGAGCTGCAGCTGGAGGAGCTCCTGGCTGGCCTGCAGCGTTCAAAGGCTCACCTGCAGCCCTTGGCATTGCAGGAATTCCTGCGAAGCATCCCCACCAAGCTCCTCGTCATCGACCTCTACGAGGACTGGATGGCAGCCATGGAGAGGGCCAGCAAGCAGGCCAAGGTGGAGGAGCTGAAAGCGTAAGTGTGGGCAGCAGCCTGCCTGTTGAGCAGGGACCGGGAGAGTTCTGGGACCTGCCTGCAAAGCATGGGTTCCTCAGAAAGCTGTCTTTTCGGGCAGCTGCAAAGCTGTGCAACACGGCTGCTGGCTCCCACCCGCCTGGGGCCAGCTGCAGGGACGGCTGTGGGCACCCTCTGCTTCATCAGCCTTGTCTTCCTCTTCCCTCAGGGTGGCCGACAAGTTGCCTGCGGCCAATCTCCTCCTCCTGAAGCGGCTGATGGCCCTGCTGCAGCACATCGGCAACAACGCAGCCACCAGCAGAATGAGCTGCAGCAACCTGGCCATCTGCATCGGGCCCAACCTGCTGAGCCCACCCAACGAGGACCTGCTCCCGCTGCAGGCCATGCTGGCAGTGACCGAGAAGGTACGCCCTACCCAGCAGCCGGCTGCTGCCTTTCCGGCCCATCGGAGCTTGGCTGTTGAGAGGTCCCTGGCTGCCTCCTCCCTTGAGCCAGGGCTGGTGGGCTGGGTGCCTGGAAGAGCAACCCCCAGCCGCAGCCACCTGCGCAGACAAAGGGTCAGCAGCGGGAAAGGCTGCTTGACACGTCTGCAGGCACCTGGCTTGAGACCAAGGCTTTCATGTCTGCAGGTGAACGTGCTGGTGGAGTTCCTGATTGAAAACTGCGGGGACATCTTTGGGGGGGAGGTGGCCGGCCTCTCCCCTCCATCAGCCGAGGAGGTGCCAGCACCCATGGACAGGCGCACAGGTAGGAGGAGGGGCTGAGGCTTGTCACAGACACTGGAGCTTGGGATGCCAGAAACCTCAACGTTGAGGAGACAAGCGGTGTAGGGCTTGGCTGGGCTTTGCTTGAGATGTTCTTGACTTCCAAGAAGTCACGCTGCTGCACGTGCTTTTGCTTTCCAGAGCTGCAGTGCGAAGAGCAAAGTGGCCCTGCAGGCACAGCAGACACCCAGCGTCCAGCAAAAGCCTTTCTGGATGCAGACGCCTCTCTGCTGGACATCGAAAGAGGAGCTGGGGGAGACACAGGGGCAGGGCCCAAAGCGGCAGAGGTACGCCAGCTCCACAGACACTGGGACAACATGTCTCAAGTGGGACAGTAATTTCCCAGGAGGCCAAGCAGCTGCTGGGCCTCCTCCTGGCAGCCGCTCTCTTGTGCCTTTGGGGCTCCTCTTCTCCCCCCAGAGTGGTACGTGTTAAGGAAAACTGGAAAGGCTGTTTCTGGAATGCATTTCATTAAGTATGATCTGCTTCATCAAACAAAACATACCTACAAAATACCCACAAAAGGACAGAAGGGAGAAGCTGTCACATTGAGAGGGCTTTTGCTCAAATCCTACTCCGTCACAGCTTCATCAAGTCTAGGCTGCATTGGCTGGGCTGTGCAAAATGTGCATGATGCAAACCAGCATCTCCTCTGTAGAGCTAAGATGGCAATTTGGCAGTCAGGCCCTCACTACCCCAGGCCGTTACTTGCCACCCGTTACCTCCCAAATTTCTGGTTTAGGCACCTCCAGATTTGCCTCCAGCCACCCCCGAGGGCACGGAAGAGTCCCCGGCACGCCTGCAACAACTGACCAGCCTGCCCCAGGAAACCAGGTAGGAAGAGCTCCCCTTGCCTGACCTGAGAGCTCACTGCAGGGACCTGGGGCTTTCCCCATCTCATCACGCTGTGGGATGGAAAGTTTTTCAGGATCCCACCAGGAGAAGGAAAACTCGAGGAAAAGAAAGAGAAAAGAAATCTGGGCAGAGGAGAGGGACAGCACAGCAAAAATAAAACGGAGAAGAGAGGAAGTCATTTTGCTGACCCAAACCTGAGAAAACGCAGGAAGGTGCAGCACGTCAGGAAGGCCAGGTGTGTACCAGGCGCTGCTGCCCATCTTTCCCAGCTCTGAACACTGCCCTAAGTCAGCCCAGCTGGCTGGCAAGGGCTGGCCAGGGCTGGTGCTGAGCAGGGTTTGGGATGAGCCCCACGGCAGCTCCCCAGGGGCTCCCCGTCGAGCCCTGCTGTGTGGCACAGGGGCACTGTCAGCATCCCTGCGCACGCACAGCTCCCTAGGGACATCACCCCTGGGGAGAAGGCCCCTAGTGGAGGCCAGCAAGAGCTCTCCCTTCTGGGTCATGAGGAATTCCTCAGAAACAGTGTCCTCCAAAGAAGGGGGAACCAAATCCTGCCTCTTCCTGCCTCTGGGGGCTTATCAGAGCTTTCTGACTCTGTCGTTGCAGGTGCTGACTGATTTTCACCGGCTGAACTGCTGTGACTCCTGGGCCCTCGCAGCTGGTGTTGACAATAAAAGAATCTTTTCCCTCTCCTGACTGTGTCTGCCATCGTGTCTTCCGGAGTGGGGCGCTCTTGTGCTGGGAAGGACCCTGGGAAGGGGAGGAGTTTGGGATCGTCCCTTGCCCCAGCACCCTTTCCAGCGGGCATCGGGGCTGAGTTGAGGGGCTTTAGGAGGAAAAGCAAAGCACAGAGCCACACGGGAGGGTGGGGTTGGAAGGGACCCATGGAGGTCCTCTGGGCAAAGCCCTCTGCTCCAGCACGCTCATCTAGAGCAGGTTGCAGAGGACTGTGTGCCCTTGGCCTTTGAAGATCTGCAAGGACAGAGAGCCCACAACCTCCTTGGACAACCTTTGCCAGCATGGGACCACCCTGAGAGGGAACATTTGCCATTTCAATCTCTTCTTTCACTGTACCACATTCCAGAACAGCCATGACATGACCAGCTCAGGCTTGAAACCAAGTGCTGTGGCCGGCCTTCAGGGCCAGCAGGGACTGGGGGCCAGAGGGGAAGTGTTTTAGGGACGGACCGTGGGGGCCGGAGGGAGGGATTTGAGGGACGGACGCTGAGGAAGGCCTCATCCCTGCAGCGATGGCTCAGGCCCAGGGCCTGTCTTAAGGTTCAGTCTCTAGTGTTAGGTCTTAAGGTTATATCTTAGGGTTAAGTCTTAGGCTTCATTCTTAGGGTTAGGTTTTAAGGTTAAGTCTTAAAATTTATCTTAGGGATAAGTCTTTGGGTTAAGTCTTAATATTTAAGTGTTAAGGCTAAGCCTTAGGGTTAAGTCTTTAGGTCAAGTCTTAAGGTTAAGTCTTAAAGTTAACTCTTAAGTTTAAGACTTATGGATTGAGTCTTAGGGTTTAGTATAAAGTTTAATTCTTAAGTTTAAGTCTCAGGGTTAACTCTTAGAGTTAAGTCTTGGGCATAAGTCTTGGGTTAAGTCGTAAGGTTGTGTCTTAAGGTTCAGTCTTAATGTTAAGTCTTAAGGTTAAATCTTAGGGTTCAGTCTTAGGGTTAATTTTTATGGTGAAGTCTTAAGGTAAAATATTAGGGTTAAGTCTCAGGGTTGAGTCTTAAGGTTGACTTTTCGGGTTAAGTCTTAGGATTATTTCTTACGTTTAAGTCTTAGGGTTATGACATAGGGTTAACTCTTATGGTTATGTCAGGGTTAATTCTCAGGGTTAAGTCTTAAGGTTTAACCTTAAGTTTAAGTCATAGGCTTAAGTCTTAAGGTTAAGTCTTCAGTGTAAATGTTAAGGTTAAGTTTTAAGGTTAAGTCTTAAGGTTAAGTCTTGGGGTTAAGTCTTAATGGTACATCTTAAAGTTAATCTTACCATTAAGTCTTAGGGTTAAATCTCAGGGTTCTGTCTCAAGGTTAAGTCTCAGGGTTAATTCGTAAGGTTGTGTCTTTAAGGTTCAGTCTTATGGTTAAGTCTTAAAGGTTAAGTCAATGCTTAATGTTAAGTCTTAAGGATTAGTCTTAGGGTTAAGTCTTAATGTTAACTCTTACGGATTGAGTCTTAGGGTTAAGTCTATGGTTTAATGCTTAAGTTTAAGTCTTAGGGTTAACCCTTAGAGTAAAGTCTTGGGGATAAGTCTTAGGGATAACTCTTTGGGTTAAGTCTTAAAATTTAAGTCTTAGGGTTATGACTTAGGGTTAAGTTTTAAGGTTATGTCTTAGGGTTAATTCTCAGGGTTAAGTCTTTAAGTTAAGTCTTAAAGTTGAGCCTTAAGTTTAAGTCATAAGGTTAAGTCTTAGGGTGAAGTCTTAGGGTTAAATCATGAGTGTAAATCTTAAGGTTAAGTTTTAAGGTTAAATCTTAGGGTTAAGTTTTAAGGGTAAGTCTTCAGGTTAAGTCTTAAAATTTATCTTAAGGATAATTCACTGGGTTAAGTCTTAATATTTAAGTGTTAAGGTTAACTCTTAGGGTTAAGTCTTAAGGACAAGTCTTAAGCTTAAATCTTAGGGTTAAGTTTTAGGGTTAAGTCTTAATGTTAAGTCTTAAAGTTAACTCTTAAGTTTAAGTCTTATGGATTGAGTCTTAGGGTTAAGTATAAAGTTTAATTCCGGAGTATAAGTCTTAGGGTCGATGCTTAGAGTTAAGTCTTGGGCATAAGTCTTAGGGTTAAGTCTTAAGGTTAAGTCTTAGGTTTAAGTCTCAGTGTTAAGACTAAGGGTTACATCTTTGGGTTAAGTCTTAAAATTTTACTCTTACGGTTAATTCTAAGGTTAAGCCTTAACGTTAAGTCTTAAGGTTGAGCCTTAAGTATAAGTCATAGGGTTAAGTCTCATAGGTTAAGTTTTTAGTGTAAATCTTAAGGATGCGTTTTAAGGTTAAGTCTTAAGGTTAAGTCTTGAGGTTAAGTCTTAATGGTACATTTTAAAGTTAAGTCTGAGCATTAAGACTTAGGGTTAAATCCCAGGGTTAAATCTCACGGTAAAGTCTCAAGGTTAAGTCTCAGGGTTAAGTTGTCTGGTTGTGTCTTAGGGTTCGGTCTTAGGGTTAAGTTTTAAAGTTAAACTTTAGGTTAAGTCTTAGGATTAAGTCTCAGGGTTAAGTCTCAGGATTATGTCTTAGGGTAAA
This sequence comes from Falco punctatus, assembly GCF_963210335.1. Taxonomy (NCBI): domain Eukaryota; kingdom Metazoa; phylum Chordata; class Aves; order Falconiformes; family Falconidae; genus Falco; species Falco punctatus. The sequence continues at coordinate 6,775,980 of NC_137599.1, read as the reverse complement.
GCCTAGAGTTAAGTCTTAATGTTAAGTCTTAAATTTAAGTCTTCAGGTTAAGTCTTAAGTTTACATCTTATAGACTGAGTCTTAGGGTTAAATCTTAACTTTAAGTCTTAGGGTTAAGTCTGAAGTGTTAAGTCTTGAGGATAAGTCTTAGGGTTAAGTCTCAGGGTTAAGTCTCAAGGTTAAGTCTCAAGGATAAGTCTCAGGGTTATGTCTTAGGTTTAAATCTTAAGGTTTTGTTTTAAAGTTGAGTCTTATGGTTAAATCTCAGGGTTAAGTCTTAATGTTAACTCTTAAGGTTAAGTCTTAGGGTTAAGCCTTAGAAGTATGTCTTGGGGATAAGTCATAGGGCTAAGTCTCAGGATTAAGTCTCAAGGATAAGTCTCAGGGCTACGTTTTAGGGTGAGGTCTTAAGGTTAAATCTTAGGTTTAAGTCTCAGTTTTAAATTTTAGGGATAAGTCTTATGGATAAGTTTCACGGTTAAGTCTAAGGGTTGAGACTTAAGGTTAAGTCTTAAGATTAAAACTTAACTTTAAGTCTAATGGTTCAATCTTAATGTTAAATCTGAAGTTTAAGTCTTAGGGTGTAAGTCTTAATATTAACTTTTAAATTTAAGTCTTAAGGTTAAGGCCCAACATTAAATCTTAAGGTTAAGTCTTAGGGTTAATATTAGGGTTAACTCTCAGGGTTAAATCTTAAGGTTGAGTCATAAGTCTTAGAGATAGGTCTTAGGCTTATGGCATAGGGATACGTCATAGGGTGAAGTCTTAAGGTTATGTCTTAAAATTCAGACTTAGGGTTAGGTCATACCTACCGTAGGGTTAGGTAATGACTAGAAATTCAAAAACAGCCATGCAATTGTCCATGTTCCAGAAACATGTCTGTTCTGGCTGTTGCAAAGGCCCCAGCAATGTCCATAACTTACAGCCAATTAAATTCTTCTGTAAAATTTGTGTTAGTTTCCAATGAAGAATTAACGGGTCGTATGAAAAATGGTAAACAGCTTCTGAAGTGCTGCTTCTTTGTGTCTTGCAGATGAGTAATACTGCAGCATTACACTGAGGCCAATAAGGTGCTCCCCTTCCATCTTCCCAAGCTGGGAACTACTCTCTACAGGATAGTATCAAAGTATACGCACATTTTAAAGTTAGGAGAAACACTCTGAGTTATTAACAACTAATGTTTTGCTCATATTACAGCAGTTATCCAGCTAGAGAGCACAGTGTAAGGTTTAAAACCACTATTTCACAAGAAAGTACATCTAAACATACCTTAATAAGCTGGGCCAGAGAAAGAGGTGCGGAAGAGTCGCCAATCTATTCAGAAAAATTAAACACATATTCAAGTTCTACATACACGCCTACTGCTGTATGAAAGCCCGCACTATATCCTCTGAGTGCCACTTAAAGAGCCACCTCCAAGCCAGTGGAATTTGGATTTGTTCAGAACAAAGTACAAACCTTAAAGGGCTGAAGTATGCCTGCGTTGTTAATGAGAAGAAACTAAAGTAACCAACCCCTCTTGAGATCAGTCTGTCGCTCAGGATACCTCAGAGGGGGACTCTTGTCAAATGCTCACAACTGCTTAAAAGACGGAGGGTCAAGGAAGCTGTCCATTTTCAGCTCAAAAGGATCTAAAAAAAATATTTCCATTTATTTGAGAAGGTATTATCACTACAGGAAACATTGTCAGTGCAGTTTATAAATTAATCAGTTAATAGCTCAGCATTTTCTAAATGCACACAGGTATGGTTCATGAACGCAGTATAGTTTTTGCGCTGTCTTTCATTTACTTTCATTAGACCCCAAGTTCATGAATTTCTAGATGAAGTTATCCTAAGAGCTTACAAAGTGATCAGATCCCGTGACCTAGAGCTCGTGTAATGCATCACACCATTCGAGTGAAGAAAAAGCAGTTATACTTACAGATGAAAACCAAAAAAACACCACAAAGTAATGTTTGTACTAAGAGGGCTATTTTGAAATGCATCGTTGCACGTAGCATTCCCCCCAAGGGCCAAATGGCGATCTAGGCCATTACTAGTCAAGTACCTCCTCGAGTTACTTATTCATGTCTTAGCAGCAGAACGACAGTGTTTTCTGAACTGAAGAAAAATGCTGCCCCTTTTCCAAATGTAAATTCACAGTGGTGGTGTACTGAAGAGTGGCACCAAGTTCAGTGGTACAAACCTTGAACCTGCAAGCTCTAAAAATGAGCCTGCATTATCTGTACAACACACAGTCATACAAGAAAGATTCTAGCCTAGTCAGTACGAAACGCAATGCCTTACTAGGCACAAATACCATTATTCACATTAGAACCGCGCAAATGTTGGCATTGCTCAGTTTTCACTATGCTGAATCAAATACATTGGATTTACGGCATACACTGTGTTTCACTGGAAAATATGTTTCTATATATATCTTACAAATATTATATATAAAACATCTCTATTTTATATATATAAAAGAATTAGTACAAGGCTACATTTCTTAGACTTAGGTGCAGCATGTAGAAAAAAGTTTCAGCTTGTGTCTTTACATACCTCTTTTGATGTTCTACTCGCTGGCTCAGTTTGACTTCTAGAAGAAGAAAAAAAGATGATCAGAACTTAAAATAAAGCACTCGTAACCAACATAAAGCCGTGAAAACAGTTTATAAAACCTGAACACCAAAACACTGTGTTCTGATAGTCTTATGAATATGGAAATTTATTTCTATACTTAAAGTGTGCTCTCCTGGCACATTCAGTGCAACTGAAATAAAACCCCAAATCCCATTCCTTCTTTGTCCCCAATTACTCTAAGATACAGAATACAGCAGTGCAAGAAGAAGTCCTCACATATTTTCTTTCTGCTCTCTAAGTCTCAAAACTGTGAAGACTGTGCTACAGTTTTCTGTTCTTAAAGAGTCAGCCATCCAAATATGAAGGCACCTTCAGGCAATCTGTATAGCCCCACTTTCACAAACAGGTACCAGACAGAGCACTTTGGTTTCTACACTCCCCTGACAAAACAAGAACAGTTGTCTGTAGAAAAGTGTTTCTTTGTGGAAGCCCAAGCACTGTGTTCAGGTACCTACCATCCTCTAGCCTAAAGTGACTACCAATAGCAGTAGAAACATCACCTGAAAGCAGTTCCAAGGATTTTCTGTGGTCGAGGAGGCCTGTGTTAAAAAAATAAGAAAAAAAGCCCGGATTACCAGAATTTGCTTTAGGATCATCTTGAACATGCTCCAGTATTTTAGGAAACACTTATGACACACAAGCCCTTGCCGAGATTCCACATACTCATTGGTCTGTACCTGCATGCTACTCATGAATCAAACATGCAACCGTCCATCAGTTAACAAACAATTCATACATCATCCAAAGCGTCCCACGAGCAGAGGCAACCCAAAGGCTGCTGTGCAGGTCCTGCACAAATAGAAAGGCTCATTCTTCCTGCCACTGCTACACCACCACCAGGCTCGCAAGTACAGCCACGTACCTCCTGAACATGAGGAAGTGCTTTAGATTACCGCACCGTGGTTTCTCCATCCATTTGCCTTGAGGAAGATACTACAAGGTGACTAACGCATTTCTGAAGGCCTCTCCACCGTGACAGCATGCGTTCATCATTCCCAAACACTAACGACTCTACCAGTTGTTTCCACAAGGTTTCCAGCTGAAGGAATAGAAAGCTGACCTGCCCGATCCATTGGCAACTTTAGGAGAGCAGCGGCATTCATCCCTTACCCCCACGTGCAGGTATTTCTTGGATCTTTGATGCTAGTGGCACCTAGCCTCTCATTTTAGGGCAGCATTCCAACACCAGGAGAGGGTGCCATCCAACCAGAAATGGAGGCTATATTGACAAGACAGCACTAAGCATCCCCATCTAAATTAACCCCCCAAACCAGGCCATGTTTAGAAGCACAGTGCTGTGGCATCCAGAAAGTCTTGGTAGCGCCTGAAAGCACTGTAACACCTACTGCAGTAATATGCCCAAAGCTTACAGGGGAGCCACATAAATTCAGGGGGTTTTGCTTGCAGATGCTTCACGGGTACTAGGATGCTGCTGTACTGTTTGTTTGAGACACGCTGTAACGCGCCAGTATACTCTATTTATTGAGAACTAACATTAGAAAGACATGGCAAAACCACAAGTCAATAATATCTACTCATGGTGGAGGAGAGGTCTGTCTTGAAGAAGCCTTGAAAACATGAGCATTCAAACCATGCTGATGCAGCTGATACAGAACTGGACTGTACGAATACATCGATGACAGCGATAATGCTGTAGTCAGGCTTACATTTGAGTATCTGCAATTGTAATCAGATTCTCTGTCCTCCATAAATCTGAGGAATACAGCAGTAATACCTGGAGCACAGAGAGCAGCTTAGGGTGAAATCAGACTTAGAAAGGTAACTACTAACATTTGGGAAAGTGCTCAACTGCTTTCTGAGCTTCAGGTTTGGAAAAGATCAACTGTTCCTTCACCGTCCTGGCACAAAAGGCAACATGCTTTAGGATGTTGTTCTTTTTCTCTTGCCCGACATAGACATTGTCTTTAGGAATCTAATAGGAAGCACTTAAGAATGAAACTTCTTGTTTGCACGGTTTGCCAGCTGGCCACTCTCAGTCTTTCCTCTGGAGACAGTATGAAGCCCCCACACACCCCCCCCTTTGGGGTGTAAGAATACCCTGCCCCCCTCCCCCAAACAAAGGAAGCAGTCAAACACGGAGACTCGGACTGCTGGCAGATGGGAACAAATCACCAGTTCACACTGCAATGTGTCTCTCCGTTTACTCTAAAAGCAATACAAGCAAAAGCATACAATAAGGGATCTCTCTGCATAGAGGAAACAGGATGGAGAACTTGACTCTCAGAAAAACCAAGCCCAAGAACAAACCCAATTCAAACATCTGAACAGTTACCACTGTTGGAGCTTGAATGCCACGTCCCAGCGGGCTGAAAAATCTAAGTCTGCTTTGGGACAGATACATTCAAATCTGCCCTGTCACAACAAAAGTTAACAGCAGCTTTAACAAGAAAGATACAACCGGAATGCCTCCGTAAACTAACAGCCACAAAGAAGGTGAACACACTGAAACCCCTCCCAAAGAACACAACGCGTTATGGCTACTTACCCAAGGTCTGTCTTGCCGGTAGCTTTAACTCCTCTAACAGGGACTCCCCTAACAGTTACCGATGAGTTCCCCGGAATCAGGGCATTATCATCTGTGTATTCTGGAAACAACATCAATACAGAGAAAGCATCAGTCAGTTTGTAAGAGTGATATTAACATGTCGTGACGTAGCACTTCAGGGAATCCCTTTACAGATAGAAAAGCAACATTTTACACACAGCGTCATGCTTTCATCATCTCACGGTACCTTTCCAGAAATCTTCAGGTCTGATAGTCAAACACAAGCAGCAAAATCTTTTCCATTTTTTTGGAATCGTTTCAATGCCAACAGCAAAATGGTCTCTAAAGTCACTAAAGCAGTGTCTGCTAAAGCATGAGGTTCTTTCCTGATCTAACTTTCATTGCTTTTGCTTCTGTTAGCTTACAAAACCCTAGAACATGTCTCTATAATAGCGAGCACGGAAGAGGACACTCCCACCCTGCCTCCCACCTTTTCAAACACATCCCAACCATCCATTTTGCCTTCCCACCATCTTCAAAAAGAGTCCACCATCTCTTTTTTCCCCCCCCCGATGTCCCCTCCTGTCACCCCCGGGCTGTCACTACCTGGTGACATAAGCTACATAAGTTAAAAAAGAAAATAAGAAAAAAAAAACCAAAACGAAAACCTGCTTTGGTGAACACCAAAACACCCGTGACTTTCTCAGACTCTTCACTACCCCACATGTGAGTCAAGGGACAGGGTCTCCTAAAGGCTCTTTTGCAGGCACTTCCTGAAGACACCCCCATCCCCCACCCCCCACCCCACCCTGCTTTTCTACAAGTGCACAAAGAGGTTAAGAAGAGTTTCCTGTCTAAGTTAAAGGAGGCAGTTTCTGAAATTAGCTTAGGTGAAAAAAACAAGGTGGTGTATTCATGGATTTTCTCCTCTGCAGAGCCATGAAGAAAACATGAAACGCACTCCCCAAAGGCAAAGGAGCAAACTGAGGGAGAGCAGCTCATTGGCACCTTTCAAAGCTTCAACAGTCTGGAGAAACGGGAAAAAAAACATACAAAGATAAAGAGCAGCCAAGATGCACTTTTATAAAATGCACATTGGAGCCTGTTCCAGATCTCAGAATGACTTTCAATATTGCTTTGCATGACTATTAGACCAAGGCCTAAAGTGGAGTGATAGCTTCTGCTTGCCGGGGCATGGCAAGATCACTCAAACGAGCGACAAGGTAACAAGTAAACACCAAAGGCAATAGTGGAGCTTACCGTTCCCCTCCACTGGCGACCAGCTGTGCAGTAAACCAGCTTAACCAGCCTCCCTAAGGATGGCTCTAAAGTCGCTGAAAAGGAAAAAAAAGAAGGTAAGTCCTTAGCCTGAAATGTAAAGGCACCATCTTGGCTCCCAGGCAGGTGGCACTGATGGCCCAGCAGGGTCATGTCCCCACGTTCCAGGAAAGATAAAAAAAGTGCAGGACATGTTTGTGGGGTGGGTTTGATGCATCCTTTCCGTTTGCTGAAAGCCTGAGGAAGGATGTATTCCCCGGTAGGACCGGTGGCACTTTAGACCTGAGGTTAAAAAAGTGCTGCACTTCAGTGACGCTCCCCAAGCTGCTTTCACCACCAAAGAGAAAAAGATTTGCTCTCTCCAGTATGGTGGGAATGATGCCATAAAGTCGGTCAGGGAGAAAAACCCTCTAAGCCTTGCTTGCAAGTTTCAGAAGGCCGGCATTCTTTATGGCAGTGCTGGGAGCACGGGGGAATGTTTCCTCTGAGCGTGCTCACCCAGTTCCTCGAGGGTACGCACTATGGACAGCAGAGCACTTGCACACTCATAGCGCATTACACATGCATTTTCAGTCAGGCACGGGATGGGTTACAAGTTGCTTGCTTTAATGCAAACGAGCACACACCCTCAGACAGCACTGCTGAGGTTTTTTACTAGCTCCCCGTGCTCCCCAGGTGGGGCCTTGCCCTCTCTCGGGGGGCTATCTGAGTCAGAGGTCACGATCTCCCCCCACAACAATTACCTTTGTCCGAATTCCAACCAACATTCTGCGGATCGCAGCACTCTATCGGCTTGTCTCCTCCTGCGACCACAACGTCCTCACCCAGAGGCTCTTTTTTTCCCCATCCATTCTTTCTTCCCCATCCTTCCCAAGGCTGACTCCCTGGATGAGAGGTCCCTTAATTCGTCACTTCTAACAGCTTTAGAGAGTCAGCTTGGCCTAACCTTTGTGCGCAGGTGTGTTTAACGTAGAGCTACACACCAAATCAGAGCGTGGCAGCTGGGGAGCTCAGACATCTCGTCCCTTTGCCGAGCCAGCAGCTTCCCCTTAGCAGAATCCCTGGACATAAATGTATATACAGTGGAATCTATACAGTGGCATCAAAGGTCCTGCCAGACACCACATCCGTCCCTAAAATCCTTCCCCCCAAACAACCCTGAAAGACTTCCCTTGACACCCTCCTCCACCCCAGGCTGTTCCTGAAATCATCCCCCACCTCCCCGCCCTGGCCCTAAAACCTGTTCCCCCAGACCCTGGTGCAGCCCTCCCCCACCCTCGGTCCGTCCCTAAAATCCTTCCCCCAGCTCCCCGGTCCTTCCCTAAAGGCCTTCATCAAACCTCCCGTCCGTCCCTAGAACCCTTCCCCCAGGCTCCCCACTCTGTTCTCTAGATAACACACACACCCTCCACACCCCCCCACCCCCACCCGCCCCACCCCCATACCCAGGTTTACCAATACACACACACCCGCCTCCTCAAACCTCCCCCACCCCCCATACACCCACTCCCACAAACACACATCCTTGCCCCACCCCCCACCCCCACACACCCCGCTCCATCCCTAAACACCTTCATCGATTCCCACCCGTCCCTCCCTAAACCCCTTCCCCCCGCCCCCTCCCCTGCTCCCGTCCCTCTGTCCCTGGCACGGCCCAACTGCCCAGCACCACCAGACCACTCTGGCCCAAACACCATAAGGCAATGGTTCCCACCTGACAATAGCAAGTCGAGGAACATTTTTTTTTTTCCTAAATAGAGAGAGTTTTACTTCGTACGCTGCCGACTACGCCGAATTATGTTTTGCTGGCTGACTGGATACACAGCAAAGCTGAACTCCACGTCAAACATAATCAAATCTATCAAGTATATCAAATAATGGAATACATCAAATGCAGTTTCTCATATTGCAATAAAAGAAAATAGCATGCAATATGATAAAAGGAACCAGTAGCAGTTACTGTGAGCGATATGATAAAAGAGCAATAGGAGCGAAGCATCCATTTGTTATCCCAAAGTGTTAACGTGACTAAGGAAAGGAGACATCACCAATTCCCACCCCAACAACACCCAGGCCCACCCTTCGGCTGGGAGCCCCCTTGCAGCCAGTGCCAGGAGTCTCTCGGGAACTGGGAAATTCCCCTGGAGAAGGTACCAGGAAGGAATTCTCTCGCTGCTTCCCACCGTGCATGGTAGCCATGTGAGGCACAGCACAAGAGTTCTGCTCCCTGCTTTCTCTGGTGAGAAAATTGACACAGCACATTTACACCCATACAGAACCAAAAAACATGGCTTGGGAAAGTGCAGGGCTGCTCCCCTGGAGAGGGTTCCAGGAACGAATTCTCTTGCTGCTTCTCACCCTGCCCTGGCAGCTGTGTCAGGCACAGCAGAAAAGTTCTGCTCCCTGCTTTCTGTGGTCAGAAAACTGACCTCTTTTCCTTGGCAATAATGCACAGCCCAAAAAACTCACCTTGGCAAAGTGCAGCAGTGCTCCCCTGGAGAAGGTTCCAGGAACGAATTCTCTGGCTGCTTCTCACCCTGCCCTGGCAGCCATGTCAGGCACAGCACAAAAGTTCTGCTCCCTGCTTTCCGTGGTGAGCAAAATTAATCCTTCAGCGTTGCAGTCGTTAAGAGCCCAAAAAAGTCACTTTGGGAAAGTACAGCACTCCTCCCATAAAGAAGGTACCAGGAAAAAATTCTCTTGTTGTTCTCACCCTGCCCTGGAAGCCATGTGAGGAAGAGCACCAAACTTCTTCTCCCTGCTTTCTGTGCTGAGAACATTGACACAAACCTTGTGCACTCATGCAGAGCTAAAAGAAAAAGTGTATCTTAAGAGAGTGCAGCACAGCTCCCCTGGAGAAGGTTCCAGAAACGAATTCTCTTGCTGCTTCTCACCCTGCCCTGGCACCCATGTGAGGCACAGCACAAAAGTGCTGCTTCCTGCTTCCTGTGGTGAGAAAATTGACCAAAACCTTGTGCACTCATGCAGAACCAGAGCTCACTTTGTGAAAGTGCAGCACTATTCCCCTGGAGAAGGTGCCAGGCAGGAATTCTCTTGCTGTTTCTCACTCTGTCCTTGCAGCCATGTGAGGCACAGCACAAATGTTCTGCTCCCTAATAGCTGTGTTCTGAAAATTAACCCCTCACATTTGCTATCGCATAGAGCCAAAAAACCCCTCACCTTGACAAGTGCAGCACTGCTCCCCTGGAGAAGGTTCCAGGAAGAAACTCACTTGCTGTTTCTCACCATGCCCTGGCCGCCATGTGAGGCACAGCACAAAAGTGCTGCTCCCTGCTTTCTAAAGTTGGCAAAATTGACCGTTTATAGTTCTGCTCATGTAGAGACAGGACTTTCTTATTCAAAAGCAAAACCCAAAAAGCCACGTAGCCGTGGGAAACCCTTTATCCTTCCGTGTGGCTGGTGACTTCCCATGGCTCTTCCGCAAGGCAGGAGAAACAACCATGAATTTGGAAGCCCACGTAAATTCAAGTACACTTAGTCCTCTGACAGTCACGGCTTATGGGCCAGCAGTCCTCTCACCCCTCCACAGATCTGCCTCTTAGTCCTCTAGCAGTCATCCTCCATGGAGGGACCACAAGTCCTCCATACCTACCTACCAACTCACCAGAAATGAGTCAGACCACGCCAGAAGTGACACTGCCTGACCTGCAGGAGATACATTAGACCAGTAACGATGGTTTCAAGACAGAAAAAAACACCACCATCCACCAGCCCAGCAGAAAAACAACCAGAAGAAACATCATACACAAACCAAAGGCCCCCATGCAAACCCCACAAAGGCAAAATAGCTGAAAAAAGGCACTCTCCACAAAAAAAAACAACCACACAGAACACATGATAAAAATGCCCTAACCCCAGGAACACAGGGACAACAAACACAGGTTCTGTCCATAACAGTAACACACTTTGACACTAACTGGCCTGACCTCTGGCATACCATAACCTTGTTGCCCCCAAACCACAGCACGTTGTAGCCCTAAGGCAACACAAAATGGAACGCAAAGTCCCTGAAGATCTCCGCCAGGGCAAAAGCAAAGCACAGAGCCACACGGGAGGGTGGGGTTGGAAGGGACCCGTGGAGGTCCTCTGGGCCAAGCCCTCTGCTCCAGCACGCTCACCTAGAGCAGGTCGCAGAGAACTGTGTGCCCTTGGCCTTTGAAGATCTCCAAGGACAGAGGCTGCACAACCTCCTTGGACAACCTCTGCCAGCATTTGACCGCTCTGAGGGGGAAAATTTGCCATTTCTCTCTCTCATTTCACTGTACCACATTCCAGAACAGCCATGACATTACAAGCTCAGGCTTGAAACCAAGTGCTGTGGCCGGCCTGAAATTCTGTCCCCCTATTTTTCATCCACTGGTAGCTAAAGGAGGACAAAGAAGGATTTCTTTCAAAGGAGAACTTCTCTTCTCCTCTGTCCTACTTCTCTACCAGTGATCTGGATTCTGAGTGCTGCGCCACTGTCCTAATGGCTGGGAGAGGGATACTTCTCGTAGGACAGGGAGGAGGTGACAGTGGAGATCATCAGGCTGGGGAAGCTGAAGGAAAACGCAAGCAACTGGAGTTGCCTGGAGCAAGAGTGGCCAGCTTCAGAGCTAGGTCACCTCGTGTCCTCAGCTCCCATGCAGGAGCTGAACCACACACATGGACTGCAAAGCAGTGTGGCCCATTGAAAAAAACCTGCTTTTGGCTCGGGATCGCCCAGGGGCATTTAACTGCAATTCCGCCCTTGTCAGCAGGAAGGAAACATGCCCTGCAAGCACGCACTGAGGCATGACACCTTCACCGGGGCTAAAGGGTACCTCAGGAGACCTGCATGGGACCCCCCAGCACCTGGATTGCTGGCTGGAGGATGGGTCGGTCAAAGGACCCTGATGGGAGCCCTGCAGGCTCCATACATTGGAGCAACGGGCACCTTCCCTTGTCACACAGAGCATCCTCTCGGATGCTCTGCACAGTTTCTGGTAGATCTCTGGAGAAGAGCTTCTCCACAGCCCTCTCCCGTGGGCTTGCTCACCCCCGGAGCCCTTCCCAAGCACAGCCCCAGCAGGTGGATGCAGCCGGCGATGCAGGGAAGAACAAGCAGCAGGCACCACAGTCAGCACTGCGGGAAAGCTGGGACCCCAGACACCCACTCAGGCTCCCCAATCCCAGCCTGGCCCACAAGAGTGCCTTTATATCCCTTTCCCACAAGTGCTGAATTCCCCTTCCAGCATTAGCCACTGGACCCACGCTGCTTCTTGCTGCGGTGTACAACAGCCAACAGAGAACTTGCTACATGTCTCTGATTTCCTGCATTTTTCCTGAAAAGGGCGGGTGTGTAACTCTCTGAATGGCTTCTATTTGAAGCAAGGCATTGCTTCGGGTCAACAGTGAAACGAGACACGGGCCATCAAAAGCCGACTACGGGTCCCTTCTTTGCCATGGTCATGGCCTACCCCACAAACTCGCCCCTGGCCGTGTTGGCCACCGGCTGGGTGAAGGTCATGGCTAACAGGGCAGGGGCTCCTGGGTGCTGCTCATCCAGCCCTGATTGCCAAGGGTGAAGCCTTAGCACCCAGGTGGGATAAAGCCTTCCCAAGCAAGGGTGGTGCTCCAGGGGCACCACAACTCCTGCTGAAGCTCACCACACATTTCATTTCCCTGTGGCACCTGGCAGGACACGAGCGGCTCTTGACTGCTGCTAGTCCCCCCGTCTTTTGGTAAAAATGGAAGTTTTTCCTCCCAGTGGGCCTGCTCCAATTCCAGCGCCTTGGGGCCCGAGGCCTAGCACGGCCTGGTTGCCAGAGGCCTTCCCCCATCTTTTGGTAAAAATGGAAGTTTTTCCTCCCGGTGGGCCTGCTCCAATTCCAGCACCTTGGGGCCCGAGGCCTAGCACGGCCTGGTTGCCAGAGGCCTTCCAACCGCTAGGCCGGCCTCCACCAAGAGGAGTCTGCCTCTAGCCACAATGGCCATCTCTAGGAAAAACAGCTTCTTTTATCGACCAGGACCCTGCCAAAAAGCCAGGTGAAAGCGTTGGCCGCAGGCGCAGGGAGGTGGCCCTCGCCCCCTGCCCTGTCCTGCTCAGGGCTCCCCCGGGCAAGGCAGGGCCGGCCATACTGGAGAGGGCCCCGGCCCCGCCCCCCCAGGCCCCGCCCACTTTCCGTTGGGCTCAGACCGTTGGTCACGGGGAGCCCACGGCCACCACAGGCAGCAGGGCAGAGCTGTGCTGGCACGCAGCGGCGCTGGCAGGAGGCAGCCTCTGGCCCAGGAGCACTGCCACAGCACCAGCACCCCGCTTCCCAGCCTCCCCGTCGCCGGCTGGGCCCCCTCCTCGGGGCACGGCCAGGGCCCTCCTCTCCCGGGCAGGATGGGCCAGGCCTGCTGCTGCTGCAGCTCCAGGTGGGCTCCCCCCGGGCTCGGGGACACGCGGGCACAGCTGGGCCACGCAGCACTGGCGTTGCTCATGCCCGCCGCGCTCTGCTCTGCAGGGAGGCTCTCAGCGATGCCGAGCCGGTGCTGAGTGCGGACGTGCGGCTGACCCGGGGCCGCAAGAGGAGCGAGAGGCGCCTGCTCCTCCTCCACAAGGAACTGGTGGTCGCCAAGTTGCGGTAAGACCCTCAGAGCCCAGATCCTTGCCCCCAGCCCCGGCCCAGGGACACCCTGGCACCAGCCCCAGGCCCCGGACCCTCGGTGCTGGAGGCACCAATGTCCGTCCCAAGGGCAGGTGGGGGACAGGCCTCTGCGCGTGGGGACCCAGCCCAAGGAGCCCCCCTCCAGCTCAGTGCCCGCCTCTGCCCTCTGCAGACATGGCACCAGCCTGCGCCCACAGCTCTGCCTTGCCCTAGACCAGCTGTGGGTGCTCAGCAGCGGGAAGGAGGCTGCGGGGCAGGATGGACAGGAGGAGGAGGAGCAAGGCACCGATGAGGACAGCACCTCTGTCATCCTCGCCTGGCCCACCGGCTCCTGCATTGCCACTTTTGGGTGAGTCGTGGTCGGGCAGGAGAGCTTCCCAGCCGTGCCCACGCCATCCCGTGAATACTGGCCTCTGCCTTGCGTGCAGAGCATGGGCAGGGAGCAGGCAGCTCGGTGGCAGGGAGGGAGGGATGGGGGATGTTTCCCCATCCTGCATCCCCTGGTCACCTTTTGGTCCCCAGAAGGGAAGGGCAAATACAGCTGCTCGGGCAGGACAGAGCGACCCAGGGCTCGGACAGCGCCTCTGTCCTGCCCCACGGGGCAGGGCTGTGCAGGCACCCACCTTTGCCCAGGGCTGGGGGCAGCAGGGCCTGACGCTGTCTCCCCTCTCTTTCTGCAGCTCCCAGGCACTGAAGGAGCTGTGGGTGGCCACGCTGCTGGGGTAAGCCGGGGGGGTGCTCCAGGAGAAGCTGGGCCCACGGGGGAACACAGCCCCCAGCTGGGGAAGGTGCCCCTGGGGCTGCAGGCAGCTCTCAGGCACAGCTGCCTGACGAGAGACAAGAGACGGCTTGGGGCTCACCCAGCTCTCTCCCTCTCCCTTCCCGGTGCACAGGACACCAGAAAGACGCACGGGAGCCCGCGTCACCCGCCTAACATCCATCAAGCTCCTGGCGAAGGAGCTGAGTCGCCGCCACGCCGTGAGTGTCTCTCTGCTCTGGGCCCTGTCCCCAAGCACTGCTCCTGCAGCCGAGCAGCAGACCCATGGCTGCTCACCTTCTTCCCCTCCTTCTCTCCCGCCCAGTGGAGGACAGTGCGCGCCAGGAGCCTGGAGAGGCTGATGGAGGCACAGGCAGAGGTGAGAATGGCTGCCTTTCACCCATCTCTGGCTGTGCTGGGATGTGCAGCGAGTGGGGTGACCATGTGCAGGAGGGCGGGGGTTCCCACAGTACCGCTCCGCAGCAGAGGGGGTTGGGGAGACACCAGGAACGCTGGTACGTACTGGCTGGCTGGCGGAGCTGGGACGAAACCTGCCGCACGGGGCAGAGAGCCTGGGAGGGCAGAGGGTCCCAGCTCTGCCATGCTCAGGCTGCTGGCTCCGGGGGGCAGCTCGCCGCTGGCCCTTTCTGCTGCGGGGCTGCTGTCCAAGCGCAGCCTCATTCTTGGTTCTTGCAGGCTCATCCCAAGCAAGGGCCTGCGACGGCCCCATCTGCAAACGCAGGGGGACTTTGCCACGAGCCAGGTGAGTTTGGGAAAGAAAGGCAGCCTCCTGCAATGGATTGAACTGTGCTCACTTGTCCCCTGAGTGTCGCCATGCAGGTTGGGCACCGCACGGGAGGACAACACCTGGACTGGCAAGGACACCAGCTGGAGAGCGGCCGCTGCATGAGCTTCTGCAGGACACGGAGCCTCTGCGGCTGCCCACAGCTTGCAGGAGGGCAGGGCAAGGGCTGGGACAGGCTGTCCTGGTGGCACACCAGCTCTCGGCAGCCTCCAAGCCACAGCTGCTGAGCCAAAGCCACGGTTCCAGCTGCTGGCTCCCTGCCTGTCCTGCCGCACTACACAGCATCGCGCTGCGGGCAGGACAGAGCAGGGCAGGGCAGGCTCTGGGACCGCTGGCCTGGGGTTCTCCGTTGATGGCGTCTTACTCTGTTTTCCTTTGCAGCAGGAGGGAGCAGCAGCAGCAGCAGGAGGAGGATGGGGCTGCCCTGGCCCTTTGCTCTACGGCGCACCCCGGCCGCTGCCCAGGCACCAGGGCAGGCGGGCTCCGGCTGCAGCAGGGCGCTCTTTGGGCAGCCCCTGGCAGCCCTCTGTGGGGAGGACAACACGCTGCCCCGGCCCATCCAGGTAAGCCAGCCTGCACACGGGGTCCCCAGCCCCCCACTCAGTCCACAGGCAGTATCCCCTGGCTCCAGGTACTGGGGAATTGGGCTCTCTGCCCATGGCTCACGCTTCTCTGCTCCCAGCCCCTTTGCAGGGGGACAGAGCCCAGTCTGGGGAAGAGCTCTGGCCACGGCCACCGCTGCTGCAGGGCAGCTCCTCAGCCAAGCCACTGTCCTGCATCTCTTGCAGGAGCTGCTGGCTGTCCTGCACCAGGAAGGACCAACGACGGAGGGGATATTCCGCAGAGCTGCCGGCGGCACGGAACTTCGGCAGCTACGCGAGGCCCTGGACCGCGGCACGGAAGTCGATGTGGGAAGCCAGCCTGCACTGCTGCTGGCCGTCATCTTGAAGGTGAGCGCTTCTGAGCTGCAGCTGGAGGAGCTCCTGGCTGGCCTACAGCGTTCAAAGGCTCACCTGCAGCCCTTGGCATTGCAGGAATTCCTGCGAAGCATCCCCACCAAGCTCCTCGTCATCGACCTCTACGAGGACTGGATGGCAGCCATGGAGAGGGCCAGCAAGCAGGCCAAGGTGGAGGAGCTGAAAGCGTAAGTGTGGGCAGCAGCCTGCCTGTTGAGCAGGGACCGGGAGAGTTCTGGGACCTGCCTGCAAAGCATGGGTTCCTCAGAAAGCTGTCTTTTCGGGCAGCTGCAAAGCTGTGCAACACGGCTGCTGGCTCCCACCCGCCTGGGGCCAGCTGCGGGGACGGCTGTGGGCACCCTCTGCTTCATCAGCCTTGTCTTCCTCTTCCCTCAGGGTGGCCGACAAGTTGCCTGCGGCCAATCTCCTCCTCCTGAAGCGGCTGATGGCCCTGCTGCAGCACATCGGCAACAACGCAGCCACCAGCAGAATGAGCTGCAGCAACCTGGCCATCTGCGTCGGGCCCAACCTGCTGAGCCCACCCAACGAGGACCTGCTCCCGCTGCAGGCCATGCTGGCGGTGACCGAGAAGGTACGCCCTACCCAGCAGCCGGCTGCTGCCTTCCCGGCCCATCGGAGCTTGGCTGTTGAGAGGTCCCTGGCTGCCTCCTCCCTTGAGCCAGGGCTGGTGGGCTGGGTGCCTGGAAGAGCAACCCCCAGCCGCAGCCACCTGCGCAGACAAAGGGTCAGCAGCGGGAAAGGCTGCTTGACACGTCTGCAGGCACCTGGCTTGAGACCAAGGCTTTCATGTCTGCAGGTGAACGTGCTGGTGGAGTTCCTGATTGAAAACTGCGGGGACATCTTTTGGGGGGAGGTGGCCGGCCTCTCCCCTCCATCAGCCGAGGAGGTGCCAGCACCCATGGACAGGCGCACAGGTAGGAGGAGGGGCTGAGGCTTGTCACAGACACTGGGGCTTGGGATGCCAGAAACCTCAACGTTGAGGAGACAAGCGGTGTAGGGCTTGGCTGGGCTTTGCTTGAGATGTTCTTGACTTCCAAGAAGTCACGCTGCTGCACGTGCTTTTGCTTTCCAGAGCTGCAGTGCGAAGAGCAAAGTGGCCCTGCAGGCACAGCAGACACCCAGCGTCCAGCAAAAGCCTTTCTGGATGCAGACGCCTCTCTGCTGGACATCGAAAGAGGAGCTGGGGGAGACACAGGGGCAGGGCCCAAAGCGGCAGAGGTACGCCAGCTCCACAGACACTGGGACAACATGTCTCAAGTGGGACAGTAATTTCCCAGGAGGCCAAGCAGCTGCTGGGCCTCCTCCTGGCAGCCGCTCTCTTGTGCCTTTGGGGCTCCTCCTCTCCCCCCAGAGTGGTACGTGTTAAGGAAAACTGGAAAGGCTGTTTCTGGAATGCATTTCATTAAGTATGATCTGCTTCATCAAACAAAACATACCTACAAAATACCCACAAAAGGACAGAAGGGAGAAGCTGTCACATTGAGAGGGCTTTTGCTCAAATCCTACTCCGTCACAGCTTCATCAAGTCTAGGCTGCATTGGCTGGGCTGTGCAAAATGTGCATGATGCAAACCAGCATCTCCTCTGTAGAGCTAAGATGGCAATTTGGCAGTCAGGCCCTCACTACCCCAGGCCGTTACTTGCCACACGTTACCTCCCAAATTTCTGGTTTAGGCACCTCCAGATTTGCCTCCAGCCACCCCCGAGGGCACGGAAGAGTCCCCGGCACGCCTGCAACAACTGACCAGCCTGCCCCAGGAAACCAGGTAGGAAGAGCTCCCCTTGCCTGACCTGAGAGCTCACTGCAGGGGCCTGGGGCTTTCCCCATCTCATCACGCTGTGGGATGGAAAGTTTTTCAGGATCCCACCAGGAGAAGGAAAACTCGAGGAAAAGAAAGAGAAAAGAAATCTGGGCAGAGGAGAGGGACAGCACAGCAAAAATAAAACGGAGAAGAGAGGAAGTCTTTTTGCTGACCCAAACCTGAGAAAATGGAGGAAGGTGCAGCACGTCAGGAAGGCCAGGTGTGTACCAGGCGCTGCTGCCCATCTTTCCCAGCTCTGAACACTGCCCTAAGTCAGCCCAGCTGGCTGGCAAGGGCCGGCCAGGGCTGGTGCTGAGCAGGGTTTGGGATGAGCCCCACGGCAGCTCCCCAGGGGCTCCCCGTCGAGCCCTGCTGTGTGGCACAGGGGCACTGTCAGCATCCCTGCGCACGCACAGCTCCCTAGGGACATCACCCCTGGGGAGAAGGCCCCTAGTGGAGGCCAGCAAGAGCTCTCCCTTCTGGGTCATGAGGAATTCCTCAGAAACAGTGTCCTCCAAAGAAGGGGGAACCAAATCCTGCCTCTTCCTGCCTCTGGGGGCTTATCAGAGCTTTCTGACTCTGTCGTTGCAGGTGCTGACTGATTTTCACCGGCTGAACCGCTGTGACTCCTGGGCCCTCGCAGCTGGTGTTGACAATAAAAGAATCTTTTCCCTCTCCTGACTGTGTCTGCCATCGTGTCTTCCGGAGTGGGGAGCTCTTGTGCTGGGAAGGACCCTGGGAAGGGGAGGAGTTTGGGATCGTCCCTTGCCCCAGCACCCTTTCCAGCGGGCATCGGGGCTGAGTTGAGGGGCTTTAGGAGGAAAAGCAAAGCACAGAGCCACACGGGAGGGTGGGGTTGGAAGGGACCCATGGAGGTCCTCTGGGCAAAGCCCTCTGCTCCAGCACGCTCAGCTAGAGCAGGTTGCAGAGGACTGTGTGCCCTTGGCCTTTGAAGATCTGCAAGGACAGAGAGCCCACAACCTCCTTGGACAACCTTTGCCAGCATGGGACCACCCCGAGAGGGAACATTTGCCATTTCAATCTCTTCTTTCACTGTACCACATTCCAGAACAGCCATGACATGACCAGCTCAGGCTTGAAACCAAGTGCTGTGGCCGGCCTTCAGGGCCAGCAGGGGCTGGGGGCGAGGGGAAGTGTTTTAGGGACGGACCGTGGGGGCCGGAGGGAGGGATTTGAGGGACGGACGCTGAGGAAGGCCTCATCCCTGCAGCGATGGCTCAGGCCCAGGGCAGGGCTCTTCTCTGGATGCCACGGGGTCGATTGCAGAGGACCAGGCTGCCCCATGCAGGGAGCAGGTGCGTGCCGGGGCTGCCAGGGGCCCTGCCTGCCTGTTCCCAGCCCAGCCCCAGCTGGGGCCAGCCCTGCGCTGCAGCCCTGGGGCCGAGGCGCAAGGAGCCGGGCATTGCTGAGGGTGCTGCACCCTGACGGGCCCCGCCGCCGGCTGCCGGCTGCCCTGGGCTGCCCCTCGCTCTCCCCAGCTCTGCCTGCTGCCAGCGCCGGGGGCACCGCCACGGGGCTTGCCCCCTGCCCACAGCTGCCCTGACCCACATCTGCAGCTGTACGTGGTGCCCACATCGCACAGCTGGGGCGGGGGTGGCAGGTCTCTCTGGTGGCAGCCTGGGGCTGGGGGCAAAGCCAAGCCCATCCCTCGCTTGTGATCTTTGTCCCCAGGGAGAGCCAGTGCAGACGTGTGCTGCGCTGGGGAGTGTCCCCGGGGAGGTGACGGCCGACTGCAGAGCAGCACTGAGACCCGCGCGACAGCAACGGCAGCCGGTGGCCGCAGAGCAGCCCAGGGGAGCTGGTTCCCTCGACGGGCCCCAAAGCAGCCTTCCTCAGCCCCTGCTTTTGGTGATATGTGGAGCAGCGCAGGGATGTCTCTCAGGCTTCCAGGCCTGAGGAGGCTTTCCTCCCCAGGGGCACTGTTAGAAATCCTGCTCCCAGGATTAAAGCACCCATCCCCCCCATGGATCCGAGGCTGTGTATCCAGCCCCCTGGAGCTGGGTACAGGTGCCCTGAGGGGTCTCTCTGGGAGGATGGGGCCACCTGCCTGGTGGCTCTGACACAGAAATGATGAGCTGAAGCCCTGTGATGGTGGCTGGCCGGCTCAAAGCCTCCGAGTGCCTCAGCCTCTGTCCCCAGGAGCGTTTATCCCAGGCCCTGTTTCAGGGTGTGAAGAGGGGTGCCAGTAATGTTCTGGTGCCTCCATCTGGCTTCCACTTCAAGGTTGTGATGCCTGAGGTCAGGGTCCCCCTGAAGGCCCTGGCGGAGATCTTCAGGGACTTTGCGTTCCATTTTGTGTTGCCTTAGGGCTACAATGTGCTGGGGTTTGGGGGCAACAAGGTTATGGTATGCCAGAGGTCAGGCCAGTTAGTGTCAAAGTGTTACTGTTATGGACAGAACCTGTGTTTGTTGTCCCTGTGTTCCTGGGGTTAGGGCATTTTTATCATGTGTTCTGTGTGGTTGTTTTTTTTTGTGGAGAGTGCCTTTTTTCAGCTATTTTGCCTTTGTAGGGTTTGCATGGGGGCCTTTGGTTTGTGTACGATGTTTCTTCTGGTTGTTTTTCTGCTGGGCTGGTGGATGGTGGTGTTTTTTTCTGTCTTGAAACCATCGTTACTGGTCTAATGTATCTCCTGCAGGTCAGGCAGTGTCACTTCTGGCGTGGTCTGACTCATTTCTGGTGAGTTGGTAGGTAGGTATGGAGGACTTGTGGTCCCTCCATGGAGGATGACTGCTAGAGGACTAAGAGGCAGATCTGTGGAGGGGTGAGAGGACTGCTGGCCCATAAGCCGTGACTGTCAGAGGACTAAGTGTACTTGAATTTACGTGGGCTTCCAAATTCATGGTTGTTTCTCCTGCCTTGCGGAAGAGCCATGGGAAGTCACCAGCCACACGGAAGGATAAAGGGTTTCCCACGGCTACGTGGCTTTTTGGGTTTTGCTTTTGAATAAGAAAGTCCTGTCTCTACATGAGCAGAACTATAAACGGTCAATTTTGCCAACTTTAGAAAGCAGGGAGCAGCACTTTTGTGCTGTGCCTCACATGGCGGCCAGGGCATGGTGAGAAACAGCAAGAGAGTTTCTTCCTGGAACCTTCTCCAGGGGAGCAGTGCTGCACTTGTCAAGGTGAGGGGTTTTTTGGCTCTATGCGATAGCAAATGTGAGGGGTTAATTTTCAGAACACAGCTATTAGGGAGCAGAACATTTGTGCTGTGCCTCACATGGCCGCAAGGACAGAGTGAGAAACAGCAAGAGAATTCCTGCCTGGCACCTTCTGCAGGGGAATAGTGCTGCACTTTCACAAAGTGAGCTCTGGTTCAGCATGAGTGCACAAGGTTTTGGTCAATTTTCTCACCACAGGAAGCAGGAAGCAGCACTTTTGTGCTGTGCCTCACATGGGTGCCAGGGCAGGGTGAGAAGCAGCAAGAGAATTCGTTTCTGGAACCTTCTCCAGGGGAGCTGTGCTGCACTCTCTTAAGATACACTTTTTCTTTTAGCTCTGCATGAGTGCACAAGGTTTGTGTCAATGTTCTCAGCACAGAAAGCAGGGAGAAGAAGTTTGGTGCTCTTCCTCACATGGCTTCCAGGGCAGGGTGAGAACAACAAGAGAATTTTTTCCTGGTACCTTCTTTATGGGAGGAGTGCTGTACTTTCCCAAAGTGACTTTTTTGGGCTCTTAACGACTGCAACGCTGAAGGATTAATTTTGCTCACCACGGAAAGCAGGGAGCAGAACTTTTGTGCTGTGCCTGACATGGCTGCCAGGGCAGGGTGAGAAGCAGCCAGAGAATTCGTTCCTGGAACCTTCTCCAGGGGAGCACTGCTGCACTTTGCCAAGGTGAGTTTTTTGGGCTGTGCATTATTGCCAAGGAAAAGAGGTCAGTTTTCTGACCACAGAAAGCAGGGAGCAGAACTTTTCTGCTGTGCCTGACACAGCTGCCAGGGCAGGGTGAGAAGCAGCAAGAGAATTCGTTCCTGGAACCCTCTCCAGGGGAGCAGCCCTGCACTTTCCCAAGCCATGTTTTTTGGTTCTGTATGGGTGTAAATGTGCTGTGTCAATTTTCTCACCAGAGAAAGCAGGGAGCAGAACTCTTGTGCTGTGCCTCACATGGCTACCATGCACGGTGGGAAGCAGCGAGAGAATTCCTTCTCCAGGGGAATTTCCCAGTTCCCGAGAGACTCCTGGCACTGGCTGCAAGGGGGCTCCCAGCCGAAGGGTGGGCCTGGGTGTTGTTGGGGTGGGAATTGGTGATGTCTCCTTTCCTTAGTCACGTTAACACTTTGGGATAACAAATGGATGCTTCGCTCCTATTGCTCTTTTATCATATCGCTCACAGTAACTGCTACTGGTTCCTTTTATCACATTGCATGCTATTTTCTTTTATTGCAATATGAGAAACTGCATTTGATGTATTCCATTATTTGATATACTTGATAGATTTGATTATGTTTGACGTGGAGTTCAGCTTTGCTGTGTATCCAGTCAGCCAGCAAAACATAATTCGGCGTAGTCGGCAGCGTACGAAGTAAAACTCTCTCTATTTAGGAAAAAAAAAAATGTTCCTCGACTTGCTATTGTCAGGTGGGAACCATTGCCTTATGGTGTTTGGGCCAGAGTGGTCTGGTGGTGCTGGGCAGTTGGGCCATGCCAGGGACAGAGGGACGGGAGCAGGGGAGGGGGCGGGGGGAAGGGGTTTAGGGAGGGACGGGTGGGAATCGATGAAGGTGTTTAGGGATGGAGCGGGGTGTGTGGGGGTGGGGGGTGGGGCAAGGATGTGTGTTTGTGGGAGTGGGTGTATGGGGGGTGGGGGAGGTTTGAGGAGGCGGGTGTGTGTGTATTGGTAAACCTGGGTATGGGGGTGGGGCGGGTGGGGGTGGGGGGGTGTGGAGGGTGTGTGTGTTATCTAGAGAACAGAGTGGGGAGCCTGGGGGAAGGGTTCTAGGGACGGACGGGAGGTTTGATGAAGGCCTTTAGGGAAGGACCGGGGAGCTGGGGGAAGGATTTTAGGGACGGACCGAGGGTGGGGGGGGGCTGCACCAGGGTCTGGGGGAACAGGTTTTAGGCCCAGGGCGGGGAGGTGGAGGTGGGGGATGATTTCAGGAACAGCCAGGATGGAGGAGGGTGTCAAGGGAAGTCTTTCAGGGTTGTTTGGGGGGAAGGATTTTAGGGACGGATGTGGTGTCTGGCAGGACCTTTGATGCCACTGTATAGATTCCACTGTATAAACATTTATGTCCAGGGATTCTGCTAAGGGGAAGCTGCTGGCTCGGCAAAGGGA
The DNA here is from genome assembly GCF_963210335.1 of Falco punctatus. Lineage (NCBI taxonomy): Eukaryota > Metazoa > Chordata > Aves > Falconiformes > Falconidae > Falco > Falco punctatus. The sequence goes on along the minus strand of NC_137599.1, from coordinate 6,753,302 downwards.
CGAGATGTCTGAGCTCCCCAGTTGCCACGCTCTGATTTGGTGTGTAGCTCTACGTTAAACACACCTGCGCACAAAGGTTAGGCCAAGCTGACTCTCTAAAGCTGTTAGAAGTGACGAATTAAGGGACCTCTCATCCAGGGAGTCAGCCTTGGGAAGGATGGGGAAGAAAGAATGGATGGGGAAAAAAAGAGCCTCTGGGTGAGGACGTTGTGGTCGCAGGAGGAGACAAGCCGATAGAGTGCTGCGATCCGCAGAATGTTGGTTGGAATTCGGACAAAGGTAATTGTTGTGGGGGGAGATCGTGACCTCTGACTCAGATAGCCCCCCGAGAGAGGGCAAGGCCCCGCTTGGGGAGCATGGGGAGCTAGTAAAAAACCTCAGCAGTGCTGTCTGAGGGTGTGTGCTCGTTTGCATTAAAGCAAGCAACTTGTAACCCATCCCGTGCCTGACTGAAAATGCATGTGTAATGCGCTATGAGTGTGCAAGTGCTCTGCTGTCCATAGTGCGTACCCTCGAGGAACTGGGTGAGCACGCTCAGAGGAAACATTCCCCCGTGCTCCCAGCACTGCCATAAAGAATGCCGGCCTTCTGAAACTTGCAAGCAAGGCTTAGAGGGTTTTTCTCCCTGACCGACTTTATGGTATCATTCCCACCATACTGGAGAGAGCAAATCTTTTTCTCTTTGGTGGTGAAAGCAGCTTGGGGAGCGTCACTGAAGTGCAGCACTTTTTTAACCTCAGGTCTAAAGTGCCACCGGTCCTACCGGGGAATACATCCTTCCTCAGGCTTTCAGCAAACGGAAAGGATGCATCAAACCCACCCCACAAACATGTCCTGCACTTTTTTTATCTTTCCTGGAACGTGGGGACATGACCCTGCTGGGCCATCAGTGCCACCTGCCTGGGAGCCAAGATGGTGCCTTTACATTTCAGGCTAAGGACTTACCTTCTTTTTTTTCCTTTTCAGCGACTTTAGAGCCATCCTTAGGGAGGCTGGTTAAGCTGGTTTACTGCACAGCTGGTCGCCAGTGGAGGGAAACGGTAAGCTCCGCTGTTGCCTTTGGTGTTTACTTGTTACCTTGTCGCTCGTTTGAGTGATCTTGCCATGCCCCGGCAAGCAGAAGCTATCACTCCACTTTAGGCCTTGGTCTAATAGTCATGCAAAGCAATATTGAAAGTCATTCTGAGATCTGGAACAGGCCCCAATGTGCATTTTATAAAAGTGCATCTTGGCTGCTGTTTATCTTTGTATGGGTTTTTTCCCGTTTCTCCAGACTGTTGAAGCTCTGAAAGGTGCCAATGAGCTGCTCTCCCTCAGTTTGCTCCTTTGCCTTTGGGGAGTGCGGTTCATGTTTTCTTCATGGCTCTGCAGAGGAGAAAATCCATGAATACACCACCTTGTTTTTTTCACCTAAGCTAATTTCAGAAACTGCCTCCTTTAACTTAGACAGGAAACTCTTCTTAACCTCTTTGTGCACTTGTAGAAAAGCAGGGTGGGGGATGGGGGTGTCTTCAGGAAGTGCCTGCAAAAGAGCCTTTAGGAGACCCTGTCCCTTGACTCACATGTGGGGTAGTGAAGAGTCTGAGAAAGTCACGGGTGTTTTGGTGTTCACCAAAGCAGGTTTTCGTTTTGGTTTTTTTTTTTCTTATTTTCTTTTTTAACTTATGTAGCATATGTCACCAGGTAGTGACAGCCCGGGGGTGACAGGAGGGGACATCGGGGGGGGGAAAAAAGAGATGGTGGACTCTTTTTGAAGATGGTGGGAAGGCAAAATGGATGGTTGGGATGTGTTTGAAAAGGTGGGAGGCAGGGTGGGAGTGTCCTCTTCCGTGCTCGCTATTATAGAGACATGTTCTAGGGTTTTGTAAGCTAACAGGAGCAAAAGTAATGAAAGTTAGATCAGGAAAGAACCTCATGCTTTAGCAGACACTGCTTTAGTGACGTTAGAGACCATTTTGCTGTTGGCATTGAAACGATTCCAAAAAAATGGAAAAGATTTTGCTGCTTGTGTTTGACTATCAGACCTGAAGATTTCTGGAAAGGTACCGTGAGATGATGAAAGCATGACGCTGTGTGTAAAATGTTGCTTTTCTATCTGTAAAGGGATTCCCTGAAGTGCTACGTCACGACATGTTAATATCACTCTTACAAACTGACTGATGCTTTCTCTGTATTGATGTTGTTTCCAGAATACACAGATGATAATGCCCTGATTCCGGGGAACTCATCGGTAACTGTTAGGGGAGTCCCTGTTAGAGGAGTTAAAGCTACCGGCAAGACAGACCTTGGGTAAGTAGCCATAACGCGTTGTGTTCTTTGGGAGGGGTTTCAGTGTGTTCACCTTCTTTGTGGCTGTTGGTTTACGGAGGCATTCCGGTTGTATCTTTCTTGTTAAAGCTGCTGTTAAATTGTGTTGTGACAGGGCAGATTTGAAGGTATCTGTCCCAAAGCAGACTTAGATTTTTCAGCCCGCTGGGACGTGGCATTCAAAGTCCAACAGTGGTAGCTGTTCTGATGTTTGAATTGGGTTTGTTCTTGGGGTTGTTTTTTCCGAGAGTCAAGTTCTCCATCCTGTTTCCTCTAAGCAGAGAGATCCCTTATTGTATGCTTTTGCTTGTATTGCTTTTAGAGTAAACGGAGAGACACATTGCAGTGTGAACTGGTGATTTGTTCCCATCTGCCAGCAGTCTGAGTCTCCGTGTTTGACTGCTTCCTTTGTTTGGGGGCGGGGGGGCAGGGTATTCTTACACCCCAAAGGGGTGTGTGTGTGGGCTGCATGCTATCTCCAGAGGAAAGACTGAGAGTGGCCAGCTGGCAAACCGTGCAAACAAGAAGTTTCATTCTTAAGTGCTTCCTATTAGTTTCCTAAAGACAATGTCTATGTCGGGCAAGAGAAAAAGAACAACATCCTAAAGCATATTGCCTTTTGTGCCAGGACGGTGAAGGAACAGTTGATCTTTTCCAAACCTGAAGCTCAGAAAGCAGTTGAGCACTTTCCCAAATGTTGGTAGTTACCTTTCTAAGTCTGATTTCACCCTAAGCTGCTCTCTGTGCTCCAGGTATTACTGCTGTATTCCTCAGATTTATGGAGGACAGAGAATCTGATTACAATTGCAGATACTCAAATGTAAGCCTGACTACAGCATTATCGCTGTCATCGATGTATTCGTACAGTCCAGTTCTGTATCAGCTGCATCAGCATGGTTTGAATGCTCATGTTTTCAAGGCTTCTTCAAGACAGACCTCTCCTCCACCATGAGTAGATATTATTGACTTGTGGTTTTGCCGTGTCTTTCTAATGTTAGTTCTCAATAAATAGAGTGTACTGGCGCGTTACAGCGTGTCTCAAACAAACAGTACAGCAGCATCCTAGTACCCATGAAGCATCTGCAAGCAAACCCCCCTGAATTTATGTGGCTCTCCTGTAATCTTTGAGCATATTAGTGCTTCCCAGCACTACCAAGAGTTTCTGGATGCCACAGCACTGTGCTGCTAAGCATGGCCTTGTTTGGGGGGTTAATTTAGATCGGGATGCTTAGTGCTGTCTTGTCAATATATCCTCCATTTCTGGTTGGATGGCACCCTCTCCTGGTGTTGGCATGCTGCCCTAAAATGAGAGGCTAGGTGCCACTAGGATCAAAGATCCTAGAAATACCTGCACGTGGGGATAAGGGATGAATGCCGCTGCTCTGCTAAAGTTGCAAATGGGTCAGGCAGGTCAGCTTTCTATTCCTTCAGCCGGAACCATTGTGGAAACTACTGGTAGAGTCGTTAATGTTTGGGAATGGTGAATGCATGCTGTCATGGTGGAGAGGCCTTCAGGAATGCGTTAGTCACCTTGTAGTATCTTCCTCAAGGCAAGTGGATGGAAGAAACTGTGGTGTGGGAATCTAAAGCTTTTCCTCGCGCTTCCTCATCTTCAGGAGGTACGTGGCTGTACTTGCGAGCCTGGTGGTGGTGTAGCAGTGGCACAAGAATGAGCCTTTCTATTTGTGCCGGAATTGCACAGCAGCCTTTGGGTTGCCTCTGCTCGTGGGACGCTTTGGATGATGTATGAATTGTTTGTTAACTAGATCGGCGGTTGCATGTTTGATTCATGAGTAGCGTGCAGGTACAGACCAATGAGTATGTGGAATCTCGGCAAGGGCTTGTGTGTCATAAGTGTTTCCTAAAATATTGTAGTATGTTCAAGATGATCCTAAAGCAAATTCTGGTAATCCGGGCTTTTTTTCTTATTTTTTTAACACAGGCCTCCTCGACCACAGAAAATCCTTGGAACTGCTTTCAGGTGATGTTTCTACTGCTATTGGTAGTCACTTTAGGCTAGAGGATGGTAGGTACCTGAACACAGTGCTTGGGCTTCCACAAAGAAACACTTTTCTACAGACAACTGTTCTTGTTTTGTCAGAGGAGTGTAGAAACCAAAGTGCTCTGTCTGGTACCTGTTTGTGAAAGTGGGGCTATACAGATTGCCTGAAGGTGCCTTCATATTTGGATGGCTGACTCTTTAAGAACAGAAAACTGTAGCACAGTCTTCACAGTTTTGAGACTTAGAGAGCAGAAAGAAAATATGTGAGGACTTCTTCTTGCACTGCTGTATTCTGTATCTTAGAGTAATTGGGGACAAAGAAGGAATGGGATTTGGGGTTTTATTTCAGTTGCACTGAATGTACCAGGAGAGCACACTTTATGTATAGAAATAAATTTCCATATTCATAAGACTATCAGAACACAGTGTTTTGGTGTTCAGGTTTTATAAACTGTTTTCACGGCTTTATGTTGGTTACGAGTGCTTTATTTTAAGTTCTGTTCATCTTTTTTTCTTCTTCTAGAAGTCAAACTGAGCCAGCAAGTAGAACATCAAAAGAGGTATGTAAAGACACAAGCTGAAACTTTTTTCTACATGCTGCACCTAAGTCTAAGAAATGTAGCCTTGTACTAATTCTTTTATATATATAAAATAGAGATGTTTTATATATAATATTTGTAAGATATATATAGAAACATATTTTCCAGTGAAACACAGTGTATGCCGTAAATCCAATGTATTTGATTCAGCATAGTGAAAACTGAGCAATGCCAACATTTGCGCGGTTCTAATGTGAATAATGGTATTTGTGCCTAGTAAGGCATTGCGTTTCGTACTGACTAGGCTAGAATCTTTCTTGTATGACTGTGTGTTGTACAGATAATGCAGGCTCATTTTTAGAGCTTGCAGGTTCAAGGTTTGTACCACTGAACTTGGTGCCACTCTTCAGTACACCACCACTGTGAATTTACATTTGGAAAAGGGGCAGCATTTTTCTTCAGTTCAGAAAACACTGTCGTTCTGCTGCTAAGACATGAATAAGTAACTCGAGGAGGTACTTGACTAGTAATGGCCTAGATCGCCATTTGGCCCTTGGGGGGAATGCTACGTGCAACGATGCATTTCAAAATAGCCCTCTTAGTACAAACATTACTTTGTGGTGTTTTTTTGGTTTTCATCTGTAAGTATAACTGCTTTTTCTTCACTCGAATGGTGTGATGCATTACACGAGCTCTAGGTCACGGGATCTGATCACTTTGTAAGCTCTTAGGATAACTTCATCTAGAAATTCATGAACTTGGGGTCTAATGAAAGTAAATGAAAGACAGCGCAAAAACTATACTGCGTTCATGAACCATACCTGTGTGCATTTAGAAAATGCTGAGCTATTAACTGATTAATTTATAAACTGCACTGACAATGTTTCCTGTAGTGATAATACCTTCTCAAATAAATGGAAATATTTTTTTTAGATCCTTTTGAGCTGAAAATGGACAGCTTCCTTGACCCTCCGTCTTTTAAGCAGTTGTGAGCATTTGACAAGAGTCCCCCTCTGAGGTATCCTGAGCGACAGACTGATCTCAAGAGGGGTTGGTTACTTTAGTTTCTTCTCATTAACAACGCAGGCATACTTCAGCCCTTTAAGGTTTGTACTTTGTTCTGAACAAATCCAAATTCCACTGGCTTGGAGGTGGCTCTTTAAGTGGCACTCAGAGGATATAGTGCGGGCTTTCATACAGCAGTAGGCGTGTATGTAGAACTTGAATATGTGTTTAATTTTTCTGAATAGATTGGCGACTCTTCCGCACCTCTTTCTCTGGCCCAGCTTATTAAGGTATGTTTAGATGTACTTTCTTGTGAAATAGTGGTTTTAAACCTTACACTGTGCTCTCTAGCTGGATAACTGCTGTAATATGAGCAAAACATTAGTTGTTAATAACTCAGAGTGTTTCTCCTAACTTTAAAATGTGCGTATACTTTGATACTATCCTGTAGAGAGTAGTTCCCAGCTTGGGAAGATGGAAGGGGAGCACCTTATTGGCCTCAGTGTAATGCTGCAGTATTACTCATCTGCAAGACACAAAGAAGCAGCACTTCAGAAGCTGTTTACCATTTTTCATACGACCCGTTAATTCTTCATTGGAAACTAACACAAATTTTACAGAAGAATTTAATTGGCTGTAAGTTATGGACATTGCTGGGGCCTTTGCAACAGCCAGAACAGACATGTTTCTGGAACATGGACAATTGCATGGCTGTTTTTGAATTTCTAGTCATTACCTAACCCTACGGTAGGTATGACCTAACCCTAAGTCTGAATTTTAAGACATAACCTTAAGACTTCACCCTATGACGTATCCCTATGCCATAAGCCTAAGACCTATCTCTAAGACTTATGACTCAACCTTAAGATTTAACCCTGAGAGTTAACCCTAATATTAACCCTAAGACTTAACCTTAAGATTTAATGTTGGGCCTTAACCTTAAGACTTAAATTTAAAAGTTAATATTAAGACTTACACCCTAAGACTTAAACTTCAGATTTAACATTAAGATTGAACCATTAGACTTAAAGTTAAGTTTTAATCTTAAGACTTAACCTTAAGTCTCAACCCTTAGACTTAACCGTGAAACTTATCCATAAGACTTATCCCTAAAATTTAAAACTGAGACTTAAACCTAAGATTTAACCTTAAGACCTCACCCTAAAACGTAGCCCTGAGACTTATCCTTGAGACTTAATCCTGAGACTTAGCCCTATGACTTATCCCCAAGACATACTTCTAAGGCTTAACCCTAAGACTTAACCTTAAGAGTTAACATTAAGACTTAACCCTGAGATTTAACCATAAGACTCAACTTTAAAACAAAACCTTAAGATTTAAACCTAAGACATAACCCTGAGACTTATCCTTGAGACTTAACCTTGAGACTTAACCCTGAGACTTAACCCTAAGACTTATCCTCAAGACTTAACACTTCAGACTTAACCCTAAGACTTAAAGTTAAGATTTAACCCTAAGACTCAGTCTATAAGATGTAAACTTAAGACTTAACCTGAAGACTTAAATTTAAGACTTAACATTAAGACTTAACTCTAGGCTTTACCCTAAGACATAATCCTGAGACTTAACCCTGAGACTTAATCCTAAGACTTAACCTAAAGTTTAACTTTAAAACTTAACCCTAAGACCGAACCCTAAGACACAACCAGACGACTTAACCCTGAGACTTAACCTTGAGACTTTACCGTGAGATTTAACCCTGGGATTTAACCCTAAGTCTTAATGCTCAGACTTAACTTTAAAATGTACCATTAAGACTTAACCTCAAGACTTAACCTTAAGACTTAACCTTAAAACGCATCCTTAAGATTTACACTAAAAACTTAACCTATGAGACTTAACCCTATGACTTATACTTAAGGCTCAACCTTAAGACTTAACTTTAAGGCTTAACCTTAGAATTAACCGTAAGAGTAAAATTTTAAGACTTAACCCAAAGATGTAACCCTTAGTCTTAACACTGAGACTTAAACCTAAGACTTAACCTTAAGACTTAACCCTAAGACTTATGCCCAAGACTTAAGTCTAAGCATCGACCCTAAGACTTATACTCCGGAATTAAACTTTATACTTAACCCTAAGACTCAATCCATAAGACTTAAACTTAAAGAGTTAACTTTAAGACTTAACATTAAGACTTAACCCTAAAACTTAACCCTAAGATTTAAGCTTAAGACTTGTCCTTAAGACTTAACCCTAAGAGTTAACCTTAACACTTAAATATTAAGACTTAACCCAGTGAATTATCCTTAAGATAAATTTTAAGACTTAACCTGAAGACTTACCCTTAAAACTTAACCCTAAGATTTAACCTTAAAACTTAACCTTAAGATTTACACTCATGATTTAACCCTAAGACTTCACCCTAAGACTTAACCTTATGACTTAAACTTAAGGCTCAACTTTAAGACTTAACTTAAAGACTTAACCCTGAGAATTAACCCTAAGACATAACCTTAAAACTTAACCCTAAGTCATAACCCTAAGACTTAAATTTTAAGACTTAACCCAAAGAGTTATCCCTAAGACTTATCCCCAAGACTTTACTCTAAGGGTTAACCCTAAGACTTAAACTTAAGCATTAAACTATAGACTTAACCCTAAGACTCAATCCGTAAGAGTTAACATTAAGACTTAACCCTAAGACTAATCCTTAAGACTTAACATTAAGCATTGACTTAACCTTTAAGACTTAACCATAAGACTGAACCTTAAAGACACAACCTTACGAATTAACCCTGAGACTTAACCTTGAGACAGAACCCTGAGATTTAACCCTAAGACTTAATGGTAAGATTAACTTTAAGATGTACCATTAAGACTTAACCCCAAGACTTAACCTTAAGACTTAACCTTAAAACTTAACCTTAACATTTACACTGAAGACTTAACCTTAAGACTTAAGCCTATGACTTAAACTTAAGGTTAAACCTTAAGACTTAACCCTGAGAATTAACCCTGACATAACCATAAGAGTTAACCCTATGTCATAACCCTAAGACTTAAACGTAAGAAATAATCCTAAGACTTAACCCGAAAAGTCAACCTTAAGACTCAACCCTGAGACTTAACCCTAATATTTTACCTTAAGACTTCACCATAAAAATTAACCCTAAGACTGAACCCTAAGATTTAACCTTAAGACTTAACATTAAGACTGAACCTTAAGACACAACCTTACGACTTAACCCAAGACTTATGCCCAAGACTTAACTCTAAGAGTTAACCCTGAGACTTAAACTTAAGAATTAAACTTTATACTAAACCCTAAGACTCAATCCATAAGTCTTAAACTTAAGAGTTAACTTTAAGACTTAACCTTAAGACTTGACCTAAAGACTTAACCCTAAGGCTTAGCCTTAACACTTAAATATTAAGACTTAACCCAAAGACTTATCCCTAAGATAAATTTTAAGACTTAACCTTAAAACCTAACCCTAAGAATGAAGCCTAAGACTTAACCCTAAGATATAACCTTAAGACCTAACACTAGAGACTGAACCTTAAGACAGGCCCTGGGCCTGAGCCATCGCTGCAGGGATGAGGCCTTCCTCAGCGTCCGTCCCTCAAATCCCTCCCTCCGGCCCCCACGGTCCGTCCCTAAAACACTTCCCCTCTGGCCCCCAGTCCCTGCTGGCCCTGAAGGCCGGCCACAGCACTTGGTTTCAAGCCTGAGCTGGTCATGTCATGGCTGTTCTGGAATGTGGTACAGTGAAAGAAGAGATTGAAATGGCAAATGTTCCCTCTCAGGGTGGTCCCATGCTGGCAAAGGTTGTCCAAGGAGGTTGTGGGCTCTCTGTCCTTGCAGATCTTCAAAGGCCAAGGGCACACAGTCCTCTGCAACCTGCTCTAGCTGAGCGTGCTGGAGCAGAGGGCTTTGCCCAGAGGACCTCCATGGGTCCCTTCCAACCCCACCCTCCCGTGTGGCTCTGTGCTTTGCTTTTCCTCCTAAAGCCCCTCAGCTCAGCCCCGATGCCCGCTGGAAAGGGTGCTGGGGCAAGGGACGATCCCAAACTCCTCCCCTTCCCAGGGTCCTTCCCAGCACAAGAGCTCCCCACTCCGGAAGACACGATGGCAGACACAGTCAGGAGAGGGAAAAGATTCTTTTATTGTCAACACCAGCTGCGAGGGCCCAGGAGTCACAGCGGTTCAGCCGGTGAAAATCAGTCAGCACCTGCAACGACAGAGTCAGAAAGCTCTGATAAGCCCCCAGAGGCAGGAAGAGGCAGGATTTGGTTCCCCCTTCTTTGGAGGACACTGTTTCTGAGGAATTCCTCATGACCCAGAAGGGAGAGCTCTTGCTGGCCTCCACTAGGGGCCTTCTCCCCAGGGGTGATGTCCCTAGGGAGCTGTGCGTGCGCAGGGATGCTGACAGTGCCCCTGTGCCACACAGCAGGGCTCGACGGGGAGCCCCTGGGGAGCTGCCGTGGGGCTCATCCCAAACCCTGCTCAGCACCAGCCCTGGCCAGCCCTTGCCAGCCAGCTGGGCTGACTTAGGGCAGTGTTCAGAGCTGGGAAAGATGGGCAGCAGCGCCTGGTACGCACCTGGCCTTCCTGACGTGCTGCACCTTCCTGCGTTTTCTCAGGTTTGGGTCAGCAAAATGACTTCCTCTCTTCTCCGTTTTATTTTTGCTGTGCTGTCCCTCTCCTCTGCCCAGATTTCTTTTCTCTTTCTTTTCCTCGAGTTTTCCTTCTCCTGGTGGGATCCTGAAAAACTTTCCATCCCACAGCGTGATGAGATGGGGAAAGCCCCAGGCCCCTGCAGTGAGCTCTTCCTACCTGGTTTCCTGGGGCAGGCTGGTCAGTTGTTGCAGGCATGCCGGGGACTCTTCCGTGCCCTCGGGGGTGGCTGGAGGCAAATCTGGAGGTGCCTAAACCAGAAATTTGGGAGGTAACGGGTGGCAAGTAACGGCCTGGGGTAGTGAGGGCCTGACTGCCAAATTGCCATCTTAGCTCTACAGAGGAGATGCTGGTTTGCATCGTGCACATTTTGCACAGCCCAGCCAATGCAGCCTAGACTTGATGAAGCTGTGATGGAGTAGGATTTGAGCAAAAGCCCTCTCAATGTGACAGCTTCTCCCTTCTGTCCTTTTGTGGGTATTTTGTAGGTATGTTTTGTTTGATGAAGCAGATCATACTTAATGAAATGCATTCCAGAAACAGCCTTTCCAGTTTTCCTTAACACGTACCACTCTGGGGGGAGAGGAGGAGCCCCAAAGGCACAAGAGAGCGGCTGCCAGGAGGAGGCCCAGCAGCTGCTTGGCCTCCTGGGAAATTACTGTCCCACTTGAGACATGTTGTCCCAGTGTCTGTGGAGCTGGCGTACCTCTGCCGCTTTGGGCCCTGCCCCTGTGTCTCCCCCAGCTCCTCTTTCGATGTCCAGCAGAGAGGCGTCTGCATCCAGAAAGGCTTTTGCTGGACGCTGGGTGTCTGCTGTGCCTGCAGGGCCACTTTGCTCTTCGCACTGCAGCTCTGGAAAGCAAAAGCACGTGCAGCAGCGTGACTTCTTGGAAGTCAAGAACATCTCAAGCAAAGCCCAGCCAAGCCCTACACCGCTTGTCTCCTCAACGTTGAGGTTTCTGGCATCCCAAGCCCCAGTGTCTGTGACAAGCCTCAGCCCCTCCTCCTACCTGTGCGCCTGTCCATGGGTGCTGGCACCTCCTCGGCTGATGGAGGGGAGAGGCCGGCCACCTCCTCCCCAAAGATGTCCCCGCAGTTTTCAATCAGGAACTCCACCAGCACGTTCACCTGCAGACATGAAAGCCTTGGTCTCAAGCCAGGTGCCTGCAGACGTGTCAAGCAGCCTTTCCCGCTGCTGACCCTTTGTCTGCGCAGGTGGCTGCGGCTGGGGGTTGCTCTTCCAGGCACCCAGCCCACCAGCCCTGGCTCAAGGGAGGAGGCAGCCAGGGACCTCTCAACAGCCAAGCTCCGATGGGCCGGGAAGGCAGCAGCCGGCTGCTGGGTAGGGCGTACCTTCTCGGTCACCGCCAGCATGGCCTGCAGCGGGAGCAGGTCCTCGTTGGGTGGGCTCAGCAGGTTGGGCCCGACGCAGATGGCCAGGTTGCTGCAGCTCATTCTGCTGGTGGCTGCGTTGTTGCCGATGTGCTGCAGCAGGGCCATCAGCCGCTTCAGGAGGAGGAGATTGGCCGCAGGCAACTTGTCGGCCACCCTGAGGGAAGAGGAAGACAAGGCTGATGAAGCAGAGGGTGCCCACAGCCGTCCCCGCAGCTGGCCCCAGGCGGGTGGGAGCCAGCAGCCGTGTTGCACAGCTTTGCAGCTGCCCGAAAAGACAGCTTTCTGAGGAACCCATGCTTTGCAGGCAGGTCCCAGAACTCTCCCGGTCCCTGCTCAACAGGCAGGCTGCTGCCCACACTTACGCTTTCAGCTCCTCCACCTTGGCCTGCTTGCTGGCCCTCTCCATGGCTGCCATCCAGTCCTCGTAGAGGTCGATGACGAGGAGCTTGGTGGGGATGCTTCGCAGGAATTCCTGCAATGCCAAGGGCTGCAGGTGAGCCTTTGAACGCTGCAGGCCAGCCAGGAGCTCCTCCAGCTGCAGCTCAGAAGCGCTCACCTTCAAGATGACGGCCAGCAGCAGTGCAGGCTGGCTTCCCACATCGACTTCCGTGCCGCGGTCCAGGGCCTCGCGTAGCTGCCGAAGTTCCGTGCCGCCGGCAGCTCTGCGGAATATCCCCTCCGTCGTCGGTCCTTCCTGGTGCAGGACAGCCAGCAGCTCCTGCAAGAGATGCAGGACAGTGGCTTGGCTGAGGAGCTGCCCTGCAGCAGCGGTGGCCGTGGCCAGAGCTCTTCCCCAGACTGGGCTCTGTCCCCCTGCAAAGGGGCTGGGAGCAGAGAAGCGTGAGCCATGGGCAGAGAGCCCAATTCCCCAGTACCTGGAGCCAGGGGACACTGCCTGTGGACTGAGTGGGGGGCTGGGGACCCCGTGTGCAGGCTGGCTTACCTGGATGGGCCGGGGCAGCGTGTTGTCCTCCCCACAGAGGGCTGCCAGGGGCTGCCCAAAGAGCGCCCTGCTGCAGCCGGAGCCCGCCTGCCCTGGTGCCTGGGCAGCGGCCGGGGTGCGCCGTAGAGCAAAGGGCCAGGGCAGCCCCATCCTCCTCCTGCTGCTGCTGCTGCTCCCTCCTGCTGCAAAGGAAAACAGAGTAAGACGCCATCAACGGAGAACCCCAGGCCAGCGGTCCCAGAGCCTGCCCTGCCCTGCTCTGTCCTGCCCGCAGCGCGATGCTGTGTAGTGCGGCAGGACAGGCAGGGAGCCAGCAGCTGGAACCGTGGCTTTGGCTCAGCAGCTGTGGCTTGGAGGCTGCCGAGAGCTGGTGTGCCACCAGGACAGCCTGTCCCAGCCCTTGCCCTGCCCTCCTGCAAGCTGTGGGCAGCCGCAGAGGCTCCGTGTCCTGCAGAAGCTCATGCAGCGGCCGCTCTCCAGCAGGTGTCCTTGCCAGTCCAGGTGTTGTCCTCCCGTGCGGTGCCCAACCTGCATGGCGACACTCAGGGGACAAGTGAGCACAGTTCAATCCATTGCAGGAGGCTGCCTTTCTTTCCCAAACTCACCTGGCTCGTGGCAAAGTCCCCCTGCGTTTGCAGATGGGGCCGTCGCAGGCCCTTGCTTGGGATGAGCCTGCAAGAACCAAGAATGAGGCTGCGCTTGGACAGCAGCCCCGCAGCAGAAAGGGCCAGCGGCGAGCTGCCCCCCGGAGCCAGCAGCCTGAGCATGGCAGAGCTGGGACCCTCTGCCCTCCCAGGCTCTCTGCCCCGTGCGGCAGGTTTCGTCCCAGCTCCGCCAGCCAGCCAGTACGTACCAGCGTTCCTGGTGTCTCCCCAACCCCCTCTGCTGCGGAGCGGTACTGTGGGAACCCCCGCCCTCCTGCACATGGTCACCCCACTCGCTGCACATCCCAGCACAGCCAGAGATGGGTGAAAGGCAGCCATTCTCACCTCTGCCTGTGCCTCCATCAGCCTCTCCAGGCTCCTGGCGCGCACTGTCCTCCACTGGGCGGGAGAGAAGGAGGGGAAGAAGGTGAGCAGCCATGGGTCTGCTGCTCGGCTGCAGGAGCAGTGCTTGGGGACAGGGCCCAGAGCAGAGAGACACTCACGGCGTGGCGGCGACTCAGCTCCTTCGCCAGGAGCTTGATGGATGTTAGGCGGGTGACGCGGGCTCCCGTGCGTCTTTCTGGTGTCCTGTGCACCGGGAAGGGAGAGGGAGAGAGCTGGGTGAGCCCCAAGCCGTCTCTTGTCTCTCGTCAGGCAGCTGTGCCTGAGAGCTGCCTGCAGCCCCAGGGGCACCTTCCCCAGCTGGGGGCTGTGTTCCCCCGTGGGCCCAGCTTCTCCTGGAGCACCCCCCCGGCTTACCCCAGCAGCGTGGCCACCCACAGCTCCTTCAGTGCCTGGGAGCTGCAGAAAGAGAGGGGAGACAGCGTCAGGCCCTGCTGCCCCCAGCCCTGGGCAAAGGTGGGTGCCTGCACAGCCCTGCCCCGTGGGGCAGGACAGAGGCGCTGTCCGAGCCCTGGGTCGCTCTGTCCTGCCCGAGCAGCTGTATTTGCCCTTCCCTTCTGGGGACCAAAAGGTGACCAGGGGATGCAGGATGGGGAAACATCCCCCATCCCTCCCTCCCTGCCACCGAGCTGCCTGCTCCCTGCCCATGCTCTGCACGCAAGGCAGAGGCCAGTATTCACGGGATGGCGTGGGCACGGCTGGGAAGCTCTCCTGCCCGACCACGACTCACCCAAAAGTGGCAATGCAGGAGCCGGTGGGCCAGGCGAGGATGACAGAGGTGCTGTCCTCATCGGTGCCTTGCTCCTCCTCCTCCTGTCCATCCTGCCCCGCAGCCTCCTTCCCGCTGCTGAGCACCCACAGCTGGTCCAGGGCCAGGCAGAGCTGTGGGCGCAGGCTGGTGCCATGTCTGCAGAGAGCAGAGGCGGGCACTGAGCTGGAGGGGGGCTCCTTGGGCTGGGTCCCCACGCGCAGAGGCCTGTCCCCCACCTGCCCTTGGGACGGACATTGGTGCCTCCAGCACCGAGGGTCCGGGGCCTGGGGCTGGTGCCAGGGTGTCCCTGGGCCGGGGCTGGGGGCAAGGATCTGGGCTCTGAGGGTCTTACCGCAACTTGGCGACCACCAGTTCCTTGTGGAGGAGGAGCAGGCGCCTCTCGCTCCTCTTGCGGCCCCGGGTCAGCCGCACGTCCGCACTCAGCACCGGCTCGGCATCGCTGAGAGCCTCCCTGCAGAGCAGAGCGCGGCGGGCATGAGCAACGCCAGTGCTGCGTGGCCCAGCTGTGCCCGCGTGTCCCCGAGCCCGGGGGGAGCCCACCTGGAGCTGCAGCAGCAGCAGGCCTGGCCCATCCTGCCCGGGAGAGGAGGGCCCTGGCCGTGCCCCGAGGAGGGGGCCCAGCCGGCGACGGGGAGGCTGGGAAGCGGGGTGCTGGTGCTGTGGCAGCGCTCCTGGGCCAGAGGCTGCCTCCTGCCAGCGCCGCTGCGTGCCAGCACAGCTCTGCCCTGCTGCCTGTGGTGGCCGTGGGCTCCCCGTGACCAACGGTCTGAGCCCAACGGAAAGTGGGCGGGGCCTGGGGGGGCGGGGCCGGGGCCCTCTCCAGTATGGCCGGCCCTGCCTTGCCCGGGGGAGCCCTGAGCAGGACAGGGCAGGGGGCGAGGGCCACCTCCCTGCGCCTGCGGCCAACGCTTTCACCTGGCTTTTTGGCAGGGTCCTGGTCGATAAAAGAAGCTGTTTTTCCTAGAGATGGCCATTGTGGCTAGAGGCAGACTCCTCTTGGTGGAGGCCGGCCTAGCGGTTGGAAGGCCTCTGGCAACCAGGCCGTGCTAGGCCTCGGGCCCCAAGGTGCTGGAATTGGAGCAGGCCCACCGGGAGGAAAAACTTCCATTTTTACCAAAAGATGGGGGAAGGCCTCTGGCAACCAGGCCGTGCTAGGCCTCGGGCCCCAAGGCGCTGGAATTGGAGCAGGCCCACTGGGAGGAAAAACTTCCATTTTTACCAAAAGACGGGGGGACTAGCAGCAGTCAAGAGCCGCTCGTGTCCTGCCAGGTGCCACAGGGAAATGAAATGTGTGGTGAGCTTCAGCAGGAGTTGTGGTGCCCCTGGAGCACCACCCTTGCTTGGGAAGGCTTTATCCCACCTGGGTGCTAAGGCTTCACCCTTGGCAATCAGGGCTGGATGAGCAGCACCCAGGAGCCCCTGCCCTGTTAGCCATGACCTTCACCCAGCCGGTGGCCAACACGGCCAGGGGCGAGTTTGTGGGGTAGGCCATGACCATGGCAAAGAAGGGACCCGTAGTCGGCTTTTGATGGCCCGTGTCTCGTTTCACTGTTGACCCGAAGCAATGCCTTGCTTCAAATAGAAGCCATTCAGAGAGTTACACACCCGCCCTTTTCAGGAAAAATGCAGGAAATCAGAGACGTGTAGCAAGTTCTCTGTTGGCTGTTGTACACCGCAGCAAGAAGCAGCGTGGGTCCAGTGGCTAATGCTGGAAGGGGAATTCAGCACTTGTGGGAAAGGGATATAAAGGCACTCTTGTGGGCCAGGCTGGGATTGGGGAGCCTGAGTGGGTGTCTGGGGTCCCAGCTTTCCCGCAGTGCTGACTGTGGTGCCTGCTGCTTGTTCTTCCCTGCATCGCCGGCTGCATCCACCTGCTGGGGCTGTGCTTGGGAAGGGCTCCGGGGGTGAGCAAGCCCACGGGAGAGGGCTGCGGAGAAGCTCTTCTCCAGAGATCTACCAGAAACTGTGCAGAGCATCCGAGAGGATGCTCTGTGTGACAAGGGAAGGTGCCCGTTGCTCCAATGTATGGAGCCTGCAGGGCTCCCATCAGGGTCCTTTGACCGACCCATCCTCCAGCCAGCAATCCAGGTGCTGGGGGGTCCCATGCAGGTCTCCTGAGGTACCCTTTAGCCCCGGTGAAGGTGTCATGCCTCAGTGCGTGCTTGCAGGGCATGTTTCCTTCCTGCTGACAAGGGCGGAATTGCAGTTAAATGCCCCTGGGCGATCCCGAGCCAAAAGCAGGTTTTTTTCAATGGGCCACACTGCTTTGCAGTCCATGTGTGTGGTTCAGCTCCTGCATGGGAGCTGAGGACACGAGGTGACCTAGCTCTGAAGCTGGCCACTCTTGCTCCAGGCAACTCCAGTTGCTTGCGTTTTCCTTCAGCTTCCCCAGCCTGATGATCTCCACTGTCACCTCCTCCCTGTCCTACGAGAAGTATCCCTCTCCCAGCCATTAGGACAGTGGCGCAGCACTCAGAATCCAGATCACTGGTAGAGAAGTAGGACAGAGGAGAAGAGAAGTTCTCCTTTGAAAGAAATCCTTCTTTGTCCTCCTTTAGCTACCAGTGGATGAAAAATAGGGGGACAGAATTTCAGGCCAGCCACAGC
The DNA here is from genome assembly GCF_963210335.1 of Falco punctatus. NCBI lineage: Eukaryota > Metazoa > Chordata > Aves > Falconiformes > Falconidae > Falco > Falco punctatus. Next base: position 6,736,045 of record NC_137599.1, on the reverse strand, counting down.
ACTGGCTTTCAAGCCTGAGCTTGTAATGTCATGGCTGTTCTGGAATGTGGTACAGTGAAATGAGAGAGAGAAATGGCAAATTTTCCCCCTCAGAGCGGTCAAATGCTGGCAGAGGTTGTCCAAGGAGGTTGTGCAGCCTCTGTCCTTGCAGATCTTCAAAGGCCAAGGGCACACAGTTCTCTGCGACCTGCTCTAGGTGAGCGTGCTGGAGCAGAGGGCTTGGCCCAGAGGACCTCCATGGGTCCCTTCCAACCCCTACCCTCCCGTGTGGCTCTGTGCTTTGCTTTTGCCCTGGCGGAGATCTTCAGGGACTTTGCGTTCCATTTTGTGTTGCCTTAGGGCTACAACGTGCTGTGGTTTGGGGGCAACAAGGTTATGGTATGCCAGAGGTCAGGCCAGTTAGTGTCAAAGTGTGTTACTGTTATGGACAGAACCTGTGTTTGTTGTCCCTGTGTTCCTGGGGTTAGGGCATTTTTATCATGTGTTCTGTGTGGTTGTTTTTTTTTGTGGAGAGTGCCTTTTTTCAGCTATTTTGCCTTTGTGGGGTTTGCATGGGGGCCTTTGGTTTGTGTATGATGTTTCTTCTGGTTGTTTTTCTGCTGGGCTGGTGGATGGTGGTGGTTTTTTTCTGTCTTGAAACCATCGTTACTGGTCTAATGTATCTCCTGCAGGTCAGGCAGTGTCACTTCTGGCGTGGTCTGACTCATTTCTGGTGAGTTGGTAGGTAGGTATGGAGGACTTGTGGTCCCTCCATGGAGGATGACTGCTAGAGGACTAAGAGGCAGATCTGTGGAGGGGTGAGAGGACTGCTGGTCCATAAGCCGTGACTGTCAGAGGACTAAGTGTACTTGAATTTACGTGGGCTTCCAAATTCATGGTTGTTTCTCCTGCCTTGCGGAAGAGCCATGGGAAGTCACCAGCCACACGGAAGGATAAAGGGTTTCCCACGGCTACGTGGCTTTTTGGGTTTTGCTTTTGAATAAGAAAGTCCTGTCTCTACATGAGCAGAACTATAAACGGTCAATTTTGCCAACTTTAGAAAGCAGGGAGCAGCACTTTTGTGCTGTGCCTCACATGGCGGCCAGGGCATGGTGAGAAACAGCAAGAGAGTTTCTTCCTGGAACCTTCTCCAGGGGAGCAGTGCTGCACTTGTCAAGGTGAGGGGTTTTTTGGCTCTATGCGATAGCAAATGTGAGGGGTTAATTTTCAGAACACAGCTATTAGGGAGCAGAACATTTGTGCTGTGCCTCACATGGCTGCAAGGACAGAGTGAGAAACAGCAAGAGAATTCCTGCCTGGCACCTTCTGCAGGGGAATAGTGCTGCACTTTCACAAAGTGAGCTCTGGTTCAGCATGAGTGCACAAGGTTTTGGTCAATTTTCTCACCACAGGAAGCAGGAAGCAGCACTTTTGTGCTGTGCCTCACATGGGTGCCAGGGCAGGGTGAGAAGCAGCAAGAGAATTCGTTTCTGGAACCTTCTCCAGGGGAGCTGTGCTGCACTCTCTTAAGATACACTTTTTCTTTTAGCTCTGCATGAGTGCACAAGGTTTGTGTCAATGTTCTCAGCACAGAAAGCAGGGAGAAGAAGTTTGGTGCTCTTCCTCACATGGCTTCCAGGGCAGGGTGAGAACAACAAGAGAATTTTTTCCTGGTACCTTCTTTATGGGAGGAGTGCTGTACTTTCCCAAAGTGACTTTTTTGGGCTCTTAGCGACTGCAACGCTGAAGGATTAATTTTGCTCACCACGGAAAGCAGGGTGGGGTGGGGGTTGGGGGATGGGGGTGTCTTCAGGAAGTGCCTGCAAAAGAGCCTTTAGGAGACCCTGTCCCTTGACTCACATGTGGGGTAGTGAAGAGTCTGAGAAAGTCACGGGTGTTTTGGTGTTCACCAAAGCAGGTTTTCGTTTTGTTTTTTTTTTTTCTTATTTTCTTTTTTAACTTATGTAGCTTATGTCACCAGGTAGTGACAGCCCGGGGGTGACAGGAGGGGACAGCAAGCAAAGGCAGCCTGGAGGGTGACAGGAGGGGACAGTAGGTGGGCACAGGCCTGGGGGGTACAGGAGAGGACAGCTGTTGGGGACAGCCTGGGGGGTGACAGGAGGGGAGAGCAGGTGTTGAAAGCCTGGCGGTGACAGGACCTCAGGCGCCAGATCACGGGCCGCGAGAGGCTGAAGGCGACCCGCTGCGACCTGCAGGTCACCAACGCCCAGACCATGGAAGGTGCGTGGGGGCGGCGGGCGCGGGATGCGGGGACCGACCGGCTGGCGGCAGCGCAGGCGGCCAGTGAGGCTGTGGGGCCGCGGCCGGCAGCGGTGACTTGTGCTGGGGCCTCAGAGCTGCTCTTCCGTGGTTGTGCGCTGGCAGCTGCCGTCAGGGCTGTGTGCGCAGCCAGGCACAGCAGCGTACGGGGTCCGTGTGCGACACCGCGCGTGGAAGAGGTTTGGTTTCTGGGAACCCTTCTAGGTAAAACGATAAGGGAATGTGGGACAATGCCTTGTCATCACAATCCTGCCAGATTTCTTTGAAAGCCGGCAGAGAAGGCTGAATGTGATAGAAAAGGAGTGGGTGGCTAATTTAAAGGGGAAAAAAGTGGGTTTGGTGACTGAAATTTGTCTTCAGCCACTTTTACTCCACCGCATTGGAAAAGTGGTGCTTGGCTGCTGCAGAAACTGCTCAGTAGCAACGTTTGGGATCAAGAGTGTATCTGTGAGTGACAATCTATGCAGATCCTGGAAAGCCATCTTGTACACGAGTGTTCTGTCTAAAGTATACTTGGCATTTCTTGCTAATACAGCTTCTTTTCTACACCAAAGACATGTTCATTCAGATGTTATTGAGCATCATTTCTTCTTTTCTATCAAACGGTGCATTTTTTTCCTGGTACTGCGTGTTAAACAGTGTCAGGGCAATACTGAAGTTTTATGGCAGATCACTTATGGTGAATATACCTAAAAATGTTCTTTGAGAAGCCCTAAGTTCTTTTGAATCTCAGAAATGGTGCTTGATTCTCAGAGATGGTAATGGTTTTGTATTACTTAGTGTGCTGTTTCAGTTTGGTAATCTACCGTCTGGCAAAGCTTGCATGTGATTAAAGACTTTGGAATATGACTTGTCAGAAATAAAAAGACTTGGAAACCGTCTCCATTCTTAAACATTCAAATTTTATTGGTTGGGGTTTTTTTTCTTTTTTCCTGTGGTTCTGTGACATTCTCACAACAGTCTTTTCTTTACAATGTGTACTCATAGGATTTTTTCCTCTTCCTCTTTGATGTATTAAAACTGAAACAGAATAACATGCCTGCTGCGGTAACTGTAACTTTGGCCCCAGCCTTTCCAGTGGTTGGACCTAAACACGCTGTTTACCTACAGATAGGTAAAGTATGTTCAGGAGAGTATCTGTGAGGAGACTTAACAGCACGGTGTTAGGGGTCTTGGGGGTGTTACGGGGTCGCGTGTCATACGGCGGTAGAGATAGACATGCAGGTAGAGGCAGACGTACAGGTTGTGACACAGATACTTACTGGAACTTCTGTAAGGGTGTCTTCCCTGTGGAAATGCAAAAATCCCCCAGTGGTTGTCAGAGCAAAGCTAAGGAATACATTTCAGTGTCATACACGTGTATGCCAGATTTTGGGGTTTTATACATAACCGTGAATTTCCGTTTTTGTTGAACAGCATCTGCGTGCCTAAAGTCACCTTCAGAAGATGAAGAAAAGAACTCGGCCAGGATGTTCTGCCTAAAGGGGGTTCTTGGAGATCTTCCCTGTGGAGATACGGTCGTGGGTTTTATAACTTGGTGCAGGAGTCCTGACTAAATGTTGACATGATCTTGGAAAGACCCTTCAGTGAACCCTGAGTGAAGATGGCCAACTTGTTCAGATTTTTCTGAGCCGCGTGATCACGGAAATCTCGTAATAGAAGCAATGCTAATAGAAGCTGAAAGTAAACAGGATTTTAAACATCACTGGGGGGGGGGGGGGAAAGGAGATGGTGGACTCTTTTTGAAGATGGTGGGAAGGCAAAATGGATGGTTGGGATGTGTTTGAAAAGGTGGGAGGCAGGGTGGGGGTGTCCTCTTCTGTGCTCGCTATTATAGAGACATGTTCTAGGGTTTTGTAAGCTAACAGGAGCAAAAGCAATGAAAGTTAGATCAGGAGAGAACTTCATGTTTTAGCAGACACTGCTTTAGTGACTTTAGAGACCATTTTGCTGTTGGCATTGAAACGATTCCAAAAAAATGGAAAAGATTTTGCTGCTTGTGTTTGACTATCAGACCTGAAGATTTCTGGAAAGGTACCGTGAGATGATGAAAGCATGACGCTGTGTGTAAAATGTTGCTTTTCTATCTGTAAAGGGATTCCCTGAAGTGCTACGTCACGACATGTTAATATCACTCTTACAAACTGACTGATGCTTTCTCTGTATTGATGTTGTTTCCAGAATACACAGATGATAATGCCCTGATTCCGGGGAACTCATCGGTAACTGTTAGGGGAGTCCCTGTTAGAGGAGTTAAAGCTACCGGCAAGACAGACCTTGGGTAAGTAGCCATAACGCGTTGTGTTCTTTGGGAGGGGTTTCAGTGTGTTCACCTTCTTTGTGGCTGTTAGTTTACGGAGGCATTCAGGTTGTATCTTTCTTGTTAAAGCTGCTGTTAACTTTTGTTGTGACAGGGCAGATTTGAAGGTATCTGTCCCAAAGCAGACTTAGATTTTTCAGCCCGCTGGGACGTGGCATTCAAGCTCCAACAGTGGTGACTGTTCAGATGTTTGAATTGGGTTTGTTCTTGGGCTTGGTTTTTCTGAGAGTCAAGTTCTCCATCCTGTTTCCTCTATGCAGAGAGATCCCTTATTGTATGCTTTTGCTTGTATTGCTTTTAGAGTAAACGGAGAGACACATTGCAGTGTGAACTGGTGATTTGTTCCCATCTGCCAGCAGTCTGAGTCTCCGTGTTTGACTGCTTCCTTTGTTTGGGGGAGGGGGGCAGGGTATTCTTACACCCTAAAGGGGGGTGTGTGTGGGCTTCATACTGTCTCCAGAGGAAAGACTGAGAGTGGCCAGCTGGCAAACCGTGCAAACAAGAAGTTTCATTCTTAAGTGCTTCCTATTAGATTCCTAAAGACAATGTCTATGTCGGGCAAGAGAAAAAGAACAACATCCTAAAGCGTATTGCCTTTTGTGCCAGGACGGTGAAGGAACAGTTGATCTTTTACAAGCCTGAAGCTCAGAAAGCAGTTGAGCACTTTCCCAAATGTTAGTAATTACCTTTCTAAGTCTGATTTCACCCTAAGCTGCTCTCTGTGCTCCAGGTATTACTGCTGTATTCCTCAGATTTATGGAGGACAGAGAATCTGATTACAATTGCAGATACTCAAATGTAAGCCTGACTACAGCATTATCGCTGTCATCGATGTATTCGTACAGTCCAGTTCTGTATCAGCTGCATCAGCATGGTTTGAATGCTCATGTTTTCAAGGCTTCTTCAAGACAGACCTCTCCTCCACCATTAGTAGATATTATTGACTTGTGGTTTTGCCATGTCTTTCTAATGTTAGTTCTCAATAAATAGAGTGTACTGGCGCGTTACAGCGTGTCTCAAACAAACAGTACAGCAGCATCCTAGTACCCGTGAAGCATCTGCAAGCAAAACCCCCTGAATTTATGTGGCTCCCCTGTAAGCTTTGGGCATATTACTGCAGTAGGTGTTACAGTGCTTTCAGGCGCTACCAAGACTTTCTGGATGCCACAGCACTGTGCTTCTAAACATGGCCTGGTTTGGGGGGTTAATTTAGATGGGGATGCTTAGTGCTGTCTTGTCAATATAGCCTCCATTTCTGGTTGGATGGCACCCTCTCCTGGTGTTGGAATGCTGCCCTAAAATGAGAGGCTAGGTGCCACTAGCATCAAAGATCCAAGAAATACCTGCACGTGGGGGTAAGGGATGAATGCTGCTGCTCTCCTAAAGTTGCCAATGGATCGGGCAGGTCAGCTTTCTATTCCTTCAGCTGGAAACCTTGTGGAAACAACTGGTAGAGTCGTTAGTGTTTGGGAATGATGAACGCATGGTGTCACGGTGGAGAGGCCTTCAGAAATGCGTTAGTCACCTTGTAGTATCTTCCTCAAGGCAAGTGGATGGAGAAACCACGGTGCGGTAATCTAAAGCACTTCCTCATGTTCAGGAGGTACGTGGCTGTACTTGCGAGCCTGGTGGTGGTGTAGCAGCGGCAGGAAGAATGAGCCTTTCTATTTGTGCAGGACCTGCACAGCAGCCTTTGGGTTGCCTCTGCTCGTGGGACGCTTTGGATGATGTATGAATTGTTTGTTAACTGATGGACGGTTGCATGTTTGATTCATGAGTAGCATGCAGGTACAGACCAATGAGTATGTGGAATCTTGGCAAGGGCTTGTGTGTCATAAGTGTTTCCTAAAATACTGGAGCATGTTCAAGATGATCCTAAAGCAAATTCTGGTAATCCAGGCTTTTTTTCTTATTTTTTTAACACAGGCCTCCTCGACCACAGAAAATCCTTGGAACTGCTTTCAGGTGATGTTTCTACTGCTATTGGTAGTCACTTTAGGCTAGAGGATGGTAGGTACCTGAACACAGTGCTTGGGCTTCCACAAAGAAACACTTTTCTACAGACAACTGTTCTTGTTTTGTCAGGGGAGTGTAGAAACCAAAGTGCTCTGTCTGGTACCTGTTTGTGATAGTGGGGCTATACAGATTGCCTGAAGGTGCCTTCATATTTGGATGGCTGACTCTTTAAGAACAGAAAACTGTAGCACAGTCTTCACAGTTTTGAGACTTAGAGAGCAGAAAGAAAATATGTGAGGACTTCTTCTTGCACTGCTGTATTCTGTATCTTAGAGTAATTGGGGACAAAGAAGGAATGGGATTTGGGGTTTTATTTCAGTTGCACTGAATGTGCCAGGAGAGCACACTTTAAGTATAGAAATAAATTTCCATATTCATAAGACTATCAGAACACAGTGTTTTGGTGTTCAGGTTTTATAAACTGTTTTCACGGCTTTATGTTGGTTACGAGTGCTTTATTTTAAGTTCTGTTCATCTTTTTTTCTTCTTCTAGAAGTCAAACTGAGCCAGCGAGTAGAACATCAAAAGAGGTATGTAAAGACACAAGCTGAAACTTTTTTCTACATGCTGCACCTAAGTCTAAGAAATGTAGCCTTGTACTAATTCTTTTATATATGTAAAATATAAATGTTGTTATAAATTGAGACCACAACGGATCATAATCCAATTAAAATTTTATTAATTATAGCAAGTAGAATATGAGCAAAAACAGCGCTGGACGGCAGGGGAGTCTGCGCTCCACCAACTGCCGTGCTGAGCAGTTCAAACAGTCCCTTTTTATACATCTTTACTTCCGTGTTCATGAAGTAGTGGAGGTACTCTGCGCATGCTTCAGTTGTTGTTAGGGGGTCGTTTTCTGCCTCCTGGTGGTCGTTGAGGCCGAAGTAAGAAGTCTTCCTCCTTCGTCCCATAGTTGACCCCTCACTCATATGTCCTTATATGGGGTTGTTTGTCCTGTTTCTGTCGGTTCCTGGACATCTGGTGGTTATCTTATCTTGCACAAGCGGTATCTGGTTTAGTTTGTGTAAGCGATTGCGGTTATCCTACCTTACACAGGCGGTGTCTGGTGGCTGTTTGCATAAGCGATTTCATATCTTTTGCTGGCTGACCTTTACATTGGGCTTAACATAAATCTTAATAAACAATACCCTAGTCCATAGTTTCTCACATGTGCCAAACACTTGTAAAGTGAAGTGCAGTTGTAGCTGTATCCTTAAGTGTTACCACAACTTCATTAAAAAAAACCAAATAAAAACAACCCACAAACAACTAAAAAAACCTTTAGGTTAGGTGGCTAAAGGTCTCAAAAAGTTGCTGTTTATCTCTTGTTGTTCCACTTTGTGCTCAAAGCATGCCACTGCTTTGTTTGTTACTCAAACAACTTGAAGAAAAAAGGCTGGTAGGTGTTTTTTGGGGTGATAGCTGATCTTTAAAAGATGGAGTTTGTAATTCTCGTGGACATTCCTCAGTAGTGGGATTCAGATTTAAACTGAGTAGCTATAGGGCAGCCATTTGTGTTCATCTTGGGTCTCCTGATTCCGTACGTGGGTACCTGTATCTCTTAAAAGGCACATAAACCCTTGAACCTTCCTTAACTTTCAGGGATGGGATGGGCCACACTTTCTGAAGGGTGTGTTGGTACTAATGTTTCCTAATAATGAAATGTGGTGATCTTTCTTTGCTTTGTTTTCCAGGATGGAGATGTGATTAAGAAGCCACCCTCCATGGACCTGGCAAGCAAGAAGTGCCAGCAGGTGCTGACAGAACTGGAGGAAATGTTCCAGCGCTTGGAAATAATGTTTAGTTCGACACTGGTTCCTCGGGTTCTTATTCTACTTGGAGGCAATGTCATGAGCCCCAAGGAGCTCTATGAGCTCAGCTTGGAGGGTATCTGTGAGGGCGGTGCTGAGGAGAGCCTGAAAACTGCATCCTGCGTTCGCAGGCTCTTTCACTCGCTCTTTGTTGCGGATGTCTTCAGTGAGCTGAAGGCTCTCCCTGCCATGGGCACTGTTGTTATGCTCCAAGGACACCGTGATTGTGGTGTTGATTGGTTCCGGCCCAAGCTCAACTATAAAGTGCCGACTCGAGGGAGGAAACTAGCTGTTAACTTGTCCTGCGATGGAGACATCAACAGAAGTGCCTCGGCTCCTCAGCATGTGACCTCTACTTGGGAGGACTATGTCTGGTTTCAAGCACCAGCGGCGCTCAAAGGCTTTCACGAATGACCCACACTCTGTAGAACTTTAATGGAATATCGAATAACCTTTGGTGCCGCTTTAAGCGATAACTTTATCAAATACAACTGTGTATTCTTGTCTGTCTGGATCCTTTATTCAGGGCGTCTACTACCTTCCTGTAGTTCAACCGTGTCCATCTGTTTTCATCTCCTGAATGGCTGTTGAAAGCAATTACCCTTTAAGGCACAGCTGCACAAAGATACAGTGATTCTTTGGGGACCTGAGTTATGGTACAGGAGACTAATTGGTGTGTTGGGAGTAAAACTTTCCTGCTGTGTACTTGCTGAACTGGCAAATACTGGATAAACCTTTTCCCTCCCGAGTTTTAATGCGGCCATTACTAAATTAGCTGATTGCTTGGGACTCTCTCTGGGTAATGTACATGACTATTAATACACTTGGCCTTTACTAAAAAGGCTATAGCCATTCTTACCCGTAAAGGGAGACCTTTGTAGTCTGATCAGGCTTGAGTGAGTACTCGAGTGTTTGCCTATCTATTTGATAAAATTAGACTTCTCTATAACTCAATTTCAGTTACTTAACAATCCAAACAAAGAGTGGGACTTCTGAGTAATTGGGAGGTCTTGTACTGGTGACAAAAAGAGATTGATTGGCCCTGTGGAAGTGGGGAAGCACGTCTTCCTATTTTTTTACTAACCTTTAGCCCAACAGCCTTGACGGTCAGTTAGATATACAGTTAAAACTAAAAGCAAGCAGTTTCTGCTCTAACCCTCTTCAGAGGAGGTTAGGACTGCGGCGAATGAAGAGACGGGATGCAGCTTGATGCAAGCAAATGTCAATTTATTGTACAGAAGCACGAGTTTCTATACACTTTCAGAAGCTGCGCGTTTGAAACAGATTGGTTCTTGAAGCTAAGCCTTGCATACTAGGCAATCCCCGATTGGTGGTTAACTGCCATCGATTAACAGCAAGGTGTTACCTTTCCTTGGCGCCATCCATCCGTCCCCCACTCCCCTGTGCTCTGTAAACATTCATCATGTTAATCGTTGTCCAGACAAGCTCGAGCACATTCCCCTCAGCTAACTGATTGCCACGCGTGGTCCTAGTTTCCAGCCCGCTCCTGCATCTCCCCCTTCCTGTTGCACAAAAAGAACCTTTGAAACCGAACGAGTAAAACCAAGGTATAAGTAATAGAACAAATAAGAAAGCAACTAAGACATATTATCAATGTCAAAATAACCCACTGTCTCTGTTCCGTACAATTTTACAATTTCCCCTTTTTGTTTTTGAACAGCTAGCACCAGGTTTGCCATGTTCTGCAGGGCCCTTGCAAACATGACAGCAACCAAGGTAACAGCAAACAAACAATACTGCCAATTGAGTGAATGGATGCCAAAAAGGCTGACATTTTCTCAGATTTTGATAACATGTTGCTGCAATGGGGCGCCTAAAATCCACGCAGCACATACCATCCAAATCCTCACAGCCACGTCCTTGAACCAACAACAAAAAGCAGTGGCAATTTTGACTCACATGCTTAACTGCCTACCAAACAAGGTGATTTAACTCTTTAATGCTTTCCCTGCTGTTACTCCGGATAAGAGGAGAACCACTGCGACACGTTCCCATCATAGCCTCCTACTACATTAGCATCTACAGAAAGACAATGATCGACATTCAAAGTGTAAACAGTATCATCTTCTTTTGGATTAACATTATACATAGGTGGAAGGGCACACCAAACAAGAACTGGTTCAGTCAAAAAGTTCGAAACATCGCATGCCTTCTCTGAACATACCTCTGGGGTCATTCCCTTCATTCCCTCTTTTTTTATGCAAAGAGAAACACTTTCACCATAACATAGAAGCCCCTATTTACATCTCTGAGCCCGGACACAAACCGCAGCTGTATGCGCCACCAGGCTCAGGGCAGGAATCATTCATGCAGTTACACAGCTATATATCTCTACAAGCGTGCAGACACCTATTAAACACTAGATAACCGTGTTTATCTTTCCTATTCTCCTTCACAATACCTAGCTGTTTCTCTCATTAGTTTCCAGCCCGCTCCTGCATAGGACTCCTGCCCCAATATGCTAGCTTGTTCTCACTTAAGACAACAACAATAAAAGTTAGTTTCTTGCTTGCTTTTACTTCTAAGTCTTAGACTCTTCAATGTTTATGAAATGTGAAGAGGCGGTGAGGCGAGAGTGATCAAGTTCAGCACTATCTTTACTTGTCAAACTCCTGTTCAAAGTCAGAAGGTATTACTTGGGAGCAGAACTTGAGCCCTTTCTTCTGGCCTGGTGTCTAGTGCAGAATGGGAGGAGGAGGGAGGGTGAGAAACACTTGAGAGCTTTGAACAGTGTGTCAAAACTAGGTGTCTGCTGGACTTAACCTTCAGTCAGCTACTTAGAAGTGTCTGTAATGGAGTGAGCTTAACAGCTCCAAACAGCTCTATCCCATTTGAAGAGAAACTCGAGCCTACTGGTAGCAAGGTTGCTTGCAGCTTCTTGCTAGCAAAAATTGCACGATGGTGTGATAAGAATCGTTTGAAATGAGGGTAAAGGTTGAAGTAACCTGCTACGCTTGGTGCATATTTTAACTTTACCATTTGGAATGGAATGATAAAGAACGAAGAGGAAATTAAGTTGGTATTTTTGAGCTTGGAGCACACTAGGAACGCTGTCTCTGCCTTGTTATCCATTAAACATCTGTTTACATAGTGTAGTAGCTGCTAAAGCTACCCATAGGGGGAAAACCTGTTAGAATGAAGAAAGCTGCCTTGTGTGCAGCTGCCCACTTGAATATGTAATTGCTGGTCTCTTGAATGAAACATAACTTGAACGTAGGAGTGTTTGTGCTCAGGAGATCAAAACCCTTTACACTTCCACCAAAGCTGCTTGTGATGCATATTTCAGACGCTAGCACTCAAGTGTTTAAAGAAGCTTTTAAACAGAAGCCTTAGTTCTAAGGATCAAGGGGCTGGTTTCTTCCTACTCTCTTCCCCAGATGAGTGCAGTGTTTCTGCAGTAAACCGTTCATGTATTCTGTTACACTTGAACTATGAGTGCAGCAATGATACGGTGCCGGGAGTGAAAGAAGACAAGTTGCTTACTTTGGGTTTTTTTCTTTTATTCTTTAGAAAAGCTTTAGAGCTTCATTAACAATTTTAGTACTGTAATGATTATCAAAATGAAATGTTGTTTTCTCTGTGTGATTACATTGGATTTATTTGATCCCTCAAAGTAAAGGTTCTGCTGGTGGCAGAACAACTTGCTTCTGTTCTATATGTGTATCTGAAGTGCATGTTCACAGCTGTTCCACCTTTCTGACAAAGTGCATGATGTCTTGTGCCAGAAGCTTTGGTTCCTCAAAGGCAGCAAAATGCCCTCCACGTGGCATGTAAGAGTAAGTGATGATGTTCTTGAAGACCTCCTTTGCCCAGACCCGTGGTGTATGTAGTAGCTCCTGAGGAAAAAGCTGCAGTCCCTGTGGGAACATACACTGCAAACCTGGAGGACATCAATTAAGTGCCTTTTTGAAAGAAGTCCTGGGGAAATTCTATAAAAACCTCCTGACTCTAGTAATTGCCACAGTCAGCTGGCAGAGCTTCACCGCAGCGACACATTTTGTGGTTTGTACTCTGCTGAAAAGCTTTGCTTGTATTTGAATCTCCTTGAGTATGAGAATATTATACCCAAAAACGTAAAGTAGAGCCAACTTCGCACACGGTTCAATCTTGAAACGCTTCCTATTTTTAAACTTGCCTTGTTTTACAGTTTTGCGATAAATGGCAAGACGCATCACCTCTTTGTGACAGTCAGAAATGAGCCTGCTCAAGTTTACTTTAGAATTTATAGTACCAGCATAACGAATGAGTTGAGGAAAGGTAAGCTGGCTCAGTCTGCAAAGGAAAAGACTCTTCTATTTGTTTGTGTGATCAATCACATGGAATTCCGTTCTGCAGCATTTCCTGGTCAGCCTCTCTTATAGTCATCTTAAAGTCAGTGGCTGTTAGAAGGTGCTTGGTTTGTTAGAGGGTACTGCTCTCCAGATTGCTTCCCCAAGTTTGTGCTTAACACTTGTAGCCGTTAGTTTTATCCACCACTGAGCCGTATGCTTCCTAATTCAGTTTAAACGTCTCTCTTTGAAATGCTCCTGATTTTCTGTTTTGTTTTAACTGAACTGAGCCACAGATCACATTTGTTTGGTGACTAAGTATATAGACCTGTATTTTGAACACAAGACTGAATATAGTTTGATATGTCCGCTGCATTGTCTTGGCTACAAGCTACTTTGTGTGAATTACAGGTTCAAAAGAAAAATGACTCAACTATTTTTATCAAAAGAAAATAAGAACTTAGATTATTTTTTTTAACAAGTTAAGTTTGCTGTTTTAAGTAATCTAAATGTTTATACAGGCAAACGTGGTTCAATCTCATTTGCAAATCTTTCTTACACCTACCACTTCATTACCTGGCATCACCTGTTAGACCAGGGTCCTTGGAGATGTTCTCCTTGTAGAATCGCATTGAGGACACAATGGAGGATGTCACCCAATAAATCATCACGTTGGACAAAAGCTCATCAAGAGTGTATTTGCTATTGATAGAAAAAGATGAAGACGTTTCATTGGAAGCTGTTTCTCAATACGCTGTATTGGGCTCATGCCCTGAAGAACAGTTGTTCTTGTTCTCCACTTGTTTTCAAGCAGCAAATTAATTGGCACCCATGTGCCCAGAGCAAAACTGCCCGGTGCTGAAGCAGTAGTTTGCAGGCAGTCTGCTGTAAGTTTACACTACTACTTGTCATGTGTAATCTTTCATGCTCAAAATTCAGCTTTGGCCAGTCTTTTACCTATCTCCTCATTAGTTACCATTGCTCGTTCTTTTAATGAGTCCTCTCATGGAAGAGCACCTGTTTTCTTACCTTTCCAAGCCTCCATCATCTTTATGCAGAAATGATTTATCTCTCCAGGTAGAGAATTTTTCCAATATATATGCAGCAAGCCCCACAGGGGAGTCACTCAGTCCACAACCTAATTCAAGAGAACAAGAGAACCATTGCAGTTGCCTGGCATTGCAAATACTTCAGTGGGAGTTAAACTGGACTTACATCAATTCTTCAGAGTTTTCTATGAGAATTCAGTAAAGAGTGCGTTTTACTAGCCCTGGTAGTACTTTATTCTTGAAAAGTTCACCCTGATGGAATTTTGGCTATAACTGACAGCACTATAAAGTTGAGCAATTCCTATACAGAAGAAAATAGGAGTTAAGAAAATCCTCTGGGCTTCTTGGTAATGTGTGGCAGAAAGAGCAAATTCAGATGTAAAGGGATTACACGCTGAAAAGAAATTTCAGATAAACTGTTTGGGAGCACTGTCCTGCTTAGGACGGCTAACTGGGACCCTGAGTGCTGTTCACTTTCTATGTAATTTAAACAGTGGAGTGCTGTGTATCTGCTATCTGCTCCTGCCTTTGGGGAATGCTAACAAACATTATAAACACAGCATATTATATCTGTGTTTTAACCTGTAAAACAGGTGGGGATTACTTCAGCAGTGGTAGAGCTTGCCTTGGGAAAATTCCTGTACCACACTCCAGGCTGTAGTTTTACAGTATCCTTAGAATTGCCTACTCTCAAGTGTATTTTAGTGTGACTTTAGCACTGAATGACTTCGGAGAAGATGATGCACAATGTGATTTCAATTTAATAGTGGACATAGTTAATGCAAAGTAAGTTTGTGCATTGGCACAACAGTTTCCCTGTGCTGTCAGGCCTAAAGTGATTTGCTACACATCAAAGTCATGTAAATGCTTTGACCAGCAAAGGTAGGGCAGGCTAAAATGTGCCAGCTAGCATATGACCCGTCTGGAGGTGAGCATTTTCTGAGCTGAAAGCTGTCTCCGAATCACTGTATTCAACTTTCATGGACTGGATGCTCAGAAATACCAGTCTTGTTTGCAGCTTACTAATGATTCAACCTGTACGCATCTTAGGTACCACAGCTTCTGGTGAGTGAAAATACTGTAGCTTTGCTTTAAACCTGCCTAATGAGAACTAAACTGATAATATAGATATTTTTTGAGACTAAGCAGGGAATATGTATTTTTTTCCCCCTATTTATTTTCTACCTTTCACAATTTTAGTGTGCTACAAAATCCCTGCTCTTCTTTTTTTCCAGGTTAAAGAGTCCTAGACTATGTACAGTGCTTGTAGGGAAGCTGCTTGGTCACTTTAGGGTTCTTTTTCTCCCCTTCTTGTATTCTTTTGATTATAAAATATATTAATGAAACAGGGGTGGAACAGATTCTAAATATCATGGATTTAGTGTTTTGTCTTACTCTCTTTTTGCTTTCTTTAAGAGTTTGTAAGATTCTCTTAAAGTCTGAGCTGGCTGACGTTTCAAAGCACTGTCCTTGACTCTTGGATTCTCTCACATAGCAGCAACCAAACTAGAGCCCATTGTGATTTTCTTCCTCTGCTTAAATTGCTTTGGACTTTGTTGACATCAGTTTTTATTGGCCAGTTTAATCAACCAGTCACTTAACTGCAGAGAGTTACAAAACCATTTATCTTTAGATTAAACCAAACCCTGGATAGGTGTCAGATTTTCACTTAACCATTCACTTTTATCTGTAGAGAAATTAAGATCATATTGAAAGGTACAGGTGCCAGCAGAGATTTTTGTGATACTCTCTCTCCCCTGGAACTTGCTTACTTATTTATATTGATGAATTCTCATGTTAACTAGTTATTAAGCCATGAACTTAATCTTTTTCTTAAGGCAGTTTAATGTCTTTAAGAACACTGGGAGAAGGAACCTCAACAAAACTTTTCTTGGAAATTAAATATGTTCCATTACTAGGTCCACAGCTTCTTGATCCTGCCAGAGCTCTGATATTTGAAGCATGATTTCCCTGTGATATTATCACCTGTAAATGAATTCTCCTTTTAAAAACATTTCTGCTAGTTTTCTAATCAGACACTAGACATACTGGTCTTTGTTTTTCTAGGGGCTGTCTTCATTGTTTGGCTTTTGAAAAGAAAACCCCAAAAACCCCAACCTGGTATCTGGTTTGTCTCCTTTTATTTCTCTGATATTGCAATCAGTTCAAGCAACAGACTAGGCATTAGCTGACGTTTCACTTTGAGTTTCCTCTTTTCCAGTTAAATGCCAGGATGGGGTGCTATTCCTTCTATGGTCTCCGTACCTGATGCCAGTCTGAGACAGCTCTGCTGTCTTTCCTGATGAGGGTTTATTTCAATAAAGGAATACCCCATAATCTTTGATAATATTATACAAATAAATCATTTAACTTTTCTGAGATGGCCGTACCTTTCTTCAGACTCCTTATCTACTGGTCCCACTACATCATGCTTCTGGCTTCAGGTATTATGGCTGTGTCTACCTTTCTGCAAGTTTCACATTGCACTTGCTTATGGTATTTTTCTTGTTTTCACCCACATTTATTTCTAGAAGCTTCAATTTCAGGGTCCTGTGCTTTACTTTAAGAGGCTTTTTGCAAAGGGGTTCTTTGCCATAGAGAAGTGGTATGCCATTTAAAAGACCTTGAAAAGTGATATTTGTAGTCTCCATCTTTTTTTAAGCGGTTCCTTTTCACTTCCTTTTACACAGCTCTTGTCCCCATGTCTTGCATTCAGTCACCAGAATTCATTGCTTCTCAAACATGGTTGGCTTTTGTTCAACTATGTTTTTATATGCCTTAAGCAGTCAGTATACAAAGTTCATAGTGATATAGAGAGGGTTCATTACCTGCAGTGTCTGGTTTGGTGGCTTGGATGTGTAAGTATCCAGACTCTCGCAACAGTTCATGTATATTCTTCTGGATGAAAGGATACATACGTCGAACATCTTCCCTAGTAAAGCCTATGAGCCATGGTATATAAGCCCCAAGCATCACGGAAATCATCCTTCTCAAACCTTCTCTGCCAGCGAAGATAAGATTCACAGATCTGAAATCAAGTTAATGAATAGAAGGTTAAATCAAGCCATTTTCTGTTTCCAAATTTTCTAGAAAATAAGTCTGACGGGAGCTGTAATAGAAGCATTTCACTAAGCCAAATACATAAGCCCTTCACATTTATCGTAATTTCCAAAAAAATTTGGGAGAGTTAAAAATGGTACAGCTGGTGCCATCTCCATCCAGGAAAGTCCTATACTTCATGGTACTGATCAGCTGCTGAAAGGCTGAGCTCCTTCCTTTTCTCCCTGCCAATTTTAAATTTATCTCCTTCCTGATTTAGAATGATGATCCTTGAGGTCTCAAATCAAAATGCAGCAGAGCTTACTTCCATGCCTAGTGAAAGAGAAGCCAAACAGCACTCCATTTTTCTCTGTACAACTCTTCCCTAGATAAGGGAGGCCAACAGCATCCTGGCTTGTGTCAGAAATTGCGTGGCCAGCAGGACAAGGGCAGTGATGCTGTACCCAGCGCTGGTGTGGCTGCACCTCGAATACTGTGTTCGGTTTTGGGCCTCTCACTACAAGAAAGATGTGTCCAAAGAAGAGCAACGGAGCTGGTGAAGGGTCTAGAGAACAAGTCCTATGAGAAACAGCTGAGGCAACTGGGCTTGTTTAGTCTGGAGGAAAGGGGGCTTGGGGGAGACCTTCTTGCTCTCTAAAACTGCAGGAAAGGAGGTTGTAACAAGGCGGGTGTTGGTCACTTTTTCCCAGGTAACAAGTGATAGGATGAGAGGAAATGGCCTCAAGTCGTGCCAGGGGAGGTTCAGATGGGATATTAGGAAAAATTTCTTCACTAAAAGGGTTGCCAAGCATTGGAACAGGCTGCCCAGGGAAGTGGTTGAGGTATTTAAAAGGTGTGTAGATGTGGCACTTAGGGACCTGGTTTAGCAGTGGACTTGGCAGTGTTAGGTTTATGGTTGGACTCAATGATCTTAAAGGTCTTTTCCAACCTAAATGCTTCTATGATTCTATGAAATTTAGAAAGCGTGAGAATGCAAATACCACTGTCAATGCAAAGCACTGACATATACATATGACTGAATGCACAGGGGTGGGGATACCCCTGGAGAAAACAAAGCAGAAGGCGATGAGAGGCAGGGCAAACAGAAGGCAGGACCCGAACTGTGGAGCCAGAAGGTAGGGTAAGAACTGGAGAAACCTTCTCTGCACTGATTCCCTTTGCTACTCACTGTGGCAGCATCTGGGCCATGTTTGTGGTAATAAGAGATCCCCAGTCTTCTCCCTGTAGGTAGTATTCTTTGGAGCCCAATCTATTCATCAGCTTATGAAATTTCCGAGCAGTTGCTTTGCTGTCAAAGCCTGCAGGTAAAGAGAAACAGAGGAAACCTGTTTGTCTTGGTGTATCGTCCCCTGGCCAAAGATCATGGTTTGACAGAGGCACACGAGTATGCTGCTGTCTAAAGGCACAGTGTGCTATGCTGCTCTGCCTTGCTCCTTGGCAATACAGTGAACACAAGATGGAAATTCAGTGGAAAGTGGATGAAGCGGAAAGCAGACCTGGTTTCCAGCTACCATTACCTTCCAGATCTCCACAGCCAGCCCCAGAGCCTCAGCCACATGGGTGTTAGTGCAGAGCCAAGCATCTGCATTCACAAACTGCATTCCCTGGTGAGGGCCAGGGATGACTGAGGCTCCAAGAACCTGGCAATTCCAACAGCGCCTTTTCATCGCTCGCCCTTCTGGTGTGGTGCCTCAGAGAAGCCATATCCTGGGATGGATGGGCAGATGACCTCAAACACCATGTCACCCTCATTCAGGCCATGCTCAGCTGGCTCTGTGAGTAGAGCGATGGTCTTGTAGAACTCGTAGAAGGAGCCAGGCCAGCCATGGACCATCAGCAGAGGTCAAACAGCTCGACCGTGAGGGACATAGGAGGGCTTCACGCGGATAAAATGGATATCAATCCCTGCCACACATCCAGACAGATAAATTAAAGCCTTAGTTCCATCACAGTTTCTGTTCCGAACTCTGAAGAAGGAGGGTGGCAAAACTGTGATTAGCATTCACAGCAGAAGGTACACAATCAACCCATGGCAAGAAGATGCCTAGCTGAAAGGACATGCCTGGTATTTTACCTGTGTCTCATCTTTTACTTACAGACAGAGGTATTGATCCCAGTCCCAGTTACTGGGGTCACAGGAGACTGAGCATCCACCTCCTGAGAAATTGGTCTTACAGTATATAAGTACAGCTGCACTTCAATGAATAGCATAATGCAGCTAAGACACGTGCAAAAACATGACTAAATTACAAAATGTGTGGGTGATAGAAAGAGAAACATGGAAAAAGTAAGCGCAGGATATAAGTTTAACCTGCAGATCACTTATCTAAAGTCTGGCTAACCTCACCTGGCTAAACTGGGTGGTGGTGGTGGATATTCCAACCTCAGGGCCTGGGTAAATTTTACAGTTTTCAAAGGTGGCTTCAAGGCAATAGCAGAAGAAAACCTCATTGTTATTTAGTGCAGGTTCAGAGCCAGATGAAGCCCATCTTCAAGCAGATCTAATCTTATCACCACTGTGCAATGATCTTAATCTATAGAGGGTTACTAATAACATAGCCTCCACTACTGATCCTTCATTAAGCTGTTATGCACACTGTTGTCTTAATAGAGTAACCTCTTAAAGCCCCCCATTCTCTCTGTGCATTTCAGAGTGAGACCTGCTCAAGCCACAGAGACCCCCTCACCTTCAATGGTGGTTCGGAAATGGGGATATTTGTTCAGGATTTCCACTTGCTTGCGTCGGTCAAACTGGTTCCTCCAGTAGGCCACCACCTTCTGCAGGTAGCTGGAGGTGAAGCCGTAGCGGAAGGCAGCCCCTTCCAGCTGCGGTGTGTAGCGGGCCTGCTCCAGGCGGCGATGCAGGTCCTGCGGACAGGAGCTCTTGCAAGGCTGGCCAGATGCCTGCATGTGCCCTATGCTAAGGCAGGCATGAACAGGCTCTCCTGGCTCCACCGGCTCCTGTGTCTCTCTCTGGGACACCACAAGCCCTCCTGAAGCAGTGCCATACTCTGTATAACTTCCTGAATCATTTATATGGAGAATATATTTTTCTACAGGTTAGCAGTTCCCCTAGGGCACCCAGGAGTAGTGGGTTCTACGCTTGCCTTACTGCTAACTCGCTTTAGGGTTTTGGGCACTAGGAACTTGCCAGCACTGCCAGCTGAGAGAAGAATAAGCAGCTCAGCCTGTGCTACCGACTGCTAGTTGGCCAGATAATTAGTGACAGGCTTGTAGGGACAGAAGGAAGGACCCCATCCTTCTTCACCCTTCCAACCCTGTCCTCTGCGGAAGCCCCTCAGTCCTGCCCTACTGGTGCCTTTGCTATCCCGGTGCCCTCCCACCCCATTCCACCACTGCAGACCTGCTGTCAAATTCTGCTGCTCAAAGCACGGCCTTTCTGCAGGAGCAGCCCCAGGTTGCATTGAGAGTCTGTGGTCTCAGAAAGCGTAAAGACATTGCAGTGAATCTGAGCTCAAATCCCATTCATAAAGGGCAGTGAGCCAGAGCATCATCTAACGGACCTGCGCTGGCTATTGCCCCCAAGGCATCACCTCAAAGCAGTAAGGTGGGTGATGAACTGGCTCCACCTCGCAGCTTTCTGCCCCTCCTTACCTCCCAGGCACGGGCACCTCAATTTCTTTGTCAGGTGTTTCAGTCTTGAAGGGACAGATACTTTCATCTTCTTTCCCTTTTAGAGGTCTTTCGTCTGAGCCCCACCGTCCATTGCCCATTTCAATAGTCTTGATCTTGTGTCTAGACCTCAGCCAGTAAACCAGCATCCCTCCAACGCCCAGAGCGGCCACAGGGACCAGGACTGCATTCCTCTGAGAACATTCAAATGACCTGGGGAGGCATAAAATTGTTTGCGCCCAACAGAAGTGTCAAGGGTAAAGGGACTATGCTGAGGCTTGTAGTCACATTGGTTGGACGTGAGTAACAAACCCCATGCAGTCAGCAGGGGCTGGGTGTTTCTGTTATTTTTGAAGATCGCAGGCAGGATTTGTGGCAGGGTTACATCTACCAGTGTTTCTTAGGGACCTTAAGCCTTTGCTGATCAGGACTTGTTAATCACAAGGCTTCTCTGTCCCTCTCCTTATGAACCAGGTGTGCCCTGGGAGACAAGGATCAGTAGGATCTGGATCTATCTGTTTTAAGGCAGGTACTGAAGTGAATGGGATAGTAGCACCTGGACAGCTTCAGGAATAAAAACTGCACAGAGTGGGCTGAGGAGCAGAGACAAGAGTTTTCAGCTGCTGGAGACAGCTGGATGTGCTAGCCATGCCCCTTGACTGTGCTACATACATAGCTCCCCTACAGATTCAGTCATCTTTTAGGGCAACGCTAGCCCTCCACCATAGCTGTCCATAGGTAAAGGTCTCAACTTGTCTGTCTGGTGCCTCTTTTTCTTACCTAGACAGCAAAGTTTCAGACTTTCTTGAGGTGTGGGAGCTAAGGCGCCAGAGCTGGATTTAACAGACAGACAGCAATGTTTTAAAACCGTTCAAACCCTTCAGCAATCAGTCCTAAATGTAGTGTCCCTTCCCGTCCCCCTGACCTGTGCCTCAAGCTCTCCAGCTTCCCTTGGGGATTAGCAGAGCTGTCTGGGGCTATTGCAGGGGGCTCAAAGAAGACTGAATGAAGATTTTTTGTCATACAGGGTATGGAAGGGACTATGCTGTGCCCCAGCCCAGGTGCTAATAAAAAGTGAACTCCTCAGCACAGAGCAGCTATTTCACTTACCTGATCCAGGACAAGGTGCCATCCCTAGAAAATGGGGGTGGGGGTGGGGTGGGAAAGAGTCTTAGTCTGATAGTGTTGTCTGAATGGTACCATCCCTTGGGGATGGTGCAAGGAACATCCCCTGCCAGCACCGTTTACCGCGCAGCCATGGGATCACAAGTTGTTCAGCTGGCTGGCAACAGAGACAGTGTTTCTGGGCTGTGTTTTAGCTAGATAGTTTGTCACCATAATATTCCCTCCTTCAGCACAATTCAGATAAAAGGCACTGAACAACTGGGTAGGTGTCCTTGCGGTGTTTCATCCTACAGAGGGCTGTGTTACTTCAGCCAAGTAAATAGTTTATTTTGGCAGCTGTGTAGCGCTAGGTGCCCAGCCTTGGCAGGGGACTTCCAAGCTCAAGGGTTACTCTGCTGCCAGCCACGTGGTACTCATCCTGCCCAGGGCTGGCATGAGGAGCAGCTTGTGGGACCCTTCCCTGTTCAGGTTCAGTGAGCTGCTGTACCTTTGCTACTTCCAACTGCTCCTGACTGGATACCAAGCTTTTAGGTCTCATCTGCCCGCAAGAAAAAGAAAACATCCTCGTTGGTTCTCTTTTAGCCTGGTAGATTCTCTTGCAAGAAAAGCAGAATCTAAAATCTACCAAAAAGTTAGAAGCAACAGAGAAAGTCTTGTTACTCTGCAGCTAGATGAGGGAGCTGTTTGGTCATAATTACGATGCCTTGAGACAAAAAAAAATTAAAAAGGACAGGAAACTCCATGAAAAACCAAGTCCACTGGGTGTTTCCTGTTGCCTGGTACCCTTTCCCACTGCTACCTGTGATGCAGAACACAGTGCCTGTACTGGACACCCCAGCAGTAGTGAAGGCAATTGGGTAATTGATCTCTGAGACAGTCTATGTGATTTTTAAGGAAGTATCTCCTGAAACCACTCCCAGACAAAGAAGACCAAGAGCTCCTAAGAGTAAACAGTGTCAGCCTCCACCTCCCTGGAGGCTGAGTAGCTTATGCAACCGGTAATAACAACCCCCTGCACTTACATCCTGGAGTTTAGTGAGTCAGAGGCACGAAACCAGTTATCACGGCAACAGCACAAACTCGGCACTGCTAACAAAGCAAGCATGTCCCAGAAACAGCTCTCTGAGTGGCACAGAACAAGGCTCAGTCTTATAAAACCTCCTCCCTACCCATGCTCAGGAAAGCTCAGCTGCATGCTCCCACCCACCGATGGCCTGGTGGACCCCACCGGGCCTTTCTCCTGCCCCAACCCTGGGGACCCCTGTTTAGAGTCCCTCCTCCCTGTGCCAAAGAGATCTCACCAGGCGTTTGGAAGCATCTCCTGCCACATGTCCGCTCCTCCTCGCCTAGCCACAGCTCCCAGCGAAACAACCCAGGTGTCTCCTCTGCTGGCTTTCTCTTCCGCAGCGACACTCTCCTGGTGACAATGCAAGCTACATCAACCGTCAGTGCCACCTATTGCCTAAACGTGCGCTTGCAAATCAAGTTCAGCAAGAGACAAATGCCAGGTCCTGCACGGGGAGGGAACAGCTCCGTGCATCAGCACAGGCTGGACGCCAGATGCATAGAAAGCAGCTCTGCAGAGCCTGGCCTGAGGTCCTCAGCTGAGCCTGAGTCAACAAGGTGCAGCAAAGGCCGGTGCGTACAGGGCTAGATAGCAAGCGTGTTAGCCAGCAGGCTGGGCGAGGTGATCCTTCGCTCTCTTCAGCACTTGTGGGGCCACATCTGGAGTGCCATGTCCGGTTCTGGCCTTGCTGGCAGAGGAAGGGCTGGAGTGAGGCTGCCCACCCTCGGTGGTCAGGGCCACCAGGCTGCTGGGGGGCTGGAGCCATGTGGTGTACAAGGAGAGACAGAGAGACCTGGGCTTGTTCAGCCTGGAGGAGAGAAGGCAAAGGGTGGGGTCTTACTGCTGTCTGCATCTACCTAGTGGAGAGTGTAGGAAAAATGGACCAAGAACAAAAGGCAATGGACGCAAATTGCAAGAAGGGAAATTCTGGTTAGATGTGAGGAAAAAATAGTTCACCATGGAGGTATTCAGACACTGGGACAGGGGCCCAGAGAGGACGTGGGATCTCCATCCTTAGAGGCAATCAAAATTTGACAGGAACAAGGCACTGAGCAATCTACCTGAACCTGCTCTGAGCAGAAGCTGCGATGAGCTGACCTCCATGTGCCCCTTCTGACCTGTGCATCGTGTGGCTCTATTCCATGTGCACCTGTGATCGGCAGCAGCCCAAACAAAAAAGGAAAAGTTGCTTTTCATTTTCCACAGAAATCAATGCTTTGTTTTAGCTCATTTTTAGACTTCATTTCCTTCATGGTTAGTAAAATCTTACTAGGTAAAGGCTTCTCTTTCCTAAATTGTGTCCTTGCTGTGCTTCAGTCCAGGAATAACTACATCTTACTGTGAGAGAAAATGATTCCTATCTCCATGCAACGCTCTAAGCGAAGTACCATCACCAGTGAGCTCTGTGATGGTTAGGTCTCATACCGTGACTTCATATGCAGCCACTGTGCCATCAAAAAAGAGTCATCAGGAAGAAAAGCTTGTAAATCCTTCATTTGGTCAAAGTTCAGTTTATTGCTACACCACAGCTATTTCTGGTTACATCCGTCTGGGATTACTTAGCTTTAAGGTTCTATTTCCCAAACAAAACCAGCTCTTTTGAGGCCTCTTGGAAGATGATATCCCTGATTGCAGAGGGACTATAGTCAGCAGACAAGGGAATTATTAGCAACAAGGGGAAAGAACTACAACCCATGTGGAAGGTAGCTGAGGACCCTGTAAAGAGCCAGGTTGAGGTACTGCAGGCTGTGATGTCGTCAGTAGACAAAAGAGACCTCGAGGAAATTCTGTTTCTTACTTAGCACTGGGAAAAAGCATAAAGGCTGGTGGAGGAAGGACTGGCTTAAACAGCTGTGAGTGAATTTATCCATACCAGGAATGTGGGAGAAGAGCCAGCAGAGCTAGTTACAGCTACAAAGAAAAGACAGAAGTTGCTGCTTTCTGTATAAAAAGCTTGGGAAAGTCAGAATGGCTTTTACTTAAGATACAAGGTGACACACCAAGGCCACTAATACCCTGGGGCTAAAAGGCAAGACCTCACCGCCACCTTCACCCCCGATAAATCTGGAACAGCTGGGATGCCAGGATCCCATCTACTGAAATGCAGGGGATGTGCAGGAGTTTTGTGTGAGTGCTGGTGAGCAGAGATCAACGGGTTCCCAGAGGAAATTCCATCCTGGGATGCAGCAGCAGTGGAAAGCAAGGGGTTTTTCCCCTCCTCTTGTTGTCGATTTGTTAAAGAGTTGAGATCAATTGATTTTATTGGTTTGATTATCTGATTTTATAGAGTTATTTTATAGAATAGAAATATAGGAGGATAAAAATATATGTTGAAGAAAGTTATGATTGTTTAGTAAAAGCAGTTGTGAGACCCTTTGTACATTTTGTACTAAGGCCAGAAGAATGGGTTGGAATCATTGTTGAAGCTTAAGTAACAATTTAGGGTTTGAAAGGTTTCTTTGTATCTAACTAGTCTTCTGTATAAAGAAAGTATATTGAGATGTCAGAATGTAGGATTAATGGGAACTGGGGAGAGTCGACTGGAACAGCTTGTAGTTACCTGCCAAGAAACCGTGAACTTTAGTAAAAGGTAATTCCGGCAGGGGGAGATCGCGACCACCGACTCACATACCACCTACCCAAATCGTACCCCAGACCCATTTCTGGACCTTTCTAAGCTTTATTGCGCAGAATCGGATATGGGAGGAGAATATGTTAATGATTTCTGGGAAATGTTATGATTATGTATGAATAATTAATGAATATGTATGAATAAGTTCTATATATGGTGTTTGATTTTGAGACCTGGCGTGCGTTGATCGTGAGAGGACTCGCTCACGCACCCGGCCGTCAATAAAGAAGTGTCTGCTTATCTACATCACATTGGTGTCGATAAGTTCTTCATTCCGAGATTTCGGTAACAATGGCATCTAACTTAACTCGGTTGTTTAAAAGTAAAAGTATGGGTAATCTTGTTGTAAATGATAAAATCCCAAAAAATTTTCCATTAGGATGTTTGTTGGCACACTGGGGAGATTTGTATGAGGATTTGCCGAAAAGCCAGATGATTGAGTATTGTAATAATTGGTGGCCTCTGCATACATTGGAAAATCAGGAAAAGTGGCCCATAAATGGAACACTGAATTACAATACTATTTTGCAGTTAATGTTATACTGTAAGAGGGAAGGGAAATGGAGCGAAATGCCATATGTGGATTTGTTCTTTTATCTGAGACAGAGAAAAGACTGGCAAGATGAATGCAAGTTAATTGATAGAGATAATCTTGTGATGGCTGTAACTGCTGATAACAAGAAAGTAAAAAGGTGTTGTTCAACTTGTGAAACTGGAAAAAGTTGCTTAAAGAAGAAAACTGTTATTGAGAGTGATAATGGACCAGAATTAGATATATCCCCTCTTAGGAGAGAAAGGAATCAGAGTCGAGAATTTAGGGCACGAGAACAGGCAACTGAACCGGATAGTAGTGGAACAGGAGATGTGGAAGAGAGATTATCGGAGATTGTAATTCATACTCCTGTTTCACGGAGAACTCGACAACAGACACAGACTATAGCTCCCCTGCGACAGGGAGTTGGTAATGATGGAGCGGTTTATGTGAAAGTATCTTTTACAGCTATGGATTTGATGACTTGGAAGCAGGCAGCAGGAAACTATAGAGAAGATCCTGAAAAGGTGGGCAAGGTGGTAGATACTATAATTAGAACACAGAATCCAGACTGGAATGATTTACAGGTGATCTTGGATAATGTGTTAGACGATACAGAGAAACAAATGGTATTAAAAGCCGGTAAAGCACAGGCAGATTTGGATGTGATGAGTGGAATTACAGGTGGAACAATAGAACAGAATTTTCCATCTGCGGATCCGCAGTGGGATCCAAATAATGTAGCACATAGAGAAAGATTAAGATGGTATCAAAAGTGGGTTTTATATGGGGTTAGACATGCCATGCCTAAATCTTTGAATTGGTCTAAATTATATGAAGTAAGACAAGATAAAAATGAATCTCCCTCAGCATTTTTGGAAAGATTAAAGGAAGCTGCCAGAAAATATACTGATCTGAGAGTGGAAACAGAGGCAGCACAAATGCAACTGGCTTTGATTTTTATGAGACAATCAGCACCAGATATAAGGAAAAAACTTCAGAAACTAGAGGGAGAAAATTCAAGGAGTTTGAACACAATGTTGGAGGTTGCATGGAGAGTATATAACAACAGGGAAAGAGAAGAAAGAAAAACAAGGAGAACAGAGTTATTGGCAGTCATGACAGGAGCAGTGGACAGAGGAAGGGGCAAAGGAAGAGGACGAGGATTTAATGGAAGAGGAGGTTGTATGCACTGTGGCAATCGAAATCCTAATACCCCCTTGAGAATAAATCAGTGTGCCTTGTGTAGAGAGGAAGGACATTGGAAACAGGATTGCCCTAGGAACAAGAGTGTTTCTCATGACCTTGCCAAGGTGATGATTTTAGATGACTGAAGGGGACCAGAGGGGAACCCAGCTGAACCTCTGGTTAAAATTAAGCTGGGAGATAAAGAAGTTAAATTTTTGGTGGATACAGGAGCAACATTTTCGGTATTAAATACATGTAAAGGAAAAATTGGAACAAAACCAGCCAATATAACAGGGGCAACAGGGAAAGAAGAAAACAGGCCATTTTTACAGCCCCTAGATTTGAAATTTGGAAATAAGATAATTACACGTGAATTTTTATATGTACCAGAATGTCTGATACCCTTATTAGGAAGAGATTTGTTGTCTAAATTAAATGCACAAATTGTTTTTGATGAAGGAGAACTTTTTTTGAAAATACCCGAGTCAAAAACGGGAGAAATCTTGATGATACAAGAAAGAGTAAAACAAGAAATTCCACCGGAGGTGGACTTGGCAGTAATCCCTATTGTATGGGAGACAGATATTCCTGGCAAATCGAAACTAGCAGAACCTGTTAAAATAGATTTGAAGGAAGGGGCAGGAACAGTGAGAATTAAACAATATCCAATTAAACCGGAAGTGAGACAGGAATTGAAGAAGTTGATTGATAAATTTTTGGAGTATAAAATTTTAGAGGAATGTGAATCTGAGTATAATACTCCTATTTTACCAGTCAGAAAACCATCGGGTGAATATAGGCTGGTACAAGATTTGAGAGCAGTAAATCAAATAGTTAAGGATATTTATCCTGTAGTAGCAAACCCTTATACACTGTTAACAGCGTTAAGGGACACTTATCAATGGTTTACAGTGCTTGATCTAAAAGATGCTTTCTTTTGTATACCTTTGGAAAAAGAAACCAGAAAACTGTTTGCTTTTGAATGGGAAAATCCTCAAACCGGGCGAAAGATGCAGTTGACATGGACTAGATTACCCCAAGGATTTAAAAACAGTCCAACTATTTTTGGAAATCAATTAGCTAAAGAACTTGAAATCTGGAAACAGGATAAATCAAGACCTGGGCATTTACTATTATAATATGTGGATGACATATTGATTGCTGCAGAAGAAAGCCTTCCCTGTATACAGGTGACTATTGACCTCTTGAATTTCCTGGGACTAAATGGGTACAAGGTATCCAGGAAGAAAGCCCAGATAGCCTGCCAGACTGTGATATATCTGGGCTTTGAGATTTCAAAAGGACAACGGCAATTAGGAAAAGATCGCAAAGAAGCTATTTGTGGTATACCTGAGCCGAGAAATATTCATGAACTCAGCATTTTTGGGAATGACTGGGTGTTGTCGCCTTTGGATCATGAACTATGGGCTAATAGCTAAACCGCTGTACGAGGCCCAGAAGAACTCTCCCTTTGTATGGGGCCCACAACAACAAAAGGGTTTTGTAGAGTTGAAACGTGCCTTAATGTCTGCACCTGCCTTGGGACTGCCGGATCTAAATAAGATTTCCAGTTGTTTGTTCATGAAAGGCAACACCTGGCACTGGGAGTACTAACCCAGAGGATAGGAAGCTGGAAACGACCAGTCAGATATTTCTCTAAACAACTGGACACAGTGAGTAAAGGGTGGCCAAACTGCCTTCGAGCAGTGGCCGCAACAGTGATGCTCATACAAGAAGCTCGGAAATTGACTTTGGGAAGAACAATAACGGTCTATGTTCCACACATGGTGATAACTGTCCTAGAACAGAAGGGGGGACATTGGCTGTCCCCCAGCCGAATGATGAAGTACCAGGTGGTATTGACTGAACAAGATGATGTGATTCTAAAAACAACTAACCTGGTAAATCCTGCAGTATTTTTAAGTTCTATACAGGAAGAAGGACAACTAGAACATGATTGTTTGGCTACCATCGAGTATGTTTATTCCAGTCATGAGGATTTGAAAGATGTACCATTGGAGCGACCAGACTGGGAACTGTATACTGACGGAAGCAGCTTTATGGAACAAGGAGTCCGATACGCCAGATATGCGGTAACAACAGACACCAGAGTTATAGAAGCAGGAGCATCGGCGAGTACCACATCAGCCCAAAAGGCAGAACTCATCACTTTAATTCGAGCCTTAGAGATAAGCAAAGACAAGAGAGTAAATATCTGGACTGATTCAAAATATGCCTTTGGGGTAGTGCATGTCCATGGAGCTTTTTGGAAAGAGAGGGGGTTATTGTCCTCTCAAGGATCAAACATTAAGCATCAAACAGAAATTTTACAATTATTGCAAGCAGTTCAAAAACCAGATCAAGTAGCAATCATGCACTGTAAAGCACATCAGATTGGAAATACAAAAATAATAATTGGAAATAATTTAGCTGATAAAACAGCAAAGAAGGTAGCAAAGAGACAAACGTCGCAAATGGCAATAATTCCTTCTAAAACAGTAACCCTTCCTAGGGAAAAACCGAGATATTCAGAGGAAGATGACAAATTAGGTCAGTTATTAAATGCTAAGAAAAACTTAGCTGGATGGTGGATAACTCCTAATGGACAGGTAGTAATTCCCCCTCTTTTAATGAGAGAGATAATTCAAGTAAAGCACCAAGAATGTCATTGGGGGGCAGAAGCTTTAGTAACATCTTTACGAAAACAAGTGGTATCAGTTAGAATGTTGGGAATAGCTAAAATGATAACTGCAAAGTGTGAGGTATGTTTGAAAAATAATCCAATGATTAAGAAAAAGGTTCAAATGGGTAGACTGAAATCTGGTGTAGAACCTGGAGATTATTGGCAAGTAGATTTTTCAGAATTACCCAGACAAAATGGGTACCGGTACATTCTAGTAGGGGTTGATACTTTTACAGGATGGCCAGAAGCCCTTCCCTGTCGCACTACACAAGCAAAGGAAGTGGTGAAGTGGTTATTACAGGAAATAATTCCGAGATTTGGAGTTCCTATTGGAATTTCTTCTGACAGAGGTCCACACTTTGTTGGTGAAGTAGTCCAAAGTGTTAGCAAAGCATTAGGTATTAATTGGGATTTACATGCCTCTTGGAGACCACAGTCTAGTGGGAAAGTGGAAAGAATGAATCAAACTTTGAAACGACAAATAAGTAAAATTTGTCAAGAAACCAGTTTAAAGTGGCCTCAGGCACTTCCATTGGCATTATTACGCATCAGGGTACAGCCAAAGAGTGGAACCTCAGTCAGTCCTTATGAATTGTTATATGGAAAACCATATGAATCTCCAGAACCAAATCCAAACATACATGTAAAAGGAAAGCAGGATGTATATAACTATTTGCTTTCTCTAGGAAAAACTTTGGCTGCAATTTGGAGAGCAGTAATTTGGAATAGACCTTTATCCCTGGAAAATTCAGTGCATGATTTTCAACGAGGAGATTATGTCTATGTGAAGACCTGGACCTCTGAACCTTTGCAGGAACGTTGGAAAGGACCTTTCCAAGTACTGTTAACCACTTTTACAGCTATCAAAATAGCAGAGTCGGAGGCTTGGATCCATTATACTCGAGTGAAGAAAGCACCTATTCCATGGAAGATTATCAACCGTGACCCAAAGACTTTAAAATTGACTTTGAAACATGTCTAATTTTTTGTATCAGATCATAATTGTTTTGTGGATTTTATGTTGGTTGAATATGTTGACAGGATCATGGGCTGACTTGGTGGACAGGAACAAAAGACAAATAGAGACAGAACAAGTAATTGAAATTCCCAAACAAACGACTGAGGAAAATCTGATGGTAGGATTGATTAAAGAATTTGCCAATTTACAAAACATCACGCAGATCACTGCTTGTTTGCCAATACCGAGGGCAGTAGGTGAATCTATTCCATGGGGAATCTTAACCATGAACTTGACCAAATTGGAATATGGAAATGAGACTGTGGATTGTAAACAAGAACCTAGAGAAACTTGGGAATTGCAAAAGGTTAAAGTTGGAGAAGAATCACCAGTATATGTGGGAATGTAAAGGACGATTTGTAGCTAAACCAGGATTAGAGGGAGATGTAGGGAACAAAGGATGGTGTTATTATCCTAAAATGGCTACGACAAACACCAGTGTATGGGTAACCGAGACAAAATGTGAGAAAAAGAATTGAACCCTACAGGAAAAGGAAATAGTTTGGGATTCAGTTTGGTCTATTACCTTATATTCCCATTTTCAGTATATGGCAGAAACTCCTTGGTGTTTTACATGGGAGAGAAAAGTTTTTTCAGTATTACCCTGGGTCAACGATAGGTCAACTTCATTGGGAGAGAAGGAAGATAAAATAGTGCCATGGTGGAAATGTGAAAAAGTGTATGATTGCAGTAATGCAGACTTAGTAATCCAAAGAATTCCTCCGCTGGCCACTGCTTTGAAATATGGTTGTTTTTGTCGAGGTCTTAAGAATACTCTCAATTTAACCAGTACTTTTACAGTCAGAAGAGGAACTTTGTTTAGTTGTAGAAAATCTACTATTCGAAGTCCTGGACATTTAATTTGGGCATTGAGTGATGGAACCTGGACAACTCATCTACCATTAGACGGTAAAGTGAAACAAATTACCTTAGGCATGCCAACATTGTGTCCGATTTGGAAGAAATCACCATTTAGAGGATCCCTAGAGAATTTAGAACTAAAACGAACAAAGAGATCTGAGACAAATGATGATAATTGGAATGAACCATCTACAGGAGTGAAAATTGGCTGGGCGCTTGAATCACTTTCAAATCCTATAGCATCATATAGGAACAGAGCATGGCTTTATAAGTTAACTGGTCAAGTGGAAAAATTAGCAAACGTTACTAAAAAGGGGTTTAAGGAATTGAACATGCAATTACAGGCGACTTCCAGAATGACTCTACAAAATAGAATGGCACTAGATATGCTCCTACTTAAAGAACATGGAGTGTGTGGATATCTCAAGGATAAATTGGACCACTGTTGTATCCACATTCCAAATGTCACTCAGGATGTGGAACATGATCTGGACCTACTGGGAAAAATTGAAAAAGAAACTGAAACTATTCAAAAGGATACGTCAGAAGATTGGCTTGGGAAAATTTTTAACAAACTGGGATGGAACTTAAGCTCTTGGATACAATCCATAATCAAAACTTTGTTTTTGTTATTGATTGTCTTTTTGATGGTCATGTTAGTATATGTATGTTTGAAAAAACAGTTTATCAATAGGATTGCTGTCAATTGTATGATTATGAGAGAAGTGCCTACTAGTCCACCAAGATACAGCCCACCACCAAAATATGTTGAAACAAATGACATGTAAATAGTGTAAAAGTATTGAAATAATGATTTTCAACACTTTCAAAGGGGGGAAATGTTGTCGATTTGTTAAAGCGTTGAGATCAATTGATTTTATTGGTTTGATTATCTGATTTTATAGAGTTATTTTATAGAATAGAAATATAGGAGGATAAAAATATATGTTGAAGAAAGTTATGATTATTTAGTAAAAGCAGTTGTGAGACCCTTTGTGCATTTTGTACTAAGGCCAGAAGAATGGGTTGGAATCATTGTTGAAGCTTAAGTAACAATTTAGGGTTTGAAAGGTTTCTTTGTATCTAACTAGTCTTCTGTATAAAGAAAGTATATTGAGATGTCAGAATGTAGGATTAATGGGAACTGGGGAGAGTCGACTGGAACAGCTTGTAGTTACCTGCCAAGAAACTGTGAACTTTAGTAAAAGGTAATTCCGGCAGGGGGAGATCGCGACCACCGACTCACATACCACCTACCCAAATCGTACCCCAGACCCATTTCTGGACCTTTCTAAGCTTTATTGCGCAGAATCGGATATGGGAGGAGAATATGTTAATGATTTTTGGGAAATGTTATGATTATGCATGAATACTTAATGAATATGTATGATAAGTATTATATATGGTGTTTGATTTTGAGACCTGGCGTGCGTTGATCGTGAGAGGACTCGCTCACGCACCCGGCCGTCAATAAAGAAGTGTCTGCTTATCTACATCACATTGGTGTCGATAAGTTCTTCATTCCGAGATTTCGGTAACACTCTTTTACTCGGTAACTTACTCTCGAGGCCAAAATGCACAAATTCAGGCAGAAACTGCTTGCTGGAGACAGCAAGGCTGCCTCCCACAAGATTTTGATGCATGTCTCATAAATGGGAAGGGGAATCCCACAGGAAAGGACCTGCAAAAATGTCTCAGAGCATCTCCCTGCATTGGGGCAGGATCCCTTATTCTTAATGACAGACGTCTTAGCAAACCCATTTTTAAAAAGCCCCTTCGGAGCACTATTAGAAAAAATTCTGCCTCTGTCCCAGTGCTGTGCTTTTGCTGGTTCAGCTGCTACTCTGGCATGGGAAAAAACAAAAACAAAAACAAAAACAAAAACAAAAACAAAAACAAAAACAAAAACAAAAACAGAGAGAATAAAATTTGATACACTGAATCTCACTATTGCACCTCTGTCTAAACTTCCAAATGCTGCCATCCCACAGTCCCTGTGTGACAGGCATCATTTTATAAAGGGATTTCATATGTTCCCATTGCACAAATCACATACTAACAGAAAGCTTGTTTCCTATGCTTTTCTCTTGCTCTTGTCACTGATCTGCAGGATCACCCCTGCAGCAATGATAGAAAATACAGACATGGAAATGTTACCGTAATGTATTTTTTCAGCTGGTTTAACAGCTGGATACAAGCAGGAGGAGCCAAACACAACACAACCTGCCAGCTCTCCCAGACCCGTTGGCTACTGCTGGTACAGTGTGACCTGCTGCTGGAGAAAGCACCCAAAGGCCAAGCAGTAGTTCTGCAAACACTGGGTGCCCTCTTGTGGGAAAGAGGAGCTCGCAGCACCAGTAATACCACTTTTTTTTCTATTTGGGCTTTTTTCTATTTTGGACTTTATGTGTTTCTCGTTGCCAGTTTCACGTAATCATAATCCAAGCCTCATCAATGCCATTAATACTGAAACCTGAAACACAGGGAGGAAAGCTGGTGACTTCTCATTATGAAATGGGCTATTGAACAGGGGTAAGAATGGAGCACAAAACCTTTGAACGTAGCTCTTTTATAGCTTGAGATGCTGTGGCAACTTGGAAATGATTATTCTGACCTTTAGAGCCGTTGCAAGGCCCTTGCTGGGATTTATGGCCCCAACTGTAATGCACTGCCCTTCACAGAATCATAGGTTCATAGAATTGTTGAGGTTGGAAAAGACCTTTTAAGATCATCAAGCCATCATCTTACAGCATGAAGGCATTGCTGCGTAATTTTCCTTTGGCATGCACAAGATCAGGTTCAGTGTCTTAAGCATTACTAGAAAGCAAATGGTGCTCATTAACAGGGGATCTTTGTGAATATGGTCTCCTGACTTATACCAGGGACCAGCTCTCTTCTCTTTTTCTGGTCGGTGGCCACTACCAGTGAGCTGCTGGCCAGTGATGTTGCAGGGCAGGACAACTGGAAGCTTCAGATCTCTCCTGTGCTCTTCCAGGTTTCCGAAACCCTGCTTGCCCCATGGCATCACTCTGTCTTTGAACGTTATGTTCTTCCTTTGCTTTTAAGGAAGGTCCTAAGGCTAACAAGGATTTCATGTGTTATGCTGGATCTTTGCTCCTACAGGCCAAAGACACTGAATGCTGTATTTCCCTGCATGACTTCTGAAGGAAAATGGTCCCCATGGTCCAACAGGTCCAAGCTGGGACTGTCCATGCACATGCAACTCTTTCCAACTGGTATTGTATGAAAAAAGCCATGCCCAGAGATGGGATTAGATGGGAAAAATTGGAGATCTTACCACGTGTGGCTGTGTCCTTGGGGTTAAGGGAAAGCCCCCAGCACATCGCCCTACTTGCAATGGACAAGCAAAGTTTTCACCTTTCCAGTGAGGTCTCAGGACATTCAGCTGGTTGGTGGGAGATTTGTTTGGTACCAAAGTCGACTCTGGCACTGAATGGCAGGCTCTGTGCTCAGCCTCAGTGATCACGTCCCTGGAGGAAACACTGAGCTCCTAAGCACCTCCAAGCTGTTAATTCCTGAATCTTACTAACAAGAGCCAGCTCAAACATCTGAGAGCAGACGGCAGCAACACCTTGCTCCTGCCCTCACCGGTAGCCAGTCCATGAGGCCTCTGTGCTGCTCCATGGTATATTACATAAAAGTCGGATTGCAGGAGCAATGAACAGCTTGGGAGAGCCCAGGACAATCTCTCCAACCTCTTCCTCCCCCTCCACAAATGCTCCTTTCTTGCACAGAAAGCCCATTCTCATTTCTGAATATACCTTCCCCCTAACATCTCTTTAGTCCTCTGCTCTGCACTGTATGCTGAAGAGAAGTTACTGTTTTCCCAGCTGGAAATGGCCCCTTCTCTGTCTCCCTTATTGTCGGAAGACCTCACAAATGTTTCACTGCTACCTCCGGCAAGGACTGGCCCCTTCTGTTGCTAATTAGGGAGCTAAGAGGTTCCTCCAGGCACTTCCCAGTGAAACTGAGCCCATTAAATGAATGGCAGGCAACATCTCTGGGGGTGGGGAGCAAAATTACACAACCGCTGCTTGGAAATAGGCAGTTTGTTACGCGTGCTGGTTTTAGAGACTCAGCAACATTAAAAACAAAAGCAACTTTCAAATCCAAACCAGTGTATTTAGGTCACTGATACCCCAGGGATAATCTTGGGGATATTGGTGATGGGAGGCAGGCAGCAGGCTCTGGAAGCTTGTGCTCAGAGCCTGGATGCACAAAATGTGATAGCTCCTGCATGTGTGCCAGGCCATGGACTGAAAGTCGGGTGTACAAGACCTTTCTGTGCTCTAGGATATGGGTACTGCTGCGCTGCGTGCTAGGAGTGTTAATCCTGGAACGTAATGTGAAGGATAGCCCTTTTGGGCTTGGACACACTGTGGAGTTTTGGTAGGTGAGTGTGGTGGAGGCTTGCAGGCTTGGCTTAGCTAACCCAGGTGCCCAGCAGACGTGAGGAATTTCTTGTACAGAAGGGAACATCATACAATCAGTACAGATATAACTTTCAACTCTGCTCAGTTATCCCATTTTTTGTTGTTTTACAATCTTAGGATTGCATTGCATATCTCCTGCAACCATTGCTCCAAGCCATGTAAAATTATCATCTTGCAAAGAAAGCAAGAATCATTTTTTTAAAAAAAGGATGCAGCTGACCAAAGGTACTTGAGAGAGGGACTAGTCTTAAGATTTGTAGGACAATATAGATATAAATGTCTTATGGAAAAGAATATGCTGGGTGATTTGTCATTAATGTAGTGAAGAAGCATTGGTGGCAGAAACAAAGGCCTTACCTTCAACAAAGGGCTGCATATAAATTAGTATGTGTAGAGGGTCTATACTCAATGATTTATTTAGTTTAACAAAAAATCTCTAAAAAAGCAGTTAACAGCAAGTATTTGGCTGAGGCAGAAAGAAATGCTGGAGAACGATCTCCATCCTTCTCAATAACAATGATTGCTGCTGAGGATCCTGTAACAGCAGCTATTACGACAGGCCAGATCCCAAGCTGCTTTTCTCCATCCTTACCCTGGAAAACTCCTGTTCTTGCTTTCGGTGGGCATGAGTGCGCAGTGGCTGCGAGGGGTAGCTGTGTTGCAGAGTGGGGCGGGTTGTCTCTGTCCCACCGCTCTGCTGGAGCTCTGCACAGCCACCTTCCTGAAACTAGCTCTTACAACGAAGGGCTTCGGAGGGAAAAGGAGAAGCCCAAATCTAAGCATGGGTTTTGCAGTGCCATCAGCTGAGCATTAGGCGCTCACGGAGCTCCCACAGTCGGTATAGCAGGCAGCTGAAGGGCTGCTGGAGTGTGTGAGCTCCCCTTTGCAGGCCTGAAGAAACATTCAAGAAGAGATCTGTTTTTGAGACGTTGGTCTCACGATGTATTCAGTTCACTGGAAATTTTGGAGAGTTTTCTGCAATGATCCTGTGCGTTATTACCTCCCTTTTGGGGAACCATGTTAGCTGTTTGGAAATATTTGTGGCCTTCTTTCCAAATTATTTATTTCTCTATGGTTTTTCCTACTGTCCATTATTAGTTGTTATGCCTACATTGTATAACAACAACAACAACAGTAATATGAGGAGACTCATCAGGTCCAGAGGCATTAAGAGAATAAAGACTGAATCAGCTGAACTTCTGACATTAAGGATATGATTTTCATTTTTCATTAAAAACGTCTAGTCTGGAAAACGAGGGACGTTTGAGTATAATGTAATAACAGCCCTGCAGATACCTCACCTAAAGAAAGCAGCACTATGGACCTTGAGCATTATACCAGGACCCACAAATACAATTGGGAAAATAATTAGGTATTGTATTTTAAGATATTGGTCTGAATATGGTAAACAAGATTCTATCAACAAATCTGTAAGTGTAATTTTTTTTTCTCCTCCAGCTTTTCAGCATTCTTGGAAAGACTTCTCTAAGCAAAATCCCAGATACGTAACGGACTGGCCCTTCCCAAAGGTACAAGGATAAAGCCCTTTGCAAGTGGCTGTTAAGAAAACTGGGCAGCAACAGCTGCAGGATTAATCCTTGCCTAAGATTAATAAGCAGTTCCACAAGCAGTGTAACTAATGAAGCCTTGTTTCCTACATGTATTTGCAAAATACAGCTACTATTTGCAAATACAAAGAATTTGTATTTTGCAAGTACAAACACAAAAACTTTCTAACAATTGAATTGTTCTAAGATTTTGTTTCCTTTAGGTATGTTTATAAAATCACCCCTGCACTTCCAAAGAAATCACTTTTCATGAAATGTGTAGAAACACCTTTCAGAACTAATTTTGAAATGTCTGCTTGCTGAAGTTGGTGAAATCAGCAAACAGATCAAAAAGTTACTGAGAGGACACATCTATAGACATACCCAGTGATTGCACCAGCACTGGTTCTGCAGGAAGCAAGGAACAAAAATGAAGTTGTGAAAGAAAACATAGGAGAAAGCACCTATTTTTTAGCAGTGTTGCAGTGAGAGGAGTTGCAAGGCTCACAGAAGGAACATCCCCCATGATCAGTGCTGAGACATATGGTAGCCAAGAATGATCGAGTCCAGCTCATTTGGTTTTAATGGTGAAATCTTCAGTGCCATTGACGAGACCACCGCTTGCTTTTGCACCACATCCAGAGGATGAAGTGTTTAGTGAGGCAGCCAAATCTATGTAAGATAGAGAACGACTGGGAAAAACTTCAAAAGGCCCTAGTAAAGGCTGCTGCTCTGAAATCTAATTCATGTTTTGGCATTTGCCTTCAGTGGGAGCAGGAATGAACCAAAAGCTGGGTAAGTGGCACAAAGTGATTGCAGATGGAGCTCTCTGTATGCCAATATAAGTTAAGGGAAGCTGGAAAAAATATTTCACTGACCTAATATTTAAATGAAATATTCTGAGTTAGAGCTGATTTCAGGGAAAAACTCCAGGCACCTCTGTGGACAGCACAGTGCTGAGAGAGAAAACTCAGTGCAGAGCAAAGCCAAGCCAAAATAAGATGTCGTGTATTAAATAGGCCAGGAATGTATATATCACCGTAACAATTCCAAAATAAACCAGCTATGCATCCCCACTTTGAAATCAGTGTTAAGTATGGTCACTTCCATAACAAAAGGGCAGAGAGGAATAGAAAAGGCAGAAAAAAACCTGGCACCATAATCACTGGGACAGTGGAGGCTGTAATGGGAGAAGGGAATGAGTGAGCAGGACAGTTTAGCTTTATGAAGAGTTGAGTCAGGGGAGAGACTAACATAATGAATATCTAATTTGACCTTTAATAAAGTCTCTTGTCACCTGCTGAACACCCCTCATGACTTGACATGGATTATAATCTGGGAGTTACGCAACACCTGATGTAATAAAGAAAGGAAATGTAATTTTATGGTGCATAGAATTCTGAGATAAAAAGAATTGCTGAAAAATGTCACCAAGGCAAGTAGCTGTAATCATAAAATTAGTATTAATAAAGTTGGTGATGGTGAAAATCCGTCAGTTCTTGTGCCTCTTGTTTTAGGATTTCCATTCAGGTTTGTGTGGCTCACTGAAGCTGAGATTATTCCTGCTGCTCTTTAAGCACAGCAGCATCCACATGGTGAAATACACTTTAAACAGGGAGAGTTAGAGCTCAGGATGGAGAGCCAGAAAAAGCCAGTGTAATCCTGGTTTCTGGCACAAAGGCATCACTTAAAAGAGTGCAGAGTTATCCATTCCACAGCTCTCATGCGGTTGCAAATCTCTGTCCTGAAGACACTGGATGGTTTTTTTAAAGCTGCATCTTCTCTCTGGAGTAACCACCTGAGGGCAACATCACAGATGCAACGGGACACACAGGGTTCCTGTGCCTGGAATATTGCGCTCACTTTGAGTAACCCCATTACCAGAAAAATTGTGATGACTGGGAAACAGCTCAAAGAACAGCAACAAAGATGATTAGGAGGCTGGAGCTACTATGCAGAAAAAACGTTACGAAAGCAAAATCTAGTTTGCCTAAGGGATGACTGACTAGGAGCAGGATCCTGGCCTTCAAATGTTTGAAGAGTGAAGAGAAATTATTTAGCGTAATAAAGGGAGATAGAACTACCAGTAACTGGTGGAAATGAGGCAAGGAAAATGTGCCTGCTCTTCCTCTTACATTTTTCCTACCTGTGAGATACTGGGTTGTGAATTGGAAGTATTCATATTCTGACTCTCTAATGAAAGATGAGGGTGAGGACAGTGCGGGCCAGGAGCACAGACCCTTGGTCATGGAGATCAGCTCACAGTCTACGTGACAGTCAGGAGATGACTAGTGAGTAAAGCAGACCACTGTTGGGTGGGCAGGAAGATAGGGATACCACGAAGTAAGAAATGATTTACAAAAGAGAAGTCATTCCTTCAAGAAAGTCCCAAGAAATCCAAGCGGTTCTCCCCCATCCACAACTTTCAAAATACATATGGCCCCAAGAAGGATCTTTCTTCTTTGCCAGCCTGCGACGTATTTGTGGGGGTGCTCTAGAGCAATACTGATTTCAGGACAGGGATACTTCACCTTCTCATGCCTTTCCAAGGAGGCAGGTGTTGGGGCCCTTGATCAGGCATGACAGTGGTTGGAGGCAGCCAGTGGGACACATCACCCTACGCTCTGATTCTGGACAATTATTTTTCTGGTGGAGAGGGTAGTGGAGGCATCCTGCCCTGTGCAAACACTGAGCTGGTGCTTAGAACACGGGGTGGAAGGGAGCGCTGAATTTATAGTATCGATGTGAAATGCCACCTACGTGTGCAGAGAGGTCTAGAGAGGAGACAGAGAAGTCCTGCCTGCCCTGCAGTCCAGGTTTGGCTTCTTCACTGCATGGGTTTGTGTACCATAGCACAACACTGGCAGAGCCTCATGGCAGTGGCTGATGAGGTGTCCAGGTGAACCAGGAGCAAGCTGTGGGCTGGAAGGGCTTTGCTGGAGGGACCCAAGGGGACTGGGAACTGGGCACTGTGCAGCGTGCACACAGCTGAGCACCTCCAATGGTCCACAGGATGGCCATGACGGAAGTCGTCCAGCCTGGTCCCTCCTCGGGGCAAGCAGCCCTCCCCAGCTGCCTGACCAGGTGGGAGGGAGGCACAAGGAGTCACAGCAAGGGGCTGAGAGGGATAAGGCAGGGTGAGCTGGATGCACTGGGCAAGCTAGCAGAGCTGTGACACTGCAAGCCCTGGTGCTGCCTGAGCCTCTTCAAAGAGCGGCTTTAGCAACCTGAGAACATACCTAGTCGGCAGGATCATGCTGTGCCAGGGCTGAAGGCAGAGCTAAGCTGCAGAGCTAAAGCTGTGGCACTTGGGCGTAGGTTAGTATCCGTTCTTTGCTCGGGAAGGGAAAAGCTTAACGCGGTGTTCAGGGGGAGGGGAGGCTCTGGGTGTTCCTGTAAGCACAACGCGAGGAAATGGTGCTAAGACAGAGGCATGACCCATCATTTGGTAGGAGGTGCCAGCCTGCCCAGGTTAGCAGTGCTCAGTAAAGCAAGTGTGACAAACCAGGGCAGTACAGGGGTGGCACCTCCTGTCTGCTCGTCCAAGCCCAGCCCGTACTTCTGCCATATCCTTCTCCCTTGTGGCACCAAGTGGGTGGTTTTGTGCAGGTTTTGCAGTTACTAACTCTTACCGCACCAGCTTTCCTGCTCTGTTCCCCTCTCAGTATCCCTTGCTGGTGAGGTCTGAGGGACACTGGTATAGCTGAGAGACATCTCTTCCCCTACTTTTCCCTCTGCCAGCTGTCAATCACCCACCTGGCACTCAAATTCAAACCTCCCCATATCAGGCTCTCCTTTTCTTCCCTTTCTGTCCCTCCATCTACCTCCTTTAGGCAGTGATGGGACCACACCAGGCCCTGGAACATGCCAGCATGAAAATGAGCTTTTTGTGCAGAGCTCCCTGCGCGGGTTTGGGTTTCATTTGCTTAAAAAGCACAGAGCCAAAAACTTCAGGGTGATCTGGGGCCACTGGAGAGCCCTGGAAAAGGAGCAATTCTGGACCTGTCCAGCATGTGGAGTGCCCTGTTATACATCAGGACTTTGCAGAAGGACCCACAAGATGTTTCTTATTTAAAATGCAATTGGAGAAGGGAATGCTACACCAGCAGACTCATCTAGCTCCAAGTCATTGGGATGCCAGCTGCAGTGTGGTCTAACAAGCTTGCTCAAGCCCCTGACTAGACTTGACTGGCCTTCCTGAAGTCTGTCTTGCTGTTACTTCATCCTTGTTAAGAGTTTAAATACAGTTGCTACGCTGCAGTTAAACACTGATGCTGTGGTAGGCATGCCCTAAGTGTGATGGAGCCTGAAAATTTGGGAAGCAAATGAAGCTCAAGTAACTACTCCAAACGGAATGCAATAAAAGACAGCAACTCCTCCTTCCCTTCACAGATCCCCTACTTAAGAAAGAAAATCCTAATTCTTCTAACAGTCCCATTATAGGACTGAACTGCACCAATGATGACAGGCCTTAAAAAAAAAAAAAAAAAAAAGATTGGCAAATCTATTGTCTCCTCTTAGAAGGCTTATTTGTAAATATGGCTAACCAGATCCTTTTCCTACAGCCTGCAGCAATATTTTTCCCTGAGATTGAGGAGTTAACACTCAAATACATCAGCCTATCTCAGACCCTGGAGGCAGACTAATGCACCATCTCTGCTAGAGCATTATCCCTACCATCCACTGTTTTCAGGTTCCTGTTAAAGATTAATGATCAAAGAGCAAACAGCTTTTGCTTTGACTAATTCTGATTCAAGCCTGGATCTCTGTTTAAGCAAAAGCAAACCAAGCGAGTGTTCATTTGTTTTGAGAACCACTGGTTCCCAGGAAAGAGGACAAATTTCTCTTTCTGTCTTCTGGGTAGTTGGTGCGGGCAGCTCTGTGCCTCAAAGGCTTTCCTGCCTCCATGGCACAGCAGCTGGGAGCCGGTGGAGCACATAAACCCGTAAGACAGGTCCCTATCCTGCAAAGTGAGAAGATGTTAGGAAAAAAAAAAAGTGATTTTCCAATAGAGGGCACTAACTCATGGCTTTTGTGGCAACATAAAGCCCTATCTGTTCTTTACCAGCACCCTCTGCAGGCTCCCAAACGGGGTATGTCTGAGTTGAGGATGAGAAGGGGAAAGGAGACCAGTACTGAAGTGCTTATGGCGCCATGTTGGTTTCTAGTATCTTCTACTCATAGGTTCCACTGTTGCAAAGCAACATACAAAGGGTATCTGGCAATGCATTCAAGTACCTGACCTGTGCAGTGACATGAAGAGGGAGATACAGACTATTTTGTTATGGAAGGCATGGCAGAGGCTTCCCTAGCTGGAGGGGAAGTCACTGCTAGGAGACTGTTTTGTTTTTTCCTGGCAGTTCCTTCCTGGCTTTGTAGGGTCCTTGCCCATAGGCTGTTTTCCTGGGAGAAGCAGTCAGTGAGGTTCGTTTGATTTCATCATATCCTGTTTTCAGGACTTCTGGAAAATAAAGCTGTTGTGAGGCTGAAAGAAAAAAAAGGATCGCGTCCT
This sequence comes from Falco punctatus, assembly GCF_963210335.1. NCBI lineage: Eukaryota > Metazoa > Chordata > Aves > Falconiformes > Falconidae > Falco > Falco punctatus. Next base: position 6,692,990 of record NC_137599.1, on the reverse strand, counting down.
TGAACAATGACCTGTGGAACAGCAATAGCTTCCACACCTGTATGTGCTCCCCAGCCATAACAACCCCCCCCGCTGCACAGACCCTGAGGGAGGAGGTGTGAGAAAGTCCAGAATCCTCCCTCTAGCACAGAGACGGGGACAGGAAAAGGTGTCCAAATATCCACTGGTGCATCACCAACAGGTCACGGCCATTGCTGGCTCCTGCCTCTTGGACGCATGAGCAGGTGCCGTGGTTTAACCTCTGCTGGCAGCTCAGCCCCACACAGCTGCTCGCTCACTCTCCCGGCATCAGGATGGGAGAGAGAACTGGAAGAGTAAAAGTGAGAAAACTCATGGCCTGATATAAAGACAGCTTAACAGGTGAAGCAAAAGCCACACACGCAGGCAAAGCAAACCAAGGAATTCATTCACCAGTTCCCACCGCAGGCAGGTGTTCGGCCATCCCCAGGAAAGCTGGGCTCCATCACCCGTAACGGCTACTTGGGAAGATAAATGCCATAACTCCAAACATCCCCCCTTCCTTCTTCTTCCCCCAGCTTTACATGCTGAGCATGATGTCACACGGTATGGAGTATCCCTTTGGCCAGTTGGGGTCAACTGTCCTGCCTGCGTCCCCCCCCCAGCTTCTTGTGCACTCCCAGCCTGCTCGCTGGTGGAGCAGTGTGAGGAGCGGAACAGCCCCTGGCGCTGTGTACGCCCTGCTCAGCAGTAACGAACACACCTCTGTATTGTCAACACCGTTTTCAGCACAAATACAAAACATAGCCCATGCTAGCTGCTATGAAGAAAATTAACCCTATCCCAGCCAGAATCAGCACAGGAGGGCAGCAGCACAGCTTTCCAGGTGTTTTTTCACTCTTTTACTTTAGCTGCAGAGTGCTGTTATCCCACACTACCTCTTTTTGACTTCAAGAGGAGGAGAATGCGTCCACCAAAGCAAAGACACTTGCCAGTGTGAAATTATGTTGGTCTAGGAAATCTGAAAGAGCAGGTTTCCTCTTAGGCTTGGAGGCCTCATGCTTCATTCATCCTCCCTTGCTCTGAGTTTTGGGAATATAGACCCAGCCAGTTTGTCTTACAGCTGGACATGGAAAAGGGTCATTTCACAATCCTTTGGAGCTGCTCTGGGGTTGCTAGCCTCCATTATCTGTCCCATTGTGTATTCCTGACATCCCTTTTCCATCTGAACTGCTCTTCCATGCGCAATATTGCCATCATTACTGCTTCTGAGTGTGGCACACTGTCGTGCAGAAGCTGGTGCCTCACTGCTTCAGCTAAGTTCAGTTCTGTGTGCGTTCCTCTGGCTGGTGATTTCCTGGATGACAGGCATTTGCATGGATCCTGGCCCTCATGTTTTGAAAGGCCCAGAGGTGGAAGACAGTTAATACTATCCTCCTATGCTTCCTGACCTGCCGGAGTTGCAGGACACCATCAACCACCAAGGCAGAAGGAAGTTATCTAGAGTTTCATGCATTCTTTGCAGAGAAAAGCACCTCCCCTCCTGAAGTCTGTCTAAATCCTTTGTATCACAAGCCTTCACACTCCAGGCTGCTGCCCTGGATGCTGCTTTGTGAGTTCCTTCAGCAGGGGGTTAAATGGAGAAAGATGCCACAGAGTATCTGTGACTGCTTTTCTCAGCGGGAGAATGTCTTTGGCTCCCTTCCCAGGGTCACAGTGAACTTCTGGAGGCAGCGGTGGAAGCAAGACCTTTGTGGAAGACTGTTAGTATATTATTCCCCTCTTTCCATTTCTCCTAACACAACTGAGTATGTTCAGTTCAATGCATAAGCCTGAGGTTAAAAGTGTCAGTAGCTCCAGGCGAGCAGACCCTGCAGGCGCAGACACTAACTGCATAATGGGGTGTGAGTGAAAGGAAGCCCTGGAGGTTGTCCTGACACAAACCCCTTGTAATCAAAACAGCTGGAAGCCGTGACATGAAGGGGAGCTGACTTACACAGTTCGGCCTCTTCCTCATGGGGTCTGGTAAGCCCTGGGACTCCTGCTGGATCTGGTGGGGCAGGAGGAGCTGGGCCATCAGGAACACACTTGAGTCTGTAGCCTGCGCTGTCTCCTGACGCATCCCAGCCTCCGAGAGCTCTTCACTCCCAGCAGCACTGCGTGCCGGAGGAACCACTGTCCAGGAGAGTGGCTGGGGATGTGCCAGAGCATGCAATTCATTTCATTACACACAAAAGTGCTACAGCAAAACGTAAAGGAACAAGAGATTAAAGGGGAACCCATGTTGGCTGATCTTGCCCACCCTACTGCTGGGAGGCAGCCCTGGGCAGCTGCTGTCTGACTCAGGCTCTGCTAGCTCAGGGTAGCAAGGCTGGGATCTTTGCAGTCTTGCATTGCTCCTCAGAGGACAGTACCAAGTATGGCACTGCGGGTACCCTTTTCTGCTGTGGCAGCTTGTTTCATGGGGTGCCCTTTCTGTAAAAATTCATTTAAATGAATCCTTGTCATCATAAGGCATGAGCATTTAACTGTGGAACGCTGGGCCCCGCTGAGGTGAACCATCCAATCCATAATGAGAAAGGAGATCTGAACCACTGGATCATTAGTCCCAAACCAGGTTAAACCTCCCGTGGTGCAAAGCTTGCCCATCAGAAAAGCCAGAACGGGTTACTGACACTGCCTGATTCTATACACAGTTCAGCTGCCAAAACTCATTTTTTTCACTTAGTGCATAAGCCACATTATTCCCCATTTTTGTATCTTTTTCCTGCCTTCCTTTCATTGTCTGTAGCCTTCCTTTCAATACTCTCTCTATCCCTGCCTCCCTTACTCTGCACTCTGCTGTATCAAGCCACCACTTACTCATATAATGGCTGGACTCCCTCTCCTCATATCCTCCTTGCTCAGCCTCTCTTTTTTTCTGAATCTGCACAGAAATGCTGCCACTCACACTGACATCTCTAATAGATGTTTAAAGGTGCGTCAGCCAACTTCTGAGGAACTTACGCTCCTGTGTCACTTAGTACAAAAAGGCCCAGTCTTCAGTCATTTAAATTTCTTTCTCTAGAGGGATGAAAAAAATAACTAACCAAGAAGAAACAGCCCAAATTGAACAGTTTATTCCTTTTTTAATATTCTCAATATTCTCCCTCAATATTTCTAAGCCCTTTTCACTGTTTAGTGATCCCTTACTTCTGCCAGTACCCACCACTGGGAGCTATTGTCCGCCTAATGCAGAGCAGAACATGCCAGCAAGCTCCAGCCAAATTCAAACAATTAATTGTAATGTGCCCACCACTACAGTATCTGCAAATAGCTGTGAAATCCCAGAGAATTAAGCTTGAAGACTTAATGGGTTAAACTGGCCTCTTGATTTTCATTTGCGTGTAATGGCTCACTCATACATGTTTGGTAACTGAGGAACTGCAGCTGTAACCGTGCAGTGGAGCTCATTGCCTTCCAGCATTATTTTTTTTTTCCTTAAATTGCCTTGCAGCTTTTCCTGCAAGTGTGTCCTGTGTCCTGCCTTCCCCATCTCCTACATAGTCAGAAACAGGAGAGGGGGTCAACCTTGCCGGTGCACCTCTTGGACTGTCTGTCCCCTCTCCTTGCTGCACGCTCCAGGCTTCTGCGCTCACAGGGCTATGCTGAAAGCCCAGCGACACGGCTACAGCTCTGAGAGTGCACCGTGCCTTCCCTACAGGGCCACCTTAATAGCTCACTGCGTACCCCTGCTCACGGATGGGACTTCCCCAGCACCCAACACCACCAACAGCACCTTTCTGTGTCTCTCCTGATACAACAGCATATGCTACCTGATCCTTGCAAAAAAGAACACCTTTCTCAGCAGGTGTCCTGAGCCCCCCAGGAAGTGTTTGCTCTTCTCTGTTTGCAGATCTCTTCTCATTTGTCAGGCCAGCCTGGTCACTCATCACCTCCTGATGTTAATGCTGGGAGATAGGGCCACTGAGTGCAAGAGTGGCAAAGCTGTCATGCTCCAGCTGGGCAAAAGTGGAGCCTCACTCAGTAAATATTGACACGTCTGCAAGCAAACAGAAGGCAGCTTTCAGCAAGCAGCTCTCTGGCTCCCTGAGCTGATGCTGGACCAGAGACACTTGGTGCTCTGTGGTTATGAGCTGCTGTTTACAGAGGGCAGGATACAGGAATGGATCTCCAGCAGCTGTGATGACAGTGGCAAACTGATGGGCTCACAGGAGCCACCAGCTGCGTGCCTGCTGCCCACCTGCAACACAAGGAGTGGCTGCAACCACTTCAGCCCGTGGAAAAACAAGCTTTTTCATTCCCCAGCAGCTTCCAGATGGGATTTCTTCAAGAGGATATTCAGGACAATCTCCATTGAAAATAGATAGGATAGCACAAACCAGATTTTTGTTCCAAGTCTTTAGTTCTCTGGTTTTCCTGTTCCAAAGCAATGTCCTTAGCATTTAGGTGGTTATTGCACCTCCTGCAAGTTGTTAGATTTAGGCAAGTCACAGATGCAAGTGAGTATAAACATAGAGATAATCTGATTGAGTCCTTCTTATGGGTCCATGGAATTGAGTAGCCAGTCATTAGCAGCAGCAGTTCTTACAGAAATCCCAAAGTTTAGTTCTTATACCTTATTAAAACTAACTTGCATCCTAAAATGGGAGATCTATGCCCCTTTCAGACTATTGCCTGTTAGCTAAGTGACCACATTCCCTACACAGGTGGAGTAGAGTTCTTATGCAAAGAGATGGGATTGCAAGCGAGGGCTCATGACGGATTGGGTTCACTTCCTGGCTCACCCTTTCTATGACTTTGGGCAGGTTATTTGATCTCTTAATGCTCTAGTTCCTGTCCATGAAAAGGAGGTGATAATGCTTTCCAGCTCTTTCTTTCATCTACTTAGACTGAAAGGGACTTTGCTTTTTCTGTGCTTCAGTGTTTTCTGTTTGTATTATTCCTAGAACAATTAGATTCTGATCCGCTGCAGAAGTTCCCCGGTACTGCAGTAAATGCAAGTAATTATCTGTTCTCATTTAGAGCCTGTGGGCACCATCAACAGCCAATAAACAAGAGGATGACTCAGGTCCTTAACTGACACTGTGTGGGTCTTAGATAGAGAACTAAGGAGTGGGACAGTAATTTCAGCAGTAGATCCCACGAGTCACCATGCCGTTAGTCCCTAGTCCCTTTCACTTCCTTTTCTGAATGTCCAAGCTGTTTCTTTACATTTGTTTTCCACTCTCTGGTTTGTTTCTACTACCTGCCTCTCACTTGCAGAGTGAAGACAACAGTTAATCTCCATTTCCTTTCCCCTGCATGAAATAAACACTAAGTAATGTGTGTGCTTTGGAGACAGGGCAGATCCCTGCCATGAAGGACATCTCTCTTCTTCCTTACTCTCTATTGCCATTTTTCATTTCTAAATCAGACTGACAGTTTCTTAGAGCAGGGACATTGTCTGTGTCAGGGAGTAAGCACAGCATGCCTAACGCACTGCAGTATGCTTGACAGGCCGTTGGTGTAGACCGTGCTAGGAAGGGTTTCTTATGTATTAATTTCCTAGAGTAAATCAGTCACTGGGAGTTTTCTGTCAGACAGCTCCTTTGCTGAACCAGGTGTTGGGTGATGACAGGTACCAGAAGTGTGAAAGAGGATGGTGGCACTGCAGCCTAGGGACAGTGGAAGAGCGACCAAGGATTTGGTTGGTGCAAGACCAAATGTCTCTGCTACAACTACAGCCCAAGCGCCATGCAGGGCCAGAAAGCACCTAGGCACTGCTTCAACAGCACTGGTCATCTGATCCAAACCTCAGCTTGTACAAAGCAACTGTTTGATAGTAAATCGTTTCAGCTGTTCCTCCCCTTCGGCCATCCCTGCTCTGTGGGGCCTCTGCAAAGCCCCATAAGGAAACCCACAGCTCCGGGATGGGGTCAGCTCTTTTGTCAAGATCACTGGAGATCATGCCAAAGCCAGTGCCAAAACTGCTGTGGGCCTCCAGCACTGGCAAGTCTACCAGTACAAATGAATTACAGGGAATGGGCGTAACAAGACACGTCGATGGAGATCCAGGGGAGGGACAGAGAGAAGGGAGGGAAACATGGCAAAGGATGAAAAGAAAAAGAAGGGACATAGCAGACACAAAATGGACCTAAGGGTAAATGAGAAAGGCAAACTGGTGATAGCTTTTGTTAAATATTCATTGAATAATGGTTTGCACAATTACAGCCAGAAGCAACTTTAACAGCAGGCAGCGAAACTTCACTGTGCTGGCAAGCTGCATTCCTCTTCCAGAAGTCACTCATTCCGACCACTGCAATACTATCAGTGTAGGGCTGTCAGTACATGCGATGCCGGAAATTTTCTCAGGCAAGTTTTTCCTACAAACTCCTTCCAGTATAAGAACATACAGGTGGAGAAACTACACTGTATGTCACCTATGCATGGAAGACAAAATGAAGAATCCTGTTATTTGTGGCTGGTCTCCCCACTCAATGCTGGGAAAAGCTGGATTGGACTGCACCTCTGCCTTCCATGCTTAGAAGAGCATGAGCAGTAAATAATTTATCTGGAAGCTTTTTCTGACACGGACAGATGTGTATAGACACAGAAAGGAAACACTGCTTGTTAGAAGGTCGGCATATATTGGTTATGAGCACGGGAATGTTCTCACAGGAAACACTGAAGGCTGTGCAGAAGTAAACATACCTCCAGTGTGGAGTGGCACGGTGACCCAGCTGAGACCCTCTCTGGGGACTAGATTCCCAGGGATGATGCACAAGGCCCTTGGGGCATTTACACAGCCTGTTCTCTAAGAACCAGCTGCCACTCAGAACAGCTTATCTTCTTTTCCTGATTATTCAGTCTGTGTTCTCTTTGCTCCTCCTGGCTGCTTTTCCTCCAGTTCCTGGAACTGTGAGGAGCACAGAGGAGCCTCTATAGCACCTGTGTGTGCATGCCAGGCACAGCAGCTGCCGCATCCCCTGATGCTCAGTGCAGCCTGTCCACCACACACATTTCCACACCACTGAGCAACACGCTACTTCCAGATCCTTCCCATGCAGGTTTGTTCCTAAGACCAGAAACTTTGTATTTTCCTTGAGCATGAAAACTCTGTTCTTAGCCCTAGGCACCTCTGCATTTTGTGTTTCACTAGATCAAGAGGGCTACCCAAAAAGATCCACCTTCTTGCCGCCAAAATTAGGAGAGACAGTTCCAGCTTGTGACAAGCCTGGACGAACTCCAGTAGAGGCAGAGGGAATAAAAAGAGCGAGGGCCTCACTGGATTCCTGCATTTAGGTCCTGCAAAAGGCTCCAAATTCCAAGAGCCTTTCAGCAGAAACAGCATTTAAAGTGGACACAGTTCTAGTGCTTCTACAGAGGGTCAAAGCCCTTCTTTGTCTCTGCTGGCAAAGGCTTGTGTGTCCATATCTGCTAGATCTCCCTGCAGGGACACAAAAGATGCTCAGATACTTGTTGTGGTCTCCACTTGGGCTGGAGGAGCCCTGACTTCCACAGGATTTCCAAACACACAAAGATTAAGCAGGCCAGGCTAAATGGCTGGCATCTCTTCAAATTTTGCTTACTTCTTGCAACAGCAAGGCTCAGAGGGGTGCATTATTCTTTGTGGAACAAAGAGGGTACTATCTACCAAGCTTTTGCTGTATAAAATCAGTTCAGTTCAGTGAAATTCACGTTTGCTGCTTGCATGCTCCCTACTTCCACAGGCTTGCTGTCTCAACTGCCTTCCTTAGTCCCATTATTTTTTGACCCAACTGCTGTAACAATAAAAAAATCAACATGAATTGGCCACAGAACACAATTCACATCTGTTTCTGGAACCCAGCACCTAAAAGGGAGATAGATTTCTTTATCCACCCAGGCCTTCTCTAGAGTCATAAGAAAAATGCACAGAAAGAATCCTTATAAAATATGATCTTCAAAAAGAGAAGTACTTATTAAATGTGCAAACAAAAGCTTCCCTTGCTACCTTCAAGTTCTATTAGCATCGAATATCTCCATTTAAGAACAGTGGAGGAGAGGAGAAATGATAATGTTACGATTCACGAGTTGTTCATAGCACCCAAGGATGTGCTGTTTAAACAGAAAAAAGATTTCTTGCGTGCTGCCTTCTCCCGAACCAGTTCTTACAGGGTAGGAATGTGTGCCTTGATGTTCTTACTACTGAGGGACCAGGGGGGCTGCCTTGGTGGGTACGAAGTCTACGGATGTTTACAAGGTAGGATTTCTACAGCATACAAGGGAGCTAGTCATCAGCCAAGGTTACTTCTGGCTTAAGCAATCAGTTCAACGGACTTTAGCACAGTTAGAGAACTGTAACCTGAAGTCCTCTGGGAGTTTGAACCATGCTGTTGTGCTCTCACAACAAGTAATTTGTGAGGCATCTCTCCCCTTAGGAGTCCGTATTAGTCAGTAACGTGAAGCAGCTGCGAGCTCTCTGTGGGAGAGAGGTACTCCCAATGGCCAGAACCTAGGTCATACTCTCATCAACTCCCATGATGTTATCTCACAGCTTTTCAACAAAGCATGTAGCCACCTCTTGACCACTTTAACTTTCTCATCAAGTTCATATTGTAGATTTATAATTTTGTTTCTCCACACAAAACATCCAGCATCATACCCAACTTTACCACAACTCTTTTACTGCCATTTCTGCTACTGCCGTCCCATTGGCTCCTCATTTGCACTCCACAGATGAAATCCTGTTCCAGCAAAATCAATGAAAGCTTTGCTACTGACTTCTGCCAGACCTAGCTTTCAACTAGTAGCCTCTGGCTGTCACAAAACCTGTATCTTAACCCAGATACTGTTTCTGATTTCAGATATTTTCACAGCACAATTCTTCTAACCATTCAGCAATACACACATCTAACAGCCCACTTGAGCTCCTATTTCTGCTTACATCAAGTAGATAATGTTTTGAAATAGGCTGCAGCTTTCACCTACCCTCAGCCAAGTTCATACAGCTGTGGCCCATCAGTTCAAAGATAAATGAACTCAAGCTGCCAAGATGTGGTTCTGGGTTAACAGGGGCAAAAATAAAGCTATGGCCAAATGAGAAGGAAACATTAAGTTGTTTCGTATTTTGAAACTGATTAGGCATTTGTACAGAGACACCCACTTAAGTCCTAGAACTAGGCATCCAGATCAGTCAGTACTGGCCCAAACAGCTCTCTCTCTCTCCCAAAATAATTACACCTTAACTCATCCCTGCTGGTAGTGTAAAAGTAGCTGTAAAACAAATGGTGCTTGAAGTTGCCTCGTGGTGGTTCTCTGGGAAAGGAAACTTGGTTCACAAGCACCACCGTAGCCCAAGTCTGCATGTCCCAGGTGCTCAGAAGTTGGCAACAGCCCATCCCACAGCGATTCTACTGTGCCAGGCCAAGCTTTGCAATGTGTTGTTATTAGTCTGAGGTGAACTGTAAGACACACTATGGCTGTCTAAACCAGTAGTCCACCACAACACCCACTCCCCTGCCCTCAGGCCCAGTTTTCTTTTGAATGGAAAGCTGGAAGCATGGCAGGGAAGAGAAGGCAGACCATTACACATCCAGGCTGCATCCTGTCAAGCAACCAGGATGTGACTGCAGTGCGCATCTGGGCCTCTGAGCTGGAAAACGGTCCCACGACTCACAGTTCCGGTGTGCCTCTGTGCCTCAAAGGTTGCTGTGAGCATGGAATTGCCCTGTGGCTGGCTATAAAGCCCGAACAGCTGACTGTGTGAGGCCCACCCCATTTTCCATTGGCATAGTGCTGTGCTGCTGCATTGACAAACTCACGGTGGGGGCTTGGGCATGTGATTTCTCCTATTGTTGTTGAGGAAACTTCCCTAGTTCAGACCTACAATGACCTCCAGCCCTTGCTGGCCAAGCTCAAGGTTACTGTGTTGCAGGAAATTCAGAGGTAGAGGCCAGCAGAACTAAAGGCACATCTAACAGCAGGAAAGCAAACTGGTAGTCATTATGGTGTGTGACACCACTTGGATTCTCATACAGACTAAAGGCCACAAGTGAGACTGGGGGGAGGATTAATTCTCCTAGGTGCTGAACAAACCCAGAGCGACCCTCCACCCTTGCAGTTTACAGGTGTAAACCAGGCTTATGTAAAGGAAAATTTCTAAAGTTGCAGCATTTACTTGCTCGCTTTTTTTGCTCTGAATACTTTCACTTACTTAAAGACCAGAAAACTTGAAAAGAGATCAAACCAAGAAAGGCTGGAGTCTGCAAGGAGCTGTGTGGCTCAAGCCTACAAATTATGATTTTATAGAGTTAGTCTGGTTTTGGGAGTGATGCAGACAATTATAAACAAATCAAGGCAAGAAGGAGAGAGGTAGGAAATAAATGTCAAAAGATCGTAACTTATTAAGAGAAGTCTTCATGCATGCCCATGAAACCACAGACTGCATTCTCTCTTTAGATCAAGTAGGAGTCTCTAAGCAGACAAGAAAGAAAAATTTCTCCTACCGGAGCTCTGTCAATAAAGGTTCAGCTGATTAAAACAATTGCCCAACACAGAGGATAAAATAAATTTGACAGGGTGGTCTATTACTTCTTTCAGTGACAACCCTTCTCCTCTCAGTTACAAATAATTACTTAGCTTTTCATTAGCTATGTTGGAGGCATGCATCCATTTAGTATTTGGAACTTTTCACATATAATTCCCTTCTGAATGATGAGTGTGTGTTTAAGATTTTACTAAAGGAATAGGGACAAATTCTGCTCTTTGAAAATTTGATGTAAATCTGAAGTATCTGCCCTAATATAGACTTACACTTGTCGTTAAATCAGAGTAAATGAGAGGACACTTTGGCCTCGTGATACCTAGCACAGGGCCAGGAATATAATACAAGAAAGGGTTACTTTCTAACGGCTTGTAAGATTTAAGTCAGACAAATACATGATAATAGTAAGTCTTTGTTTCTGAAAGGAGATATTCAGTCTACCCAAAGCACCATCCAAGTCATTAAAGGATTCCCAGGTGCCAGTATTTGGAAAGGGTATTAGCTATTCAAACAGTTTAGGCAGAGGTCTCTGCTGTTCTCTCTCCTGGGTCATCTCAGATGTCCTCAATCTCTGCCCAGAACTGAGTACAGGCAGCAAAGAAAGGCTGGAAATTTCAGAGGAGTAACATTTTCTCCAGAACTAGACAGAACATATTTTTCAGTCTTGCGGTAAAAAGGAGGAAACCCCTCCTTTATTAGCGCTAAGCAACTCCAAGGCTGGCAGGGTGAGGGCCATACAGTGCATGTGGAGGGACAGACTCTGCAGCAGATGCTGTGCAGGGAGCCCTCTTTTCCTCCCCTTTTCAGATATAATTTACCTGGTTCCACTCCATTACTGGGAAAAGAAACCACATGAAAGTATCAGCATGATGCAGCTGGGTTGCTCAAACAAAGCAATTCAGCAGCAGATTGGAGGAGTGAATCCACACAAAGGCAAAAGGCTTGCTGAGGAGATGAGTGAGCTCCGCTGACAAAAGTCAGTGCCTCAGAGACAGGGATGCAAACACAGCAGAGAGGTCTCTGCGTGTTTGATGCTTGGAGGGTGCAGACAGTCATCTGAAGCCACCCACCCCACCTCAGCTGGTGTCTGGCTCCTGCACATTTTTAAAGATTAATAGTTCTCAGCAGGTGCCTGAGACTGAGCAGAAATTTCAGGCTGGGAACTATTTTCCTGAGAAGGAAAAAAAAAAAAAAAAGGTGTTGGAAATGGCAATCGCTATAGAAAGTGACATGAAAAAAGGCCAGTGGTCTCTGACTATCTGGCAAAGGAAGGAATGCAGATATCTCCAACGGGAATAACCTCTGCCTAGATAAAAGCAAAGCTAACTAGAAGGAGCATGTTTTCTGAAAACGTCATCTTTAATTAATGAGATCTGCCTTGTTGATTACTCTGATCCCAGAGCTCCCCTGGATTCGCTTCCTTACTTCTGCTCTGGGCTCTCAGGCAGTAGGCCAGAAACACTTATCCCATCATCAGCTTGCTGCATGCTTTTCTCACGCATCACCCAGGTCTTTGTTGCCCCTGTGCTTAAATGGTTTACAGAGGTTCTGCCTGGAGCCATCTGCAAGCTGCAAACCTGTTGGGCTTTCTTCCAAGGACAAGTTGACTCAACCTTGTTATACCAAGACTGTGCTTACTGATGGCTGCCGATTCATTCCTCTCTGTCATATGTAATCTTGGTCATGGCTCTGAAAAACCTAAATCGTTCAGGTCCCTGCCACTATAAGACATGCTCTTCCACCATTTTGCCGTAGCAAATTCAGCTTGTAGAGACAAGATGGGTGTCAGCCATAAAAACTGAACTTGCAAAGACCAGGGATCATTGTCAGCAAGCTGCTTCCAGGGAATCACTAAAACAATTTGGCAGTATTTCATGCAGTGCCTGTCCTTGCTTAGGCTGTCTAAGAACCCCTTTATTATATTGGAGTATATATTTGTGTATATATTAACTGCTAGTGCCAAGACACTAGGATGATGGGCAGCCTGAAATGCGGCTAATACCTATACCAATGCATTAAATCCTCCTGAAGCCTAATCACAGCCAGGACTACACTTACGTAGCAGTTTCTCACCGTCCTGTTTTGTCTTTCCCGGGGTTCCTCAACAGCATCCTCCTACTCAGACTGCTGGCAGTTTGACTGGCAGTATGGTGGCTGCAAGGTCAGAGGGCTGCATCTCACCCCTCTGGGTACCTGAAAAGCACAAAGACAGACGCGTGTGTTCAGCTGCCAGCTAGAAGAATCACAGCTGCTCATGTGATGCCTGGGCAAGATGATATAATCAGCACATTAGTACTTCTTACCCCAGTAAACTCTTTACCTGTCCCCTGTGCCAAGAGCAGTCAGGAAGACAGAGGCTATTAGGGGAGGGATGAAAAATACGAAATGAACCTTAAAGACATAGAAAACTTCATGTCACAAAATGACAAAGCTCTTTGGCTCTTGTGCCTTCTTCCTGAGTAGGGCAGTATAACACATAATGTCTGCCCCGGATTACGCCAAAGAGAATCTCCAGGGAAGACTTGTCACAGTCATCCCACAGATTCCTCTTTTATCTCAGCACAGCTGTTCCCATCCTGACCTACTAGCCTGATTTCTTGCTGCCTTCTTACTGAGAATGCTACTGCAGGGATTCGATTCCAGATGTGGAGGAACCCAGCCCACAGCACACATTGTACCTTCACCCCTTCCTTTCCGAGTCTCCCAGTGACTGCACACAGCTAGCTCCGGTCTCAGTAATGGAGACAATGGCACTGGTCCCAGACAAGCCAAAAGACCCACATTCTTTGGACAGCTTGCAGTCAAAGTATTCCCAGAGTTTTGCTGTATTCAGTACGATCTCCAAACCAGAGGAAAGCGTCTATATTATACCAGGTCAGGACACCCCTGGTCCCTTCCATTCCTGTTAAACTGTTACTTGGCTGCAGTTCCTTACTTCATGCTCAGCACAGCTCAAGGCTTCATTTTGCAGCTCTTGAAGTTTGTCCAACTGTTCGTCACCCACAACCTCCTCCCCTTCTGTCAAGCAGCCACCTATCATGCCTTCCTTATTGAGAAAAACTGTACTCTTCTTTCTTGTTTCCTATCTTTTACTATCCTTACACAGTAATGACTTACACGCAGGAAAATGATTCAAAACCACACTGTTTTTGAAGCCAGACAGCCCGAACTTTTGAGATAACTGGAAGGAAAACCAGACCTTATATTCAACACACCTGGGAGGAATAACCCCAATCTATTTCTTGGTGCATCAGAACCAACTGCAGCCTGTCCCCACCACACTGAAGTGACCTGGATGATGGATACCAGTATAACTCGTGAGCAGTGTCAGTCTAATGGGTGCCCAGGACAGTGAAACAGTTTGTCCTGCAAGAGTATTTTGAGGGTAGCCTTCTTAATCTGTACCAGCAGAAATGCTGACATGGATTAATAACTATTTTTCTTTCTCTTGAGATCAGGTGTACTACAGAATGCAAAGGAAGGTGAGCTAGCTTCCTCCTAAATCACTGAAAGTTTTTTCAAATGTTTTATAAAGCTGTGCAAGCATACAGGAGTCACTGTGCACTCAGCATTAACTTACAGGTACTTCAGGATTTTTAACTCTGATGCTGTAAACAGTTCTGTGAGCTTCATTCAGTACCTTGCTCAAGATGAGCGGAAGGGAACCCGAGTTTGATTTCTCACCCAAAATGATGCCAGCTCTAAATGAGTGGAGCTGGGAGGAGCTAAAGCTGTTTGGCACACAGGTACACACACGTTCTGTGCAAAGGCAGGAGAGCTCAGTCCTCTGACTGGAGCTGCTGGGCATTGCTGGAGCATGGCACCTTCCCTCCCTGAAGCAGGTGTCCACGCAAAGCCGCCTAGCCAGCAGCCGGCTGAATGATGCCTGGTGCCTCTCTCCCCTCCTGGCTGCCCGAGTGCTGCTCCAGCCTGGGATGGCAACGGGTGGGAGAAACTGCTTTCAAACTGTTTAATAACAGTGATGGTAACCTCTGACCTTAGTGAACAGCAGCGCTTTTGACCTTTCATTTGTTAAATAATGCAACCACTTACTTCCCGATCCTTATCAGTGTTCAGTAATTGGGGTCAAGACAAAGCAAAGCAGAGTACAGTTACCCACCAGACTTCACTGAACCAGGAAGAATTTCCTTAAGCTATAGATTTCCTTTTTGATAATCTTCAATCAGGACTGGCAAAAACTAGACACTGGGTGGCTTAGAAGATCCATAACAGGCTAAAGAGCCTCTCAGCTGTTAGCATCTGGTTTGAATCCAGCTGTGGTTGACAGTGGCAGAAATTCACTTCAGATCTCAGGTTGACTCTGACTGGTTTGCAGTTCTGTTTACTAGCCAGAGAGCCATAGCATATTAACATGTGATTCTAGAGACATCAGTGATTAAATGAGCTCACAAAGCCTGAAAATGCCTATTCCCATAGAGAAAATCAGACTATGGCACAGTGGTAGGTGACAGCATGGACAGAAAGTTTGCAGTCACTCCTACATGTTCTGCCTGATTCGTGTCTAGGAGAGGTGGTTAATCTTCAGGAATCTGAGTCGCTTTTTGTGTGGCGTGCATAAAACTAATGGGTCAGATTGTGTGCTGCACAGCTCCTTAAAGATTTCACGTGACAGATCAGCAGGTGACGATTGTTACAGGCAGCAGTTCCAGGATCACTGTTTTCCTTAGAAATGAACAGGAAACATATGAAAAAGAAACCCAAGAATTTATGATGTGGCAATGGATTTAAATGTAAGTGCATACACATATATTTATTTATATAATGCACACATATAAAAGCTTCAACTTCCTGAAGATGTCAAACAAATTCTGTTTGTTTAAACAGCCACACAATCTCATTATTTATTGCATTTTGTATTAAGTCAGGTTGCAAGGGCAGGGACTGTTTCATGGCTGTCTGTATGGGATTCAGCAAAAAGAGCTCCCAAAGAGTGACTTGCACAAAGAGTGAAAGCACAAAGAGTGCTGTCGTTTATAAACGAGCCAATTGATTATAGATGTACACGAGCTAGGTAAGAACTGTAAAAAAGACACTGCAAGTAATTGGATTTTTTTAATTTATTTTTTTTTTTGCTGCCGTTCATGTAACAAATGAGGAAGGTGGAGCCCTTTGTGGTGTAATCGTATGCCCTCCTGCTTTTGGACGTACATTTGGATTTGGGCCTCTTGAAATGGAGGCCATTGACCTAGGCAGGGCAGCCACCCCTAACCGCATTCCGAGCGGGCTGCTGCCCCTCAGGGCCGGGGCTGGCTCCCCACAGGCCCAGCACAGCCTGCCCTGCCTGCCCAGGCTCTCCAGGGCCCTGCTTTCTCCGCCGTTGCCCCGAAGCCCGCGGTGCCCCAGGCCTGCGCACGGCCTTCGGGCCGCGGCCACCCCGCTCCCCTCAGCCCCGCACCGCGCGGGAACAGCCGCCGCCTCGTGCCAGGCACTGAGGTACACCGGCCCCGCGCGGCTCCCGGCGCGCCCGGGCCCTCAGCCCCAGCACACCGGCCGCCTGCGCCCGCCGGCGCCACCGGGAAGGTGGGACCCGCCATTGCCGTGCATAGTTTATGTCAGCGGTTAGCACTTATAGCTGCAGCGAGTTCTCTAGATATAGGGTGTAACCAAACGGGCACAGAGGTTGGTCTCAACTCAGTGCCCATTGCTCATCTAGGACCGCAGTTAGCATGGCGTGCAATGCACATCATTGATGACTGATGTCACCCATTTCCGGCAAGTCTTTGGTCTTCTGTGGAGTCCACTGAAGAAAGATTGTGATTCTTTCCTATGTTGTGGGCATTAGAGAAACGATATGATACTCTATGGTGTGACGAACGTTAGCCTAGCTCACTCTGTTAATGGTCATCAGTGGCTGTTTGCAGGTCTTTCTTTGATGGAGGCAAAACAGTTAAGTTCCTATTTCCATTTCACTGAGCCTGTTAACCTGAAGAATAAAACCCTGCTGGAAAAGGCTGACCTCGACCCATCCACTGACTTTCTAGACTCTCTGGAGCGTGATATCCCACAAGGTAAAGGTAGAAGAATCAACAGATGCAATGAAAGGGAAGGCAGCCTTGAGTAGTCTGGGAAATGCTGAGGTGACAGGATGCAGGTTACTATGGAGTTTGGTATGCTTGTGAGGAGCTCCTGCAAATCTGTAAAGGAATTGTATCCTTCACTAACTATTGCACTTAATTCCCTTCTTAAGCAAATCTAAATGCTTACAGTGGTAGATGTAAGTGTACCAGAGCTGTTACATCCTCACAACAGATCTGACCACATCAGCAGTTAATAACCCCTCTGCCTGAGTGGCATATTGTCTCTTGGCTTCGGTAAAGCCTGTGACAGCTGGTGTCCCTGTGGGGAGAGATAACTCCGCCAGTGACAGAGGGAATTTATGTGGTTTGAAGTATTGAGGAGACCTCTTGTCTCAGCCGGTATTGCTGCTCTTTATCTAAATGGGCTCTCATTAACACTAAGCTGGTATCTCTGAGAGGCTGGATTCAAATGTTCCTTTGATAAACTGTGTTAGATGCTGCAGTGTGGAATAATCTGTATTCTAGTGGGATTACACTGGAAGCAGAAAGGAAGATGTGCCTACTGGAATGTATTTTCAGTTCACATCTCTATTGTTCTGCTGGACAACTGTTAAGTATATTTAAAGCTTCTTCCCCTGGCAGGCTATTTCTCTAAAGAGATGGGCATGATTTTTATTTGCTTCTAACTACCTTTTGCTGATTTGTTGCATTTTTTTGGATTGGGCCAAGTGTTTTCGTGGCCTGCTGTCTAGAAAGAACAGAAAGAAAGATTCTTGGGTCATAGTCAGAACTTAAGTTTGCTATTTTATTCCTATCCTGGAGTAGCAGGATAGGATAGTAGGTGACCTGTGCCTGATGGATTTGGCTGGAAGGACAGTGAATTACCAGTGCTCTGACTTTCAGACTTTATGTGTGTGTGATTAGACAAGATATATATATATATCTATCTTGTCCAATCTTTCCTTTGACTGAGAAGGAACCTAGTGAGCTCCTGCCTGAATTCTGAACATTTCTGACTGTTCAGAGCATAAACAGTGCTAAAATGTAAACCATTGTTCAACTTACTGGGAGTGTCCTTGCTGCAGTCGTTTTACAAAGGTGTAGTCTGTAGGGACTGCACATTTTTATGTATGCTGGCCCATTGAGCTGGCCCTTTTGACTCAAAAAGGAGTATTGCAAGGGAGATTAGGTCCTAGATACCTCCTAAGAAAATTTTAGCTGCAGTTTTGTATGGTAGTTCAGGCATTACTACTGTTTGCATTCCCTGCCCACCCTTTTTTTCCTAGGGTTTGTGGTAGGGAGACTTTTTAATTTTGTGAGGCCTGAAACCATAGAGCCACTGCAACAGGCGATAAATCTGGGGTGCTTTCTATGTTTCCACTAGAAAACAGGCACCAAGGGCTAAGAGCCTTGTTGCTAGGTAGGGCCTGGCGGCCAGAAGATCTCGCGCTGTACAGAAACACAGGGCCCCCCTCCAGGTAGCCAACAGCTTTTAGTTTATGATGTAAGCAGACGGAAGTGACATTGTAAACCTAGGCTATATAGTGTCACGTCGTTCAGCAATAAACGCCATTTGCCATCCACCACATTGGTGTCTGTGAGCTGATGGACCGCGCGGCCAGGGGTCGGCCGCCGTGCCGTTCCTGAGCCAGGTCACCGCGTGCCTGTGAAGGCAACAGACTGTGTTAGATTAAATTGTTTGCAGTAGTCATTGTATTAAACTAATTGTAATTGGCTACAATGCTGGCTTATCTGTTTTTGAGTTTGCTGCCCAATCTTTAAATCCTGGTAGGCTGACAAATGGGACAAGCTGGTTAGAGGAATGAGCCTCTTTCCAGGGAAAGCTCCACTGACTTGAACTTTAAGCCTAAACTATCACCTTACTGCGTTTACTTTGTGTGTGTTAATGCTTACCTGATAAATATATTTCAGTTGATTTATCAGTTTAGTTACAAGTTGGAGTAAGTGGTCCTTGGCTATACGTAAACCTCTCCTCTGCTTTTTTAACATGTTGTGTGTCATAACACTTACTGTTGTACTTCAATACAAACCGGGAATGATTCTGGTAGTGTTGCAATCTAACGGTAATACTGCATCATCTTGTCTGTGAAGAGAAGGGAATCAAGCCGACTGTCGCTGTTCTACCAGGCAGGGTGGACACCCGAACAGCTTCGGTCTCAATGCCCAAGCCTGGGCCCAGCCCAAGAAACGACTGTCTGCTTCAGTAATTTGGCCATAAGGTATTAACTGGTTGTGTGGGAAGGTGCCTAAACAATACTGTCTGTTCTTTGCTTCGGTATGTCTCATCTGTAATGGATTCTTAAACGCTGGGTGTTGCAGGAGGCTTGGAGAGGCTGGGCTGGTCCCTGGCCGGCAGGCCATGCCCTGTGGCAGGGGCTGGGGTCTGCGGGCGGGCAGAGCTGCGGTGTGCAGGGGCGCAGCCCGTCACCCGCTGAGTCACTCTGCCGGCTGCTCCGGGGAGGCTGCTTTGAGCAGCGCTTTTGCTTTTGTATTCCTCTTGCTGAGAGGCAATGTTTTACTTTTGTTCTCATGAGATTTTGTCACGTTAGCTTTAGGCCCGTTTCTCACTTATTAATTAAACCTGGTCTGCGAAGGACTGGGGCTGCCCTTCTTCCACCCGTGCTGTGATGTCATGTGCAGATTTTGTATGTAAAGTCTCTGCTCTGACATCATGGCTGACCCCTGTGCAAATACCTGTCTTGGGCTCCAAGTGCAGTATTTTATACACCCGTTCAAGCCACCCACCTTATGGTAATTACAGCATGACAGTATTTCCCTTGTTTGCTTATAGGACAGTTGCATGGAATAGGGTTTTAGGCTTTAAAAAGGTTAGGATACAGCCCATCCCCTACTTCCCTCTACTTCACTGATCCAGTTATCCTCTTAAAGGAATTAGAATGGTATGACACTACTGGCTCTTGGGGAAAAAAAAAATTGTGACTGTTTTCTAGTGCTGCGTTACTTTTTAGGTGCTTGTACATTTGTTTTGGTGTCCCATTCCCTTACCCTGTGGTTCATCCTAGTATCTTTTCATATTGAGTCGAGGCCAACCACTGTGTCCCCCACCACTGCTCCTTTCGCTATAGGAGCAGGCAGATAGGGCAAGTAAGAAACAAGCGGTAAAAGTGCCGAGCAGAGGATTTGGTTCTCCCTTTCCCAGGCATCCCTTTGATTTGCTTTGTGACTTATTCCATGGTCCTTTATTACCTCTTCTTTAAGAAAAGATAGGTATTTACCACACTGCCATAACGTGAGCTTTAATTAACCCACAGCTGAACAAAGCAAACCAGACCTAGCACAGATAGTTCTGTCATTCATTGGCATGCTTTAGGCGGGTAAAATGGGAGGAGGTTTACCCGGAGACCTGTCTTCCCTAGTTGTTTAGCTCCTGGCACCACCACCTATCCATCACCTGCCTCAGTCCTACCTTTCTTTTCAGGGTTGTGCAGATTATCAAGGCATATAGGTTGTGTGAGGTCTTGATTTTCGAGCCTTGCTTCTTTGGAGGAGATGCCCTTGTCTGCACAAGGGGTGAGGCATGTGTCCACCAAGAGCTGGACACCTGGCCATCCTGACATGAGGTGTCTTGAAATAGATCTGTATCAGTCATGCCAGTCTATACATGTGCAAGATATTAGGAAGAGCTATAAGAAAGCAAATGCAGCGTAGTCGTGTATTCTGCACATACACACCACACACCATGGTGTTCTAAAGCAGTCTTCTGCTTTCAGCCTCCCAGGCAACGTTACTTTACAGGACTGTGCCTTTTTGTGGTGGTTCCCAGGCTCGTTCAGTCTCTTACTGAGCCTTCTTTTATGGATGGATGGTTTTTCTGTCGTAGGTGATGATCAGGGCTTGTATGTAAATCTGAAGTTTGACAGGTAATCTCCGTGGAGCAACAGTAGTGGGTAACAGGTAAACTGAAGCCAGGAAAAGGCAAGAGCACGCCTGCAGTTTCAGGCAGTGAGGCTGTAAAGAGGCTGTGTAAGGACAGTGGTGATGACTAATACGTTGTCCTTTCCAGATGCAGACTTGTGGGGTTTGTGGCAAAACAAAATAGCACGTCAGCACAGGATACAGATGCATCCACAAGTCATGACGAAACGAGCTGGTTTGCCTTTACAATTCATTTATCAAATCACTTCCTGTTCCCATTTTGAGGCTAGAGGCTAATGATTGATAAGTATCACTTCAGGAAGACTACATGGTGCTCAGCTCAAATGATGTTCAGTTAAAAAGCAAAACAAACAAAAACCCCCACCCCCACAAAACCCGAAGAGTGTCTGTTTTGGCTTGAAGAGTATTAAGCAACCTGGGAGGACAGCTGAAAACACTTTGCATATGCCGAAGCAAACAAGAATTTTTGTTGCCAGTTTGGATTTGGGGAGTATACAGAGATGTTCATATGCAACGAATCAGTCCCCAGTTCAGAACTTAGATGCTCATTTGCCTGGGGGGGATGACCCTCCTATACTTTTTTTTTATTTAATCAGTGAAAACTGCTAGCTGGGAATTGATTTGGGGGATCGGATCCAGAAACACCTTTCTCTGAAAGGCAGCAGTAACAGCAGTTCAGTAGAAAGGATAAACAGCTTAAATATAGGTGTCTTCTGACACTGAATATTGGTCTAGGACCCAGATTACTAGAAATGCTGTCCTTCCAGGCTTTCATAATAATCTAAACGTTTCTATAGGTTTTCTATTAATTAGGATACGTAGGGGTGTTTATTGACCATTGAGAAATAATTCCAGTGTTTATCAATCTTGCTGTGTTGTTGGCCGCTTCAACTTGCTGGAATTTGCCACTTTTAATTTGAGGGCAGAACTCTGTGGTTCTTATGCCTATTCCAAGAATTCACGAGGGAGAATAAAAGGCTGTGTGTTGTTTTGGGGTGGGTTTTTTTGTTTGGTTTGGTGGGCTTTTTTGGTTGTGATTTTTTGTTTTGTTTTTTAGAACAACAACCGCCTCAGACACACTGTCATGTCTTAGTCACCTCCTCATTTTCTAGTTCTGTGCAAACGTGCTGCATTAAAATGACAGTCTCTCTCGGTCTGCCCTTACGGAGCCAAGGCAGTTACGGCTGCGATTCCAAAGAGAGGCTATGTCCTTTATTTCATTTGATTCCTATTAGCTGTAACAGAGTCACTGGACAGCACTGAAGGATGCTTCACTCAATGTTCTGTCCTGTTTTTATTTACCCGATTGCCTTAACGGCACAGAAACCATTAGGAACAGCCTTCAGCAATAAGTATTTAGACCCTGTTCAGAGCTTTGAGCACAGCCATGTGAGTTATCTGCTCTGTTTCTCTGTGCTGCTTCAGATTTAAGTTTTTAGAGTAAATGTGGAGTGTGATCAAGTACATTTCGGAGCAATTTGCAGGCACTGCTTTTGGAGCCCGTGACAAACTGCCAATGTGAAATAACGCCTCCTGCGACGCTCATCTGCACGGGAAGCTGTGGGAGCAGCACTAAGCGAGGGTTGAGGGCAGAAGGCTTGAGGCTTCTACTTCTTGCCTACAGGTAACAAGCCTGGCCCCGACCAGGGACTGGGGCTCTATGGAGGAGTTTTCCCTGCCTGCCACGTCCAGTTCCCGTAGCCTCTGGGGAGGGACGGTTTCTGCAGCTCCCTCTGTGCTGATGCTGCAGGCAGCAGCTGAACCAGCCGGGCTGGAGCCTATAAAGAGGATCGGAGAAGTGTACTGAGTTTTCCGATGTCCCATCCTAAGCTAGGTGCTCCCTCGTTTTTGGACCAAGGGCTCTGGGGATCTGTGCTGAACTCTTTACAGTTTATTGAGCCTCCTGTGACCAGATGTGGTGATGACCCCGCTTTATTGAGGGGAAGGATGTCTGATGTTAACTAGTCATGTCCAGTGGAAGCCTGTGGGAGTTAACGTGGGCATAGAGAGTTCTTTAATCCAGTGCTTGGTGGCACAGACTGCTTTAATTTTGACTTAAATGAGATAGGCACTTGGAATGCAAACTGCAGAGATGTTCCACTTACAAGCAAAGCATTTGACGGTTTCACTTTTTTTAGAAAACTGAACAGGCAGTATAAACAAAGGAAGCAAGCTGAACTGTAAAAAAAATAAAATAAAAATCAGTGAAGCTATCAAGGAACTATGTGTACCCTCTAGAACAGGGGTCCTGAAACTTTTTAAACAGGGGGGCGGCGTGCAGATGAAGTGGCAGGCAGTCATCTGCAGTTGCTTGGTTCCCTTCCCCGCCCCCTCCCCCCCCAACCCCTGGCAGGGGCAGGGGGGGTCTGTAGATACTGGGGGCCGGATTGAGGACCCTGGGGGGCTGTATCTGGCCTGCGGGCCGTAGTTTGAGGACTCCTGCTCTAGAAATTCAGCTAGCTAACATACCAGTGGGTGAGATTTGTGCATTTTTCTTGGTGGAAAAATATTTCTGCCCTGTGAGCCCTGAGGATGGCTCTGATAGCAGGGAGAGGCAGTTTCTATCACTGTGCAGAAGGGTGATGCTTCTGCTTTCCTGGGTGGGTTTGGTAGTGCTGTCAATGGTGATTGTGTGGCTCTACCAGATCAGTCATCTGAAATGTTGCCGCTTGTTATGTATAATTGGTGGCTTTGGTCTGGTGGGAAGCTAGATCTGCCCTTCACGGTGTGTGACAGGCCATCAAGACCATGTGTCAGACTGGTTATGCCTTTACTGGTGGCTATAGAAAATCAGAGGGCAAGTGCTGCTCCTCACATTCACTCTTTCCACCTTTTTGCAGGCTCCGTGAGAGAGCACCTAGATGTGTTTGAAGCGTCTGGGAATGAAGCAGACATGGCTTTGCCACCTCCATCAGGATCTCGGAAGGGGAAAATAGTAAGAGAAGCTACCAAAGCCCCAGCAGAATTGGGACAGGGGAGATGGGAGCTCCCAATAGGGTTGGACATTTGGGAATTGTGTGCCAGACAAGTACAGAATAAATGCTACATGTGAAGCAAAGACACCGCAAGGTGAGGAGTGTGTGAAGGGTGTGTTTGTATGAGAAAGAGCAGTCTGAAGGCACAAAAGGAAAATTGGTTGAACACAGAGATAAAATAAATGAAAACATAAAGCAAAAGCAAGAAAACAAAAGTAGTAGGTAATGTTTATTTGGAGGGGAGTGTGTGTGTGTGTAAATCCCAAGCCTTAGGAATAGCCTGCAATTTCAAAAAAAAAAAACCACCCCCAAAAAGGGCAGGCCAGGGGGAGAAAAAAAGAGACTGGTCTAGGAGAAACATGTAAGAACAGGGAAAGAACCTGGAAAGGGCATGAGGTTTAACGAAACATTTGAGTTGCCACTAGCAGCAGGGATGTCCACTGTTAGCCTGTATAAATGTGTGATCTAGTGGTGACACGGCCTCTCCTCTTTCTCTTCTCGGTCCCTGTGCTCCCCTAATACATCTGCCTAGTCTGGGCTCGTGTCCTGCCCCATCGCCAGGGTGTTTGTGCTGTGGCCAGGCTGAAGGGTCCTTAGTTTCTATTGTGCTTGTGGCGGTTCACTGTAGTACAAATAATGGATATAAGCTAATTATTAATGTAAGCTATGTTGTCATAGGGAGGCTGAGTGGGAGAGAAAATTCACTTACAAAGTAAAGGTTTTCAAAGAAAATATTTACCAAAGAGCTTTCTCTGTTGATGTGTTCTGTACCTTGGAAATGGAGACTGACTGTTAAAGAAAACCTTGAGTAAAACAAGAATAAAAGAAAAATAACTGAGAGGTTACTGTGCCATGTGCACACTATTGCCAAACAAAGAACTTCAGACTTGATGACAAAGCTGTATATAAGCTTGCATGATGAAATCTGAAGCTGGATAAATGCAGCTTGGTTTTCATTTATAGTTTAGTGCCCGTCATCTGTCCAGCATCATAAAGATCTTAAAGCTGAGCCAAGTTTTAGGAGACCCTGGGTGAGTTATAGTTTCTGATGGAAACCATGCAAAAAAAGATGGGCTTTCATGCCAAAGCAGACAAAAGTTAGGGTTTTGACTGTGTTATGCTTCAAGTTTCAGAATTAAAGTCTAAGCTCAAAGTAAAATAAAACCGGGACACTTCTGGCCAACAAAAGAAAAAGTTAACTAGAGCTGCTGCTTGCTTGCTGCTTTGTTTTGGGGTTTATTTCTTTTTTTGTTGTTTTTTTGTTGTTGTGACAATCTGTAGTCTGCCTTTGTGGTTTTCTTTGTACTTCCCACGTTGTCAGAAATGAAAATGGAATACAGATTCTGTTCTGCCTTTTATTTTCTTGTTGACAAACATCTGGAGACTCAGCTTCTGTAATAACTAAGCCTTAGCAAGTAGGTCTTGCTCTACAGTGTCTCTTGGGAGTGGTTGTTACTACTGGCTCTGCTCTAGAGGAGGAAGACAGCTCAACTTGTGTTTTCCCGTTTCAGATGTTGTCCTGGAGAAGGCCATGCATAAGCGCATTCTGAAGCCGTTGAAGAGCCATAATGAAGCAATGTTGAAAGTGTTTCATACTGCAGATGGTTTTTGGAAACAACTGAAGGAAAACCTTCAGGTGGTGCAGCAGAGGAATCCTCAGGAACTGGGCGTGTTTATTCCAACACCAGACTATGTGGATGTTGAAAGTCTGTGACCACGCAGAAGATGTATTCACCTGAAAAGAAAGTCATGCTGCTGCTGAGAGTTTGCAAATTGATTTATACTGTTATGGAGAGTAACTCAGGTATGGTGCTTCTTGTGGTTCAAGGTCATTGTTTTTCTAAACCTGGGGTTGTGTTTTGGTGGAGGAGATGAGACCACCTGATTCTGCAGCTTTGTCTCCTCCTCCTGGAGCTCTTGTAGCATCTCCTTGCCCTTTTGAGAGGGATTCTTCCTCTGCTTCCTTCCTGATCTCTCTGCATCTGGCAGCACATCTTAGAAATTCAGTGTGAAGCAGAGTTATGAAGCAGCTTAAAAAAAAAAAAACCCAACCACCAGCTTTGCTTGACTGTAGGCATTTGAATTTGGCTGTCAGAAAGGCTGTCCTGTAAGCCTAGAATTTGACACTGGTTCTAAATTAGTATTTTCCTGGAAATCGTAATAAAGGATGCACCCAGTATCTAGCTGTAGTAATTCAGCAGTGTGTATGCAATATGACAATTACAAGGGCTCTGTGTTAATGGCTGGAGGAAAGCAGCCCCTGATCCAGTGTTTTGGGTTTGCTGTGCCTCTGAATGTTCTCATTTGGACAATTTCTTTGTGTTTTTGCAAGAGAAATAACATCTATTTTTACGCTGTAGCAGGAGTCCCAAAGTGACTTGAAACCTAGATGGTGAAATGGAACCACAGACCAGTTAAGACCCGCTTGATTAGTCAGTGGCACAGTTAAAACGCTGTGCTGGACAGCATGAATTCATAGGTGCAGCTCTATTGCCTGACATCTTATCATACGCTGCCGTGGTAGGTCACGAGCTAAGGTGAAGCAATGCTGGTGGTAGTGGAAGATTTTTTTCTCTTAAGAAAGTATAAGCTGCTGCAGGTGGTTGGCAGTTTTCTTTCGAGCGCTGAATCTGCAGCTGGGCTCTGTGCCGATCAGGATGCTTGCTTTCTTTTGAGACTTGAGGTGAATGGTGAAAGCTTGAGGCTGTAAAAGACCCCCAGGCACTTTGGCAAGATTTGGGCAGGAGCTTAGACCTGGCTTATTTCTGTGCAAAATCCTGCATTTTAAAATGTATATAGGAATCTTTGCCCAAAGTGATGTAAACTTTGTTTTTTTCTCCATATTGTATTATCACATTGAGTAAGGTATTCCCAACATGCAAAAGAAAAGTACTGAGAGGCTTCTGGTGAACCATTGTACTGAGGGGCTTGGGCTAAGATGCAGCAAATGCTCCTTGGGGTTGTCTTGCTTTGTCGTGTAAAGTTTTAAAATGTGGCATCGAGCCAGCACCTGTTTCCAGTACCTGCTTTGTCCTGTAATCTCAGCCATATAATAGTGTAATACCTGGAGGGTATGTCTTAGCTGGTCTGACTTTCAATATCAGCCCTTCAGTCCTCTGGAGTTTTGCCATAGTTTAAACTGGCTCCCGATCTTGATGTTTCAAGTGACTATCACGCCGCTTCTGCAATGAGCACAGTTTGGCCAGACCCAGAGATCTAGCCACATAGCGTTTTCTAAAGAGAAAGTTTAAATGCGGTAAGAGGAACACATACAGACCTAGGTACAGCAGAGCCTCTGTGTGTTGCGTGCTGTTGTTACTGATGATGCTTCACCAGCTAGGTGGGAGTTACGTGAGGCTTTGCTCACTGGTGTTTCTAACCATGATCCATCAAGGAAATGTGCAGAGTTTTCATGTAAAATCTAATAGGCTTTTATATACAGGCTTCTCTGCTGGGTTTCGGACTCAGGAACTGATACTTGTGGCTGGATCCTTCCAGAAAGGGGACGTCGTCCGTGCACGTATAAAGAAAATGCCCATTGATTTTCTTTTAGCCACTGACAGAAGTGCGGGTGGAGGTCAGGCCAGACTGGCATGGCTACCTCTTGTGAGTTCACCAGTTGAGCTGACACCAAGGTGAGCCCAGTCTTTAAATTCCCTTGTGTGCTTCAAGGTCTGCGTCATCCAGTTTGTGCTCGTTAGAAGTACAAGATGAAGCTGGACGCTGCCCACCAAGTGTCCGATGATGTTCTCTTTGCTGCACATCCGTAACGAGAGGCTCTAGAGTAATACAAACCCGGTCAGTAAAGACAGCAAAATAACACTTTCCTTTCAAACACCGAAACTGGTAAAAGGGTGTGATTTGTCTATCGCTGCCTGTGTTCTCTTTGACCCAGGGAGGCTGTTTGGAGCTGATGACTTCTTGCCTGTGTTGGCATATGGGCTGGCCCAGGGTGATACGCTGGAGCTGGATACTGAAACTGAATACATGGTGGAATTGCTGGACCCATCTTTGCTGCATGGAGAAGGTAATCAACTGCTATTAGAACTGAGTGGAGGGCTGGGGAAGGGGGATTCTTCCTCACCTCGTTTGAGTAGAAACCCTTTTGACGGAGTCATGTAGTCAGTCGGTGATGGCGGTAGTGTAACAAGAGAACCTTGTAATTATTTCCACCTTAAAATAAGAGAAGGCTGGTTAGCTTGCAGAGTTACAGCCCCAAGTGACCTGGGAATCTACTGACGTCTTAGGAGGGAGTATGTTGTTTTCTGCTAAGAAGGAGGAGGCGTCCTGACTTAGCAAGCAAACATAGGCTGTGCAGGTGCCAACTGTGGTTATCCTTCTGTGCCTGAAAATGTCCCGAGAGTATGTATGGGTCTGCAGCATTCAATTGAGTTGTGAGACCTGAATTGGGACCCGGGTTAGGTGCTTTGTAAAATCTTCGGGGGAATTCTCTGCCCCTCTGGGGAGAGTGCTTTTGAGAATGTTGCCCCCCTTAATGATCCTGGTTTATGCCCGATACTTGCTTCTCACAGAGTATTTTTATGAGGCCTAGGAATATGTTTCTTAAGGCACTCTTGAACAATGGCTGAAGTCTGCTAGAGGCAAGGAAATCTCCCTCCTTTGTTTTCACGGTGGTGGTTTTAACAAAGAGGTATTCTGCCAGCCCTGGGTAGGCCCCAGAATCTATCAGTTTATGAGGAAGTTTCAAAGGTTCTTGTGACCAAGCTCAGCTGTGAGTTAAGTATATGTGTATACATCCCATTTCTGCTATCTCTTGGGTTGCTGAAATTGCTGTATCCTTTTACATGCCGATATGCATGACAGAACTGTGTCGGGTTTCCTCTGGTTCAGTACTAGTCTGTTCCCTGCTTTGTGTGCAGGGTGCATTGTTCAGGAATCTTAGGACAGAAAATACTTGAGATGTGAAGCTGGAGATCATTAACACGCTTGAAAGGCAGAAATATTTACTGGGCTGTTAAGTCGTGTCGTTTTTAATGTAGCAAAAGTCATTCATCTATTGGCTGGCCCTGTCTGTGCACTAGTTAAACTGTACGGTGCAGGAAAAATTGTTTAGTGCTTTGGGGTTGTGCGGTTCAAATGTAAATGTATTTTCCAGTTTGTCTGGTGGGTCTTGCGTGTCTTCCACGTATTGAACTCATCACAGAGCTGAAAGCGAGAGGATGCTGTCGGTAATACAGAAAGCACTACTGTGAGCATAGACTGCATCTCTGAATGACTCCACAAATAGACCGTGCTGCCTCTTAATTGAACGCTCCCACTCAAATAGTTTACTTAAAGAGCAAGAGAAATATATGATAGCCTGTCTTCTGTTTCTCCTGGTTGCTGAGGACTGTTGCCTCCTGCTGAGAGTCCTTTTCCTTTGTGACCTGCAGCTCCTTTTGTACATCGGCAACTCTGTTGTGGCTGTACTTTGTTCTCCACTCATGTAATAAAGGTGAAGTCTGGAGAGCTGTACACGCTGCCTCCTGAACTAGTTGGATGTAGTGTTGGACATAGGTGAACAAACACAGCCTGCCTTTTAAAAACAAAAGCAAAACCTTTGGGATGCTTCCAGGTACAAATCACACGCTCGGTCATTGCTTTGTTGCCACTAAGGGGGTCACTTTTAAGTTCCTGAACAGTGGTAGATGGTCTTTTATGTCGTTTAAACAGCTGTGTTTGTTTGATCCCCGCTTGAAGCTCAGGAAGAAAACAAATCGCTGTTTGGAAACTGTTTAGAAGAAAACTCATGTTCCACCTTTGTAAAAACACTCAGGAGTAAAGGAGCGGCACTGCTCATTTAAATAACCGGCCACCCCCAGCACTAGCGGACCCAGAGATGGATACTGTTGCACCACTTTGATAATATGGAGCCCAGGCAACCACTGCACGGCTCTTAGCAGCTGAGAACACACTGTCCAGTGTTTTGCAGGCAAGTAAGCTGTTTTTCTTTACGTATAAATATTTTGGCCATAGAATGCAGTGACTTTCGTGTATGTGTGCGTCTGTTTATTAAAAAAAAAAACCCCGAAATCGTTTGTACTTTTGACTGTGACCCGTTGGAACTGGCATGGTGTTTGCAACCACTGTGAATTGTTCTTCCCCTGCTGTCCTTCACAGGAGGATATTCCTTGGCAAGTGCTTATGGAGCACTTTTGCTGATCAAGAACTTCCAGGAAGACCAGGCTGCCCAGCTGCTGAGTTCAGAAGCTAGAGATACTCTCCGGCAATGGCACAAGAGGAGGACAACTAACAGAACAATGCCTTCAGTTGATGATTTTCAGGTAGAGCTTTAGGCTGAAGAGAAAAAAAGCCCAGGGGATGGTTGTTTTGTTGGAAATCTCCATCTGAGAAGTATGATTCATAATGATTTCCTTGGGGCCACAAGTGGTGTGAAGCAGTGCTGAGAAGATGGCTGGCAAATTTGCCTCTGTTTCAAAGTCTTTCCACTTCATAACAGAGTGTGGTTATGATGGTATAAAGGAAACACTAAATAATGGAGCTTTCCCACTGTCCTTTGTATTTAAGTCGTGCAGAGCGAGGACAGACCAAATAGTATTTTAGATTCAGCTTCTTTGTACGCTTTGCTGTTAAAAAGAACAAACCCAGATTTCCAGTGGTATAAATCATCACAACTCCCCAGTAGCGACTGGTGGCTTACCGTGGGTAATAGAGAGGAGACTTGGCAGAAAAGCTTGCCTACAATTTGAAAGTTTAAGCAAGGAGTAGAGTTCTGTATTGTGGATGTCTTCATGTTTGTAGTTTGTTTTGTGGGTTTTTTTTCTCCCCCCTCCCATTTCTTACTGCTCTTTCGGAGTAGGGCAGTAACTCCAACTGAAGAATAACAAAACAGTCGGGATTACTTTATCTTTTAAAACCAAGTCTGCATGCCTTTCATATAGGAAAAGATTGTTACGTAGATAGGCGTGCTGTTGTCTGTCCAGATGCATCAGTTTGCGAACTGAAGCAAGGAGGATGTTGGAATCGAGAAGAAAGGATTTACTCCTTTGTGTCTGGTTGTTTACAGTTCATACCACAGTGCAAAGCTGCTGGAGAGGCTAACAATAACCGTCAATAAGTTATGATGTAGCTAAGAGCTTGATAAATGAAGGCATGGGGTCATCAGGAGGTAATTAAACCTTTCACTTGCGGCTCCTTCTGCTTTATCAGTGTCCATGCAAACAACCACAGCACATCACTGAACAGGAAGGAGCTGGGAAAAGCAGCAGTCTCCCACAATATGCCTCTCTTAGGAACAGGAGAACTGACAAACAGAAATTCCAAACTGTGGCAAGCGCACAAAGCTAGTCCATCTTACTGGGGTCCATTTTATATTCTGCTTACCTGTAGTTAGGTGTCACATTCAAGTAGCTTGAGTCTTTGTTCTTTCTAGCAAAATATTACGCTTAATAGGAAAATTTATCACCTTTGTATTTCTGCTGGATGACTAAATGACAGAAGATTTTTTTCAGCAGGATCTTGTATTCAGTTTCACCTTCTCTTCCTCAGCAACTGAACTTCAGCCAAGCGACCTGTACAGCTGGACGCCGTGCTGGATGCTGGAAGATGCAGGGGAGCACAGGAAAAGCTGGCACCAGGTGTGTCCAGGGCTGCTCCTTTGACTCTTTGAAAGAGAGCCTCAAATCAGTAAGGTCGCTCCGCTTCCAGGCTATGCTTGGCACAAATTCAAGCACTTTGCTGCCTGCCCAGAATGCCAGTTTTCCATCTCCCTTCTCCACATCTGCAGTCCTGAAATGAAGCACCTTCCCTACAAGGTATGTGTAACACAGCTTCAGCTCAACTCATCTTTCCCACATTGAACCAGGATGTGGTCACTACATGTCTGTGGTGCTGTCTCACAGCCTTACCACCAGCTTTTGGGTCCTGGAAAGGCCTTCATCCTCCCTCCTTCAAAAGGATGGAAAAGCAAAAAATCCGGTATTTTGATGATGATGAAATACAACTTGCTGATACTGCATAAAGAATTTTGATACTTACTATATGAGTTACAGGCATTTGCACAAACCTCAGCCTCTCCTTGAAGCAATCCTGTCCATCTAGAAGCATCGAAAAACAGGTCTTCTCTGTGTTAGCTACTTTAGAAATTGAAACTGTAGTGTGCTTTGCCTTATTTAGAGCTGATTTGATTTTTTTTATTTATTTTTTCTTCACACCGGCTAACAAGAATAGATTAGTTCTGCTCAGTCCTAATGGTTTAAAAGCTGTTGCAAAGTTCCAGTGTTTCAGTCTGCAAGCTATCAAAAGTTTATTAAAAACCCAGAGTGCTCTTTGGAACTGAAGTCATATGAGCATTCTTCTCAGTCTTAGCTTTTAACAGCTTGTTCTTAGGAAACGTGAATTTTTGCCATTGTGATTTAGCATGCTTAATTTATTCAGCGTACAAACGTAAGTATCAGCTCAGTAAATAAACAGGTCTTTCTTACTGTCATTTTTTCCATCTCCTTTCATTTTACTGCTTTTAGTTTCTAATTGCAGTTAGTTTTTTGCAAAAAAGCACGTGATGGCAGGCTGCTTTGCTCATGTGTCCAAAAGTGTTTTGTGGTTGGGTGTGTTTTTTTCCAGTTGCTTTTTATTTTACTTTTTAAATACTTTTTGAAAGGTAGAACTGCGTTTGCTTGTAGGACTTGTTTAGAATTAATCTATGTTACCAGTTGTGCACATGTGTGAATTTCAGCAGAGAAAAAAGATCCAGCTTTTGCCTCGTGATCATACGGATTTACTTTAATGTTGCAGAGTAAATTTTCTTTCTGCCTCCCTCTAAGCCTGTTAGATGAAATTTGGTTACATCAGGCTCAGACACTAAGTTGCCATCGGTTAATGTGATGGAAATGTCCTGCATGAAAATGGATTGCCTTTTGCATGCTGCAGCATAAAGAGTGTGAATGGTTTATCGTGCAGCAACCTGTGGATCAACACCCTTGTGTGTTGCTGGCAGAGGGTTGGGTTTTTTTCTTTTTCCTTATGATGAACATATTGCGTGAAGCTTCTCTTCAATAGTATTGACCAGCAGTTGCAGCATCATCTCTTGGGCATGCTGCCTCTTGCGGCGCAGTTCCTTAACAACCGAAAAAGAGCCTCCCATCGTGGTCCCCCTGCCCGACCCTGAGTGTACAAGACCGGAGCAACTATAGTCTTAGCCATTTCTAAATCCACCTCCCTTAAAGCTTGTTTCTTTATTTTTGCCCACAGATCGCGTGGATCAGGAGAGTATAAATCAGGTCCTTTTTCAGGGTCTGCCAGTCCTGGGTCAAAGGGATCTTCCTCTGACGGATACTCAACTGCATTGACACCCAGGGGTTTAGAGCACTGTGACTTAGAGGCTGGTAAAGAGCATGCGACTCCTCTTCCTCTCCTTCCTCTGCCTTTTCTTCTTGTGCTTTCATAGTTTCAAAAATAACTCTCCATGAAGAGAGCAGATGGTGGGACTCAGTATTGCCTTTTGTCGCAGAATCCCACAATTTCACCCCTGTGTTGTCCTGAAGTTCCCGTGTAAAAATTGTAGATGCAGTCACTGCGGGCATATCTACTTGCACCCACTTGAGCATTGCTTTAAGGTCATGCCCAGAAAGACTTTTCTCATGTTTGTTAGGGAGACCTTTCATAAGCTCATAATCGTCTCTTTCTGGGGACGAAGCCTGATTCCCCATTACGGATTTCCCACAGCTCACCTCTCAACTCCGGAGGGATTTCAGGCCGGCCGGCTCCCGCTTCCTTTCAGCGGTTCATTCAAAGTTCTGTGGGATTTGCTGCAAGTCGCTCAGGTGATTCAAGAGCCCCTCCACGTCGGATCCTTCACTGGATCACGTCAGGGTCACCAATTTGCGGCAAATGAGGAGACGGGACACAGCTTGATGCAAGCAAGATGTCAGTTTATTAGTGATTTTCTTACAATTATGTACGTCTCTACCTTCTACATATTACACACTGATTGGTTGACATTTAAGACACACCGTTTAAACAATAGGAACCAATTAGTTTACCTTATAGCAACAATTCCTATTCTAAGATTAGGGGGTTTCTTTCTACGCGGCTTTCTTGATTAACAAAGTTACATATCGGCGCCATCCGTTCCCTTATCTGGCTACTTGTTTCTCTGTCCGTCTGGCTGCCTCCTCAGCTGTAGCGGCTCAGGGGTCTGCAGTTAGCTTGTTCCTTGGTTCCCAGGGCTTGTGCCCTATGAGTTCTAACAAGTCTCTATGCATCAGGCTATCAGTACTTGGACTCTTGTTCTTGAGGCCTTGTCCTACAGCCTCTGATGTTTATTTTGCTTCACAGCATTTAGTTTCCTAGTAAGGCCAAACACCCAGTCCCGTTAAAACCACTGATGTTTTCAATGGGGCTTTAAGACTGCTATCTGTTCGTTTGTAATTGCAGGGTTAGAATGTGAGCCAAGGAAAGGAGGATGTCAACTTATGAATTTGTTATGCCTGCCACAGTCTTATCACCAACGTCAATTCACAAGGTGGCTGTAATGTACAGGAATCACTGGTGTGCGTTTCACAACTAGAACATAGAGAGGATTGCTGTTTGTTGCTGAGCTTCCTGTTTTCAGAGGATGAGGTTTGGAGGTTTTGTTTCTGATGTCTGTTTTCTCATTCTACAGAACTACCTTCGTGTTGCATTCCAGGAAGTTAACAGTGCGTGTACAGGAAAGACCTTACTAGTAAGACCCTATATCACTACCGCAGATGTATGTCAGCTTTGTGCTGAAAAGTTTAGAGTGGACAATCCAGAAGACTATAGCCTGTTTCTTTTTGTTGATGACACCCGGCAGCAACTGACAGAAGATACCTACCCTCAGAAGATTAAGACAAAGCTGCACAGCTGCCCGCAACCCAAGGTCTTTCGCTTTGTCTACAAGCGCATTAACAGTGATCCATATGGTGCCATTTTTCAAAACAATGATGAGTCAGCTTCTTAAAACCAGCAACTCCTTTAATTTCTGTTCCTTGTTAACTCTTGAAAACATCTTTGCTGGCTGCCTGCCTTAGGAGCTAAAACAAGTCTTAAACCATAAATACCTAGTTAAACATGTGCATTGCATACAACACTCTGTGTAAACCGTGCGTATGGCCAGTTATACAGAGTGTTCCACCAGTGTGTTTGAGCCAGCAGCCCATGAGGCTGAATTTCTTGTACCACAGACTCTTTTGAAGCATATTATACCGTGGCCCTTTGCAGGTCTCTTGCTGTAGTGTGCAAAAATGTATTTTCTTGCACTCACTCTATAGCCGAATGTCTTAGCATACATATACTTGAATCAAAATGACAAGTGTTTCAGTAAACCAACTGGTATGAGCTTAGTTTCATCAGCATGAGTTTGACAAGACTGTCCGATGCAGCGCATCAGTTAACTCCTCATTACTTGGATGATTGCATCCTTTCCTAATTTTTTTAATTACAGAGATTCGCCGTGTTTTTACATGTGTGTGTATATATATATATATATATATATATGTATATATGTGTATATATATGTATTTGTTCCTTCCAGTTGTTTTTATTCCCTTTCTTTTGGCAGGTTTGAGAAGGTGGGCACAGAATGGGAGTCTTTGTAGGGACCCAGGAAATGAAGTGTTTAACAGTAAAGCTTAAAGCGTTTGCTGTACGGAAGGTTTCTCTGTACCCACCACATCAGTTGCTTATTTAGCAGTGCCTGATGTTTATAAGAGTGCCCTGTGGAAGTCTGCATATTCATTAATGAGCTAACAGTAGCTTGGCTCTGTGTAGAAAGGAGAGGAACTATGAAGAACACACACCCATCCCTGCTTTTATTTTTTATTTTTCCTTAAACGTCCAGTGTTTCCAGGGCCTTTGCTTTCTCTTGCCACATTGGCAAAGCGTCCCAAGCTCTATTGCCCCATAGTCAAAAAAAGTCTTCAGTAATTGCTGGGATGGTGAGTGAGTTTTGGGCTTCTAGCCCTCCATTCCTTCAGTCGTGAATTCCGCTCAGTTAAAGACTCAAGAGAATTGCTTAAAACTTGCATTTGGAAGTCACGCCTCAAACAATGAATTTGTGGAGATCCATTTATTTATTTACACTAACAAAGAAAAAACTGTAATACTGCATCAAAATGAAACTTAGTGGCTGCTGAATCACTCAGTAATAGCATAGAATCGCTGCTTAAGCCTTTACCACAATCATTGCAATGTTTGTTTGTAGACTGCTTGGTTTTTTGTAAAGTCGTGTGGCTGCGTGTGGTGCATTATTCCCAAGGTGCTCCTTACTGCTCTGATGCTCTGTACGTTCGCAGTACTGGGTAAAGCGGAAGGCTTTGTGGCTGGGGAAGAGTGGCACGGACATGTTACTGCTCTCTCTGTCGCACCGGAATTTCAACAGCTGGGTTTGGCTGCTAAATCGATGGAACTACTGGGAGAAATTTCAGAAGTGTGAGTACCATGCTTATCTTTAATCTTCTAAAAGTAACCTCTCAACTGACATGGCTTAGGTATTTGACTTGCATGAAAGAGACCGGGAATTTTGCTTTAAGTAGTGTTCTGATTCGCTGAGGATTCCCTGTAATTAGAGAACAAGACTAAAACTGTCATGTGGCGGTGTAAGATCTCAGGGTTTCTATGAAAGCTAACTTGCCAGAATGAGTAGGGTGTAGCCTGAATTCTAATAGAGATACTGTATAGAAAAAGGTCCTTGTCTTGACAGCAAGAGAGTTTCATGGAGGGTCAACACTTTCCCGTAGGGTCTCCAGCGTGCTTGTTCAGTGATCGTGAGATTTTTGCAGTTCCTGCAGGCAGCCTTGGAACCAATTCTGTATGGCAGACAGTACCTTAGCTTACTTTTTGTCATGCTTGGCTGCTTGTACTTGCTGAAGATTTAATTGAGCATCAAATGAACCCACAGGGAAATGTCCTGAACTCATGGTGGTAGGGCAACCCCATTGTAATCGGTAAAATGGGAAAATTGCACATTGAGGAATCTGCCTTGTGAGGAGAAGGGCTGCCTTGTGTTAGGTGACTGAACTTTGTGACCCGTTCCGCCACTGCCCCCTGCCACACACATGGAAGGAGGCAGTCCCTAAGCCAATGCAATTGAAAATGTGGATTTTTAGATGATTTATTTTTTTTTAAATGAAAGATTTCTTATGTGTATATGAGACCTGTGCGAGTGCTTAGCTTGCCCTGTTCTTCCTGTTCATAACTTTGAACCTACGGGCTGGTATAAAAGAATGGTTATATGACAAAAATAGAATAAAATCTGAACTTATACCAGATTTGTCCCTTGGGAAAGGAGTGCATCTGTTACTGCAGTGTGAAAGGTGTTTGATTAGCATATGACATCGTCAGACCTGCTCTTGGTCAGATTACAAGTTATGGGTTATTTAGCAATACATTCACCTGCTGTTCCTTACTGTGGTTTTTCTTTGGTTTTATGTTTCCAAAGAAAGGGTGGATTTTTCGTCGATCTCTTTGTGAGAGTATCAAATCGGGTTGCAGTAAATATGTATAAGCAGCTCGGCTACCGTGTGTACCGGACAGTATCGGAGCACTACTCTGCTAGCAGTGGAGAGCCGGATGAAGATGCTTACGGTAAGTGGTTGTTGTGCCTTAAGTTGAATGGAAAGGTTCTTGTGTTGAGGGTTCCTGGGCCTGTACAAGTTCAGATAGTCGTTGATGAATGGGATTCTGTATTCTGCTTTAGATAGCTTTTCCTACTGAAGAGTACATCAGTTAGGAAACTTGATTGCAGGAAACGGAATGAAGCTGCGTCAGGGGAAGTTCAGGTTGGACATTAGGAAAATCTTATCCACTGAAAGGGCGTTCAGTCAGGGCACCAAACCTGTCAAGAGCTTAGGGAGCATCTAGATGATGTTTTTAGTCATATGGTTTAGTTTCAGGTAGTCCCGCAAGGAGCATGGAGTTGGACTTGATGAATCCTTATGGGTCACTTGCAACTCAAGATATTCTAGGAAATCTTCTTGAAAAATGATCTTAACGTAATAGAGAAGTCACTTAATGTGGCTTTGTGCAATGACTGTCTTTCATAATAGCATTATTTTCTTTTGCCATAGGTACGAGGAAAGCTCTTTGCAGAGTTACAGAGAAGAAATCAATTATACCTCTGCCTCATCCTGTGAGACCAGAAGACATTGAGTAACCGTAAACTGTGATTCTCAGACAACCTAGTAAGAGTGTCAGTTTCCTTCTCCCCAAAGCCCCCAAGAACTCTACAGATGAGAAATATTAGGCTCAATGTTTTTCCCTGTGAAATACCAAAAAGCAATATTGAGAAGCTGCTTCTGTCGGTATTGGCTGCATATTCGTGCTCTTACCCTATTGTTCTTCCTTTCGAACCGTGACACTTTGGAGACTATTAAAATGGAATTGCTTCCTGTATGGTGGTGTCATGGTTTTCCTTCTTGGCCACAAAACAGTCCCCTCACTTTGTCACTCCCACGGAGCCCTGCTCCGAAACTGAAAACGTCTGGCTGCTGCTCCTACACAGAAGGTGCCAGGAAGGAGTTCTGTTGCTGGCTCTCGCCTTCCCTTTGCAGCCATATAACTGCTGCGACAAAAACTGGGCTCTGTTCTTTCTGAGCCACAAAACCAGAAATTGGGTACATCAAAATATACTCTCCAGAACTCAGAGGTCTCTGTTTCTCTGTGCCTTTTACTTACCTCATTCCCTAATTTAATTCTTGGATCCATCTGTCCCTTCACAGTCTGTCTGGATGTCACAGCTGCTGTTACTTGGAGGCATTGACCAGGCACTTAGTTCCAACACAGGTTTCTGTCACTGTCTTCCCTGCAATTTCTTGGAGTGCAGAGGAGTGAAGGCAGAGGGTTGATGAGTATTGATAACATGCAGCTGTGACCTTGCCTCCAAGGCAGTGGGTTGAGGGACATGGATGATGAGCAGCTGTAGCTCGTTCCCACTAAGTAGTTAAATAGCCCTGAGGAGTGTGGGAGGGGGGGTTGGATGGATCGGATTGGATCTGATCTCTGGAGGAAGGAGAAACAGCACAGACAGTAGAATCTGACTGATGGTAAAAGCCTTGTTGCAGCCTGATAGCTTGCTTGTGCTGCAGCAGCGGGTGCCCTGTGTGAGGCTGCCTGAGTTGGGCTACAGCAACTGGTGCCCAACGTAGCTGAGACAAGCGGGAGAACCTGTGACCCATAACAGACACGGTGAGAGGCGAGCTGTTGCAACTAATCAATATGGGTGTATTGTGATATTTGTTGTCTGTCTTAACTCAGATCGCAACTGAAGAGGATGTGTATTACTTGTGCTCATAACAATCTCCAGGCAGGGTTTTTTCTTTTATTACAGTCCTGGGCATGCAGGCTTTTGCTACTATTCTGGTTTTGCTGTTCTCCTTAAGTGCCCAGTGAGGTTTGCTCTAGTATCAGTCATGGCAGTTAATGTTCTCTCGTTCACCTGTTGTGTTTTTAGCACCAGTTTCTGTAGGCGCAAGGGGTCTATTTTAGATCTTTGAGTCACCGTGTCGTGCTGTTGTGGTTTTTCCATTGGCAAACTGCTGCTGTAATTCCCTAAGGGGCTTCCTAGGTCAGGAGGTAGCGGATGGGAGCAGGTTGCCACCCTGGGTCAGTGGTGAGTGCTGGCATGTATCATCTGACCTAGAGCTGATGTCTGTCACCGCTTTAGCTCTGGAATTACTCTGAGACCCAGGGAACTCTGGTTCCCTTAAGCTGCAACCTTGGAGCTTTTCCAAGCAGTGGATGAAATTCCTGTCACAAGCTCTAAGGCACCTTAAGGAGAAGGGGGCACAGTCTGAGTTTTCCTCCATGCAGGTGTCAGGGAGGTACAGTTCTGAGCTTAGTACTGGCCGCTACTGGGAGACGCTTTCAAGTGATCCGAGTGCAGCTCTGGCTACCCAAAGCTGGACAGGGGTGGCAAACGCTGATGTAGAGTTTTGGTGGTAAACTTGACCAGCCTGTCTTAACGAGCAGGCATGTTCTTTGTTTGCAAGCACCGTTTAGTCCCGCCTAGGCATCCCGAAAGTTTGAAGGGCCGTGGTCACATCTTCCCTTGGTCACACACAATGAACGGTTGCCTGTGCAGAGTTGCTTTTTAAGGAGCATGCTGTGGTTATATTTTCTCTGTTTGGCTTTGCATTTGGGAAATAATGTAACAGTTACAGCTCAACTGAAGGAGCACGATACCTGACGTGGCAGAGGAGGAGGTGCGTTTTACTAATTTTTTGGTGTGCATCAGTTTGACCCCAAAATGACATTGTGTCAAAGCTTGTGGCCAAGTTCTGCTGTAGATATTGACTTGGGGTATGAATGGCTCCAGGTGTGCTTTAGGAGAGCTCTGTTGGTGTAGGTGTGCTGAGTAATTGCTCTGCTGTGTGTGCAGCTGTTCTGGTTTGGCTTCCAGGTGTGAGCATGCAAAAGAAAACTTGCCAGTGTGGTCAGCCTTGCTGTAAAATCAGAACTTTCTGCTGCTGCCTGGATATCCGAGAGCCTCCTGAACGTTTCAGGCAGGCAAGAGATGTGCTCCAGTACATCTGAGAGTCCACAGCTCTGCAGTTCCCTAGAGGGGCACTCACTACAGGTAAGGCTGTAAGATCGCAGAGCTCTTTGCAAGTTACGCTGACGGAGTTTCTTTGGGTATATATTTGGATACATGTGCCAGCTGAAAAGGTATTGTTTGCTTTCCTGCTCAGCAAGCACAGGTCACTTGGGTGGTCATGGACACTTGTCATTTACTGAGGAAGTTTCCACTCGTTGGATGGAAAGGGAAACAGTTCAGAGGCACTGTTTAGGGTTTGGGGCTTTTTTGTTTGTTGTAAAACCTGGAGTCTTAGCATTTTGTTCTGTGTTGTCTGTTAGAGAAAAAGTATTTTGAATTAGGAAATGTAAAGTGCTGAAGCAGCTAAGTGGCAGAACCACGCCTTGTCCCTAGTGTAGCCCTAATCCAAGGCTGGTTTAAAGCCCAGTCCAGTTAATCAGTGGGAGAACAGAGAAACAACAGATGATCAAGTTGTGTACACAGGTGTTCTCAAATTCAGGTGTTTTTGGAAAAATTTGTGTACTGGAATAGTAATTGCTTGTTCAAAGACTTAAGTGTACTCGAAGGAGTGTGTGAGTTAAAGCAGGCAGAAAGAAGATCAAGATCTGAGGAGCAGCCTGGAACTGAGGAGATGAATCAACTGGGACAGTCAGGTGATGGATTTGCAGAACTGACAGGACCAAAGGAAACTCCTAAAAACTTCAGACGTTGACCAACAGTTTGAGAAGCATATCTAAGCCGTGCTGTATCCCTTTGCTCCTGCCACTCGCTGGGGTGGCAGCCCGGCTCTGAGTTGTGACTAAAGCAAGCCCAGTGGTACCCGCATCTGTTTAAATTTCTCCTGGAACAACAGCAATCGCTGGGGCTTATCCGTAGGACCCCACCATGCACCGCCCCCCCTGCACCTTGTGCCAGGGGTTCCCCATGCTGCTGCTGCTCCCTCCTGGTGGGCCGGGGGCACGGGCAGAAAGAGCCACCCAACTGTAAAGCTGTCAGATGCAAAGGATTTAGCCACTCGAACCACGCGGGTGCTTTTTAGTACGGAGGCAAGGGGTAATAGCGGCTGGGCTGCGAGTGGGCGAAGGGCAGAGCGCAGGGCACCCCGCAGCCGCAGCGGGCACTCCCGGGCTCCGGTGGCGTAAACTGGGCTGAGACCCCGCCCAGTGCTCGCGCGGCCAGTGCTCACCACGGGGCTGGTGGGGCGCTGCTGCCACCTGGCGGCCAGAAATTGGGTACTGCAGCCGCGCGCTTGGAGCGCTTGGTTAGGGTTAGGCGCCGGTTAGGGTTAGGGTTAGACGTCGGGGTCGGGTTTAGGGTCAGACGTTGGGCGTGGTTAGGGTTGGGGGTGGTCAATGGTGCTTTAAGGAACTCTCTCCTCATCAAACTATTTTCACAAAATGTCTTCTCCAAACCACCTTCCCTACAAGTGCCCTGTATAGCTCTGTGACCAGTCTCAGTAGATCAGTACTCTAACCCTAGAGGAATTAAATGTTGGGGAGAAGTGAAGGAAGTTTTATCTGGGAGACAAGGACTAACTCTAAACTAGCTGCTCCATTCTTCTAAATCATGAATAACTTCACATGCAGGGAACGTGTTTTCTGTTCTCTCTCTGACTTGGTATACTGGTTACACTGTAAACAGTCACCTGGCCCACAGCTCGGAGACCTTTGTACACTGCTGCACATACTGCACAGCAAGAATCACCCTGCAACTGCCCTGGGAGGCTGGCTGTGCGCCAAGTGACCATTTTGCTTTGTGATGTGCTGTCAAAGGACATGGCACTGGAAAACCTATGAGATGGTAGGAGGACTGATGCGCCGCTCTTCCTTACTGGTTGAAGTTCAGCTGTCTTGGGGTTATGTAGATCAGAATCAACCTTGAGATCTGTACAAGAAGTTTAAAGGGCACAATCCGATTTCCCTTAAAACCAACAGCAAATTTTTACTGACTTGACACTTCAGTGTTCTAGTCCTCCACAACAGAGCAAGAGATTGCCCTTCTCTGCAAAGGTTTTGGGAAACAACAAGTTTAGCTACACTCAAGTGATGTCTCTATGATGTAAAAAACACATTTACAGAAATCACTAATGGAATAGGGCTTTAAGTATCAAAGCTGCTGTATAGTAACTGTTCTCTCTGACCATTGTAAGGCAAGAGCTGCCACCTTTGGAGTCCCAGTTGCTGGACAGCTTCCCTGTACTTCTCTCTGCATTTACTATACTTCTTTGTGCATCCTGCAATTAAAAATGCATCCTTCTCTATTCCTCTGTCCTCAGAGGTTATTTATTGCTAATTCATAACTGTTGTGAAAGACTTGAGATACCAGAGATGTAATGCAGAAGAAAGCCTCCACCAGATTCTCTCTTTCCCTTAAAGCCTTTGTTTGTGTTACTCCACTCTGCACCACTGCTCAGAAAAACTCCGTGTATCAAAAGATGATGAAACGACAGTCACGTATTAATCTAAAGCTTGGCTGTGTCCCAACACTTGTGTATATACTCTGTGCTACTCCACTTCCCTAACTTCCCGCCTGCCTTCCCTCCTACAATCACAGTAACAAAAAGATACACTGAAAAACTGGTTATCCAAGAATCTGGGTATGGTTGGAATCTATTGCTGGGTTAAAACAATTAAAAAATTGTGACCGTTGGAAAGAAGATAACATTAGGCATGCCATCCCAACATCAAACAGTGCCACAGACAAATAAGCCATGGGTCTCTCCCTTAATTCACATGCATATACAAATGTGGACAAACAGCACTTTTTTTAGGATAGGCAGGTGAACCTTGTTAACTACTCCTTTGGAAGTAGTGTTTCAGAAGAGTCTAGTGCAATCAAGGTGTGACTGCTTTTAATACATGCTAGAAAGATCAAATTAAACACTAGGTAGAACCTGCCTTGACCAGTTTAGGGGGTGCTAAAGTACACACCACCTGAGCTGGCTTACAGCTGTCAAACACATTAATTAGAGCTGACACGTTCAAAAGTCTTTAAATCGTTCACTGGGCATCTCTGCAGACAGGTTTTGTATTGTTCTTATTCTCCTCTTCTAGAAATTGATGTAGTGTAGTCACTGCCCTACTAATGGTGGGATGAGCATGCATCACCTCTTCACTAGTAAAACTGCACCCCAGGAGAGAGCTGTGCAAATGCCGCTAGGAATGTTTCTGAACAATTACTGTTACAGCAATGTGAAACTGTGTACAGATAGGCCCTAGTCAGAGCTGTGTCTAACCTGCAGTTTCAGATATGACTGCAAGTGCCCGTCTGCCATAGTTCAATGTTCCTAAATTAACACTGGTACTCTGAGAAGACATCACGTAGGAGCTCCATCAACGTGGACCTACGTTTGTGTAGGGAATTCTCACTGAAGTTTGTGCTGCTGTGCTTTCTCTGTGATTGTTTCATGGACTACCTAGATCAACGCCGGTACAGGCAGGCAACTGTAACTTCAGCGTCACTGTGACCAGAACTCTTACATGGTCTCTTCTACCATGTACATCGTATTTGGACACAACATACTCAAAGGCATACCTACAAACAGTCACAGGCACAAGCAGAGCCTCCAGTGAACTCAAGGAGACAAATGCATATGAACAACTTTGTACTCACTCCT
This sequence comes from Falco punctatus, assembly GCF_963210335.1. Classification (NCBI taxonomy): domain Eukaryota; kingdom Metazoa; phylum Chordata; class Aves; order Falconiformes; family Falconidae; genus Falco; species Falco punctatus. The sequence continues at coordinate 6,649,465 of NC_137599.1, read as the reverse complement.
CACTCACATCTCCTCCATGACTATGAATAAATGCTGGGTCAGGACCACATGAAGGCTTGTCTTGTCTGAATTTGTTTTTCTTTTAAATCTTACATTCCTAAAAAAGAGACTCAATGAAGTAAACTTGTTGCTGTGACTACACTGCAACAGAGTGCTTAAATCAAACAAAAACTTAGATGAGATTAAGAATAGAATAACAAAAACTAAATAAAGGGAATTTCAAAAAAAAATATGTAAGCAGGCATTTACACGTTTGAATCTTCTCATGGGGATTTGAGTTCCTTGGAAGATGAGCAACTTTTCTGCTCCTTCCTTTGCATTGCTTCATAGCAAATGCAGCATGCTTGTGGACAAGAGAAGCTGCCTGCTGCAACTAGTTAGCACCAACTTTTATTTGTTTGTCAGACTTCCAAACCTGAACTTTTCTACATGTGGAGTCAGGCATTCCCATTTCTATTTCTGCCTATTTTGCATCACTGTGTGACGGCAGCAATTCACCTAGTGACTCCAAACTCAGGTTCTTCACTCATGAAACAGAGAGAAAACATCTCTGTAAAGCAGAGTGGGGAAGTACTGCTCTTCAGGTGCTCACACTCTTCATTCATCTCCATCTCATACTATAGATTTCTATAGCTCTGTTTCTCTCAAGTTCAATAGCTCAGTCACTGAGCAAAACCAAGTAATTATGAGCCACAATGCACCACAAGCAGCAAATGCAGAAATGTCAGAGCATGCAGTTTGTGCATAATTTTCATGCCTGATGCCTAAAATTGTTCATCTAAACTCTTTGGATAATACTTAGAAATAACTATTTTGTTCACAGCAGGAGAAAAAGATTTTGTTTGTCATACATCTTCCTTTTCTTAGCCAAAACTAATCTGCATCCAGACATGGCACAAAGCATTTTCACTCACTCTTCACACTCAAAAGGCACACATGCAAATAAATACGTTGTCAGCACACACTTAGAAAACTACTCTGTACATAGTCAAAAACTTTAAAGTTTTGCACCAAAAGAAAAGGATAAAAAGGCATTTTGAACATTGTGCTGTTTGCAAAAACTATTCCTTTCGTCTGTTGTCTGTAGCACAGAGTTAGCCATAGCTGCGGATAAAATGAGGGGAACAGCTACAGTCCTGTAGCACTTGACACACGCAGTAGTAGTGACAGCCTGGCACCAAGGGCCATCCCGTGTTAGACACAGACACACAGAGATGCACGGGCATGTGCACTCAGAGAATAGATTCTGGGTAAACAAGAAGGCTAATTTTTCTTTTTTTTGTGCCCTGAAAAAGAGAGGAAGAGCTAAAATATCAAACCTGAGGTTCTGTGCATATCAATTGGTAAGAGACATGCTGCTGAAACATTAGTTTGGCTTTATGGAAGCAGTCATCAGAAATTCAGTCGCTAACATTTCAGCCATATGGTAACGTGCATCTCATCCTCAGCAGATGAACAGATGTGCCAACAGCTGAAGGGGCAAAAAGCTGGGTTCCAACGCACATTTCATTTTTCACTACCTGGAAAAGACTTAGGAGGAAGTTGGGGCCAATTATGGAAAATGAGTAGGGCAGGAAAGAGATCTTCTTAAGTTCCTGTCTTCCCTTTTAAGTACATCAAGCATGCAGAAATTTCTCACACATGCTTTGCACCCAGAAGCAATGCTGGCATTAGCCATAAACCACTGCATATAGGTTAAGGCTGCACTGACCCTCAAATAAAAAAGCCTAATCCATTGTAAATATGCAGAAGACACTCAGTTCTATTACCACCCACTGCTTGCTACTTTCATTCAGTTTTTAAGGAGTCTGCCTCTGAGGTATGGTCTCTAATTACAATTACAGCAAAACACTGATTAGGATGCACATGGCAACATCATAGGAAACAAATATAAAATTGTCTTGACAAAGTAACTGAATGCATTTATTGGGATGGTATTGCTTTTAAATAGCCTTAATTTCCAAAGAATTATTACTTGCTAAAAAAAAGAAAATCTTTATGGATCTTTAAGTTTTTGAGTGCAAGATTCTCCCTCTCTCTCCTGCTAATACCTGAGAGAGTAGACCTAGCATAACTCATCAGGGAATTTGCTGTATTTGACTGCAGGAATGCTCATTGTTCCAATATATTTGGGGGTTTTGTTGTTTACTACAAAGATTGTATTGGTTCTCAGTGAATGAATATGGAAATCAAGTCCCAGTCTGGATTAACCTTCAGACTACCACAAATACATTGTGCTTCTTGGAAGTAATCTGTGTGTTTGTACACACGTGCACATAAACACACACAGAGGCTATATACATCTGCAATTTTATACCTCATTCTGGTCAGATTTGTAGTTTGCTTCATGAAATACAGTAATGCAAACCAGGCCACTCATTTCTCTCTGTAACATGAATGTGACCCTATTAGCGTCAACCTTGAGAAGTCCAGGACACAGTGCAAATCCAGGTAAATGGGCTTGGTTAGGGATGTTATATCCACTTTATTCTGGGCTGAGCCTCCATTCTTTCTCCTCCCTTCACTCCCTTAGTTTCCTGGTCCCCATGGCTAATGCTCATAGTCTGCATATGCCCCTACCGTTTGCTTCCATCCTCACAGAAGAAACACCCTATGCTGTTGCTGTCAGGACGTCTGGTGTGGTACAGTAGGAGGAGGTTCTAGATACTAGAAGTCGTAAGGCCAACTCTGGGACAGCAACTCAGGAGTCCTTTCCAAAACGGCTGACATCTGTCCAGATCCTTAATTCTACTGAGAGAAAAAGGGGTTTAAACTAAATGAATCACCAAGGGGGTTTCTTTGGAGGAGTCTCATCAAGCACAGGCATAGGCCCCATCCTGCTTATTGTGGTGGCAGGAAAATAAGCAAGCAAGCGCATCGTTCAAACTAAGATACAGTTTTGTGCATGCCCCACACCTTTTTGCACATTTTAGACCCGTTCAGCAGTGCAGTTTTATCTTCACTTTGAGCTGATGGCAGCCACTGCTGCATGAAAGCCCCAAAATGGCTTCAGCAGCTGGAACGCCTGTATCAAGACAAAGCAGGGAAAGAGATCTGCATGACCTACTAGAAACAGCTTGTGCTCCAGTGCCCAGACATGAAGATTCACATCATCTAAGAAAAAAAGATTCCCCCAAAAAATGCATAAAACCAGCCCCAAATCTCAGCTGCAGGAGCAAGACAGCCTGCCCTTGATTATGGAGATCAGCACAGAAGTCTGTTTAACCTCCAGCCATCCATACTGAAAATTCCTCAGTATTTGCTTCCTGTCATATTCTTTGCAGAGCAGAGCTCGTATTCAAGAAGTCAAGGACTGTGGTACCCATAGTGCGTTCACAGACTCTGCAGTGTGAACCAGTTTTAGATTCCACCACTTGCCTCCTCAACTGTAACTCTGGAGTGGCTCAGGGCTGAGAGGTTCCCATCCCTGTTCCCTGGGTGTCTCAGCACCACCAGAGATGTTACCTTTGGTACCCCTTGCTGAGGATTCTTCTGTGCATTTTAACCTTTATCTCAGGAGGCAAACACAACATTTTACAGAGGACAGAGACACTCTCTCCCCTCTGTGCTCTTGTTCTGCCTCATGAGAACACAGGGATGATGGGTCCCAGTCTCCTGTTTATCAGCAGTCCTGGAAGTGGACACGGCTCCATGCAGTGCCCGTGGTCAACCGCCAAGTAAAACAGACAAGAATGGGCATGCCTGGGTGAATGCAGCTTTTTCTTCCATCTGGAGCTACAAGCCTTGACGATAAGTGTGTGACTGGGTGTTTTCATCCATAAAGAGATCTTCAAGACGTTGTTACAGGGAGTAGCTGACACATCCCATCTATCTATCTATGTCACTATGGTATCTAGGCACTGTATAATTTCACATTATAGCTGATTATGGAAAACATTTCCCTAGAAGACTGTTGGCCCTTTAGTAACACTAATGCCCTCTTTTGTGACATGCCCCGGGACTGTTACAAGAGCGGGGCTTGTCTGCACTAAGAAATTTACCATTAAAATTATACAGCCATTTCGTACTGCATAACTCCCACTCGGGATGCTTTTCCAAAAGAGGCACTTTTCTGATCTTATTTGTGTTACTCAACTGGGGAAAGGCATTATTCTTTGGAATAATAATAGAGATCATGCTGTTACACCTACAGTACTTTAACTACGCTGATAACTGTTGTAACTTTTTTTCAAGCCAACAGACCTTTCTCAGTCTGTCATTCTCCATTCATCCAGTACTGTGCCACAGGAGAAATTCTGGAAATCCAAAGAAACCTTCAATGACAGTCTGTAATCTGAGCTTCTGTGAGACCAGGCGTTTTGGGATTGGATTTGTCTCCTCCTGGACTAGACAGGAAAAATCTTCCCCAGCTGATTTCTGCTAATACCTTAATCTGTGGCCCATCAATGAGCAACTTATTACAAAACCTACATCTTTGTATTTCAAGGTGTTTTGCTTTGGTTGGATGTACTGTTCATGAAAAGATCTAGGTGCCAGAATCAGGCTTTCAACATGCATATTTGCAATGACAAATTCAAAATTCCCTTTCCATTGATGTTCTTGGAGGCATCTTCAGACTTGCTGCTGCAGTCGCTACCACTAAATGCCACTAAATCAGTAAATCCATTTATTGAAATAGTCATACAGAGCTGCAGCAATGACACACAAACTCAATCCAATTCAAAGCTCTTCTAAGCAGAAGGAAATAAAGATTCAGCGCTGTTCTCTGTGAAACTTGAGTAAAAAAGGGTGGAAGCTTATGGATGTATATGGTAAAGAAAAGGCCATTCAGGGGACAATACAAATGAACCCTAGCAATAACTCAACAGGGACAAGAAGGTGAATGGTGTCCCACTCCTTTAGCAAAGCACTGAAAATACCTCTGGGATTGTCCAAGGCCCCTTGATTCAAGATATGTCTTTCCATCAGCTCTCTGAAATGCTCAGCAGTAACATCTGGAACCCCCATCCAATTATCAGATGAAATGCAGGAGGATCAAAGAGAGAGTTTCCCAGCTCTCCTGAGAACAAGCTGGAGCGTGGGATAATCAGCAGCTTCTGACTGCTGCTAACCACCTCTCACTCATTAGCATTTTCCCCCGGCCTCCCCACCTGCATGTGCAGTCCCCTCTGCCTCCAGAGTACCAAGGGCCCCTCCATGCATGTTTCTTTAAACCTGCCTGTAACAGTCGCTGCCCTGACACATCCTACAAGTTTATAGCGGTCTCTTTTCTCCTCTCGCCATTAACTGGAGGCAACGCCTTTTGGGACATACTTGCACTGCTTGGGAGTGGGGATGAGGGCAACAGATGGGAGGGTTGGGGGGGGTCAGGAGCTCCAGGGATCCTGGTGCATCTCCAGACGGGTGACACCAGGCGAAGAAGGTCCCCCGTGGAGAGTCAGCCAATTCACGACAATCACACCAATATGGCTACATGCCGTGCTCACTTTATTAAACAAACAGGTCATATTTATAACTTAAACCGGCCGTCCACCCGACTTTACACACAGGTGATTGGATAAAAGACTCTGGCCATGCGGGCACCCGTGTCACATGCTGCAGGCACCTGATCAGAGTGTGCCAATGACTGTGTCGATTCTGCGGTTCCCAGGACTTGCTCTGCACCTGGCTTCTTGTTCATGCATAGCTTGTTTTATTTCTCACACTGCTTGTTCCAAGGACAATTTAAAGTTGCTCTGCAGCTTCAGCTAACAGGCCTTGGTTGTCCAACCTGGACAACGGTAACATATGTCCTCGGTCCTTTAAAAATCCCTCTACACCCCTCCAGCTTTCCTGTCAGTCCCTTCAGGTACTGGGAGCTGCTCTAAGGTCTCCCTGGAGCCATTTCTTCTCCAGGCTGAACAACCCCAACTCCCTCAGCCTGTCTGCACAGCAGAGGGGCTCCAGCCCTCTGAGCATCTCCACAGTCTCCTCTGGACTTGCTCCAACAGCTTCATGTCTTTCTTATGTTGAGGGCCTCAGAGAAGACACAGCACTGCACGGGGAGGGTCTCACGAGAGCAGAGCAGAGGGGGAGAATCCCCTCCCTCACCCTGCTGGGGATGTAGCCCACGGCATGGTTGGCTTTCTGTGCTGCAAGCACACGTTGCTGGGCCAAGTTGAGCTTCTCATCCACCAACACCCCACAGTCCTTCTCCTCAGGGCTGCTCTCCATCCATTCTCTGCCCAGCGTGTGCCTGTGCTTGGTATTGCCCCAGCCCACATGCAGAACCTGGCACTTGGTGCTTCTTTCCTACTTTCCATTAGATCTAGAGATGTGGGTGACTTCCCTTCTACGGAACGTGCAGCAAGAGCACTATGTCAAATCAAGGTTCTCTCTCTTTGAGTTTCAAAATTTTTTCACAGATTGGTACTTGCGTAATGGCTGCTTAGAAAAGAAATCTTTGCCCAGAGGAGCGTGCTGTGTGGCCCAGCTCCCAACGAGGTGTTCAGGACTGGACATAACTTTTAATACCAAAGTGCAAACCACTTCTGTTTTGATGGAGTTCTGAGAGTTCCGACACCGTTTAGGTAACAGCATGAAATGTTGGCATGTGGCTGAACTCTGTTGATTCAATAGCTGGTAAATATTCCCTGGCCAGCCTTCCAAAAGTAATCTGCCCAGGGGGATGCAGGAGGCTTGGCAGCAAGTAAAGCAGGGCTCTGCAGGGTAGGGGGGTGGTTTCTCATTGAACGTGTCCTCAGGGAGACTGACATGTTTGAAGCAAACGGGAGGCTGGTGGAACAGGTGCACACAGCCAGTGTGCGTGTTGTAAGTAGATGTTATGATTGCTAGCCTTAGGCTCTGTGTTAGCAATTACTATATCCAAATATAAAAAAATTGGAAAATATCAGAGCTGCACAACAAAGGACAGCCCTGGGAAGCACAAAAGCCGGGAAACAAAACCAGTGCATTTACAGGTACCTTAACTCTGCATCTTCACGTTACATGGTTTGCTGTTAGATGCTGGCAAAACAGAGTGTATTACCTCTGGAAGAACTAAATTCTGCAGCAGAGTAATAGTGAGTGCTGCTTATCGTATGGAGCCTTTCCCTCTTTGTAGACAAGTCAGCTAAGAAGTTAATTGTATTTGTGATTGTTTTGCTAAAAATGGTCTGGCACTGGAGGCTGTCCCAGTGTGCCTCCCCAGCCGAGGGCAGAGCCGTGTCTTTTTGCTACTCGAACGTTGTTCCTTGCTTGATAATACCGCTGTAATGGTACCCAGTCATTTACAAGCGGAGCTGCAACCCTTTGCAGCCTGGGGTCAGATGAGAAGATGCCGACAAGTGATGTTACAAGGTGGGACAAGTGCTTGCCCCTGTGTCTCTCTCACTTTCATGCACTCTTCAGCCTTTGCCCTCAAGACTGAAGTCTTTTGGCCAGGAGGCTCCGTGAGGGCCATGGCTGCTTCTGGAGTGCCTTGTGCAGAATATGTAACAGATAATAAAAACGACTATTGGTAATGAATTATTTAAGATTTTGTTACTCCCCTGTTTTCCTTTCTCCCGACGCAAAGTTTCCCTTACTTTCTGCTATGAGGTCCCTCTTTTTTTAACTTATTACTGTGAGATTCTGCCTTATTCCATCCCACCCCCCGCTTTCCATTGCGAGGCCTCCGGGCTTTTCATAGGATTTGGCAGTAACCTTGGTTTGCTCGATCTGCCTTCAAGATCGCTAGCGACCACCCTTTGGTCAGCAAACCCCCTTCCCAAGGTACCTTTTCCTCCTGGGGACTACGCTGCGCACCGGACGTCTCCGTGCATCTTACCAGCCTCGGTGGCCACAAGCCAGCGATGCGCCACTGCTCCAGCGGCGTGCTCAGAGGCTCTACCTGGGAGGTGTCCTTTAAACACCCCTAAAAAACCCAAATCCAGCCACACCCCGGTGACAGTAACAAAGCCACAAGCTCTACCTCCTGCACCAAGGGCTTCAGAGTCGAGAGGGAGCACCCACGTCCTCGTGAGCACCTGCTGGCAGGGGCCACTGGGTTTCCTCTCTCACCTGAGGCTACCACCCAGCACAGTGCACCATCTAGGCTTCCCCCCCACCCTCACAGCCAGCTGGGGAGCTTCACAGGTGAGCGAGAACGGCTCCCACCAGGGCAGCGTGCCCCTTGGCTTTGCCGGGGATGTGCAATAGAGCTCGTTGCATGTGACAAACTGACAGGGGGCAGGAGGCAATGAAGAGGTCCGCCAGGCAGCTCGCTTTCCAAATGCGGACGCTCATCTCCCCCCGAGCTTTCCCCATGGCCAGCCCCACGGATCCCACACAATTCAGCCACCCGCCCCATCTCCCTGAGGGGAGCAGGTTTGCAGGCGCTTGCCTGACCTGCAGCTGCTCCATCTGCCTCTCCAAGGCTGCCACTTTCATCTTCCAGCTCTTCCTCAGCTGCTTCTCTTGCTGCAGCACCTCTGACTTCTCAGAGAGCTCGTTCATCAGCTTGCCGCACCACTCCTGTAACCTGGCCACCTCAGCGTTTTGCCTGCACCAACAGAAGCAGCGTTATTCCAGCCCGCAGGCCAGTCAAGCATCCCTGGCGTTACCCAAGGGGAACACATCCTCCTGTGGGCCTGATAACAGGGCTTGAAACATCTCAACGGTTGTGTTCGCCTGCTTCTCGGACATGCCTGGTCCTTCAGGGATGGGGTGGAAGGAGCTGACACATCAATTTCAAAAGCTCCGTTTCCATCACAGGAGACATTCCTTTCTCATGAAATAGAAGACGCAAGGATCTGTGTTCCCAGACACAGGAGAGAGCACTCTAAGCAGCTGGAGTCTGCTCTGTAATTAATTGACCACTGTTAATCACCAGGCAGTAGGGGTGGTGGTGGGTGGTGGGCTCTCAGCTTGCCATTCCCTCAGCCAGAATTCAGCAGGACCCCTTTTTCTTGCCTGACCAGAGACAGGTCATGCACATACCGCACAGCCCAAGTGTGATTTGCACATCCCTTCTCCATCATGACCCCCAAAGCTGCAGTGCTGGGGGGACAGGACACGTGTCTACCTAGTCCTGCCTGCGTGGAATCTCTGGTGTGTCTAATATAGAGGCTGAGCACACGCAGACTTCTCTGGGAACAAAATGGAGGCGGGTCTGGCCTTCATCCCCCTTCCTGGCCTTGGTTCTTCACACACCCCAGAGGTACCAAGTACTCTGGGGGCCTTTTCCCCCCACCAGCTCCTCAAATCCCACTGATGTCAGCGCCAGGCTCAGCAGCTTTATTGTGAGGAGGCAGGCACCGAGCTGTGACGTCGTCTCTGCCATTTCCCAATAAACCAACTTGAAATTAAAAAAAAAAAAAAAGAAAAATTATTTAAAAAGAAGAAAACCTGGGGAAAAAAGGGTGGGTTTGTGTGGAGTTTCAAAAGGAAAGCCACAAGAAGAGGAGAGAGAAGGCTGAAGAGCCTGGCAGTGCCCAAGGACCACCACCACACAGCACCTGCAGGGACAGAATTTCAGGGGTGCGCTGAGGCTTAAGAGAGCAGGAGCAGCCTGCGCTGGGCTGGCGAGGCTGTGCTGCTGTGCCCTGTCCCCACGCTCACGCTGCTGTGCCCTGTCCCCACGCTCAGCCTGACCCCATGGCAGGGGACCTCGGGGTGCAGCCAGTGTGAGGACACTCGTGGCTGGAAGGGAAGGGTTCTCTCCTTTGCGTATCTTGGAGAAAAAACAGAGGGGATGGCTGTTTGCAGCACAGCAAGCAAGGCGGGGAATAAAGGATCCGCTCCCGGCCACAGCAGGGTCCTTCTTCAGTGACCCCAAACACCTGGCTGGCTTGCAAACTTAATAAAAAATTAGTAAATAATAACCGGGAAAATGAAGCAAGGATAAGCTCTTTTCACTACATCATTGTAAATGCATCGACACCCAGAAATACACAAAAAGATACGTGCCAAGAGCCACCCATCAAAGAGAGGCTTCCTTCCATGCTGGGTCTCACTTTCACACTTCTTGCACTCCAACAAACAAAAAAAACCCAAAACAAACCAAAAAAAGTAAAAAAGAAAGAAAAAAAATAATTTCACCAGTTGATGTACAAACAGAGTCTTCCCTTTTCACAGATCTGTGGGTTCTGCCTGCCCCGATGTGGTCGGTGCGGTGCCCTTGGGAACAAACGGTAGTTGTACAAAACAGTATGAAGATTTTCTTACAAACATATGCCTGCAGTGTTTACTGGTTGGGTTTTTGTGTTTGGGGTTTTTTTTAAGTTTCAAAACTAGGTTTTAGGTCACGAATGGCTTGCAACTTTTTTCTACAGTAAATCAGGCATATATTTTTAGTTTTAGTTTTAGGAATGTGTAAGGCATTTTGGTAAGCTGACAGTAAGGTCTAGGTCACAGACTCATCAAGCTGAAGTCCCTTCCTTCAAACTGTCCTCTTCCCCCTGGAGAAGGAAAAGAGAGGTGGGTTACTCAACTGGGTCTCAACCTTATTCTCGTGGCAGCTCAAGCATCAAAGCCTTTCACAGATGGGCCAGGTCCTGCCTTTTGAGCAGGGAGAACCATGACCACCATCTCCTGTGCTCCCAGAGCTTCCCAAAAGCCACCCAGATGGTTTCTGGCAGCAAGTGCCACCTTGTCTCCGGTTTTCAACCACTGCCTGACACGCGCTTCCCCCTGCCCTCCACCAGCACCAAGGGGAGGGATGGCTGTGGCCACCACCAGTACCGTTTCCTGAAGCTGTTCTTTACACTTCTTCATTCTCCCTTTGGCCAGTTGGTCCTGGGTAACCTTCAGTCGCTCCTGTAGTTCGCTTGCTGCCTGGCCCCGGTTCTTTCTTTTTTTTTTTCCTAGTTTTTCCTACATGTGAGTCAAAAGAAGGCATCTGCCTGAGTCTCCCTTGGCCATCTGGCGACACTCCCCCCTCCAAAACATCTCGGGTCACCTCAGGTCTCCACTGAGCTGCCTCGGTGGCCACAAGCCAGCGATGCACCACTGCTCCAGCGGTGTGCTCAGAGGCTCTACCTGGGAGGTGTCCTTTAAACACCCCTAAAAAACCCAAATCCAGCCACACCCCGGTGACAGTAACAAAGCCACAAGCTCTACCTCCTGCACCAAGGGCTTCAGAGTCGAGAGGGAGCACCCACGTCCTCGTGAGCACCCGCTGGCAGGGGCCACTGGGTTTCCTCTCTCACCTGAGGCTACCACCCAGCACGGTGCACCATCTAGGCTTCCCCCCCACCCTCACACCCGGGGGGAGCAGGTTTGCAGGCGCTTGCCTGACCTGCAGCTGCTCCATCTGCCTCTCCAAGGCTGCCACTTTCATCTTCCAGCTCTTCCTCAGCTGCTTCTCTTGCTGCAGCACCTCTGACTTCTCAGAGAGCTCGTTCATCAGCTTGCCGCACCACTCCTGTAACCTGGCCACCTCAGCGTTTTGCCTGCACCAACAGAAGCAGCGTTATTCCAGCCCGCAGGCCAGTCAAGCATCCCTGGCGTTACCCAGGGGGAACACATCCTCCTGTGGGCCTGATAACAGGGCTTGAAACATCTCAACGGTTGTGTTGGCCTGCTTCTCGGACATGCCTGGTCCTTCAGGGATGGGGTGGAAGGAGCTGACACATCAATTTCAAAAGCTCTGTTTCAATCACAGGAGACATTCCTTTCTCATGAAATAGAAGATGCAAGGATCTGTGTTCCCAGACACAGGAGAAAGCACTCTAAGCAGCTGGATTCTGCTCTGTAATTAATTGACCACTGTTAATCACCAGCCATTTCAGACTTTCTACAAAAAGGAGCGCCAAACTCTTCCCCCTAGCTCCTGGTTGTTCTGTATGCACCAGGCAGGTCTCGGTTCTCTGCAGCACCGCTCCCATCAAAGAGCCAGCGACATTTCTTCTGAAGTTGGTGAGCACAAGCTCTCCGAAGTGTGGAGAAATGCTGCAGTGCCTTCTGGTTCCCTCTGCCCCCTCCGCTAGCATCAGCACAGGTGACTCCAAAGCAGAGAGGGCTTCCCCTGCCCTTCCACTTGGGAAAAGCATCCTTGTTTCCCCTGCCAGGCCCACAAAAGCCATTTGGCAATCTCTTCCTCACTCCCTCCTCTACCTCCAGCTAGCTGGGGCGTCTGTAGAAGCACCCTCAAGAAAGGGGGTGGCCAATCATGATGGACAGCCACCCCCAGGGCTTGCCAGAGGGTGGCCCCAGGCTCTGCCCCCCACCCCCACCCCTAGTCTTACTTGCTCTCCATCTGACTTCTGATCTGGCAGAAGGCATCGCTCAGGATGGAGTTCTCCTGCTGCAGGCGAGCCAGCTGCGTGTCGGGGCCATTCTCCAGCTGCTCCTGCAGGGTGCGGATCTAGGGAGAGACTAACAGGGGTTAATGCCGCCGCTGCCAGCCCCTCAGCTCTCCCCTGAGGAGCCCACTCCATGGGCAAGAGGGACTGGCAAGGAAGCCACAGCGAGGTGTCTGCTGATGCTGACAGCCCCTGCGGCTGCTGCATCCCGTGAGGATGCTCCCACATCCCTCTTCTAGCGTGAGCACCACGGCTCAGGAGCACTGCGGGGCTCTCGCCCCTCCCCAAGGCTCTGGTCCCCTCGTCCACCTCGGTCTTCTCCAAAAGACCAGGCAGCTGCCACCGAGGGCCAGCCGGCAGCCAGCGGAGGAAGCTGCAGAGCACCGCGTGGGGCTCACCTTGCCCTGCAGCTGCTGCGTTTCGCTGACATGGTCCTGGTAGCTGGCCTGCATGCGTGCCTGCACCGCTGCCATCTCCTGCTCGCGGGCCAGCAGCTGCTCCTTCAGCTTGCCCTCCAGGGTTGTCGCCTTGGCCCGCTCGGCCGCCAGCTCCTTCGAGGAGAGAAGCCACCCGGTCAGTTTCAGCGTAGGAACTTCCCTGCTTTAAGGGGACTCGAACCAAGTGGCCTCCTAGCTCAGAAGACTTTAAGAAGTGTAACCCTTTCGGCGCTGCCCCCAGGCCCAGCTACACCGTCCGCACTTACATTTCCTCCTGCATTAAGCTTTGGGCTCAGTGGCCACTGGATGCCACTGTTGTTCCACATTGGGCCAGCTAAGAGACAGGAGTGAGGGCCTGGAATTTTATTCCCCTCCCCGGCCCCAGGATCAGTATCATCACATCAAGTTTGCGTCAAAGCAGGAAAACTAAAAAAAGAAAACACCCCCACAAATCCAACACAGACTCCCCCTCCGCCCCCTGCCAAGGCAGGGGTGCTCTCTTGGCCGGCTGGGTGATGCCGTGCCGCTGCCCTGGGCTGCCTGCACAGGCCGGGGTTTAGCGCAGCACTCAGTGCACAGGGTGGCTTCGCCCTCTCCTCTCCTGCCTGCAGGCAGATGGACCTGCTGCAGCAGGGTCCTGGCGGCTGCGGGGCAGGAGGTGCTGAGCACGACGCGCCGAGGGTCTGTTCTGACTTCAACACCCAACGAGAGGTGGAGGCAAGGGGCTGAGTCAGGCAAGGGGGCTGTAAATAGCACCAGGCTCCTTAAAAAGGGACTGTTCAACACCTTCTCAGCTCAGGGGCTCTGCCAAGAGATGAGAAGGGCTTTACTGTCCTCCGTAGAGCAGCACAAAGCTGCAGTCTCTTACGGGCACGGCTTTAGCCCGCTCCTGCTGCGGCTGCCAACAGGGCACGTGCCTCCCCGGGCTGGATCAGGCCCAGGAGAGGAGCTCAGGTGGGCATCTCCTCCCCTTTTTGGGGAGAAAACAGCAAATGGATGAAGGGCCCAGAGAACCCCTGGGCTTCACCTCCAAGGGCAGGTAAGACGCGGGGAGAGGGAGGCACACGGCGAGCCGTGAGGCGCAGAGCCTGTGCCAGGGGTGCCGGGAGGGCTGCGCGGCACTTACCTGACTCAGCTCCTCCACCTTGTTTCTGGCAGCGGCTGCAGCCTCCTGCTTAGTGGTGAGCTGCTTCTCCTTCTCCTCCAGCTGGCGTTCCAGGACAGTGACAGGGTCACCCTTCTGCTTGGCCTGCCGGCACAGGGTGGCACATCAGCGGGGACCACCACCTCCTGCATCACCACGCATCCAACCCCTCCACCCCACACGCACAGGGTCCTGCCCTCTGCTGCAGGGAAAATTCAGCTCCCGTCTCTAAGGCTGACCCTCGGGGGACAGCCTGCCCGAAAACGGGCTGCCTTCGCCCCTCCGCACCCCCGGAGGCTTGGCCCAGCCCTGGTGGACACGACGCTGCTGGCAGCCCTACCGCGTGCCAGGTGTCCTGGACGATGCCCGCTTTCTCCGTCAGGATCTCGATGAGCTGCTGGGCCTCCCCCTCACTGAACACCATGCTGCTGACTGTGGACACAAGCGTCTTGTAGGGCAGGTAGAGGGGCCCATCCGAGTCCGCAGGTGCTGGGGAGGAGAGAGGAGGGGTTGGGAGCGCTCGAGCCATGGGCAGGGCTGAGTAGCATCACCTCAGTTGACTTCAACCCCATAACTGCCATTTCACGCCAGCAACCGCCCAGATTTCCACAGCCAAGTTTGATACCTCTCTAACTGAAAGCAATGTGACAAGCGCTGGGGACGGCGCTCACCACAGACAAGCGTTCCCTGAGCCAGCTGCCACCTCTGCCTGGCTCTGCTACTGCTCCTGCCGCCCTGCCACCACCCTCCATCACACTGAGCGATTCCAGACGGAGCTGGGCACGCTTTGCTAATGCCAGGGAGCTGAGACATGGTGGGCATCAGAAACTGGACTCCATCATGACACAGCCTCGCTGGGGGACTGTTGCTCCACGCAGCGGTGCCAGTGATGCAGAGCAGCAAGGTCATCTCCTGCCTTTCACCAGGCAGGTTCATTCCAGCTCTTTGCTAAGGGAACGAGATGACTCCAGCCCTTCTCCGATCCCTCTGCCGGCTTACCCGACGGGGATATATGCAGAGGAACTTGGCCTTACCTGGCTCACTCTTCTTCTTGGATGCAGCCACCTTCTTGACAGGTCCATTATGCTTCTGCTCCTCATGGGCTGGAAGAACATTGCTTTTCTTTATGGTGACAGAGCTGACCACTGGAGCACTTTGGTGCGCCTCTGGGACCTGTCCATTAGGTTTCTCTTGATTTTTCTTTCCTTTTCCTTTTTTCTCAACAGCTTCCTCTTTCTTCTTTTTCTCTTTTTCCTTCTGCTGAGTCTTCTTAAGCCCTTTGCCTTGCTTGGCCAAGGCTTCCTCAGAAGGACGGAGGACCTTCTCCACGAAGGTGAACACCAGGAAGATCCCGATGGCCGATACCACCATCAAACCTCCAAAGAGCGCAACATTCAGCATCTGAGGGTCATAGACATCCATCCTGCCTTATTCTTCTGTGCCTGCAAGACACCAGAACAACAGTTAGTGGGGAAAACAAAGAGGCGCAACGGCCTCTCTGTGAGCAGCGAGTTTCCCATGTCCATCTGTGTTGTGTGGGCAACCTGCTGACACCCCCCGCCCCCTCCCAGGTTTGCGCTCCTCCGCTGCGCTGCCTGCGCACGGTGCTCCAGCCACACCGCAGGGGCTGCTTGCACTGGCTGCAGCAAGCTCCAGAAGAACCAAAGAGGGGGAAGAAAAAAACAGGGATGCAATCAGAGACAGCCATATGCAAAGTGCCCATGACATGTCCAATGGGACGCTTTTGCACGACCCTGGGCAATACCTGCAGCCCTGCGGCAGTAAGAGAGCCCGTTTCCAGACTGCCTGGTGCAGTTTGGCCAAGACCTGGGCTCTCCCTGGGCCACCTGCCTTATCTCTGCACCCAGGCGCAGGTGGAAGTGCATCCAGGGTCTCAGCTTTGGAATAAAACACCCCCCTGGAAGGGGAAAGCATGCACGGGAGAGCTTTCCCCAACTTTGCAACAGCCCTGGCCGCCTCCCTTTGCCACCCGCACCCTGCAGCACTGCTGGCCTCTGCCCAGCCTGGCAGGGAGGACACACAGTGACCACATCCCACTGGGTCGCTGCTCCCAGCCTCCAGTGATGAGAACCACCCCAGCAATGATGCTACAGACGCCACACAGAGAACCAAGACGCTACCATCTCCTTGCAATGCAAACACCAGGAAAAGGCCTAAGTTCAAGCCAAAAAAAAGCAAAAGCATGGTCATTAACCATCTCATTTCCCCAGCAGATGCCCACAGGAAGAAACAAGACTTGCAAAGGGAGCACTGGATGTGGTGCTTCTCTTTCCACCTCTGCTGTTAACTGGCGGGCATCCGTTCCCACCCTCCTCTCCACGCTCAGGTTCTCCACCCATAACACACAGAGCCACAACGGAGACTGTACTGCCTGGTCTGAGACCTGGCAGGCAGGGTGCAACCCCACGCGGACGAAGATGCTGCTGCCTCCACTCTTCTTAATCACTAACCGAACCCCGTCCCGAGTCTGGAAGCCAGTCTTCCCCGCTGTCCCACTCGTGCGTTTCCCCCATGGGCATCACCTCCACGTGGCTCACAACCCCCCCGATGCTGCAGTCAGGCAGTTCATCTGCGCAGGGGCACTCCCCAGGAGGTGCCAGGCTGCGCTTTCTCGTGATCAATGCATCAAGCTCTCGGCTATCAGAAGTTCCCATCCCTGCGCTTAACTGTAAACATCATTGAATTTCCTCTTTAAGAGGTTGTGGGCTGGGGACGGAGGGAGTGGCTGGAAAGGGAGGAGGCAAAAATAAGAATAAAACTAAGGAGATCAGCATCTTTTCAAAACCTCAGTGCTCACAGGGAGAGACCTCAGAGCCTTTCCCTTTCTCACAGCCGACAGCGGCGAACTCACTCACAGCCGAATCTGCACTGGTGCAGCCAGGGGGTGACAGTGCAATGGAAACGTCGTCTCCAGCCCCCAGGGGGGTTGTTGAGGGCTGTTTCAATCAGCAGCCCAGCTCTCCCTGCCCGCCTCGCCAAGCATCCCAGACAAAGCAGCAGAGAGCCGGCAGGCGGGCAGGCTGCCAACGCCAGCTGGAACCAGCCTCCCCTGGCAGGACCAACTTTCTACACCAGGGCACCGCGCGAGATCCCAGCTGATACTACAGGCATCGCTACCCCAGGTCCATCCCGGTCGTTTGGGATTTCAGCGGCCTCAGCCGGCTCCATCCCAGCACAGCTGGTGCCAGCCCCCTCCCTCCTGACAACGCAGCATCACTTTGGGATGGTCCCCATCGGGACAGAGGGATTATTCCTAACCTGCAGGGTGAAAAGGGATGGATTTCCTCTTCCTGGCAGGAAACAGAAACGAGGGTCCAGAGAACATGTACCCACGTCCTTCTGCTGGCTTTAGGGCCAGACCAATGTGCCCCGGAGCTGACCGGGGCGGAGCTGAGCGCCCTGCATTCCTCATCTAGCAACCCCAACAATGCGCTGGTACCAACAGAGCTGCTGACCTCACACTGCCACCACGTCAGACTTAGATCAAAATTCGCCACTCCAGCTTAGGGCAAGGGCATCACTGACGGCTGGCAAATGCTCTCCAGCCCCGTCAGCTGCTCCCGCCACCTGCCAAAGCAGCTGGATGCTGGATTGGCCTTTGGTTTTTGGTTGTGGATGGCTGGGTTTTTTGAGATACTAGTGAGAGATGAGAACTTCACAAGTGAAATGCCCTGTGATGCAGCTCAAATGAGCTCTGGCTAAAACATACACTGTCTGACTGAATTTTAGAGGCACTAGAACTGTGCGCAGGACAAGAGCAGGTTTTGCAGTGTCTGTGACACCATAGCTGTGCCACGCAGAGCAGCACATCTGCACCATACAGGCTAGAAACCATTAGATTCCTTCTAGAGCTGCTGCTGTGGCAGAGGACGTTCAAGCCTGTGTCTGTTGAAAGACACGATCTCAAACATCCTGTGCAACAGTAGTAATTAACAATGCGCTTGATTTAGAGATGTGGTTGTGATTACTCATTTCAAAAGGCATTGCATCTCCATGTGGAGAAGCAAAGTTCTGTTCAGCCTGTCAGACACCATTAACCAAGGAGTAAACATGTTGCTGCAGCATTCAGAGATTTCATGCTCAGTCGGCCTGGCTTGTAGCCAGAGAGCGCTGACCCCCTTCAGTTCCTCCTGCTGCACTGGGCCAAAATCTCACAGCCTGCAAGACAGACAGGATCGTTGTGCAGCAGTGCCAGCCTTCACACGACAGCTGGCCAGTGGACTCGAACTAGCCAGGGAGGCTGTGCTGCACAGGTGGAAGTTAAAAAAAAAAAAAATCCTGAAGAAATTCAGCTTTTCTCCACATCAGATGGGCTTGGGTTGGGCTCCCTGATCTCCAAAAAAAGAGTCCATTGTTGACCCCTTGGAGCAGCAAAGCCTTTCTGGTCTCTACAGCCCAGATTCTCACTCTGATTCTTTCACCCACCTCTCCAGAGCCAGCGGGAGATGAGTCAGCCATTGGAGCCTGCCTGCGTGTAGCTTCCTCACCCGCCATACCCAGGGTAGCCCTAGAAAGGAGAGATGCGCTCCTGAGAGAGCCTGCAGTGAAAAGGGGAACAGTCTGAGCACGGATGTAGTGAAAACATTCTCCCCGGTGATATGGAGAAATAGTGTGAAATGGGGACGCTTAACACCGACTGTGATTGTATATGTCTACTCAGAAATGTGGGTATGGTGACTAGTCATGGGTGCGGTGTCTGGTCACATAGGCACACAGCTCTGAGGAGACAACTACAGTTTTGAGGAGACGCCTGCTCCTCTTCCTCTAACAAAGGGGAGACGGGGAGACGCCTGCCCTTCTTTCTCTAACAAAAGGGGCTATTTAAAAGAGAATGAGAGAAGATGAGAGACATTCCAATGCTATCTAGAGGGAGGGAGTGCTAAGTCTCCTTGCTGGAGAAGATTGGATGGTCACAAGGACATGAATCACCTTTCCTTGCTGAAGAAGATCAGATGGTCACAAGAACATGAATCACCTACAAACCTGCAAGACCACCACATTCCAGGAAACGGACTGATAAGCTAATTAACATACGAAGCGGGGTTTAGGTAACAAATATGTATAGGCGCTAATTGAATATTCATTTGTTTCATTGTATAAATGTGGGATGGTTCGTCACTTCGGGCATGCACGCTTGTGGAGGAGCGATCCCCCGTGCATCTGCGCGCAATAAACATACCTACTTTATAACTTTCGAGTTATAGAGTCTAATTCCGCACGTCAGTTTTGGCGAGCCAGCCAGGAGGATTTCTGCTCGGCTGAGGGACCAGCTGCGGAGCGGACGCTCCTAGGCACGCCCCGGGAGATTTCCTCGGAGGAGCCTCCTCTTCTCAGCTGTTCACCGGGGAGCAGAAGAGAACCCCTGGATCCGCGGATAAAACGGTATGTTTAGTAACGGGGCGGCTGGTGAGACGCACGGAGACGTCCGGCGCGCAGCGTAGTCCCCAGGAGGAAAGGTACCTTGGGAGGGGGTTTGCTGACCAAGGGGTGGCTGCTAGCGATCTTGAGGGCAGATCGAGCAAACCCGAGGTTACTGCCATTCCTAAAAGCCCGGAGACCTCGTGACAGAAAGCGGGGGGCAGGACGAAATAAGGCGGAATCTCACAGGAACAAGAGGGACCTCTTAGCAAAAGTAAAAGGGAAACTTTTGCGTAGGAAAAAAGGGGGAAGCTAAAAACTTCCATTGGGTTGTCTTAAGAATTGGGGAATTCCTAGAATATAACAACTGAAATAGCGCTCTGTGTCTTGTTTGTTCTGTGTGTTGTCTTGTTACATGTTCAAAACTTGGAGTTATGAAATGTATGTTGAAAAATAATAATATTCTGGTAATTAATGGCAAATAGCGGAAAACTTAACACTCTGCTTAAGATCAGGAAAAATGTGGTTTTTTGTTTGTTGTTTGTTTTTTTGGCAATTGTTCATTGAAATGCATACTTTGTGAACTGTCAGTGTTCCTAAAAGTTGTACATAAGTGCACGGTACCGTATAACATACTGCTTGTGTGACTGAGGGCTGCCCGGAGAGTGTGAATGGTGCGATTGAGATGCACATTTTGATTTTCCGTGTATGGCTTAATTATTTTGACTGAGTGTGAGTGCAAGAGTGCTTGAGACACGCGTTTGAGTGCAATACGAGTAAGGAGCTCTATCCGCGTTTCCGACCTTGGGTGGCTAAGGCGGCCGGAGAAAAACAAAGTAATTAAAATTGTAAAATGGGAAATGGAAGGAGTAAGCCCTGTGAAAAATCGCCCTTGGGTTGTATATTAAAACATTGGAGTGATATCGTAGGACATGGTGGTACCGAAAATAGAAGGAAATTGATTAAATATTGTAATCAGTGGTGGCTTTTGTATAAATTGGAGTGATGCGAAATGGCCTCAGGAGGGAGGAACGTTAGATTATAACACTCTCCTGTGATTAATGTTGTTTCTGAGGAGAGAGGGAAAATGGGACGAAGTATCGTATACAGACATGTTCTTCGTCCTCCAGGACAAACCTGAGTGGCAAAAGGACTGTGGATTAGTACCCCCTCGGGATCCTATGGTACTAGCACTAGAAAGAGTGAGGGATTAACATCACCTGATCTTTGATTATGGCTCTAGAAAAGGATAGGAAAAACCCCTAAGACCTAAACTAGAAAGATGTTCTTGTTGAAATTTTTGTGTTAAAAGCTCAGGTTGCGGTTCCTTCTGTGGAGCAACTAGAATGAAACACGTTGTAAGATAAAAACTTGTACTAATGTATGTAAAACCTGAGGCGGGGGTGGGTGGAGAATCAAAGACCTTGTGAAAGTGTTAAAGTATTGGGGTGAGTTTGTACAAACCCCCGTACCCCCTCGAAGGTGCGGCTGAGTCACGCTGGACGCACGGCAGGGTGTTTGCTGTTTGCCTGCGAAGGCTGATATGTAATAACACAGACTTAAAGCAACAAGTAGCAGATTTGCATTCAGGGTAAGAAAGGGTTAAAACAGAAATGCTGCTGCAGAGGCAGGCCTGTGTAACCTGCAGAGCAGGAACAGCATCTCCTGCCCCGAATCCTCCTGATGGTGGGGAGGAGGGGTTGCTGTTGCTGACAATTGAGCAGAAGGACCTGACAATGTCACCCCAATTGCTGCAGCATTTGCAGTACAACAGGACCCATAACTGCCCTTTAGGGCAGGGAATGGGTATGAGGTGGAATTTTAGTGAATACGAAACCAACTTATTTGTTGAACTTCAGTAAAAAAATAATTATTTGTTACAGTTGTGGGAGCTGCTGGCCACCAGGAAAACATCCTGAAACCTTTAAAGTACAAACTAAGAAAACAAACAAGAATGCCAAATTCCCCAAAGGCCCTTCTTGGTAGGGACTTATTAGAACAATTGGAGGCAACAATCAAATTTAAAAAAGGGGAAGTTACTCTGGAAGTAAATGATCACCAATACATACAGGTTATGAGCCTATCTTTGGCCAGTGCTCCTATAAAAAGGGAAATTGATACCAGAATTATTGATCAGGTATATCCCGGAGTATGGGCAATTGACATACCGGGACGTGCCAAGAATGCATCACCTGTTATAGTAAAATTAAAGGAAGGACAGAGTGCGATAAGAATTAAACAATACCCACTGAAAAGGGAAGATAGGGAAGGAATTCGTCCAAACATAGAGCGATTCATAGAATTAAAACTACTAAAAGAATGTGAGTCAGAATTTAACACACCTATCCTCCCAGTTAAAAAACCTGATGGGTCTTATAGGATAGTTCAAGATTTAAGGGCCATTAACAAAATAACAGAGGATCTGTATCCTGTAGTAGCTAACCCCTATACCTTACTAACCACCCTGACACCTGACCTAGCTTGGTTCACAGTTTTAGACTTAAAAGATGCCTTCTTTTGCCTCCCTCTCCACGAAGCCAGCCAAAGAATTTTTGCTTTTGAATGGGAAAATCCCAGAAGCGGTCGAAAGACCCAGCTCACATGGACGGTGTTGCCACAGGGGTTTAAAAATAGCCCCACAATTTTTGGAAACCAATTAGCAAAGGATTTGGAGTTATGGGAACCACCGTCAGGAGAAGGGAAAGTGTTACAATATGTAGACGATCTTCTTATTGCAACCAGAACCGAAGAATCTTGTATTATTTGGACTGTGAGCCTGCTGAACGTTCTGGGACTACAAGGATATCGGGTTTCTAAGAAGAAGGCACAGGTGGTGTTACAACAAGTCACATACCTAGGGTACGAGATCAGTGCCGGACAACGGGTCCTAGGGAAGGCCCGAAAAGAAGCCATATGCCAAGCCCCCCGACCACGAACTGTAAAGGAACTGCAGACATTTCTGGGAATGACAGGATGGTGCAGGCTTTGGATATGTAATTATGGCTTGCTTGTTAAACCATTATATTCCCTGATAGCAGCTAATCAGAAGGATCTTCAGTGGGATGCTGAATCAGACAGAGCTTTCCATGAACTGAAGAAAGCCTTAATGTCGGCACCAGCACTAGGACTTCCTGATGTGAGTAAGCCATTTTTCCTATTTTCCCATGAGAAACAGGGAATGGCATTAGGAATACTGGCACAAGATTTGGGACCATACAGACGGGCAGTGGCATACTTCTCTGAACAGCTGGATGCCACTGCAAAAGGGTGGCCTGGTTGCCTGAGAGCAGTAGCAGCTGTCATCCTAAACATCCAGGAGGCCCGGAAGTTTACCTTGGGCCAGAAAATGACTGTCTTAGTATCCCACACAGGGTCTGCAGTCCTTGAAACAAAAGGGGGGCATTGGCTCTCCCCACAGAGATTCCTAAAATACCAGGCCATAATGGTGGAACAAGATGATGTTGAGATCGTGACTACAAACATCGTCAATCCGGCCTCGTTTCTTAATGGGAATGTTGGCGAATCAGTCGATCATGACTGTCTAGAAACAATCGAAGCCACTTATTCTAGTAGGACAGATCTCAAGGATGTTCCTATTAATGGAGCTGAACATTGGTTCACGGATGGGAGCAGCTATATGCTGAACGGAAAACGACATTCCGGATATGCTGTTACAACCTCTGAAGAAGTGATAGAATCGGGACCGCTACCAGCTGACACTTCGGCACAGAAGGCTGAAATCATAGCCCTTACTCGAGCTCTGGAGAGAGCTCAGGGAAAACCTATAAATATTTGGACTGATTCTAAATATGCCTTTGGAGTGGTACATGCTCATGGAGCAATATGGAAAGAAAGGGGACTGTTAAACTCCCAAGGAAAAATCATCAAACATGCGGAAGAAATTTTGAAACTCCTAAATGCGGTCCAGCTTCCTGAAAGGGTGGCAATTATGCACATCAAGGCACACCAGAAAGTGAGCACAGAATTAGAAAGAGGAAATGAACTGGCGGACAGGGAAGCAAAACAGGCAGCCAGAAAAGCAATCAAGGTAGAGGGTGCGCTAATACCCGATGGACAAATATCTCTAGAAGGTAAACCAGACTATACTAAAGAAGATCGCAAACTGATTTCTGACCTAGAGGGATCATATAATGAGGAAGGGTGGGCTGTAATCTCACATGGGAGAATAGTGATTCCTTCCTACATGGCATGGTCAGTAGTTCGGGAAGAACATAGAAAAAGGCACTGGGGGGCAGAAGCTCTATATAAGGATCTCACTAAAACATAATAGCACGAAACTCGTATACTACTATTAGACAAGTAACCCAACAATGTGATCTTTGTCTCCAGACTAATCCTAAGATTACCAAGGGGCCAAAGTTGGGAAAAATTGGGAAAGGAAATGTTCCAGGGCAACATTGGCAGATTGATTTCTCGGAACTTCCTAAAAAAGGGGGGTATCGATATTTATTGGTACTAACAGATACCTTTTCAGGTTGGCCAGAAGCCTTCCCGTGCAGAACTGCTAAAGCCCGGGAAGTGACCAAAATACTGCTCCAAGAGATAATACCTAGGTTTGGAGTCCCAGCAGTAATGTCCTCGGATAGAGGACCACATTTTGTGTCCAGAATAGTGCAACAGATCAGCCACCATCTAGGAATAGATTGGCAATTACATACCCCATACCGACCACAATCGAGTGGCCAGGTGGAAAAGATGAATCATCTAATCAAACAACAGATTGTCAAGCTAGGTCAAGAAACAAATCTAACTTGGCCCCAATATTTGCCATTAGCTCTTACACGAATTCGAACTAGACCAAGAGCAAAAGAGGGGCTTAGCCCATTTGAAATTTTGTATGGACGACCCTATGGGGTACAAAAGGGGACGTCTTCACAGATTGGTGAAGAAACAATGACTTCCTATATGATGGCACTAAACAAACAATTAATAAGAATTGAGAAGCATGTGATGGGAACACGCAGTAGGGGTCTGGATGGACCTGTTCACGATATACCACCAGGGGACTATGTATACGTTAAGTGTTTTGCAGATAAAACCCTGGAACCACAGTGGACCGGACCTTTTCAAGTCCTACTCACCACCTATACTGCAATCAAGGTTGAGGGACAGAATTCTTGGATTCACCATACCCGGATCAAGAAAGCCCCTGCAACTTCGTGGAGAGTAACCCCAGATAAAAAAGAACTGAAACTCAAATTTACTCGGACAAATGGGAATAATGTGGGTGGCAAGTAAGTGAACCTGAGCGGTTGTGGATCCACCATATGGGAAGGGCACCACAACAAACAACATAGAACAAAAGAGTCTGGGACTGAGCCAGTGGCCAGTCTTGCCCAACTTGTTATCAGTAAGCCCCAACTCAAACAAAGATATTTTTGATCAAAACAGATTTTATATGTATATATGAGGAACGTTTAGATTCTTAAAATGATCAGTAGTGGGTTTAAACCATTTGTGGTTTTTTGTACCCTCTCTCTTGCCTACAACCAAGAGCCTGATAACTGGCCTTGGAATCATGCCCAGAAAAAACACACTGGAATAATGGGAAAGGTGGACTCAAAGACGAAACTAGCTATGGTGTTTTTTTCTGAAAATGAGGTGTACCAAAGGAATCAATGGGATTAGGAGGATGTACACAAAGTCGACCAATTATGGGGAAAATTAGGAGATAGGATAAAAGTAGGGTGTCAAACATATAATGAAAAAGATAACACCAAGATTTCAGGAGACACCCTGATTAATGTCAGAAAGGTAGATAAGGAATTTACCCTTCTAAATACAACCATGTGCTTTAATTCACGGGAATGTTGCCACAATTTTACCTTAACCGAGCCCATCTTTATAATATGCCTAGGAAAATATCCTTTTGAACATAGAACATGGGCCAGAAAGATAGGCGACAAGTGGCAAACAGTAGATTAAGAATCTTGTATTATGCGAGAACAGCAGGGCTTCCTCTGTGAAAGCAATACTATAATGGCTCAGGATACTTGTTTAGATACAGATCAGAATATATGTCATTTCGAGGCCCAACCAAACGCAAACTTGAAAACAGTAATTATATATGCAGGGAAGGGATGTGCGTGTTTGAGAACCAAGTGTAACACAATAACCGTAGATGGGGAGGTAAAGGAGACTGCACAATATTCAAATTATTGTATTTGTAATTTTACTACTATCACAGGATGCGATTTTAGTTACTCAGCCCCAGTAGTGTCTCATCAATTCTTAAAATCCAACTTTACCCTATCACAGATGATAATTCCTACCCCCATAGGACTAAATATAAGCAGTATAAAAGAACTATTAAAACATGTAGATTTTACAACGTATACTGGAAGAAACCAAAGAAAAGGGACATGAAACTCTTCTTATGATCCATGATGTAAAAAAAAAAAAAAAAAGGTAGAACAGGATGGAAACCATAATTGGTGGGATACTCTCTTTGGCTGGTCACCTTCTGCAACAGGAATTCTTAACACTATGGTACACCCCATTGTGATCTTATTGATCAGTTGAGGAATTTCCTTAATACTAACCATTATGTTATATTTGTGGGTTTGGAGAATGTTTAAAAGGGTAACACTTATGTATGATGCTTTATATCATTCGGGAAGACTGCTTAAGTAAAAGAATTTACTTAATTTAATAAAAAGGGGGGATTGATATGGAGAAATAGTGTGAAATGGGGACGCTTAACACCGACTGTGATTGTATATGTCTACTCAGAAATGTAGGTATGGTGACTAGTCATGGGTGCGGTGTCTGATCACATAGGCACACAGCTCTGAGGAGACAACTACAGTTTTGAGGAGACGCCTGCCCCTCTTCCTCTAACAAAGGGGAGACGGGGAGACGCCTGCCCTTCTTTCTCTAACAAAGGGGCTATTTAAAAGAGAATGAGAGAAGATGAGAGACATTCAAATGCTATCTAGAGGGAGGGAGTGCTAAGAAGATTGGATGGTCACAAGGACATGAATCACCTTTCCTTGCTGAAGAAGATCAGATGGTCACAAGAACATGAATCACCTACAAACCTGCAAGACCACCACATTCCAGGAAACGGACTGATAAGCTAATTAACATACAAAGCGGGGTTTAGGTAACAAATATGTATAGGCGCTAATTGAATATTCATTTGTTTCATTGTATAAATGTGGGATGGTTCGTCACTTCGGGTATGCACGCTTGTGGAGGAGCGATCCCCCGTGCATCTGCGCGCAATAAACATACCTACTTTATAACTTTCGAGTTATAGAGTCTTAATTCCGCACGTCAGGTGTTTGGAACATTTTGTCACCAGCCGACTCCAAAAGTCAGCGATTCCCCATCTCAGCCCAGAAAGCAGGTAGAACCACTTTTGTGGTGTCTTTCATCTGGCTACCGGGGCAGTGTAAGGACTACCAACAGAACTCCTTTCTGGCACCTTCCCCAGTGGAGTTGTGCATGGGGTGTGCCTTGGAACAGTGTGTCTCCAGCAGAGTCCAAAAGTCAGCGATTCCCCAAAGGGGGATTGTGAGAAACTATGGACTAGGGTATTGTTTATTAAGATTTATGTTAAGCTCAATGTAAAGTTTAGGCAACAAAAGATATAAAAACTCTTATGCAAACAGCTACCAGACACCACTTCTGTAAGATAAGATAACCGCAATACACAAACTAAACCAGACACCGCTGATGCAAGATAAGATAACCACCAGGTGTCCAGGAACCGACAGAAACAGGGCAAACAACCCCATATAAGGACATATGAGTGAGGGGTCAACTATGGGACAAAGGAGGAAGACCACCAGGAGGCAGAAAACGACCCCCTAACAACAACTGAAGCATGACTCCACTACCTCATGAACACGGAAGTAAAGATGTATAAAAAGGGACTGTTTGAACTGCTCAGGACAGCAGTGGGCGGAGCGCAGACTCCCCTGTCATCCAGCGCTGTTTTGCTCATATTCTACTTGCTATAATTAATAAAATTTTAATTGGATTATGATCCGTTGCGGTCTCAATTTATAACATTCCCCATCTCAGCCCAGAAGGAGGGTAGCCCTACTTTTGTGGTGTCTTTCATCTGCCTACAGGGGCAGTGTCAGAACTGCCAACAGAACTCCTTTCTGGCACCTTCCCCGGTGGAGCTGTGCATGGGGTGTGCCTTGGAACTGTTTGTCTCCAGCAGAGTCCAAAAGTCAGTGATTCCCCATCTCAGGCCAGAAAGGAGGGAGAACATCTTTTGTGGTGCCTTTCATCTGTCTACCGGGGGGGCAGTGTGAGAACTACCAACAGAACTCCTTTCTGGCACCTTCCCCGGTAAAGTTGTGCATGGGGTGTGCCTTGGAACATTTTGTCTCCAGCCGAGTCCAAAAGTCAGCGGTTCCCCATCTCAGCCCAGAAAGCAGGTAGCCCAACTTTTTTTGTGTCTTTACACTGGCTACCGTGGCAGTATGAGAACTACCAACAGAATTCCTTCCTGTCATGCGGCAAATGAAGAGACGGGACGCAGCTTGATGCAAGCAGATGTCAATTTATTGTACAGAAGCACGAGTTTTTATACACTTTCAGAAGCTGGGCGTTTTGAACTAATTGGTTCTTGAAGCTAAGCCTTGCATACTAGGCAATCCCTGATTGGTGGTTAACTACCAGCAATTAACGGCAAGGTGTTACCTTTCCTTGGCGCCATCTGTCTCCCACTCCCCTGTGCTCTGCAAACATGCCTCATCATGTTAATTGTTGTCCAGACAAGCTCGAGCACATTCCCCTCAGCTAACTGATTGCCACGCATGGTCCTAGTTTGCAGACCGCTCCTGCATCTCCCCCTTCCTGTTGCACAAAAGAACCTTTGAAACCGAACGAGTAAAAACAAGGTATAAGTAATAGAACAAATAAGAAAGCAACTAAGACATATTATCAATGTCAAAATAACCCACTGTCTTTGTTCCGTACAATTTTACAATTTCCCCTTTTTGTTTTTGAACAGCTAGCACCAGGTTTGCCATGTTCTGCAGGGCCCTTGCAAACATGACAGCAACCAAGGTAACAGCAAACAAACAATACTGCCAATTGAGTGAATGGATGCCAAAAAGGCTGACATTTTCTCAGATTTTGATAACATGTTGCTGCAATGGGGCGCCTAAAATCCACGCAGCACATACCATCCAAATCCTCACAGCCACGTCCTTGAACCAACAACAAAAAGCAGTGGCAATTTTGACTCACATGCTTAACTGCCTACCAAACAAGGTGATTTAACTCTTTAATGCTTTCCCTGCTGTTACTCTGGATAAGAGAAGAACCGCTGCGACACGTTCCCATCATAGCCTCCTACTACATTAGCATCTACAGAAAGACAATTATCGACATTCAAAGTGTAAACAATATCATCTTCTTTTGGATTAACATTATACATAGGTGGAAGGGCACACCAAACAAGAACTGGTTCAGTCAAAAAGTTCGAAACATCGCATGCCTTCTCTGAACATACCTCTGGGGTCATTCTCTTCGTTCCCTCTTCTTTATGCAAAGAGAGACACTTTACCATAACAGAGAAGCCCCTATTTACATCTCTGAGCCAGGACACAAACCGCAGCTGTGTGCGCCACCAGGCTCAGGGCAGAAACCATTCCTGTAGTTACATAACTATATATCTCTACAAGCGTGCAGACACCTATTAAACACTAAATAACCATGTTTATCTTTCCTATTCTCCTTCACAATACTTAGCTGTTCTCTCATTATGAATCCTCCCTTCCCCTTATCAGTGTCAATGGAATCATTGTTCCATGTACAATGAGTTGTCCTGTTCCCCTGCTTGGTCCAAGAGTATTACCTTTGTTAAGTGGTTTGATCCAGGGTGATAGTGTTCGTTCTAGGCGCTGTAAAAAGCGAAATCTATATTCTATGTCCTGATTTGGGGTATCTAACATTAATGCAAAACAGTAATCCTCACACAGTTTTTATTTCATTCTGTAGGGTCGGTGTCGGTATCAGTTGCCTGCAGTAAAGGTTCACGGAAAGGTCTTACATTCTTCGCTGGGATCCATCTGGGTCCTTTTTCTGTAGAGACGCAAGCATAACCTTTTCCCCATGTAACAAGAGGATATGGTCCCATAATTTTACCTTTTTCTGGATCTCGAACCAATACTGGGGCTTTAACCCGTGCCTCGAAGGAGGTATTTGCAGTGAAATGTCGAACTATTGGTGGGTTGTTATCTATTAAAGAACAATTCAAAAAATTAAAAACATACAATGCTTTCTGTAACTGTTCCTCCGGAATAGCCATTCCCATTCCCCCTTTTTGTTGTTGTAATAAACGTTTTAGAGACTGATGAGACCGTTCAATGAGAGATTGACCGGGGGGGGAATGAGGAATGCCAGTAATATGAGTTATACCCCATAGGGCAAAAAAGGTTTTTATAGTTGTTGAAACATAAGCTGGACCATTATCTGTCTTTATCTTTAAGGGAATACCTAAAGTAGCAAAAGCACGCATTAAATGTCTACGAACATCTCGTGCCTTTTCTCCTGTGCAACAAGGGGCAAACAAGGCACCTGAAAATGTATCAATGGAAGAGTGGATATATTTAAGGTTACCAAATTCAGAATAATGTGTGACATCTGTTTGCCATAATTGTAGGCTTTGTAATCCTCTAGGATTAACTCCTGTAGCAATTGATGGGAAAGAATGTTTTTGACAATCAGGACAGACAGCAATAATATTTGACGCTTGTTGAGAAGTAAGGTCAAACTGTCGCTTAAGAGCTCCAGCATTTTGATGGAAAAAAGAGTGACTTAGTTTAGCTTGTGCAATCCGGTCTGGCAATACTTGGACTGGTAACGTCAATAGATCAGCTCGTCGATTGCCTTCTGCAAGAAAACCAGGTAGTGAGGTGTGAGACCTAATATGCATAACAAAATAAGGTGCAGATCGAGAGTCCAAAAGGAAAATAAGTTCCTGTAACAGGGTAAAAAGTTGTGAATGTGAAACATTCCGCAGCACAGAAGCTTCGGCTCGTGTAACAACAACTGCAACGTAAGTGGAATCAGTAACAAGGTTGAGTGGTACGTTCCATTTTCGGAAAACACGAACAACTGCATTCAGTTGTACTATTTGAGGTGAACCGGAGACTGTCTCTATGTCCGAGTCCCATTGTCTCCGTTGATCATCCCACCATAGGAGAACAGATTTATGTGATTTGCCTGATCCACCTGTAAACACAGTAAGTACCTGTAAGGGTTGTTCGCTTCTTCTGGGTTTTAACATCAGACGAAAATCAATGTTAAACAGTTTGTGTGAAGGTGGATGGGAAGTTATTTGACCCGTATAGTCGGCAAGTGCCATAACAAAGGTGTCTGATTGCCAATAAAGCCATTTTAAGTATACTGTTGTTATTGGTAGACAAATAGAGACAAAATCCTTCCCTGATAAGGTTAACAGGCGTGATCTAGCGTTAACAATCAGAGAGGCAAACATTTCATGTTGTGTCAAAATAGTTTTTGTAGGCTGGTTAGGTAAAAAGATCCATTCAATAATCAACAGGGGGTTTGAGTTCTGGTCCCATTGAAATATCAGGGCATGAGGCTGTCGAGCAGGGTTTAAAATAATCAAGTAAAAAGGTAGTTCAGGGGCCCATCGGTGGGTGGGCCTGTCGAGAAGCGATAGCTGAGGCAACCTTTTGTAAAGATGTATCTGCTTCAGAGTTAAGATTACGTGGAGAACAAAGATTGGTGTCCCCTTTTAGTAGGTCAAACAGAGGACCCAAGTCTGTATTAGAAATTCCCAATAGTGGTCAAACCCAATTTATTGTTCCCAGTAATTTTTGTGCATCATGCAGGTTTCTTACATTGGTATTGATCTGCAATGGTTGAGGAACAATAGTGTGTGCTCTTATTCGCCAGCCCAGATATTTCCAAGGGGGAAACTTTTGGACCTTTTCTGGTGCTATAGAGAGA
The DNA here is from genome assembly GCF_963210335.1 of Falco punctatus. Lineage (NCBI taxonomy): Eukaryota > Metazoa > Chordata > Aves > Falconiformes > Falconidae > Falco > Falco punctatus. The sequence goes on along the minus strand of NC_137599.1, from coordinate 6,618,314 downwards.
CCTGCCGAATTCATGGCATCTGTGACAAGGGCTACAGCTTTCTCCATGACTTCGTGATGTTGTGCTGCCACTAAAAGGTCATCCATATAATGATACAATAACACAGCAGGCATAGCATTTCGGACAGGACCGAGTATTTTTGCAACGTACCATTGACACGTTGTAGGGCTATTTTTCATACCTTGTGGCAGCCCAACCCACTGATATCTCTGCAATGGAGCTTGCATGGTGATGCTTGGAAATGAAAAGGCAAATTTTGGGACATCATCTGGATGCAATGGGATACTGAAAAAACAATCATATATAGATTATATATAGATGACTAGAGCCTGTCATAATAACTAGGAAACCGAAACACAACTAAGCTGTCATAAGCCCAAGATACCCCTAAGGCCAACCTAAAGATGATCCTAGTAAACCTGACGGACCAGGCCCCACGAAAGCTAGGGCTCAAACTGGGATTAGATACCCCACTATGCCTAGCCCTAAATCCTGATGTACACCGTACCAAAACACATCCGCCCGAGAATTACAAGCACAAACGCTTGAAACTCTAAGGACTTGACGGTGCCCCAAACCCACCTAGAGGAGCCTGTTCTGTAAACGACACCCCACTCTACACCCTACCACTCCTCGCCAGAAACAGCCTACATACCACCGTCACCAGCTCACCCTAATTGAGGGATGCACAGTGAGCACAATAACCACCCCGTTAACACGACAGGTCAAGGTATAGCCCACGGAGTGGAAGTAATGGGCTACATTTTCTAAGACAGAACACTTCAACAGAAGGAAGCATGAAATTGTTTCCGGAAGGCGGATTTAGCAGTAAAGCAGGATGGATAACATAAGCCTACTTTAAGTTGGCCCTGAGGCACGTACATACCGCCCGTCACCCTCCTCACAAGCTACCAACCCCAAATAACTAATCCACCACTACAGCCAAAGATGAGGTAAGTCGTAACAAGGGAAGTGTACTGGAAGGTGTACTTAGTATACCGGGGCGGGCGTAGCTATAAGACTAAAGCACTCAGCTTACACCTGAAAGATGTCTGTCACCAACCAGATCGCCCTGAGCCTCCTCTAGCCCAACCACAACACCCAAAAAATTAATTAAAAATTCACCCCTCCATCACTAAACTAAAACATTTTCTTACCTTAGTATAGGCGATAGAAAAGGCCCACAGGCACAATAGAGCTCTGTACCGCAAGGGATAGGTGAAATAAAAGTGAAACCTCAAGCAATAAACAGCAAAGATACGCCCTTTTACCTTCTGCATCATGGTTTAGCAAGGACAACCAAGCAAAGTGAACTTAAGCTTGCCCCCCCGAAACCGATGCAAGCTACTTACAAGCAGCTGCCCCTGAGCGAACCCATCTCTGTTGCAAAAGAGTGGGATGACTTGGCAGTAGAGGTGAAAAGCCAGCCGAGCTGGGTGATAGCTGGTTACCTGTGAAGCGAATCTAAGTTCACCCTTAGCCTCTCCCCTAGCGACTCCCAACAGCCCAAAGTGAGCTAAGAGCCATTTAAAGGGGGTACAGCTCCTTTAAAAAAGAATACAGCCTTCACTAGTGGATAACTCAAAAACTTTTTCAAAATTGTAGGCCTTCAAGCAGCCACCAACAAAGAATGTGTCAAAGCTCCATGTAAAAAAATCCAAAACCAACACGACTCCCTTCAAAACTAGCAGGTCAATCTATCAACAATAGAAAAGCTAATGCTAAAATGAGTAACTAGGTAATCTACTACCTCTCAAGCGCAAACTTAATACCAAATACCATTAACAGAAAAATTAATGTCCCAACTACAACAAGATCAAGCATTCTAGCAGGCTGTTAACCCAACCCAGGTGCGCCCACTAGAAAGATTAAAATCTGTAAAAGGAACTCAGCAAACACAAGGCCCGACTGTTTACCAAAAACATAGCCTCCAGCCCGACAAGTATCGGAGGTGATGCCTGCCCAGTGACACTACATTCAATGGCCGCAGTATCCTAACCGTGCAAAGGTAGCGCAAACAATTGTCCCATAAATCGAGACCTGTATGAATGGCTAAACGAGGTCTTAACTGTCTCTTACAGATAATCAGCGAAATTCATCTTCCTGTGCAAAAGCAGGAATAAAACCATAAGACAAGAAGACCCCGTGGAACTTAAAAATCAATGGCCACCACGCACCAAACCTATCAGGCACACTACGCCCACAACACTGGCCTATAATTTTTCGGTTGGGGCAACCTTGGAGTAAAACACACCCTCCAAAAATAAGACCACCTATCTTAACCAAGAACCCTCCATCAACATGCAAACAGCAACCAGACCCAATACAGTTGAACAATGGACCAAGCTACCCCAGGGATAACAGCGCAATCTCTCCCAAGAGCCCCCATCGACGGAGAGGTTTACAACCTCGATGTTGGATCAGGACATCCCAATGGTGCAGCCGCTATTAAGGGTTCGTTTGTTCAACGATTAACAGTCCTACGTGATCTGAGTTCAGACCGGAGTAATCCAGGTCGGTTTCTATCTATGACAAACCCTTCCCAGTACGAAAGGACCGGAAAGTGGGGCCAATACTTCCAGGCACGCCCCCTCTCCCCAAGCAATGACCTCAACTAAATTGCTCAAGGGACTACCTACCTCAAACCCCTAAAGAAGGGCCACTAGTGTAGCAAAGCCTTGCAAATGCAAAAGGCTTAAGCCCTTTAACTAGAGGTTCAAATCCTCTCCCTAGCTCCCCACAACTCAACCATGACCCAGCCAACACCTCTAATACACCTTATCATGTTTTCAGCCTATGCTCTTCCAGTCCTAATCGCCGTAGCCTTCCTAACATTAGTAGAAGGAAAAATCCTAAGCTATATACAGGCCCGAAAGGGCCCAAACATTGTCGGCCCCTTTGGACTTCTACAGCCCGTAGCAGACGGCGTAAAACTATTTACCAAAGAACACATCCAACCATCAACCTCCCCCCCCTGCTCTTCACCCTGACCCCAGTACTAGCCCTCCTTCTTGCAATCTCCATCTGAACTCCCCTCCCCCTGCCCTTCTCCCTCGCAGACTTGAATTTAGGCCTACTATTCCTTTTAGCCATATCAAGCTTAGCAGTATATTCAATCTTGTGATCAGGCTGAGCTTCAAACTCGAAACACGCCCTGATCGGCGCCCTCCGAGCAGTCGCACAGACCATCTCATATGCATCATCACTGCCCATCCTCCTCCTCTCCGTAATCATACTAAGCGGAAACTACACCCTAAACACCCTTGCTACCACCCAAGAGCCCTTATACCTAATCTTCTCCACCTGACCTCTCACGATAATAGGATACATTTCTACCCTTGCCGAAACCAACCGCGCCCCATTCGATCTGACAGAGGGAGAATCCGAACTGGTTTCGGGCTTCAATGTAGAATACGCCGCAGGTCCATTTGCCTTATTCTTCCTAGCTGAGTACGCAAACATTATACTAATAAACGCACTCACCACCATTCTATTCATCAACCCCAGCTCCTTAGGCTTCCCCTTAGAACTATTCCCAATAATCCTTGCCACAAAAACCCTCCTCCTCTCCTCTGGCTTCCTCTGAGTCCACGCCTCGTACCCACGATTTCGTTATGACCAACTCATACACCTTCTCTGAAAAAACTTCCTACCACTAACATTAGCCCTATGTCTCTGACACACTAGCATACCAATCTGCTACGCAGGTCTCCCCCCCACTTAAAAACACCCCCACATAAGGAAATGTGCCTGAATGTCTAAGGGTCACTACGATAAAGTGAACACAGAGGTCTACCAACCCTCTCATTTCCTTGCAAAACCTTAGGAAGACAGGAATTGAACCTGCACAGAAGAGATCAAAGCCCTCCATACTCCCCTTATATTACTTCCTAGTAGGGTCAGCTAAACAAAAGCTATCGGGCCCATACCCCGAAATTGATGGTTTAACCCCTTCCTCCACTAAATGACCCCCTCACAAAACTAACATTCTCCTTAAGCCTTCTACTAGGAACAACCATCACAATTTCAAGCAACCACTGAATACTAGTCTGGACTGGACTAGAAATCAACACCCTTGCCATTATCGCCTTCATTTCAAAATCACACCACCCTCGAGCTATCGAAGCTGCAATCAAATACTTTCTCATCCAAGCAACCGCCTCTGCATTAATCCTCTTCTCAAGCACAATCAACACACAATTCACCGGACAATGAGACATTACCCGACTAACCCACCCAACAGCCTCCCTACTACTAACTACAGCAATCGCAATAAAACTAGGCCTAGTACCCTTTCACTTCTGATTTCCAGAGGTCATACAAGGCTCACCCATAACCACTGCCCTACTCCTCTCTACATTAATAAAACTCCCCCCCATCACTATTCTTTTCTTAACTGCCCCCCTCACTGAACCCACTCCTACTGACAACCATGGCCATTGCATCCGCAGCCATCGGAGGGTGAATAGGACTTAACCAAACACAAATCCGAAAAGTCTTAGCTTTCTCATCAGTCGCCCACCTAGGCTGAATAACCATCATCCTCATATACAACCCCAAGCTAACAATAATAACCTTCTACCTATACTCCATAATAACCGCCTCCATTTTCTTAGCCCTCAACACAACCAACTCATCAAAACTATCCATAATAATAATGTCCTGAACAAAAATACCATCACTAAACGCATCCTTGATGCTAGCACTACTATCCCTAGCCGGCCTACCCCCACTCACTGGCTTTTTACCAAAATGACTCATTATCCAGGAACTAACTAAGCAAGAGATATCAACCGCAGCCGTAGTTATTTCAATACTCTCCCTACTAGGTTTATTTTTCTACCTACGCCTTGCATATTGCTCCACAATCACACTCCCACCAAACACTACAAACTTCATAAAACAATGATACAATAACAAATCCACAGGCACACCAATTGCTACCTTAATTTCCCTGTCAGTCCTCCTTCTCCCCCTTTCTCCCGCGATCTTGACCATTACCTAAGAAACTTAGGATAACCTGCCTACCAAACCGAAGGCCTTCAAAGCCTTAAATAAGAGTTAAATCCTCTTAGTTTCTGCCCACACCACTAAGGCCCGCAGGACACTAAACCTGCACCATCTAAATGCAACTCAGATACACTAATTAAGCTAGGGCCTCCGCGATAAGCCTAGACAGACGGGCCTCGATCCCATAAACTTCTAATTAACAGCTAGATGCTCAAACCAACAAGCTTCTGTCTACCGGACTCTGGCACACTCTCAGTGTACATCAATGAGTTTGCAACTCAACATGAACTTCACCACAGAGTCAATAAGAAGAGGAAATAAACCTCTGTAAAAAGGACTACAGCCTAACGCCTAAACACTCAGCCATCTTACCCGTGACCTTCATCAACCGATGACTATTTTCAACAAACCACAACGACATTGGCACCCTATACCTACTCTTCGGAGCATAGGCAGGCATAGCCGGTACCGCCCTCAGCCTCCTTATTCGAGCAGAACTTGGCCAACCAGGAACTCTCCTAGGAGACGACCTAATCTACAATGTCATCGTCACCACCCATGCCTTCGTAATAATCTTCTTCATAGTTATACCCATTATAATCGGAGGGTTTGGAAACTGACTAGTCCCCCTTATAATTGGAGCCCCAGACATAGCATTCCCCCGCATAAACAACATAAGTTTCTGACTACTTCCTCCGTCCTTCCTACTGCTCCTAGCGTCCTCCACAGTAGAAGCTGGAGTCGGAACAGGATGAACCGTATACCCGCCCCTAGCAGGCAACCTAGCCCATGCTGGCGCCTCAGTAGACCTAGCCATCTTCTCCCTACACCTCGCAGGTGTGCCTTCCATCTTAGGGGCCATCAACTTTATCAGAACAGCCATTAACATAAAACCCCCTGCCTTATCGCAATATAAAACTCCCTATTCGTATGATCCGTACTCATCACCGCCGTACTCCTATTGCTCTCACTTCCAGTCCTGGCCGCCAGCATCACCATACTACTGACCGACCGAAACCTAAACACTACATTCTTTGACCCCGCTGGAGGAGGAGACCCCATTCTCTACCAGCACCTGTTCTGATTCTTTGGCCACCCAGAAGTTTACATCTTAATCCTTCCCGGCTTTGGAATCATCTCACACGTTGTAACGTATTACGCAGGCAAAAAAGAACCATTCGGCTACATAGGAATAGTCTGAGCTATACTATCGATTGGATTCCTGGGCTTTATCGTACGAGCCCACCACATATTCACTGTAGGAATAGACGTAGACACCCGAGCATACTTCACCTCCGCCACTATAATCATCGCCATCCCAACCGGCATTAAGGTATTCAGCTGACTGGCCACACTACACGGAGGCACCATCAAATGAGGTCCACTGATACTGTGAGCCTTGGGCTTCATCTTCCTCTTCACAATTGGAGGACTAACAGGTATTGTACTAGCAAACTCCTCATTAGACATTGCCTTACACGACACATACTATGTAGTTGCCCACTTTCGTTACGTCCTCTCAATAGGAGCTGTATTTGCCATCCTAGCTGGATTTACCCACTGATTCCCGCTATTTACTGGATACACCCTCCACCCCACATGATCTAAAACCCACTTCAGAATTATATTCACAGGCGCAAACCTAACATTCTTCCCCCAACACTTCCTAGGTCTAGCCGGCATACCACGACGTTACTCAGACTACCCCGACGCCTACACCCTATGAAACACCCTATCCTCTATTGGCTCCCGAATTTCAATAACAGCCGTAATCTTACTAATATTCATCATCTGAGAGGCATTTGCAGCAAAACGAAAAGTCCTCCAAACAGAATTAACCGCTACCAACATTGAGTGAATCTATGGCTGCCCACCCCCCTATCACACCTTTGAAGAACCAACCTTTGTCCAAACCCAAGAAAGGAAGGAATCGAACCCTCACACGCTGGTTTCAAGCCAACTGCATCAAACCACTTATGCTTCTTTCTTATGGAGTGTTAGTAAATGTTAGTAAACCCATTACACAGCTTTGTCAAAGGTGAAACCCCTGTACACCCCTACCATGGCCAACCAATCCCAACTCGGATTCCAAGATGCCTCTTCACCGATCATAGAAGAACACGTAGAATTCCACGACCACGCCCTAATAGTTGCACTTGCAATCTGCAGCCTAGTTCTCTGTTTGCTGACACTTATACTAGCAGAAAAATTATCCTCCAACACCGTAGATGCACAAGAAGTAGAACTCATCTGAACAATCCTACCCGCCATCATCCTCATCCTACTCGCCCTACCATCTCTACAAATTCTATACATAATAGACGAAATTGACAAGCCCGATTTAACTCTGAAAGCCATCGGACACCAATGGTATTGAGCCTATGAACACACAGACTTCAAAGACCTAATATTCGACTCCTACATAATCCCAACCACAGAACTCCCTCCAGGGCACTTCTGACTACTAGAAGTAGACCATCGCATTGTAATCCCAACGGAATCCCCCATCCGTATTATCATCGCCGCCAACGACGTACTCCACTCATGGGCTGTCCCATCCCTGGGGGTAAAGACTGACGCAATCCCAGGATGACTTAACCAAACATCCTTCATCACAACCTGACCGGGCATCTTCTACGGCCAATGCTCAGAGATCTGTGGAGCCAACCATAGCTACATACCAATCGTGGTAGAATCAACCCCCCTAGCCCATTTCGAACGCTGATCCACACTCCTATCATCCTAATCATTGACAAGCTATGTACCAGCACTAGCCTTTTAAGCTAGAGAAAGAGGACAACCCACCCCTCCTTAATGACATGCCCCAACTAAACCCAAATCCATGATTCCTAACCATGCTTGCCACCTGAACGATCTTCTCACTAATCATCCAACCTAAACTCCTACCATTCACCCCCATCAACCACCCCCCAAACAAATCCCTGACAAATCCACCCCCTGAACCTGACCATGAACCTAATCTTCTTTGACCAATTCTCAAGCCCCTATTTAATAGGCATACCCTTAGCCCTCCTCTCTATTCTCTTTCCCACTCTATTATTCCCCTCCCCCAACACCCGATGAATCAACAACCACCTCACCACCCTTCAATCGTGAGTAATTCACCTAATCACAAAACAACTAATAACACCCCTAGATAAAAAGGGCCACAAATGAGCGCTAATCCTCACATCCCTAATAATACTACTCCTTACAATCAACCTCCTAGGCCTACTACCATACACATTCACTCCCACTACCCAACTATCCATAAACATAGCACTAGCCTTCCCAATTGCCTTAACCAAGCCACCACCTTTTCCTCTATCCTACAGACAGAAATAAGTACTTCCCCCCCTGCCCCACCCCCCAAGCCAGAAGCAGCACATAAGACAGACCAAGGATGACACTGAAGGTCAAAAATTTGCACTCATCTAATTACAGCTCTGCCAGGGTCCAGGCAGCAAGCTGTTTGATCTCACAGGGACTCAACTTTTCTACCCGCCAGCAATACTTCCTCGGGAAAAGACAAAGTCACAAGGGCCAGCAATCAGCTCCCATTCAACAGTGCTGCGAATACTATGGAGAGGCTTCTCCCTCCTCTCTCTAATGCCTGAGCAGCCCAGTATTTTGAGCAGCACACAGAATAAGCTTTCTTAGTAGAAAATGATACCAAGTTAGTCTTGTAAAAGGCACAAGAAGCATTACTGACAAACCTTGTTACCCGCACCCTTACAGCATGCTGGCTAGACCAACAGATCTTGAAAACACGCACCTGTAGCAGTTCTGAAAGGCAGGGAAAACAGCATCTCAGCTCTGCGGATAGAACCCAGATGCAGATGACATTGCACAGGACAATTAAGGTAGAAGTTGATTATGCACCAGCTTTTCTCCAGCAACTGCTTACAAGCAGGGTCTTGTCCCATACGAGGCACAAGGTGTCAGACTCCACATTTGCTGCGGGCTGACATGCCCAGCACATCTGCAGCCGGGTCACAGCTGCCTGCCTCTCTCACCCACCCAAAACCCTTGCAGAGGGAAATGGAAGGGCACTGAGCATCCAGCCGGTACCTTCAGCCCTCGGCACCCTCTGTCACTAAAGAAAAAAAAGAACAGGCCAAGGACAATTATGCCCTGGCACCAGGACCTTCTTCCTAGAGGCAGCCCTCAGCTGAACTGCTGAGAAACAAGTACCTACAGTTTCCCTTTAGCACAGCCTCAAGGCAGATGCCTTCTTGTAACCCTCCTCCCTGGCTGCCGCTCCCACCTTTTTAACTAGGTGCTAATTTCTCCCAGACAGGCTCACAGGAACTTGCTGGGCTGCACACCAGAAGATGGCTTCAGTTTCATTTCCCTAGGACTAGAAGACAGAAATTTCCAACCTTCTTTGGAAACTTGTTTCCTGGCTGATCTCCCCAGCACTGAGAACTCCTTTTAAAATGATAGCTCATGAAAGATACATCTGGGATTAACAGCCCTCCCCAGTAGTTAAACGCTTGCCCTTTGCAATACTACTTAGAGACATCAGCAGTCAGGGGCGAGGGGTGGGGATTCCACCGCCGGCTTGCTTTTCCTCCCCTTGCCCGCTCGCAGGGGCTGAAGAGGCTCCCGAGCCGCCCCCCCGCGACAGCGTTACCGCAGCCCCAAGGCTGCAGGGTTCACATTGCTCTGCCCTTTTCCCACTCGCAACCCAGGCATTAATACTTATTGCAGCAGAAGCACGCTACCAACCGGGCGGCTGCAGTACCCAATTCTTTTCGCTAGACGGCACCATAACTCCAGCCAAACTAAGGGCAGCGCATGCGCAGAATCTGCTTGACGCCTCGGGGCGGGGTTTCCGACTGCGCACGCGGCCCCGGGAGGCGGGTTCATCGCCGGCCCGCGCGGCACCCTGGGGCAGCTGTGGCGGTGCGGAGCCTTCGCCGGGAGCCCGGGAGCCTTTCGGGCCGGGACGTGCGGCGGCGCTGGGTGAGCGGTCGGGCTGAGGGCGGCCGGGGGCCGGCGGGCGAGCCCGGGCGTGGCCGTCGGGCAGCGGCCGGCCGGGGGGGGACGTGGCGGGCCGGCGCTCGGCCGCGCAGGGAGCGCCTGGTGCCGGCGGCGGGCGGGCTGAGGCGGGCGGGCTGAGGCGGGCGGCCCGGGCGCGGCGGGGCTGCCGGCGGTTCTCGTCTCCCCGGCAGTGACGGCGGTCAGCGGGCTGCTCGCGGTGCTGCCTTTTTTTTTTTCTCGGAGCTGCGCCGCTACCTCAGCGAGGGGGCGAGGAGCGGCGGCGGGGCGGCCCCGGTGCTCCCTTGTGGCGGCGGGGCCCGGGAGGGCGGTCGGCCCGCGGCGCCCTGCCGCCCCCCCGCCGCCTCCGGGTGCCCGGGCAGCCGCCGCAGCCGCCGCAGCTCTGCGCGGGGCTTTGTCTTTCCCCCAGCCGCCGGCCTGAGCCGCGGCAGCGGGCTGGGGCTGCCTTGGGGCTGCGGTAACGCTGTCGCGGGGGGGCGGCTCGGGAGCCTCTTCAGCCCCTGCGAGCGGGCAAGGGGAGGAAAAGCAAGCCGGCGGTGGAATCCCCACCCCTCGCCCCTGACTGCTGATGTCTCTAAGTAGTATTGCAAAGGGCAAGCGTTTAACTGCCGGGGAGGGTCGGGAGGCAGCAGCTCAGGGGTCTCGCTGATCCTGTGTCGTGACAGTCAGCTCCTGGGCCGGAGCAGCCGAGGGGAAGAGGCCTTTGGATTTGCTTCCCAGTGAAACGGGGGTCTTTTGGTGGTTGTTGTTTTTGAACCTAGGTTCGTCCAGAATTGTACATTGACAAATCAAGGGGAGCTACGCTGAAGGTCAGTCAAGATGTTTCTTTTCCACATCTGCGTTGTGCTTGCGAGTCGGACTGCTGACTGTGGAGGGATAACTGTTGTATTTGCCGAGGGCCCGCGAGGCTCCGTGTGCCCGCTGCTTCCGAGTGCTGCGCTGCTGCTTGGGCAACAGCCGGGGAGGAATTGGTCCCTCGTGCTTACGCAGCCAGGCCTGCCGGGCGCTTAAACCAGCGCATCCAGTCAGGCAGTATTATTTTTCTAGATTGTAAATGAGCCTGAGGCATAAACCCACTTACATTTCTGTATGGCGGTGTACTTGTCAGAGAGCTCAGTCACACTGGCGGAGCTGGCACAGCTCTCTTGTGACTCCAGATTTGACTGTCTTGTTGAAAGGCTCCAGAGCCTGCTTTGGAAGTCACTTGACAAGGCACAGCTTTGCTGTGATTTTTGTACTTGAATTCTGACTGTAATGCCAATGCCACGTGTTAGCCTTTCTGCAGCAGTTACAAAAGCAGAATGAGCATTAAGAATCTGATTACCTTTTAACTAAATTCAAAACAAAGTTGCGGGATGAAGTGACTGGAAGCCCTGCAAGTCTGACCGGGTATTGCAGCCGTGCATGTTGTCTGCCTGTTTACCGGTCGTTCCTGCCTCTTGTTCTGCTGTGGTAATTCCTTTGGGTAACGCGTTGGGCTCTAAATGTAGTGCATCTTGACTTCCTCCTGACCCTCCCCGAGATGTTACCGGTCTTTGCCTTCCTCACGTTTCACAGGGCATGGGAAGGCCAGAGAGACTGGAAGCCTCGGCTGTTGTGTGCGGAGAAGCTGTCAGCCTACTAAGAGAGCATGTAGCCACCAAGCACATTGTGCTTCGGTACCAAGCTGATACTGCAGGCCTCCAACTTTTTGTGAAAAGGGATCACAAGGAAATGTGCTGATGTTGAAGGGGGAAAGGTGGCGGGGGAAGAGGTAGGAGGCAGCTTTCAGCCACTTTTAGGCTTAACTCCTGTGTTCCTGAAAATGGTTCTGGTCTTTGAGGGGTTTGCTTTTGGCTTTTTGCCTTAAGCGCGTCCTCCGTCACTGCTGTCCGTTTGCGCTGAGCTGCTGCTTAGGGAACTGTGGTGATACAGATTCTGTGCATGCCAACCATCCTGAAGGCCATAGCTGTATTTTACCCTAAAAAAGCTTTCCGTAATACTACGCTTCTGTTAGGACGCAATTTTCTTGAATTCCCCACCCCCCCTGCCCCCCAAGGTGATTTTCCCACACACCTGCAGGCAGCAGGACTAATGTCAAGTCCTTTTGCCCGCTTGGGCTTGGACTGAAATCCCTTCCCTGACTATTCTTTAGCTTTTACAGCCTTTGAGCCTTCCCTTGGGCCTGGCTGATAGTCCTTTGCCATTTCACCCTGTTCACAGCCAGCGTGAGTCTGGTACAGACTGTCTCAAAGAATTTCAGTTACACAATAACCCTGCTTTTTTGTAAATTAATTTTAGCGTTTTAATTGCTTTCAAAGGGAACTATGGGAAATCCTGTCCGCATGGTGGCTTAGTGATGGAAAGGTGCATCAGATGTGACCTCCGTGTCAGCTCAGTGTGCCTCAGACTGCATTTGGCACTCCGTGGCATGCTGCACAGCTCCAGAAATTAATGCTAGGGAAAAAATGGGCAAAAATAATAGTCATGTAGAAACATGAGTTAGGAAGAAATGCTATAGATTAGGTATTTCTGTTGATTGAGGCAGTTGATCTTGCTTGTGGATCTTTGGGGTGTGAGCTTGATGCTGAACGGCTCATCTTTCATTTGACATGCCTTGAATTATTTTCAAAGAGATAGAAGAGAAGCTTATGAAATAGAATAGGTTATTGAGTCTTCCTAAAATGCTCACGATTATGTACAAAGCCAAAGTGAAGGATGATGGAATAAAATTCTGTGCTTTATATGTAAATACACTACACTTAAACCTGATCTCCGTGCAGGGTCCTAGTTATTTCTGTTTTTAAAGATTCAAAAGAAGTTTAGGAAGTCTTAGAGTTTAGTATTGTGGGAAGTAAATGGCTTTTCCACAAAAAATTCCACGTAAGCAAGGCTCTTAGAACAGATTTCAAAAAGAATTGTTCAAACTACAGCCAGTCAGTGGTTTAATGTTGAAATCTATACTTGCTCTCCTATAAAGCCGTATTTCATTTGCATTTCAGTGCTGTGAGTTCCTGATAAATTTGGGAAGAGCCTTAGGGAAACTTTTCATCCTGAGATACAGAAGGTAGGAGGTGACTTCTTTTTTTTTTTGTTTGGTTGTGGCTTTTTATTACTTTTCTGGAAAAATAAGTCGTTAACGTATAAATGCTAGTGGTTTGTTTCTTTCGGTAGCAGGATAATAATGATGAGTAGGGTTACAGTTACAAAAGAAGCTGTCTTTGTCAGTTGAACTGGCTACTTTGAAATTAAACAAATATATGAGTATGTTACAAGGGGGTTTGTGCTGTCTTCAGTACCAGTGTGCTAAAGATACTGTTTTATTTATATTTACAGGATTTATTGGCTCTTGAAGAGCAAGAGGTAAATGTAAACTTTTCGCTCCTAGCACTCACTTGGTGGCGTATAACGACTTAGATAGCAATTGCTTATTGCAGTAAAAAAATGTAGTATTTCTGTGCAACATATGAGATCGAAAACCATTTTAAGCACCAGCATAATACATCATATTAATAGATGACCAACTTAGTTATATCATAAAATTCATAACCTATGATCAAAAGTAAATTATTAGGTATCTGCTACTTGTGCATGTAATGGAGCTGGTATGAAGTGTATATTCCCATGTGTAGGATGTATACAAAAGATGTATGTACAAGTCCTTAGAGAAAACATTATTTTAGGTCTTTTGCATGATGATTGTCTATCCTGTAATATTTGGGTTTATTTCTCAGGGACCTGTGAATTTTAAATTTGGAGTCCTTTATGCTAAGGATGGGCAGCTTACAGATGAGGAAGTGTTTGGCGATGGTGAGTTCTTCACCTTTTTCTTGGCTGAAGGTTGCATAAAATATTGAGCTTCCCTGTGAGTACAAACATTCACAGTCATGACCCTCTTAGAATTCATCTTGGGAGCCTTGAAGATTTTTATATAAATCAAATTGTTATACTGAATAAATGGTTTCTTTTTTTCTAGTGGGTGTTCCCACAATTAAGTGGTGTGGAGCTGAAGGACACTACGATGTAATGGTGATGGAGCCGTTTGGACCGAGTCTTGAAGATCTCTTCAGTTTTTGTTCAAGGAAATTTAGTCTCAAGACAGTCCTATTACTCGTTGGCCAGATGGTAGGAAACTGCTTTGTTGATCTTGATGGTGCAGTCTGTTGGAAAATAAAGATTCCTTGAGAGATCAGAACCAAATATGTTGTTTCTCTAATTTAAAGGTGAATAGGCCTGTGTCGTTCAAGGAAAGACTCAACAGACTCAACGTTGGTTTTGTTTCTTTTAAATACAAAGTGCCCCGTCCTAAAGTGATTACAAAGTCGTAATTGATTTTTAAAAACCAGACTTGTGCCGTTTGCAAACAGTCTGTTGTACTGCTCAAAGACAAAAGAAAATTGCCTGAGAAGGTTTTTGGAAACAAATGTAAAATAGACACGGGGAAAGAGCTGGAGAGGTTTATGTATTGTCTATCGAATTATGTTCTCTTTAATGCCCTTACATTTTACAGTAAAAAGTTTCATTGCCTCTTTTATCGTTAAAGACAATGCTGCTAGTGTTTTTATAAGGAAAAAAGTGTATGCCTAGACTCTCGAGTGATATTTTTTAATTTTTCTTCTTATATCTAGACTAGTTGAATTGAATACATTCACTCTAAGAACTTCATCCACCGAGATGTGAAGCTAGACAACTTCCTAATGGGCCTTGGGAAGAATTCCCCTATTGATTCCATTCCTGTAATCAACGGTGCAGTCTGGTCGATAGATTGGCTGCAGTACCCATTTTTTTTTTTTTTTTCCCCGCAAGGCGGTAGCAGCGCTCCATCCAAAGTAAGGGCAGTGCATGCGCAGAATCGGCTTGACGCCTCGGGGCGGGGTGTGTGGCTACGTATGCGTATTACGAAATACGGCCGCATTTGTCCCGGGACTGCAGCGATGCTGTAATTCCGTACTCCCATGCCCAGTGCGCAGTGGCAACGTCCTGGAGGGATGGCAGCGGCACCTCTTACCAGGAGGCAGCAGAGGGCACCACAACACCACACCGCAGGCAGCGCGGGATCGCGATGCCGTTATATACGGCAAGCAACGCCGGGGGGGGGGGGGGGCGCCGCGCATGCCGTGTTTTGGCCGCCAGGTGACAGCAGCAGCACGCTACCACCGGGCGGTTGCAGTACCCAATCTTTTTCGCTAGGCGGCAGCAGTGTTCCGCCCAAACTACGGGCACCACATGCGCAGGTTCCACCTGATGCCTAGGGGCGGGGTTTGTGGCTACGTATGCGTATTATGACATCCTCCACAAACTCTTCCTCCTGCAGGTCTGTCTGGAGATGTCTCCAATACAGCAGCCCCCAGGGGAAGGATTTCTGTGTGGGACGGGAAAGCCAAGAGCTATGGCAGTAACATAACACTTCACAAGTTAAATTAGCTTAAATTAATTTAAACCACTGAATTTCTTTTGTGACAATCTCTCATTTCTGTATTTTTTTAAACAGTAGGCAGATGGATTACTCGAATGAAAATACATGCCTAAACAAGTAAATTAAAATCCACGAGACATCGTATAATAAAATCCACTTGTTTTCTGGTAGTAACAAAAAGCTTAAATTTTCACAGAACATGAGACATCATTTCAGGTCAAGGAGGAATTTTCCTATGAATTAACAATTCTACAGAATATATGATTTCTAAAAGAAAGGGGCACAGACTCTAGGTAGTGTATTCTGACACACTCCCCAGTCTCCTTGATGATGGCAGATGAACCATTTTCCATCACAAACCTGCAACTAGAATGAACAGTTAGATAACATGCTTCTTAAGATGCTATCATTTCTCAGTGCTCCAGTTCTCCTTCTGGCCCCTGGGAGCCAGGTCATTATGCAGCTAATATCAAATTCAACCTCTGTTGACACACAATGCATTTTCTTGTAGCACCCCTCAGAAACTGGTCTGTGAAAGGGAGGTGCAGGATATCTTAACCTGCTGGAATCACAGGTTACGTAAGAATCAGAGCATAGTTACCAAACCAGAGTTTGAGTAAGATACAGGCTTTAATTTTAAGTGTTGTAAGTGCTTTGGACTATTAACGATAGCTATCTCAGGCTTAACAGAAGGCTGATACCTTCATGCTTGGGCTGCCTTAGAAGGAATCATTCTTCAGTCTGAACTACTTTTATGTATCATGATTCTGAGACATCTCCAGTTGAAACACTGTCTATGTTCTGTTCTCTGCTTAGCTTAAGTGATGAGAAGCACATTGTGAGATGAGCAAGATTTCCCAATTGCTATTTTTTGCATTCATAGCTTTTTGTCTGTACATAGTAGCTTCAATAAACCCACAATGAGGCAACTGATTCTTATCTCCTTTATTATAATATATAGATCTACTGTCTGCAAGACCTTGGAGGAAACTACGTAGAAGATCTAAAAAGGAACTGAAAAGGGAAATGGTGATCCTGTGGTTAGGGCAGTAGCCTGGATCAGAAGTAACAGAGCGCTATGACCTCAGCTGCCACTCTGTTACATCATGCCAGGTAGGTCCCTCAGCTCCACGTCTGCACAACAGGGATATTTACTCATCTGACAGTGAGACACTAAATTTAATCACAGGGTCTGCTCAAGTAGACCCACAAGTAACCACCACTGGCAACAGTAAGTTCTCCTTTAGAAAAGAATTGTTCTAATAAACTTCCTAGGCTCATGGATACTTATTGAGAAAGCCATTTCCTGGTAAAGGTATTAAGTAATTCTCACAGGGTGCAGGAGGAAGGCTGAGAGTTTTAAGCACAGTGATGAAAGCATACCAGTATTTTACAGGGAAAGTATGCAAACAACACTTTGATTCATTGCCCTGCATCAGGCCACTCAGGGAAGGAGGAGGGCTGAATTCCTGTTTGAAAAGCAAAACTGAAAACTATTTTGTAATATGCTGTCTCAGTCTTTTATTTAGCAAGCTCTCTGATGTGCCAATGCACGGTTGCAGAATAATTCTGCAGCTCACAATTCATGGACAAGAACCCATTTTTGTTTTAACTCACACATCCCCCTCGAACGTGCAGCACAAGTGAATGACTGAGAAGGCCGAAGTTACATTCCACTATCAATTGCCTCTTGATCATTATTCTCAGACTACAGGCAAAACAGAATTGAGGCAATCTGAAGATTAAATTGCAAAATTAAGACTGCAAACAGAAACAGCACTTAGCCATAACACTTTTTTTCAGTTCAAATAAGGAAGAAGTCTTATACAAGCAACAATTCCAGATCCTTGCTGGTTTTTTTCACATCAATGTTACTTGTGGCAGGGGGGCTGTCAGCACTTTGGCTACTTCAAGTCAATGCTGCAGGTCTCTCCTGACTTCACTTTGTTAATTCCTTTTACTACTTGCTAGTATCAGCTGCCATTAGAAATCTAAATGCATTAATTCCAATGGGGGTTCAAGAGAAAGCAGAAAGTTGGAAAATTTTAGCTCCCTACATGCCCATCCTTCCCCCTTCTTTTAGTACGTTTCACATAGGGAAAAATCATTACTATGCATAAGCATGCTACATTACAACTTTTGAATGGAGCAACAACTCACTTTCTTAACCTTCCCATACTACTCAAGAAATTTTGCTAACTAGTTATTGCTGTATTTAAAACAAAAAAAAACCAAACCACTCCCTAAACCACCCACAACAAACAAATCTATAACGTTTTTTCCACAACTGACCTTGGAATTACAGGCTGAAGAATAAAAGGTACAACATCACAAAATCCCTCTCGGCATGAGGGCTGTAACCCTCAATGTTAGCAGCAAGTCAGCCAGAGTGAAAACAGCACTTCTTAGAACTCTTATTTTAACAAATTAAGTTTAGGTTTCAAATTCCAGTTGTATTAGGGGAAAAAAAAAAAAAAAAAAACAAGACAGCCTGCATGTGTCTGGAAACACCAAGTGGCTTTCTGGACACACTCTGCTAGCCTTTTTTTCCAGCTGGATCATCATACACAGCAAGGAGAAACAAAATCTCTGTTCTTACAACGGTTTCATTCCTATATACCTTCCACTGTAAACCGGTAAGAAAATGTAATTCTCTTGCAGCTCCCTTGAAGAACCTCCTGCTTTTCTACAGCCAAGAATTCCCACCAAATCTTGTATATTTCTTCTGGTTTTAAGTGATATGCAAACAAAAACATGCCTCCAAAGCAGTAGCCTTCTGTATTACTCAGTGCCATACCACCATTTATTCCTGTACTTCAACAAACTTGGTATACCCGTCCAACAGGATCGATATCTGGCTTCTCTTCAGGGGTAGTAATTTTTACAGCATTACCTCTGAACAGACTACGTGTGTGCGTACCTTTAAACTCAGCGCATCATCTTATCCTAGAAAAGCACCTTAGTTCTGCAGTGTATCAGAAAAATCAGTCAATCCTACTGTCCCTGAAAGGGTAGGGGTATTTCTCCACTAACCTTTAAACCAAGACACCATAGCTGGTCACTTCAGCTTAAAAGGCTTCAATACCCTTCAGGAAACCAGACACCCAGTTCAGGAAAAGATACCTAGTTTCTTGGAAAGACATCCTCAACTGATCCATGTCAGTGTTACTACAAATTTCTCCTTTGTGCAGAAACAAGATTAAAAATATCTAAAGGAACTATGCTACTGCTGTAGAGGTCAACTAAAATAAAACAGTAATTACCCTGTTCAGAGTTCTCCAACTAAAAGATAATAATAGATCACTTCAACAGGGAACTTCTAGTCTGCTTCCGCACTCTCAGGAAAGGGAGTTATAACAAAAGCTGTGTCACCGTTTTGGTGGAAAATTTTATGTAATTTCTCACTTTCAAATGTGTGTCAACTGTGCATTATAAGGCTCTTATGCTGCAGTACACAGTGAAGAGCCTTAGACCATGGAAAACAGCATAAGAAGTATAAATGTAAGCACATACCACACATACCCATTTTCATGCTAATTAGAGGGATCGGTAAGACATGGGTGAAAAAAATACTTAGCAATACGATGAAATAAAAGGACGGAGTGCAAACATCTAGACCAGCTGCTGTTCTCAGGGAGCCTCCTTTGACTACAGTGCTTGTGTACTTAAGTTCTCAGTACACAGAGATGGCCTGCATTGCAAAATACATCCACTATATATGTAGGGCATGACTCAGCAGAAAGGCAGCTATTCCCAATATTCAAAGACATTTCATCAGAAGGTTATTTGCCAATTCCAATCTGTAAAAGCAGCAACAGCTCAAGAAGAGGCTTTATTTAAAAAAAAAATACAGGGACAGGCCAGTTTTTAAAAATTGAGGAAAGAAAAAACAACCCCAAAACCCAAACCACTGAATCCCTCTCAAACCTTTACCCCATTTAAAAAGGCACAGCTAAGGAGACAGAAGAATGCGGCATTGTCCAAAAAAAGCCCTGATTATTTCTGAGATCAGTGAGTGCCCCTTGTGAGCCACAATAAACTTTTGAGGCAATAGAATAAACTTGAACGTCAACTGTCAACTCAGGCAGAAAGTATCTTGGTGGACTGGAAAGCAGCAATTTATGTACTTAATTTATGAAATTAATGTAATTCTCATTTCTTATTCAGAATTATATTAGAAGCTTAAAACCTGCAAAACTATCTTGTCACTGCCAGGACAAAAATCTTTATTAAGGACATCTGTGAACACTAAGGCAGACCTTTTCTGTAGCGTCCACAAGAAATGCAAATGCTTGCCATTCTGTTGAACTTCTCTCTCTTTAAGGGTGGATTTTAACTATTTGGCCACATCTCCAATATATGTACCATACAGCATGCAATTTATTTGTAGCACAACCAGTATGCTAAAATAGAAATATAAAAGTTAATTTATACCTTTTAAAGCCATCAAGTCAACACCACTTACTAGTGGTGGATTACTTAAACTGACTTCTGTCTGCTAAAACAGTGAAAGTTACTAATTTGAATTTAGTTCCATATTTTAACACCCTTAAATATCAAAAGAAAAATTACCAAGTTTCATTCACACACACATAAGCTCCTGGGCTAGTGAGTGCTCCCTTCTTCCTCACCGCACCCTTTGAAGAGAACACTCCTTGTGAAGTGACAGGAAAGAGCATTCTACAAAAGAGAACAAATGGTGAAATAGTACAAAAATAATTTTCAACATATAAGTAAAATAACTATTGTGGTACAAGGCAACGTCAGCTTCCATCAAATGGCAAGTGATGCACGACGAAAGACTTTAAATTTTAATGCCCATGTCAAAACACACACAGTGACATTTCTGTTTTCAAATTTAAACTGCAGAAGAGTGAATCCATCTCATAGTCGTTAATTTTCAATGTACCTTTCTGCTACTTTTGAAACACTTGAATATTTACTATATAGTCTAGAGAGGTATCCATTCCAAACTGATGAGGTTGTAGCCAACAACGTTCACTTCTGAAAGGTCAAATGGCAATTCCAACTTGTTATAGTGGTGCATGATAAGGTTATCTATAATTACTCATAGACTATGTACTGCCAGTCTCACTGTTTTTAACATAAAAATACCATCCTTCAAAGACATGTGGCTATTGGTTCTAACAAGTACACATAACTCCATTCTGTTCTTTTCTAACCAGGATGCCGAAGATCACATCCAAGCTCTAACACTACACAAGTCTTCTGCTCAGCAGTATATGCTGTGCCAACTAAAGAAACTGCACAAAAAAACTGTACCAGTTAAAAAAATAATATGATCAGACTGTAAAGACAAAGATCTGAAGAAACTTTATGGTCACTCCTGCAAAACAGTACAGCTCAAAGTTCAGAGGCAGATAAGACCTAAGAATGAAGTAATGTTTTCCATTAACAATCACTCGCATTGGACATTAGCAAAAGGTTCTGCACTGAGAAGGTGGCTGGTCACTGGAACAGGCTCCCGGGGAAGCAGTCAGGGCACCAAGCATGTCAGAGTTCAAGGAGCCGCCAGATACAATGCTCTTAGTCACAGGGTTTAGTTTTAGGTAGTTGGACTTGATGATCCTTATGGGTCACTTTCAACTTAAGATATTCTATGGTATCTTAATCACAGTGTAGTACATAATAGGCTGGAAAAGCTGCCAGTTCATTATGTCATGAAAATGGGCAAGCATTTATTTAATTCATCTCCATCATCTCTCAGGTAGCCATGTCTCCCAGGTTTAAAGACAAACACTAAAACCAGAAACTTGATCCATCTTCTATTTACAAGCGAGATGTCCCTCACTAATGGGTAAAAACTTGTGGAGCTATACATTATGTTTGGTTTGGTTTTTAAATACTGTTAGTCAGTAGAAGTATGAATCAATAAAATAATGATTTAAACATTTTACAACCCTGAGTTGAAGGCCCAAGAGTGAAAAAAGTTTGACATTATTAATGTTCTTGAGTGCCTCACTGTAAGTTGCATATTGTTTTATCATATTCTCAGAGGCATATTTACTTACATACTCTGCAAGTAATAATAAAACCCAAAACTGTCAACACAACACTATCTTTGCACAAATAGAAACAGCCCTGCACAATAATGTATCTCTCAAAATTATTTTTTTTAAAAAAAAAAGGTACCCAACCCCACTGATGGTCACACCATTGGTTGTTACAATGCAAAGAAATAGGCAAAAAATTAAATATATTTACAAAAAATGCTCTTCCTTTTTTTTTTGTATTTTGTATCTTTTCCGCTTAGAGGTAAACTTGGTCTGTCACTCACTTGGCTAAAACTGACTGAAATTGTCAAAGGGAAGCATTCTCTTTTAAACTGCATGCCCTGAGCTCTACCGCTCCTCTCTTCAGTAAATAGAAAATAGCTACTTACATGCTTAAGAGACCAAACAGGGCAAAGCAAAAACATACAGATGGACTGCGTTGTTGAGATACAAACTAATTTCCCAGTCTGAATTCCACTTAAAGGACTCTTTCAGAAGTCCATAATTTAAGATTTGGTTGGGAATACAAGGTGGTCAACAGTAAGTTTTGATGTGTGCAGCAATACGAATACGGCCATCTAAGAAGTATCTGAGCTATGTAAATAGGACAGGTAATAATTCAGGCAGGCATGAAAATACAAAACAATAATCACCACACCTTTATCCAGAAAAATAAGTTAGTCTGAGATAATACACTGAACAAATAAACAAGCTCACACAACTAATGCCTTTAGTAAGGGTAAGGTACTGTCCAGTGGACTAGCATTTTAAACTCCTCCAGAAAAGATGCTGTCCTTTCAACTGCTCCTCTTAGAATGCTGACCTCCCAATTGTGTGTTAAATCTGTTGAATCTCGCCCCCCCCCCCCCCCCCCAAAAAAAAAAAAAATGTAATGTTAAAAATTCAGTAGAACTTTGCCTTGGGCTGTAGGATGTTTTAGTCCCACTTTCCAGAAACATTCAAACCAAACCCAAAGTTGGTGTAATTTGGTTTTGCTTTTCTTGAATGAAGCACTTCAGCAACACAAACCAACCCCTTAACTAAATACAGTAAAGCTAATACAAAACATTACGCTTAGCTTATCAACATAAGCAGAAAGCAGTAAACACACTTGAATATATTCCTTAGTGTCGCACAAAATGTAGCTGTGCATAGCAATGCAAATTTAAGCAGAAGTGAGAAGCCACAGCAAATCTCAGCCTTGAATTTCCTGCCTTTTGTAAAGCCCGTTTTCCTTCTTTTGCTGAAATACATACTTTATAAGATATCACACTGCAACACCTTTAGACCACCATGTCAGCTTTTGGTATGTTTGTCCCAGATAATAAGGAGAATCTGTTGACATCATGTCACATTATGACAGACTGTTAAGCAGGTAAGATAGTTTAATCTTCCACAGAAAGGAAGTTCGTAAGTTTTAGAAGGAAAAAATACAAGGTGTATCATTGCTATGAATTAAGTAATAGAAAAAAACTGTCCCAAATTTTAGAATTCTGAATAGCAGCCTAATACTGTAAATTTATTGAGAAGAAAATCATTTTGCAAAACTGGAATACAATTGATTTACCAAGAATTTTTTAGCATTTAAAAATCATTTAATAACAGGCCTGACCATAAAATAGTGGCACAAGAGAAATGTAGGTTGCAAATTTGACGTGGAATGCATAGAATCTTTGGGGCGGACCAGCCACAGTAAATACAACAGTCATAATCATGAGTGTAAATTCACTTTTATAACCGGCTTTTTCTTCTAGAAGGTCAGAGGATGTATATAAATATTATAGAGAAAATTCTTAAAAAACATTGGTTTATTTTTCAGAAATGCTGGAAGAGGTTTCAGCTCAGTCAAAAATGAGTAGGTTTGGTGGGCCAAAATTGCCCTTTCTGGTTCTTAAAGTTTTCTATGCTTGTTATGAAAAAAAAAAAACCACCCCAAAAAACCCCACCAAAACCAAACAACATTAATGATTAGGTGGTAGAAAATGGTGAAAAACATCAGCTAAGAAGCTAATTCTCAACAGAGGACGTGGTGTTTCAAAACACAGTGCTTAAAAGCATTAATCTTGAGGAAGTTGAGCTAGGACGAACTTCCACCATTTTTGCTATCTTGAAAAAAAAAATTAATCCCGTTAGCCACAAACCCTCAGTTCATTACCAAGCGGTTACCAGTAAGTTTGACATCTGCCTATGAGGATCTATGGATGTATAGTTTGGTGGGATTTAATTTAGAAAGCAGCACACAAGAGGAATTTTAAGGAAAAGAGGACTTACAGTACATTGCCTTGGGCCTCTGTCTTCACTGAAGGTGGGCAACAAGTTCCTAGATTGCATAATGCTGCTATATTTAGTTTTAGTTGAAGAGAAATACAAACCTGAAAAAGCAACAGCTACTCACTGATTAAAACAGATACATTTGGCATTCCAGCCCATTATCCCTGCACTAAACTTGTCACTTCCCCCTCATTGCCTCCCAGGATTATGAAACAGTGACATGCTTACAATTCAAATTTTCCTATCATACAACTGTAAAACTTAGATTTGCCAAAAGTATGACTACAATGCCTAGAAATCATCCCATAATTTTATGTGCATTACATTTATGGGAGAGATTCACATGGTACATACAGTCCTATCAGCATGTTCTTAACAATGCAACTGAAACACCATGTTCTCATTCAAACTTCTGTTCTCACTCTTACACCAACCAGTCAGAAACACCACATCTATGATTTCACTTAATTCCCCTCTCCTAACAACTCCAGGAATTCTGAAAAGCAATCCAAAGAGCAGCATCTGATATGATCCCCAACTTAAAATCATACCATGAAAAGCCACTAAAATTGGCTCTCCTACCCAAAAAGAAAAGATGCTTGGCTGACTTTAGATACTTGACTTCCTCTCTGCTGCCAGACCTCTTATTCTCTTGTGACTCTCTATTCCCAGACTGGCGGGTCCCTACATGTAAGGGGCTCCCTTTCTAACCCATTTCATACCTCATTCCAACTGAACTAAAGAAAACCTGTGGAGCAGGAATATGGTATCCCAACATCCTTGTCCAAAAAGCTTAAGAGAAACTGTGAAAAGGGAAACACAGGATTTTAAAAAAGGAAAGGAAAAATAAAACCAAAACCAAAAAAACCACCCAAAACCCAACTAAAATAAATTACATAAAGTTCTGAAATCAACATCACTTTTGAGGCAACCTTTCCAAAGACCTCTTGAGTTCCTTTCTTCTCTGAAGCACCTTTTAAGTTGTATGGTTGTAAGAATAACTTTAACTATAGAAGTATATGCATCTTTTAAGAATCACATTTTGATGATTATAAAAATTTATCTATTGTACAACATAGGTCCAGCTACACTGAAAAAATTACACCGCTTATTGAAATACATTTCATTTTAGAAACAGACTACTAAATAGGTCTATACAAAAAACTCTAAAATAATTTCTGTAGTAAAATAAAGAGTGTGTTAGGAGAGCTACACAAACAAGAAATTTTTTTGTCTTCCTTTATAATGCTCAAATATACTGTGATACGT
Organism: Falco punctatus; assembly: GCF_963210335.1. Taxonomy (NCBI): domain Eukaryota; kingdom Metazoa; phylum Chordata; class Aves; order Falconiformes; family Falconidae; genus Falco; species Falco punctatus. The sequence goes on along the minus strand of NC_137599.1, from coordinate 6,593,351 downwards.
GGCTGGCTCACTCCACAGCCAGCACCAAAAGCTGAAAAGAATCCATTACCATACACAGTGATACAATTAATGCTCTGTATTATTAATCTCACAGCCTTTCCGATTAGTACAAAGGAAACCAGGCCTATCTCCTCTTTGAGGAGAAGTCCAGGATATAAAAGCAAGCATACCTCATCAGCTGATATGAAATTATAAAATTCCACAAGTCTCAGTATCTGAAATTTATAAAAGCCACCAGTAAAATGCAAGCAAATTGGGTTTAAGTCCTGCTGGTTCCCAGGTTCAAATGAGCACTGCTGATCCAAAACAGAATTTGCTTGTTTGTTAACTGATTCAAGGGAAAAATTAGGACCATCTGCTGGGGCTAAGAGAAAGACAAAAGATCCTCACCAACTAACCCTCTGTACTTCCATGAGGGCATGTTTCCATGTGCATAAAATGGGAAAATAGCTGGCAGGAAGCAAAGATGTTAGTGGTGCTGTGCTGAACTGTTTTTTTCTGCCAGGTGTCGCAGAAAGTTGTCCTCACCCTGGCCTCTGTGATTTAAAGGCTCACTCTTAAAAAGAGCTGGAGGAGGGGGTAAATGAGGAACCGGTGGGACCGGGAGATGATGTGCATGGTGAGGATGAGGATGTAGGTGAAGGTGTGAGTATGGGTGGGGAATGGGCCGTGGAGGAAGTGTGCTCACTGGATTCAGGTTGATAGGTGGAGCTGGGGTGGTGGGTGTGTTCACTACAGCAGGGACTGTGGTGGCAGGAGAAGTCGTGGACAGTGGGATCTGGACAGCAGTTGACACATTGACAGGGCTGGTAACACGGAAGCACTTCTCCTTGTGTGCCTTGAGCATGTTGGAGAAGCGAAATCGCTGGCCACACACATCACACGGGTAGGGCTTCTCGCCTGTGTGAGTTCTGCGATGTCTTTTCATGTTTGGGCGGCTGGTGAAGCTCTTCCCACAGATTTCACAGATGAAGGGCTTCTCTCCTGCCAAACACAGATATGTCAATCAGTTTGGCACAGAACAACTGCTAATACTTACTTCGGCATACTTATGCAAACAAACTGCATCCTACAAAAGCTACTGTGACTGCTACCTTCAGCAAATAAAATACAGCTGTTCCACAGAAGTCCTCAGTCTTTACAAAATGCTTTCTTGCCTTTGGATTTTGATGCACAAGACAATCTTTTGTAAGGCTTTGGCAAGGAGTTCCTTCAGATCAAAATAACAAGGAAGTAAGCCTAACCTCTCATTTTCCCGCACAGTGAATCACAGGACTACATATAGTTAGATTTAACAATAAGGTAAGTAATGTAATAACCTTTCCTGTTGGATTTTCTAGGTAGGATCACAGTTTTGATCCCAAATTCGAAGGAAGGGAACAAAGCTGGAAGTACACGAAAGTTTTTGTCCTGGAGGTATTTGTTCGTTTCTTTGGTAAGTTCTTACCAGTGTGTGTTTTCATGTGCTCATCAAAGTACTGCTTCATGTTGAAGTCTTTGCCACACCACTGGCACATGAACTGTTTGTGCCCAATGTGGATGCTCATGTGGGAACGCAGCTGGTACTTGTACTGAAACCTCTCATCACAGTTCTGCAACATAAAAACAGCAATCCATGATACTCGGGCATCACACATCTGGAATCAAGGCAGTCATGAGACAGCACTCCAATGTACTATGTGAAGGAGGGGTAAAGAATACCTGAATTAGAACACACAGAGACCCTCACACAAATGCAGAATTTGAATTATTTGGTGAGAGCTGAATTTGGCCTGTACTAAAAGGTCTGCTGGCACAGAAGCCTCGGCAAGGAGCATGGAACAGCCACAGCCTTCAGTTGACACATCTGTTGGCAAAAGCCCGGCAGAGACACGGTTATGCCAACACAAAAGTTCTGTTGGCTTAAGTTATCATTTGGAGGTTTTGCAGCTTTGCCAGCGATCTCTCCTGGACCACGGCATGCCTCCACCACTAGAGGACTCCACTCACACAGCAAAACCAACCACAGCTCTATGGCAGGCTTGTTTTTAAGCAAGCCAGTCTGCTTTCCAGCTATGATTTATTAGTATGAGGTAATTTCTTTCTCTACAAGTCTTATCCCCAACACTACTCTGGCTGCACTACTGCCATTACTACTATGTGTCTGGCCAGAGCTGTGCCCCACTTCATGGACAGGCTGAGCCACAGACCTGCCCTGGAAACAGGAAGGCTCTGCACCCCCTCTGCCTCCATCATGTGATACCCACAAGCATCCCTATCAGATGACTGAGACATCATCTGCCCCAGATGTATGACCGGGTAAGTCTGTCCCGTACAGTCTCCTTCCTGAGGGCAGACGTAAAATTACAATCACAATCACACCAGAGTGATACTCTCCTCCATTCCCACACACAGATGGTTTAAAAAAATGCAAATTCAGAGCACTGTCTTAGATCTCAAGGCGATAATAGTTTGCAGCAAGGACAACAGTTTTTCCCACAAGTGAAAATCAAGCAGTAATTTGTTTATTTTCACTGTCACCACTTTTATCTGTTTCAAGTTACTGAGCAGGACAGGAAGGATTAACATAATTTGCATTAGGCTTTGCTATGAGCACTGACTGAAAACTAGATTCAAATCCTGCTGTAGTGTGTACTCATTGAGAAAAATACAACAGCCAGCAGTAAAAGCAACCAAATACATTTCTATCTGAACTGCTGCTAGCTGCACTCCTGCTGTGCTCTCCACACAAAGAAGAATTTTCCCCAAATGTTTCTGAAACTGCACCTCATTTACAAGTCAGTCAATTCAGTTTCCACCTACATTCCCTGCTGACAGTGTTACTAATTTTGTATCTTGTGCTACCATATCTAAACATATTAACAGTTGCCACCTCACCTCACATCTGAAAGGTTTCTCTCCAGAATGCTGTAGGGAATGTACTTTGAGAGACATACTGCGTTTGAATGATTTTCCACAGGTTTCACATGTAAATGGCATGTCCTTTGTGTGTGCTGCAACACAACAGTACATTAGAGAAGGTCATTCAAATGCAAACAGTTCAACCAATTTTCCCCTGCAACTCTGAGCAGGAAAATGATTACTACTGAACAGCTTATAAGTATATACATATATGTACATATATGCATATTTTGCTTACTGCCCAGCACTACAGACAAACTTTTTGCTAAGGATAAAGCTCAGACAACTGAATTTGCCTAATCATTTTCCTGCTCAAAATACCAATTATGAGTTAAGAACCACAAAGGCACATTATGAAGCAGAGCCAACAGAAGCACCGATCACTAACTCACCAACCATATGTTTCCGCACGTGGGCCATGGTGTAGAACTTTTTTTCACAAATCTCACAAGAGAATTTCTTTTCTGCGTATCCGTGGACAATCTTGATATGTTCATGGAGGGACCAGAGTTTCTTGAATGATTTATTACAGGAAACACACTGAATGAATGGGATAAATAGAAAGAAGTTTAAATTAGAAAGATTCAGTGATTCAAGTTAGTGGAGTTAAGCCAGGTATCTTCCTCTTGCATGACAAAAAAGAAGCCCAAAACAAGTCAAAACGCTGTATACTGTACTTCAGCTTACATTCACTCTTTCACAAGTGAAACAATTACACTAAGAAAACCCAGATCAAGCAAGATTAGAGAGGATGTTAATACACTGTATTTTGGTGCCACCTGAAGAGCACCACAGCCACTGAACTAACTTATTTCCAAAACACAGCAGCATACATACATAGCTGGACGCAGCCCTCAAGGAGCTAACACAAAGAAGACAGGTTCACAGGCACTGATGCTGCTGGTGTGGGAAGTCAACAGAGGTGGTGGAGGCCAACACCACCAAGTTGCCCTAAACCCATCTGCACATCCAGCCCTGTCTTTCACAGGAGCACTGTGACTACTCAAACTCCAGGTCTAACAGCCCATGAGCTATTCGAAGCTCTCTCATCCTTTTAGCTCTACACAGAAGACAGCTTCCGTCTTGCAGCTCTTGATCATGCGGAGAGTCTGGTACCCAGCTCATACAGCAAAGCAAGTTGTCACCTCCGTCTTTTGTGTTCTGACTCTTCAATTATACGTATCAGTAGCACTGTAGGTCTAAAATGACAACATGCAAACAATGTTTTAAACTCTCCCAACTACAGTGAGATGTCCAGAAGTCAGCGATGAGCAGAATCCACAGCCCTTCACACATGTCTTTCCTCCCCCAGTAGTTAGGTCTTGCTACAGACTTGATTAAAAAAATCCTTGAAAAACTTTGAAAATTCCAGAACCTGACAACAGACACATATGTGAGGATACCAAGTCATTTTCATCTTTGCAGTGAAGAGGAAGGAATTGTGGCTTGTGAATTTTGTTAGCTGTTGGGGTTTCTGGTACATCTCCATTTTTCTGCCTATTGATTACCCTCCTTCGCTCAAAGGACTGTAAGCTGTTCACTGCAGAACTAGCAAATACTTCTGCCAAGATGGAGTTGTTCTCTGCACAGACAAATTACGCTGCTTCCACAGTGCTTGAATCTCTGCAGGCTTGGAAACTGGTACACTGCCCACCATGCTGACTCCAAGGAGAGCCCCTGCCTCCAGAAGTACCTACTTGAAGGCATGTGAGGAACAAACTATAGCCCTCGGGGGGCAGGGGGGGAACCCTAGAGAGTAAAGCAATGCTATGAAATTATCAAAAATCCTTTGATTTAAGGTTAAGCAAGTCCTTTAAGTGGTCAGCCTACAATTTAACTGACAATCAGAAGCAAGTAATTTAGAAAACTACTACTGAGAGCTACTAAAGAGAGAATCTACGGTGACAGAAATTCTGTGAAGGTGCTAACTTTGAAAGTATGAAAAAGAGAAAATTACCTGGAAAACCAGATATATTCCATCACTTAGATGAAAAATATAGAGAAGCCAGCCATGTTCAAGTACCACTTGCATAATGAAACCATTTTTTTCCCTAGACAAAGCTCCTTATCCCCCTTGATATATTCAACCCTACATTAATGTAAAACTTCCATATCCCCTTACTCCTTTTGCCAAGTGTAATAATAATAATAAAAAAAAATTAGCAGGCTGTGGTGAAACATTCCAAACGTCAGGACAGACGAAAATAATTGTTGAATAGATGCTTATACAGAAAACTTGAAGATGACTAGCAGTGCTTCTGGCACTAGAAATATTTGAGCAAGTTTCTGGACCTAATTCTTCTCATACTGGATATAATAAACCACAATTTCTACAAGCTCTTTTTCTATCACTTTTGGACAGAGGAATGTAACCCCTTAGAAGCAGGTGTGTGCATGGATTACAGTATACTTTTCCATTCCATACCACACATTCAAACTGTTCATGAATTCATGTTTAAAGTCGCAACGGTTTATGCTGTGAATGAGCCACCTGGATGACAGGACGTTCCTTAGATTTACATTTAAATGTTCTCTCCTACACTAAACTTGTGAAGCTTTTATTTCAAAAACTGTCATGTTTATGTATTTTAATAACTATGCTCAAGACTCATTATCTTATATTATACTCCTTCCTTCAGTCTTCCTCCTATGAGCTGAAACATAAGGAAAAATAGCATAGTGTTATACAGAGCTGCATTTGAGTCTTACAGGAAAATGAAATTGCAATAAATATTTCAACTTGTCCCACACACAGTGGGAACTGAATACCAATTCAGTTTAGCATTTAAACAAATAAACAAAAGATCTTAAATCTTTCTGGAAAACTCACTGGACAGAAAAAAACTTGTGGCCCTACAAACTCTCAACATTTCAGCTGCACAAAAGCTGAACCTAAGCTGCTTCATGCTGGCAGTGGGATTATTTCAGAAGTAGGTGGCAATGCTGTGCCTAGTTTAACAAGGCAAAAAAAAGCACATTCAAATCGTCAGATAAAACAACAGTGCCCCCAGTTACATGAGAACATAGATGCCTACGAGCAAAATACAAACCACAGATGAATCAGAAACTCTGAAAGGCTTTCCACAACTTAAACTTTAAAATGGTTCTATTACAACACAGGCTTCCATTGTTGTATAAAATTAAAAGCTCTAAATCTTCTGGTGAGAAACACCAGAGATCTTTATATTATCAGTGAGATTTACTCAGCTTTAAACAGTGGGAAAAGGGTAGACTCACAAACAGAGTTAGTCTCTGAATTCATATGCTTCCATATGCTTCCATATGCATACATGAATGCTTACTGAAAATTACCTGTATATAAATACCTCCGTAGGATTTTAAAAACTAACTTCACTTTAAACTTTAACACAACTTCAAATCTTGACTTCACTAGTTTCTTTCTCACCTGCTTGCCTCTCTGGTATTTTACAAATTTTTGATTCCAATACCAGCAAAGTGCCATAGTTCTGTTCTCCCTGGAAACCTTACCTGGACATGCTCTGTGACTGAGTTTGAACTTTAAGCTTTAAAGGTAGCGATAGCTGCAGGTGCTCAGCACCTGAAGAAGGATGGTTTGACCTGTCAAAGTACTTCACTGCAGATGTGCTTGTTTGCAGGCCAGTTACTCTTGAGTCTGACATTTGTTAAAGTAGCTTTGTGTTTTCCCCAACTCATAGTTTAATACTACAGTAACTCTGCTAAAGCATATGTCAGTTGTACACTCTGTTCCCTGCAATTTAATTCTGTTGGAAGACACCGAAGTGTTGATACGTAGAGACAAGGTCTCGGTCAGAACCTGATCTGCATAAAAGATTTCCCCCTCTGAAGTGTCCACTAGCTGTATCCAGGGCACGACAGAAGGTATGGAAATCTGGCAAGCAGGTGAGCAAACCTACCTGGATATTTTTTTCACAGTCTGTTTGCTGGTGAAGGGACAGCTCACTTTCTAGAACAAATTTCTTCCCACATTTGTCGCAGATCTGCATGCGCCTGTGAGTGACGTTCATGTGCTTCTCCAGGTACCAGCGTGTGTTAAACACCCTGGGGCACTTCTCACAGGTTAAAGTCTCCTTCTCTTCACACTTTGATTTCTGCACAGGTGCCTTGGGCTCCTTTGCAGTTTTCTTCTTACGCTTGGGGGGCTCCAAACTCTTTCTACGACCCCTTGTAGTTCTGGGTGATGGGGAAGTTGTGGCTGCTGCAGCAGATGCAGCTCTCCTTGTTCTCCTTTGTGCAACACTAACTTTTTCCACACTTTTCTCTTTTTTCTTCTGCCTCTCATTTTCCTCATCATCATTACTGTCTTCAGTGGCCTCTTCCCCACTGTCACCCTCCTCTTCCTCACTGCTGGTCTTAAGAACAGCAGTCTCTTTGGACTGGGAGGGGACACCCTTCTCCCCTTTTGATACATTTAATGTTTGGTTGTTAAGGTTTACCTCTACTATAATCTGCTCCCTTTTGTAAGTCACTTCATCTTCCTCCTCTTCTTCCTCCTCAGAGTCGTCAGAGTTTTCTCTATCTTCCTTCACAGCCCGGACCTCTCCTACCGATCTGTTCTCCCTGAAATACGGCTGCTCCTCTCTTTCATGGAGATGTGGTTTACTCATTTTGCTGTCCACCAACACAGAGTAAGGACTTCCTGACTCTCTCTTGTATACCTTGGTGGACAGATCAAGTTCCTGGCTGGCACCATGATAAAATGTAGGTGGCACTTGACCACGGCGACTGTCCTCTTGCGCCATCCCTGCTACATGTGCAGCACAGTTTTCAACCAACTGTTGGCAAGAATTGGCTGTTTGACTCATTTGGGGGGCCCTGACTCATTGAGCACCTTTAATCCCAGAAAACCAAGTAAGCAGCTTTAAATCAGGATGGACTTTCAAGACTGACGCCTGTGCCATCTACACAGAATGAACAAAGTAAGACTCTCTGCTGGTGTTTAGCACTGATGCGGACGTCACAGAATTCTGGTATTATGGCAAGAGCAGAGCAGTAGTTATTATTCTTCTGGGAAAAGTTGCCAACAAACTGCTGAACATTTTATCTACAAAAGACAACAGAGAAAACAAAAATCAATTAAGAAAATCACTAGAATTGACAACAAATTCTGCATGTGTACAGCTGAGGTAAAGCACAGGGTGCATCACCTATGAGGTATATCTGCTAGGGTGGGACTGTCCTATAGCACTGTCTCAAGCAAAACCAGCAGTTAGGTACAAATACATGTACCTTTTGTAGGGATCAGAACTGGTACTAGACTCCTGAGATATGGAAATCCAGGTAATGGATATCCTCCACCCACCAAAGATCACTGCCACCAGCCTTGGTGCTGGGCCAAGATACTGATCTGTGCTTCTCTTGGACTCTTTGGAGCACCAACAGCCACAAAACTCTGCTCTACTCCCATAGGCATCTCCATCAAACAAGGTGCACACCTACACAGAAATAGCTCTTCTCTATCTCCCAAAGGGAGCCCATCCTTACTCAGAAAGGGGACATATACCGAACAACATTCCATTAATGTAGATATGCATGAATAATTTCAATGGAGACATTTTCAACGTCCAGTACTAAATCAGATTAAGAACACCATGTCCCCTGCCTGTTTCCACCTCAGAGATCCCTCATACAGCCTCTTGGTTTAAGGCACTTATTCTTTTGTCTCATTCTCCCTTCCCCCAGCTACTTATTCCTCTATGCAGTAGCCAAACAATCTAACGTTTGCCCATCTAAATTTCATTTGCAGTTATCCAAGTTGGAATTTGACCAGGTCGCTGTTACTTCCTCTTGCAAAAAATGCCACATGATCCCTAATGAATACAAGCAATCAATCTCTCACATCTATTTTTCACCAGGACAATTACCTTTTGGTAGCACAGTATTGCAACATCAAGCCAAGATTTTTGGCTGTGCAGATCAAATCAGTAATACATTGGATCCCACTCAAACAGCATATTCAGAGCTAAACCTGTGACTAGAGGGTGCAGAAAAGAATGAAGGACAGAACCTAAGAGACATCCCATGACTAGAGGACAGAGAAGGGTCCTAACAGAAAATGGATGGATCAAGCAGCTATATACAAAGAAAACTGGATTCCCACTATTGGAATCTGAACAATTCCTTGAGGCTATAAGCTTGGGCTAAGTCCAGCAGACAGGTATAAAACACTTGGATTTTGCAGAACCTGGTAGCCATTTTTGTTATTCATATTCTTGGAGCAACAATAAAAAAAACACCAACCTAAAGCAGTACTACAGACATGGATTATTATTACAAATTTCCTTCCATATCGTACCGAACTAAAATACTCTCCACACCACAAATGCTGTAACTTCCATCAAAGTGTGTTTTGAAACAATTTAATTGTAATAGTTTCTATTTTCTCTTCCACCAGAAATTTCCCCCTTCAAAGTGAATTTAACTGAACAGAAGATGAACCTACCAATGGTCTCAGAGGCCTGAATAATAAAGATGACTTAACTGTGCCCTACAATCTTTGTGAAGTGACACACTGGGGAAAGCAACAGACCGATAACCAGTCATCTGATTACCAGCTTAAAGTTAATTAAAACAGATTCTTGAACAGGTCTCCAGTTCTTTCCAAATACACTCAAAAAGCGCCCTGAAAGTGCCTGACAGTGTGACCTGCAGACAGACTCACAGCACTGCAACAGCAGGGTCTATTCCCACTGCTGCACACTCACTCCATCCACAGCAGGGTCCCATTTCTCCAGCTCCAGAGGTTAGGCAGGAAGAGCAGTGCCAAGACCCAGCTGGGCTGGGAGATAAGTGGAGATGGGCTGTTAACATTGGCTTGTGATCACAGTAATATTCAGATTGAAAAAAAATGTATATTATAAAATAAACTGGTTGTGATTGCAAGCCAAACAACTCGGTACCCAGGAAGGCCCTTAGGAAGCAGTAGGCATGATGAAATCCAGTTTAGCTTTCCTTCAACAAAATTTATTTAAATATTCAGCTCAGAAAAATCACTATGTCATGTAGAAAATGATACCCGATTATTTCCTCAGCATATTAAACATCTCTCACAAGTCACACGAGTAAATCAGGAAGGCTATCAGAATGCTGCGGCTAGATAGCCAGAAAAAGCAAAACTTGTCAGAAAAAGGGGGCTTTACCTCCACCCACCATTTACTGAATTTCAAAATATTCTCTACATACCCTGTCATCATTTCACCTGTAGTCATTTAAGAAATATTCTGTATAATAAACCACTTTGTATGAACACACTACCACTTCAAATAAAAACAACAAAGGGGCTTATTCTCAGTTATCAAAGCTATTTGGTCTTAAAACCACTTCACTCCGCAGAATCAGTAACCTACTTTCACTTTGAATACACTGCCTGCTACCCTCAAGGGACCGACAACTTTCGAACAACGTTATTTAACAGTCAAACAGCTGGTAAAGCAAAGCCCTCCTTATACATTTAGTACAAACACACTATTAGACTACTAACAGTTCTGAGAGACAGCAGTTTAATGCTGCCCAAAATATTTTAGTGCAAGATTTTTTTTCCTTACATTTCTAAACCCAAACGTAAGAAAGCAGCATATGGATGGTTTTATTTTTGCCACCCCCCACCCCCTATTTTTTTAAAGGTGAATTCACTTTTTTCAAAGTTGCTAAACAGCCTGGGCTCACAGAATTTCAGCCATACTACAAAACTAAGAAATACAGGTTCTGATTAAAATGTAAAAAGGATACACAATTTCAAAGCAATTTTTGAGGACGCTTATCAAGACATAAACCTTAGGAATAACTATTATGAGCACAGAATGAACCTGAGGTATATGCAACACTTAGAAATCAAAGATCATACAAGAAAAGTTTGCAAGCCTACAAATATTGAAGGCTCAAACCCAGAAAAAAGTACAAACTTGCAGACAAATGTGTTGGCAAAGGAAGCATGCGTATGTGGGAGCAACACTTCATACAATGCTTTCGCTACTTCTGAAGAAAAACCGCATTTCTTCACATTAACTGTACTAAAAATAGAACAACTTAAGAGCAGAGAGTGTTAGCACAATTACCTGCCCCAACTTTGACTCAACAGATGCCTTGAAATCAGCACAGACCAAGTGCAATATACTCAGAAGTTAACGACTTTAAACAACATGTCCTCAGTTTGCCCTCAGAGAGGGACCAGATTGACAGTCTTGCTATCTCCTATTTTCGTGCCAAGGACATACAACTGGACTTCTCACAAGCATCCACCAGACACCAACACTGATGTAAAGAAAAACACTGCTTCTTCCAGCTTTTGCAGTAAATGAAATGGTTGCACAGTCATTTCTGCATATCAAGGTTCCCTATGAGCTCCTGACCCCTGCATGGCCTACAGCTGTGTGCCTGCTATCACCGACAGCCTGCCAGCTCCGCAGCTGTGCATTTAACTACTCTTCCTTTACGCCTGGATGTTTCCAGTGGCTCCCATAAAAGCACAGAAGAGGCACTCTGGGGCCCTCCACAACCAGCGATGACCCTGCCACTCCTGGTCAATGTGACAGTGGCCTAATTTTTTTTATTTTTAACCAGTTTAAATGCTGCCCATATAAAAGTTATATTAGCTCTGAAAAATTGTCAGACGCTGGTCTAATTCACATCTCACTGTAGGTTGGCAAGTCCAGAAGCACTGCAGGCACAACAGTGATTTGTCTACTGACACAAAGATGGCATTGAATCAATTTTTTACTTCATTACCATCTGGAAGTTCCCTTACTCTTCCCAGATAGTCGTAAGGACCAGAAAATTCCTTTTAAAAACACACCCATGCTTCAATTCACAAATCAGAGGCATCTGCTTGAGTAAGTTTTACACACACTGTAAAGAAAAAGAGAAGGAAGGCTAAAACCTTGGGGCTTTCCTGCAGCTCACCTACTTCTTACATGAAAAGTTAATATTATGAAAGAAGATATTGCATTGCAATTGCCAATGTCCAACATTAAAAATGTATTAATTTATTAGCCATCCACTATTTTCTTGCTTTCCTATAAGACAGCCTTTCAAGACAGGCACAGAATATAATTTTTCCTAGCCATCTGTACTAGATTTCACTTCCAACTTGGTACAGTAAGAAGTGCTCTCAACCTTAACATATCTCACAAGACACCAAAACAAAATTATTTATCCAAAAGTACACAGCACCTAACACACAGAGGAATAATCTAAGCCACGGCTAACTGCAGCACTGAAATACCACACACCTTATACAAGCATCACAGAGTATTTGTACTTCCTTTACAACACAAGACCTCTTAACTTCACAGCAGACAACCCTCAAAACTTCTTCTTCCTCTCTTCAATTTAAGAGCAGACAGATCACAGTTTAACAGCAGCTCTTAAATGGACACAGTCAAGAGGCACTGCAAGGTATAAACAGGTTTTCCACTCTGCCATGTAGGTGTATCGACTGCTATACATAAAATCATATTCCAAAACAAAGCTTGAGCATCTTGACATTTGAAATTTTCTTTTCCATAAAACAAGACTTTGGCTCAGACTACAGTTAGAAAAAGTTAACAAAAAAATAACTGTTATAATTAAAGGCAATGTCAGCAATGTCATTTTGCATATGCATTAACAATCTAAAGTTTTTAAGGATTCTGTACACCTTTTGGTTGGAAGCTACAGTCCAACAGCTCCACTAAGTCCTGGGGCAATCAGATTTGCACACAGTTTACAAGTGGTGAAACAACCATGTGCATAAATACTTAATTTACGTTATTTAAGATAATGTCCCAATTTCAAATTAGTCAAGTAGTTCTGGAAGAAACTACACTCAGAACAGGAGTAAGGGCAATGGTTGCTGGTTGAGGGGATTAATTAGATACAGTTCCAACATTACACCAAACCTGGGACATGTTAAGAGTCTGGCTACCACCCAAATTTCTAACCAAAACTGGAACACCAGCTTCCCTTCTTCCTCTCTACTCATCAGGTAGAAACTTCTAGTACAGCTAAAACCTACATGAATTCATAGCCCAAGTGTAGCTCAACCTTTTCCAAGGGAGAAGTTATCATTAAGTTAAACACATCTACACCCACTAGTCACATTATTTGGATACATAAGTAGTATTACTACATAAGTAGGACTATGACAAATTTGCATGTGTTTATTTTGAAAGGCTGATAAAAGACAATGCATCGTTCTGGTAAGGATAAATGCAGAGGTAAGTAAGAGTGTGATTTTTTACTTTGCTTCTGTTTAATATTAATCAGTGTTACCCATCAATGAATTTCAAGTCATCAATTTCATCAGCAAACAGGACAGAAATACAAGAAAATGCATCAGGAAAACATAATTTGCATTGCAGATACAACTTAGCTTGAAGTATACTGCCCAACAGACAGTTCTGCTGTATTTTTCGTAAAAATAAGAAAACATTAATGCTTTCTCACTACAACTCTGCTCCATGAAATCCTTACATAAAGTGAATTCTGAAAAGCATATTACCAAAAAATAACCAGAGACCAAAACGTGAAAAAACAGTGTTTAACGAAAACGGTCCAGTCACCTACAGTTCAACACATTAGCAGTATTTCAGAGCACATGAAAAAAAGTTTCAATATACTCGCACAGTCTGAAGAACAGGTGCATGAAACAGAATAGTGCACAGACACAGCAATTCCCAGTTAGTGGGAAAACACATCTGGTACAAGTTACATCATGTCAGCGGATAGTAATCAGGACTATAACACAAGAGGGAATTATTTATATCATTGTACAATCACTCCTTTCTTGTGCATCTCAGCTGCTTTATATGCAAAAAACCTGAAAATATGTTCTTAAGTGGTAGGTTTTATCTCAAGACAGAGCCACAGTCAGCACATCCTCAGTTTTTGCATTTCTATGGGCAAGTACTCAAGCCTGCTTTTGTCCATGTAAATGCAAAATAAAGACTGACTGCTACTAACGATCTATTCTGTCATCTGCTAGACGTCAAGGGACAGCTTGCAACACCCACCTAAGAGATGGTATCTGTAATAGGTTCCCGCTTAGTAGAGCTACAAAGGGAAGGAGGGAAGAGTGATCCTGTCTCCTAGATCAGGAGAATTTTGGCAGCTGACACAGCCTTTGGGAATATGGTATAACAGAGCAAGAGGATGTTTGGAAACTGCATTCACGATTCTGGGACTCTTCTGTAAAAAACAGAAAAATAATAACTCTTCACTGCAAGTTCAAAATTCACTTGAAACACATCTTCCCATCAACTCATAAAAGATTGATGATTTTCCCATCAACTCATAAGACCTAAAATGGCGTGTGGCACTGTGGGGCTTGGGTTTTGGTGAAATTAAAGCTATGCCATATATTTGGGCATCTCTGTCTCAAATGGATTAGTCTTGGTACAACTAAGCAAACCAACATGCACATCATAAAAAAAATCAGCAACGCTGGCAGTAGCTGGAAGTACCGCAGCGAGTCCTGGCAGGGAAACAAAAGACTGGAGAGCAAATAAATACTGTCCAATTCTTGAAGTAAAGGTCTGGGCAGAAGTACGTTTAATGGGGCGGTATATGAAAGCCTGAAGATGCAATACAGCATCTAGCCTGTCCCATCTTCCAGTTATTAAAGGAACGGTCAAAAAAAAATAATCTATCATAGGTATCTTGCTACCTCAGCAGGCAACATATTTTCACTGTATGAAGCTGGCTATTTGCCTGTAAGTATTTAACAGTCTAATGGAAAATGAAGCAGAACATATTTCCAATTCCAGAAAAACGCCTTCTACTAATATCCTGCAGCTAAAACATATAAACTACAATAAAAAAACCTTCAGGCTTTTTCCATTTCTTAAGATTAATTATTTGGCTGTATCTAGAAATCTGGTTTGAAGGACAAAGGCTTTCAAACCAGTGATTTCCAGAACTGTGAATCTGGATTTTTCTCAAGCACTGTCTCCACAGAAGATAGTTTAAGAGGTTGCCATTTCAGAATTCAGCAGCATTATAATCCCTCATCTTTTGCAGTAAACTGAAGGCTTTCTATTGCCTGTGAACGAGTTTTAGATATGACAGCCATAAACCTCAACATTTCTCTTTTACAAGGCAACATCTTGAAAAGTTCTAGTACACCATGATATACTCTCGAAAGTCTAAGACCTTACTACTACCTTAAATATATAAAAATTAAACACTTGTGACTGAATTGGCAACTTCCTTGTATTCAAATCTATTGTTGTGTCCCATCTGTGTATTTCAAAGCAAGATGAAAACAAAACTAGGTAGTTGCCAGTCAACAGATGTACACGCCTTTCACATCTATTACTTTTCTGTAATTGGTTACTTGAAGACACATATACAAAACAAAAAGCTTTATATGACCACATTAACAGATTATCTGTCCCTTCAAATTCATATACTCATCAAAATATGTGCCAGACGTTCAAAACTACCCACTGCTATGATACTGTAGAGTAACTGTTCATCCCATTAAGCTACTTTGCTCCAAATCACTTTTTATTGCCTAGTTTTCTCTTTGTTTGGTGGCAAGATTCCTTTTTGCTTTAAAAACTCTTGCTTTCATCACTATCTGCTCAGGTATCTTCTTGAAGGCTAGTAAAAACTACACCAAGACTTTAAACCATCCATTTCTATTCACAGATACAAGTAAGTGCACTTCTTTTCAAACATCACTAACTTATTCTAAGATTGCAAGTAATTGCACTAACAACACAGGCTACACATAAAGCCGTATGAAAACAAAAAGGAAATCTATCATCAAGATCTGTACTTTTGTTTCCCAAAGTTAGCATTTTTCCTCCCAGAGATAAAGAGTGTAGAAAGATGCAATAGATATGCATCTGTGTCTTTGAATATGTAGATAGGGAACAGTTAAGAGAGCTCAAAAAATGCAAATGGTCTGTAAAGTTGACAGGTAGACTTCCACCTGGACATTTATTCTGGAGGAAAGGTGGTTTTCCTCAGACAGCACTAACTTGGCAAGAAATAATAAACTTTTATATCCAGAATAGATTTAACGTCCTCTCCTTGCAAACCCTAAGAGACCTCTGCAATACGCAGAATACAAGCAAAAATCAAGTTTTGGATTTTTTTACAGAAGGGTTCAGTTTAAGAAAACTCAGATAGGTTCACTTACTTGCTTACAGCTTTTTGTTGACCAGCCTGTACTACACATCGCAGCATGTAACGTGCTCCTGTACCGTTTTCTTTTACACTGTAATAACTGAATGTTTAAAATAATCTCATCTGAGCTTAGAGCACGATGTTACACACACACTTCACAGGGTCCCTCAAATTTACAATTACAATGTAATTGTAAAAAAGATTTTTAATTCATTTCCAGTCTACCAGTTTATCCTAAAAAAAAAAAAAACAACCAAAACCAAAACTCTGTTAAATATTTTGGAACTTTGCTGAGTGTGGTATGTAGTAGAAAAAAAGATCTAAATAGCAAAATCTTCTTTGACTTCACAAAGTGTGAATTTGACCTCTCCAAAATAGAGTTTGTTCTTTTCACATCATTGGAATGTGCTTACACATAGGTTTAAAATCCACTCCATTTTTCATTTAGAGCTCTTTACACACTAGATAATTTTGACTTTGAAACCAGCAACAAGTTTTTAAAAACCCTTCATAGCAACAAAATAGCTTCCAGCAGCTGCACAACTGCCCTCTGCGCAGTTGCAGATGCACTAGCTAGGAGCGTGACTCACCCACTCTTGTACTGGCAAATGCTGCGCTGATGGAGAATTAGTAAAAGGAGCTTTCCCTTCTTTTCCTTACCTGGGCTTCTCCTCCTATCTCCTTTCAAACTGCCCATAAAAACACATGTCCATTCCTGCAGAGTTTCAGTTTTACAACTTCTAGCAGCATTTTAACTACTGAATCGCCAGACACTACTTGGATCAAGCTCAGCTAATCATGGTTAATACAAAGCTGGTATGTGTGTTCGTGCAAGCACAAATCACCAGCATGCATTTAAGTAATCTAGTGTTGATAAAGTCTAATGTGCCAATACCAAAACTATATTATTGTGCGTTTCTTCTTGCACTGTGTCACAACACTCCTGTAAACCCTAAACATAGCCATTTGGTATGGTTATCTTCCACTACCAAATACTGTCTTGTTTTGAGCGACTGTATTTTCTGAAACATTAACACACTGAGTTTGTTTTCAATGCACAATGTAAACTTTTGGGAAGACAGACAGTCTTGCTTTTATAATACTTACATAATTTAACAGAGCACATTTAACAACACAAATTTATCAGCTTCCAATAAATGCTAACCAAATAACAATACTTCAACAGAACTCCTACTTGCACATATTCCACCTCTGCAAGTAGAAGCTACATTCAGCACTCTCCCTGAAGTTACCAGTCAGACATAGAGATATAAAGCTGTTCAGCAAGTCTATGCGTGATCAAAACAGACACTGTACCACAGCAGCAGTTCATTTCAACCTTCACATGGTTCTACAGTTGCAATTCTCAAGCATACACACTCTTCCCACTGATACAGCGGATTTTATTTCCAGTTTTTCCTCTAATTCATTATGCAGCTATTATCTCTGCTTTGTATTTAAAAATCCTTCTGGGCAAAGTAAGGACAATTATCAGGTAAAGCCAAAGTTACTTGTTCATTTTAATCTGATCTAAATCTGTGTGGCTGCCCAAGGAGGCAGCATACTTTTTCCCTGTTTATATGCCAACACCGGCATTCTCATGGGTTGCCAGGTGAGATGCCTTGGGAAATCAGTCTGCCCGGAAAATAACCATTCCTTGTGATAAATTTTCATCCGGATCAGTTCTCTGAACCAGCTCACCGTGCAACTTCATAAATACTTCTGTCCATTACAAGATCTTGCTTCCTGAAATAACCAATTTGTTCTACAGGTGCAATCTGGCTTTCACCTTCCACAAAATAGCAACATAAGAGAACCAGGAGCACAATAATGGATTTGTGGGGAAGAAAATCTGAGGATGACACTTAAGAATTTAACTTGAAAAAATAATGTATTTTCAAGAACATCTAACAAACAGGAAAATTTCTCAAATCACTTCAGCCTTTGCATAGCCCATGCTTTCATTTCAAAAGAAGTATCAAATTATTATGAAAATACTCTTAGATACAAGTTCTCTCTCCTTACTGAGTGTTTATAATTTAAACCCACAGATCTGTCTTTAGAAACAGCAGGATCAGAGTTACAGGATTCAAGTCAAACCTACATCTTGGCAAAGGTCTGAATGAAGTACCAGAAACCACCACAGGACCTACCCAGTGGCACATGAGTTCCAAATCTCAGCAATGAGATATTGGCTTTTCAGCAGCCAGCAAGTTTCAGTATGAGGGGGAGAACGCCTGGGGGAAAAAGAAGAAAAAAAAAAAAAACACAAAAACACCACACCCCAAACCCCAAAACTTATTTTCCCTCTTCACAAAAAGGAACAATGGCTACTTAACTTCCTAAGCAAGACAGGGAATAGCATCTCAGTAAGACTGGGGTTATTTGTGCAAAGGCTGGGTGAGAAGGGAAAAAGAATATCCACTGACAACAGGGATAACTGACTCCATCTTATTGTCTGAATTTAAAGTGCTTGGAGTGTGGGATAACATAAGTCAGTCATGCACAGGAGATACCACGTTAAATGATTTCATAGCACCACAAGTGGGCTAGGTAATTCATCAAAGATCAGTAGAAGGTGGGATCCTTCATCAAGAAATCTGCAGCTTAGAGAAAAAGCTATAAAAATCTGAGAGAGGGAAAAGAAAACAGAATAATTTAGGAAACAAATTTTTAAAAGGCAGTAGAAAACAAGTGTAATACAGTAAGGCGAGGGGACACCAAACCAGAAAACAGAAGTATTATAACAAATTTAGAAAGTACAATTGGAAGAAGAAAAGTGCAACCAGGTATGTGTTTAAAAAACCTGCCTGGCAAAAAGTTTCAATTACATTCAGGGAATAATTTTTCTCAGACCTTTAAACTGCAGTCCGCATGGCATTTCACTCTGACTAATAAGATTTTGTCCTGCAGCTAGTAAGTGTGAAATGAATGGTTCAAGACACACACATTACAATAAAGCAAAATAGAGATTCTCAGCAGCCATTTTTACTATTACATGACACAGGCGATCAAGATTTATTAGGGTATGTTTCTGTCCCTGCTAAAGACTTCTGAAGTCACAGCTGTATGTCACAACTTCTATTTTCTTAATGTCAAGCCTGCTGTTGTCACAGTATCCCAACATGTCCATCATAAAGTGACATGCAGTTAAAACACAGGAAATCTAAGCACAGTGCATAGTGCATGTCACTTAACAGGGAACTCGCATCTACTACAGTGAGAAAGCATACAAAACATACTGAGGAATGAAAATGCACCTGACACCGTTTGAGAAACACCTCAAATCTGCTAGGCTGAAAAAGAAAAAAAGGGGAAAGTTACTGGACTTACGGATCATTATTGCACAAAATAGTGTAATTCGTTATGAAGGCTAGAACCAACAAAACATTAGTATGAGCAGGAAGAAGAGCTGCTTCTTTAGAACACATGTAGCAAAAAATATCTGCATCAATCAGAAAACATAAATACTCCTGTTCAGCAAATGTCCAGAAATATTACAGTGACACAGCTAGTTGACAGTACCAGCTACATGTTAAGATACTGGGCACTAACAGCAACCAGACTTTTCATTAGAAATAATCAGCCTTCTACCATTAAAATTCGCAGTTCTCACCATATGTAATTTGTCTTCAGACAACAGTATTAAGACGCATTCCATAATTCCCTTTTCATCACATAAGTACTAAAAAGGCTTAAATAAGCATGACCTGCGAGCAACTGTGGGTTCAGAACAGATTTTTACTGACTTCCATGAGACTAGTCAGCCATAGGAAAAGCAAAGTTCTAGTAAGCTTTCTGCACCTGCAAGATTCAGCTATGCTCCAACTCAAATATTTGTAACTTTCTGTACATTCTGTTGTCTGTAAATTTTCACCTATAAAACTTTCTGCTTGTAAAAAAATAAAAGCTCTACTACTTTATCCTACCAGGCCATCTGTCTTCACAGGGGTACCACAAATATGCCTCCAAAATTCCAGCTGAAAAACTTTCTGTTCACCTTTATTTAGTACCTGGGACAGAACGGAATTGGCTTAACAGATTTTGTCTCAAATATTAATATGGATCCTAATTCCAGTAACCTATCTTCAAGCAAGCCCACTTGCCTTTCATATTACATTCCCAAGACCACTTCTTTCACTGAAACAAGTTTCAAAACTTAGAAACACACGAACAAGACAGCATAAAGTGCTGGTTGTTGCTTAGCATAGCTAAATGTTTCTCTTGAGTGAAAACTACTAGTCTGAAACCTCCTCAGGGAAGGGTGTCTGAAACTGTCAAGCTAATGCAAGCTGCTAGTGTTAATGAGTTTAAGCTGCTGGCACCAGAGCTACAGCGAGTTTCACTCCCTATGCAATTGTTTTCCAGTAGGGAGGAGCAACCTAAAAATCGCCAATTTAAGATCACTTGGAAAATTAAGCATTTACAAAGGTAATTTGGAAATTTGGTACTAGAAGTTTAGGTTCTAATGAACTAGGAAAGTCTGTCTCTCATGCTTTTCCTAGTTATGAGAGCTACACTAATTCTACTTAAGAGTTATAAGCAAACCCCACCAACTTTGTAAAATACTGAAAGTGAAGAGCCTGCAAAGACCAAAGATGGTATATAACTTTACTCACACTCACGTATATGTTTAAACAGAGTTTGCAGCTTCCAGGACAAATCATGTTTTTATTAAAATGTTCTTAACGGTATAAAATTTGTCACTTCAACATAAAACATCCTTTAATGTTGATTATTTAGAGTTTTGATACCGCAAAGGAATTATTGCAAAGTTTTAAAACTATGTAAGCCTCATACTTATAATGGAAACAGCTGAAAGTTAGGCATTTAGATCCACAGAAAAAACTACACACTCTTCTTGGAAAACACTGAAATAATTCAACCATGCTTCCTCAGCTTGAGGAAGCTCAAGACATTACAGGCTCCTGTCAACTGTAAACAGTTAACTGCTCATTTGACTGCATTAATATTTAAAGCATATAACTTCATGATAATGAAATTACCTCCGCGTAAAAATCCGTATTTGTATCTAACTGGGGGGAACACACACCCCAAACTTTGGTATCGTAAGATTCTGAAAAGACAAATAGCACATATTTAGCCAAATTTAAACCAGCATTGTTTTGAAAAACAAAATTATATTCTTTAAAATTTATTTCATCTTCCATTTAGAAGCCAAGATCTGGATCTTGTAGGGAGAACACTGTTTCACAGCAGAATACATTAAGAGATCAGCTGTTCTGTGCTGTAACCAAGAATGGTTAAAAAAATATTTTAATACAATAATAATATGAAAAATCAGGTTGTTACAGAACATATAAATCCTCTCAATTGGTTGGTACTTCCAATTATGACTCTCTTTGGTGGGGTTAGAAAGAAATATATTCTTTGATAAGGTGTATTATATAGTGTGCCACAGAGAAATAGGTCACTGATGACATGCAGTTTTGTAACCACCTTAAATATACCTGTGTCTATCTCAAACATGCTATTGGTACACCACTCTTCCATTAGACACTGATACGACCAAGACTGGAAGATGGGATCTGGTTTACTGAAAATACCTATTTAATGCAGTTGTACAAACTCAAAGGACTCTTTCCAAGTCATTCTTACATGGACATCTCACCCTGTAGGTGGTATGATACCAGAAAAAGTGCGTTTGAGCTAGAAGCACTTTCTGGTACATACAAAGACTTTCCACCCTTAGATGAAATTGCACCTCAGTCTGAAATTTCCACATTCTATGATTCTGGCAAAGTGAGTAAGAACAGAACATCCCAGTATCTCGCACTTGCAACATAACCTGACAAACCACTTTTACAATATAGCCCTTATATATACCTAACCATTCATACAAAACTGCTGAAGAATTTACTCTCCAGAAATCTGAAGTAGCTGTAAATACCAGTCAGCAAATACTAGACAAAATTATAAATAAAATCTTAAGTCTCTGACATCCTACAAAATGCAATTGCTTAGTTAGAAGAATAAAAAGCCTCCATGGTTTTGCACTTTTCTTTCAAATACATACCTTCTGGAAAAGCTTTCAAAATTTCTATCCCTCAACTACGCATTTACACTGTGAGTTTATCTCAACTTTATTATCAACATCTAAATTTAAGTGTTGGCTGCCTGGGGCAGGTATGGGGCTCTTCATGCATTCAGCACAACCACCACATTGCAAGTGCTTGATTAATCTCTATTAAGGAAGGCGGAGGGTGGGGGAAGCATCTTACGTGCAGGTAGAAAGACAGATAAAGGGTTTTCAGATAGGTACCTGATGAGAACACTGGACTTATGTAAAGGATGTGAATCACCTGTTACCATAAAATACTAGATCCTTTTAAAACTACATTTTGCAACTCCACAGCCCCTTGAACACCACCAATGTCCACAGTCCTGCATCTATAAAACGCCTATTTGCCTCCTGAAGAGAAAGAGTGCCCAACTTCCACAGGCAAACAATCAAGCTGCAGTCAATCAGCAAGATGACAAATCAAGGTGCACTAGACCATCCTTCATAAATCCATGCTCACACATTACATCTCCTTAATTCAGCACGTACACACATACCGCGCACCATCATTCTCTTGATCCACCGCGCATACACCACTGTCAACAAAGCATGTGCCAGTTGCCATTCCCAGAACAATACAGCTCAGGTCATCCTCTGAAAATATAAAAAAGCGCATTCCTCACATCCTTTATGTCTACAGTACTTGCCTCGCTTTGACTTAAATCACTTCTACCGCCCAAGATGCCAAAACTCAGCTGTGATTAAACATACTTATATAATACTATGAAGACCAAACAGATACACTACCTTGAAGGCTATCTTTTCATTCTAACAATACCTATACCAAGACATCCACAGGACCGAAAGTTGCACAGAAGGCAGTTAAAAATCAAAATCAAAACCAGAACCCGAGGGCGCACATACCACAACATATGTCCTGAGAGCAAAGAGAAGGGGAAAATATCCAAGCAAAAGACTGAGAAAACATCTGATTTTTCCCTCCACGCACCTGGACCCAGAACCCGCAACTCCAGGAGGTAACAGTTCATTTCCTCACCTACTCAATGACAACTCCAGTCCCAGAAGCGAGTGCATTTAAGAACCGCGTTCCCTCCTAACAATCGCGGACCGTGCACCGTCGTGGCTGCACAATTAGCAAGTGACAAGGAGGAAGGAGAGCGCTGCCGGTGGCCCCCACACCTCCATGCCGCCGCTCCGCGGGAGGGGGCTGGAAAGCAAAGGCAGAAGGGGAAGGGAGGTGTGGGCAGGCAGTCCAGCACAGCCAAATGCAGCAAGAACTCCCCGCACACACGCTGGCTTCGTGCAACTCACCTTCCCTCCCCTCCCCCAGGCAGGTGGCACAGCCCCCTCTCAGCGGGGTGCAGCAGCCAGGGCAGATCCCCCGGCCCTCCGGCAGCATTCCTCGCCCGCCGCCCCCCCTCCCCCGGCGGGGGACTCCTCTGGCTGCGCCCCTGCCGCCTGGGGGGTGCCCTGCCCGCCCCATGCTGCCCGGTGGGGGGCTGCAGGCCGGCCACGGCGCTGCCCTGCCACCCCCTCTCCCTTGCAGGCCGGGAGGCGGCTCTGCCCTGCTCCCTCCGTCACCCGCCCCCGAGCTGGGCCTAGTGTTATTTGGCGGCTGCCGCCAGGCCCGAAGGGAAGGGGGAAGGGGATCCCCAGCCGAGCGGCCGGCCCGCACTCACCCAGGCCGATCCCCTCAGGGCCGCCCCCGCCGCCTTCCATTGCCGGGCAGCGAGGGGAGGGGGGCACAGGCGAGGAGGCGAGGCGGGAGGGCGGAGGGCAGGGCGGCCGGGGCCCTCCCTCTCTCCCTCCGCTCGGCCCCCTCAGCCGCCGCCGCGGCGCTCGAGTAGCCGCTGGTTCGGGCTCAGGCCCAGGCCCCGCCGCGGCCGGCGGACGCGGCTCCCGCTCCCCTCCGCCGCCGCCGCCGCAGCGCTACGTGGCCGCCGCAGCCAGTCTCGCGACTCCGCCGCGCGCGCGCGCGCCGCTGCGGGCGCGCGCCGAGGAGGTGACTGCTGCGCGCGGGCGGGGGGGGCGCGCGCGTGTGCGCGGGGGAACGCGCGCGGGGCTAGGGCGGAGGGGGACACAGACGGGACACCCATAGGCTGAGGGGAGCCCCGGGGCGCATGCGCCTTCGGCCGCTGCCGCGCTCCCCAGCCGCTGCGCACCTCCGGCCGCGGCGGGCCGGGGGCAGCGCGGAGCGCAGGTGAGGCCAGGCGCGCTGCGCATGCGCGGCAGCCGGCGCCCCGCGGGGCTCAGGTGAGGCGGCGCACGTGGAGGGAGCGCGGGGCCGACCGTTACTCCGCTGAGGTAATTAAAGCAGCCGCCCTAATTGCAGTCAACTGAGCCGGGCGAGACTGTGGCGAGCGCTCCGCCGCGCTGCGGCTAACCCCGGCCCGTGCCTCAGCCTTCTCTGTGGGTGTCCTCGTCGGTGCGGTGAAGGCTCCTGGCTGCAGCTCTGCAGCTGGGGGAAGAACGGCCGTCGTGGGACCGGATTGCTGCCGAGTCTCGGTCCTCACGGGTGAGTAAGGATAATGCCTCACACAGCGGCTGCCGTGAGGGAGCAGCTGTGGCCTCCGGATGGGCAGCACCTTGAAAGGGCTACGTATCATATGTGGTGCTAGAGCTGCCCCTCAGGAGCCAGGTAAGTCCTTAATAAAGGCCTCGTCAGCAAGGTCCCATCTCATTTACGGTTGTCAGAGGTGTCAGTCACTTCTGTTATTATGCCAAACCCCAGCTCCCACTCGTTCAAACCCTCCTCTCCCCTTAAAATACTAATAACTACTTAACTCTGGCCTGTGGTTTCTTGATTACACCCACCTGCAGGGCCTAGGCCTGGTGTATGAGAGAGATGTGACAAGAAGGAAAAAAATATTTTTTCCTAGTAGAGCTCCCAGTTGGTGGCAGGTATGGGGCTTCTAAAAGGGTGTGGGGAGGGTCAGGGCTGCTGCTTTGCAGGCTGGCACAGCATTTTGCAGTGGTACCACCTCTCCCAGGAAGCTGCGAAGCTTACACCATATCCCTGAAAACCACTGCTGAGTGCTGTGTAGGAGGGAAGAGCACTGCTGTGGTTTAGGTTTGGCGATGGTAAAAGAATTAGAGTAGCAGAAACAGGAAAACGGGGAAGGGTGCCAGCCTCTTGGGTAGCTTCCCAAGGACTTCAGGAATCTTTTGTGCCCTCTAGCTTTGGCTCCCTCTTGCCCACTCAGACCTGTGTTCCTGTTGTAGTCCCCTTATTTAAAACCTTTTGTCTGCAATCCCATCTCTACCTGTGGTTTGTTTCCTCATCTGCTTTGTTTGCTGCAAATGCCCCCCCTAAAAGTGTAGGGCACTTGATTTGAGGTTCTGTGAAAAGTCCATACACTGTCACTCCCCTGAAATGTAACGTTACATGCCTGTGTATTTGACCTGCTCTTGATTATTGAACATAAAACCCATATTTGAGCTCCCTGTGCAGAGCAGGGATTGGGCTTTCAAAGTCGACAGTGAAATAAAAGCGGCTGGGTAGGCTGGGGAAGCCTTATGGCACAATCGGAACAATGTTGCCAGTTCTCTTCCTTGCCCAAGCAACCCCTGCTGTGGGGGCATGGGAAAGGAGCAGAGAGAGCCTGGTGCATTTCACTCTGACCAGCCCCATGGGAGCTCTTACCAGCTGGTCTCTTTCAGAGCAGGCCCCTGGCTGTTCTAATCTCTGCTGGGACCTGTGTATAGCTGGCAAGGAAAGGGATAGTCTGGGCTTTGAGAGCATGGGCACCACTCCATCTTAGCCCAACAGCCTTGTGCAGTGCAGCTTCCTGAGGAAAAATAGAGGATGTCAGGGGGTGTGGTGCTGCTGTTGGTTAGCTGTATGCATGTGAAGGATGTCATGTCATAAAATCTCCTGCCCTGAAAAGGGCCGCAAGAAAAATGGGGACCTTTTTCTTGGAAGGTAAATGAACAAGACAGCAGTGACAGAGCCCCTTTTCCAAATGGGGGACTTCAGCAGAGGGACAACTGGGAGATGCTGGGAGACAGTGGACACACAGATGACGAGTAAAGCCATTAACTGTTTCAACATCCACAAAGGCGAAGCTGCTGCTGGTGTCCATCCATGGGGCACAAGTAGGCCAGGGCCTTGATGATCTCTCTCCAACGTGCAAGAAGAGCGTTTAATCTCTGTTTTGCTGTTCCCTCTTCTCTGATGCAGTCTGTGGTCTTCTAACCTGGCTTCCTTACCCTAGGCCTACAGCAAGAGGGTCCCCTCCTGTTGAATGTCTACTGAAGGATTGCAGGGGCCTTTCCTGATAAAGGTGCTCTGTATCCTCAGATGATGTCAGTGAGAATGATTTCACTCCCTCGAAATGAAAGCTACACTGAGACTAAAAGGAAGTGTTAAGTCCCTCATTCTTGTGGACACCATGACTCTCAGAGGGATGTTTAAAAAAAAAAAAAATCGAGGACTAAATACAAATATCCTTGGACTCTGAAGGGCTTCTGACATGCTGAAAACAAAGCTTGTCCTCATGGCCCTGCTTGTGTCCCATCAGCATCAGTGGTGGCTTAGGGAAGAGAGAGCTGCAGAGGAGAGTGACCCTTCCTAGCCTTGCTGTATGGTTTGGCTCCTGAATTCCCAGGACACCCAGCAGTCACACACTTTCTTCCCTGGGTGTTTAGTTAATGGAGGGTGACAGCTCCTCGTGCTGCTCCCAGGGAGGGATCCAGCTGAGAGACTGGCTGTGGCACTGAGCCCTGTTCCCACAAGGAAGCCTGTTTCAGCTGTTTACGGCCCTCTCTTTGATCTAGCTTTTGACATGAAAAGACATGTCAGCCAGGTAGAGGGAAAGGAAAAAAAAAATGCGGGAACAGCCCCACATCTCTGCTTGTACATGATCTGCTCCCTAGCACACACCTGCCTCAGCCACAGATCCTTATCAGCCCTCTGATTTCCTTGCTGTCATCTCTGCTTTCCCTTCACACTGGTGTATAACTTCTAGACACAACTTTCTGCACTTTGTTTCCTGCTCAGTAAGACGCTGTGGCTCCCATGCCCCTTCTCTCTGGCATTTTCCTTATTTCTACAGTACAACCAGTGTGGGAAATGCCTTCGTGTCCTCCTCATTGCATGCAGTGCCAGTGACGGGTGATACAGATCTTCATTTCCTCCCTAAAATGCTGCACTGTTACAGCAAGCAGCTGTTTGCAGCTCACTTCAGAAGTAGCAGCCATACAGCTGTAGGTGACTTTGTCCCTCCCTGGAAATCAGATCTTTTTTTCTGCTAAGCAGCTTAGGCCCTTTCAGGGTGAAAAGTACAATAAAAGTATGAGAATTTGATGGGCCAGGGGCTGCAGACACACTGGAACACAGCGTTACTCACTTGTGGTTTTTTTCTAGGGGACTAGATGTTCTAGACCTGCTAAGAAAGCAAACAATGAGTATGAGTATTGCTGAGATGCAGCGACCTCTGTGGTGGAGATAACCACTAGTACCAACTGCAGAATGGCGTGGGAAGGAGAAAAATCAGATGTGAACTCCTGCTTTTATCAGTCAATAATTTTCCTGTGGTTTCATGGCTTTGCAAAGCTGGGTGTTCCTGAGCAATCCCTGATCCACCTGCTCTGGTTCTTTTATATGGCTTTCAGGCAACAAACCAGGGCTGGAATCCTCTTGTACAAGATGTCTGCCTGGTCTGGGGCCTGCAGTCCCACATGAGCTGTGCTTCTGAGAGATGGGGCCTAGTTTACAAGAGTTCTTGGCTTTACTCGGGCAGTGATGGCTCTTGGCTTCATCCAAACTCCTGCTGTGATGATTTCTTGGGAAACTTGGCAGCCAGTGAACCAGGCCTTCTAGCCCTTCTTCTTCCCACAGCCAACAGGGAGATGGGCTGCCTTCCTGCTGTCCTACCTGCATCCTCCCATGGTGAGAGGTGACTCTTGGTGCCTTCTAGGTGCTGGTGGCAGGGTTGGCACTGAGCAGGGTCAAGTGAACAGCACTAGCCCTTCTCCACATGCTTGATGTTTTGCTGAGACCTCCACATTGTAACAGTTCTGTTTTGGGAACAGCCTGAACTGGGCATGACCTGACACTTGTCAGAATGCAGTTGCAATTGGGACTTTCCCCTTCCTCAAGGGGCGAAGGCCCTTGGAGCTAGGTGCTGCTCAAGGATGCTGGTAAAGAACAGGCCCTGCCCCACTAGGAAAACAAGCCAAGTGTGAGAAGGGGCACAGACAGGGTACTGGCACCTTGCTGACAGTGTCTGTAACCCAACCAGTTGACTCTCAGATTAATGCTTTATCTTTTAGGGATCCTGCTGTGTCCTGCAGAATTTAGGATCCTCTCAAGCAATGGGAGAGGAAGCAACAGGAAAACAAAGGGGGTTTCCTGCTACCTCTTGACACAGGAAGCCCTGCACTGTCTGGGGGAACCACCACCACTGAGTGCAGAGATGTTGGGCTTTGAGACCATACCAGAACAAAGTAGAAGCTCAAGCAGACAAAATTCTTGTTCCCATTCTCCCTTCTCTTTCAGTAATTCAGTGTAAGGCCACAATTAAAGATTTAACTGCCTCCAAATAATACATCAGAGCTAATACCCACTGTTATCTCCTTGGGCCCAACATCAGACCTTGAGAGCAGCAGAGTACAGGCAGAGTTGACATGCGCTAAAACACCTGAGAAGCAGACCTGCAGTCTGAGGTACCTGCTGGGGGTACCAGTAGCTTTAATTCTGCCCACATTTAACCCACCCTGTATGTATTTTAATGCTGCAAGCAAGCACCTGGGTGCCGAGGGGCAGCATTCAGGGACCCAGCATGACCAGCTGGTTTCAGTGTGTTTTTAGAGGGCCTTGTTCATGAAAGGCTTGAACTCAGGCTGGGCAGGGCAGCAATAACATCCTTATGTAATACATAAAAGCCTGGCTGATTCATGTGTGGGTTAATAACTTTCTTTGGTGTACTTGGGGCAGGGTACCATGACTGTGTTATCAAAGCTGTTAGCCTCTGCATAAAAATCATGCCACAAAAAAAAAGTTCTCTTTGGGTAGCCTTGGTTTTGTGCTGCTTTTTTTTTTAATAAAGTAAAATACAGATTCTGGAATATGGCGGTTGGACAAGAGCAGGATGGAAGTGAGGCAAACTCTCAGAATTGGGCTTTTATTGTCAGTTTAATTGACTTTGGTGTTATGCTGTAATCTCAGGAGGTCTTCCCAGACTGTCTACATAAGGGAAGTTCTAAAGTATGTGCTGGGGAAATTGTTAAATGGAAGCATCACCATAGCAGGCTGTTCGAGGCATTTCTGTTCTTGTGTTAAAGAGCACCTCTGCTCAGATCAGCATCAGCCCCTACCAAAGCAGTACAAGCAGCATCTGTGTACCTTGGCTGGTGAGGAATGAATGTGTTTAACCTAGAGTCCTTTCCATTCAGACCCAATCTTCCAGCCTAGCTTTTTATGTAGAAACTTATCTCTGGGTTTGAGAAGCACCTACGGAAAGCTGTGCTTGGGAGCAAATACTATGTCAGAGAAAGAGAGCTGTATTTACCAGCTTTGTAGAAGAGGCACTGCAAGACTTACACCCATGAAAGTCACATTTGAGTTAATGTCTCTGGGACAGACTCACCTTGTTCAGGCTTAACCCCTGCTTCCTTCCTGTTCTTGCCTCTGTTGAATATTTTTAACCTACCACTTCAGGGGCATCCTGCACACACTCTCCTCTAGCCTCCCTTCCTGCCCTTCCCAGCATGGGGGACATGAACACACTGGCATCTTCCACTGACACTGCCTTCTGCACTGCCCTCCTGCAGCTCAGTTTGGGACACAGTTTCCCATGCTTATGCACAGCTTTGGCTTGTCAGAGATCAAGGGCAACTCATTGCAGGTCTCTGACCCAGTCCAGACCAGCATCATGTGCATATCCAGTGTGGGGAACCCCAGATTCTGTTTTTACAGCAGCAGTTGAGCTCAGCCTCCTGTGGGAGCTTCCCAGCCTCTCTAGTTCCTCTCCTTTCTCTGGATGTGTTCAGCAAGAACTGGATGTCTGCTCCACTAAGTCTGTTCCCCATAGATACGTTTTTTATTGCGTTCTGTGGATGGGGAAAGTGAACTCAGACCATATTTTTCTAAAGACATCAGATGCTTGTCTTTCTCTGAAAGTTTGTTCTGCATCCACTAGCTAGAGTACACTTTATGTCCCCTGTCAGTCACCCTGATACCTCCCTAACTGTGACAGTCCTCTCCTGCTTCACCAAGTAGCAAACCAAACCACAAAGCATCAAGTCATCCCTAAGTAAACCCGACCTACCTCCAAGAATTACACTAGTGTCAGGACTTGCTGGAAGTCAGGTCAGTTCTGCTGGTGGAAAACAGGCCTGTGAGCAATGTCTCAACCTCCAGTTGCTGCCTGGTGCCAGGCAAGGAATAACTAAACGAAATTTGGCCCTAAGAGTTGCTCCCCATCTTCCAGCCAAGCTTGAGCTCCAGCCTGACTTAAGACATTATTTCCTACCTGCTTCCACAAGTGCTTTCTCCCACACACCCCACCACATCCTCTGTTTCAGGACAGAGGCATTTTCTGCTAGATCCACTTGGATATAAACAGCATAAAGGAAGCAATAAGGAAACTCCTCCCTATCCCTTACTCTAACCACTTCAGACATACTGCCAGCTTGCTCCAGGGTACAAATTATCACAAACTTGGGGAGCTTCCTTACCTGGAGAGACTTCAACTCTGGTGCATCAGTGACTGTCTGGGAGTAGATGCCCATTTCAATACAACAGCCATGCTGCAAATTACAACTGCTCCAGAGTGCCTCTTCAAGTGGTTGCTTTTGGTCTCCCCTTCACAAGTCAGGTAGGCTGGTTATCTATTAAATAGGGAGAGAGCACAGAGAGAGAGAGAGTGAATACACAGAGGAAATCGGGCAGTTTCCTGTTTGTTTATCATGAACAAAAGCTTGTTTGCCTGAAAGTTGCTAGTGGGCCAGCCCAGCTGCTGTGACTGGTGCAGAGCTGAGCTCTTTGACTAGCATGAAAGGAAGAAATAAGGCAAAGTCTCCCAGGAAGGAAAAAAAAACAAAACCAAAGGTCTTCTTGGAGCTGAGGCAAAGCAGTGGGCAGGGAGATTTCACCTTGGCTTGCAGGGCTCTGATGTGTGAAGGTGGCAACCAACTGCTGTTCTTCCATCTCAAGCAAGATGTGCATTCAGCCCCCCTCATACAGGGCCCTTTAGTTGCCCCACGAGGTCTTACATTGCCCATTACCAGCAGAATTTTCCCAAAACCTGGTCCCTGTAGCTTACTTAGGTTTTGGGCTGTATTTAGACAAATACAAGAAATACAAGTTATGAGTCTGTGCTGGCATTAATCACTCTGGAGCCACAAATCTACGGGGCTTCAGATTTAAAAACTGCCAAGCTTTTACCAACACTGGGTCCTCCAGTATGAATTCATCATACTAACGTTCTGGACCCAAAGACTCAACGCTCTTCTAATGTCCAGCTAAAAGAACTTGCATCTCTGAAGTCATGCCTAGACACTTCTGTTGTTTCTGTCCACCCTGAATTAGCAATAAACCAGGGACCACCTTTGGCAGGTGGGAAAGGAGGAATGCTCAAAGGGCTGCAAGGAGACAGGCTGCAAAGCCAAGCCAGCCTGGGACAGAAAAGGAAACAGGCATTTGCACCTTTCATTGTGCTGCATTAGGTTAGAGGAGTTAAAAACTGGAGCTGGAAACACTCAGCAGAGTGAAATGGGCATCAGAAGTTCACCAGGACAGCCCCGCACGGGGACTAAACCCTTGTACCTGCCCTCCTGAGCAGTACTGTCCATCTGACGGCTCTTGTGCCAGCTGGTGCTTTTTCTTCCTCGCCTGGAGACTGTGCTATTGTTTTTGCCCTTGTCCATGGCCACTCCTTGCATCCTCTGCCCAGGGCAGGATGACCTCCCTTCGGGAGGCTGAGGGACACCCTTGGGTCCTTGCTGCCCTTCCCACGTGGAGATAATTGCTGCTGCCATCTGGTGGGAGAGCAGCCCACCTGCCAGCCTCAGCTGCTCCAGCATGGATTCATCTTGCCTCTGAAAAAGGTGACCTCTTTGCAAATGTCCTTCCTGGCTAATGTGGTCTGTCAGAGTTAGCAGCAAAGCTATAGCCTCCGCCACTCACGTGCAAAACACACCCGGCCCTGTGACTTTGGTGCCAAATGTAACAATGGCACCATTGGAAAATGGAAGGATCCAGGAGTACATGGTGTGGTGCTGGCGTAAGTCAGCTCTGGGGATGGAGAGCCTGACAGAAGGACGTTTAATTCTGGCTAGCAAACACCCAGGCAAAGGTCTACGGTAGAACCTTTCTCCAAGTAAATTTTTGGGCTATTTTAGCTGAGTTCCTTAAAGAAGTGCGTGCTTTCTTCAGCCCAGTAACACATCCAGCCTTGCTGGGGGAACACTGGCTCTATGCGATCATGCTGTTTTTTCTCCAGAGAAAACCAATTTCAAACTAATTTGATGGGGGGATTAGAAGTTGTCAAATATACTAAATTCAAAGTGTTTTGTGCAAATAGGTGGCAAAAGTGAAGAAAACCTGACCACATAAAGCATCCCCATCCCCAAAGCAAAAGTTTTAGCATGGCTGCAATCCCTAGTGAGTAGCAGAAGGCCCACACAACAGAAAACTGGTGTAACTACCCAGTGGAGGATATTCTTCAATCAGACTTTGCCATTAATTTCAGACAGTGGGAATCCAGGCATGACAGCCAGACCAGGGGCCCATGGGCTTTTCAGTTCACAGAAAACCTGGCATTTCTCCACTTCCCTTCCAGTGGCATCATCCAGCTGCCTCCCACCTCTGATCACAGCTCACCTTGGGCTGAAGCGTCTTACCCAAAAGATGTGGCACATAGTGGTCATGGAATACTATCTCAGAGACAGAGGTTGCTCCTCCACGTGTGGTCACAAGACCGTCCCGCTTTTGCTTTCTCCAAGAATAAGGTGAAGGGGGAGATCTGCTATTCCTGGAGCATCTCCAGCACCTTTGTATGCAAAAGAGTTGTGAAGCTGGCAGCCCTTGCAATAGCTCTGCCTTGCAGCTGGGAGCCTACCTCCACAGGCCCGCAGGGTGGCAGGTGACCATTCACAGCACTAGGCTGATCACATACCTTACACAGGTTCTCTGGGAGGGCAGACCAGGACCTGCACAGCAAAACTCCTTTCTCTGCCCTCAGCATGAAACCACAGGCCTTGACCCTCTCTTATTTCTCCACCCCAGGTTGTGCTCCACTTTCAGGAGCGAGTTTTTGTTACTGATTATTAAGAGCAACAAAGTTAGAAATGCCAGAGAGGGTGGGGATACCTTGTTTGTTCGAGCAGCAGAGGCCTGCCTTATGTTACCCAAGCCTAGAGCTCTATTTATTGCCCTGACAAGTAACAGTGCTGAAAGCCAGTGCTCACACCCTGCTAATACCCTCTGAACAGTGAGAGGGAAGGGCCAGCATCCTCGGAAGCAAGAGTCCAGCCTTGGCCAGGAGTGCCAGGCAGGCCAGCCCTTGACAACACTTATTTTTGTTTTTACATCAAAGAGGATGCCAGGCAGTGCCCACTCACTACCGTGCAGTGCTCTGAGCAGTACCCATCCAGCAAGCAGGCAGCTGTTTCCTCACCCACTACCCCTGTGCAGCCCATGCAGAACTTTGTCCTGATTTTAGGGTCACTGTTCCCATCTGGAGCTAGACAGCTCCACGGTCCACACACTCTACAAGGCTGAAGAGCAGCTATAAGCACAATACAAACAAGGGGTTTGGCTAGCACACACCAAGACAGCTATAGGTTCACCAGCAGCTTTGAAGTCTGATAAGCTCCATGGCAGCTTTAGGCATTGAGTGAGGCGGAGCAAGGGTATAGGAGCAGTTAACAGCCAGGGAACATTTGTAAAAATAATTACACCCAACAGCAAAGAAAACTGATTTGTCAGACCCAGGGGCCACTCTTAAAGAGCCTCAGCCACCTCCGGAGAAGCTAACAGCAAAAGCACCAGGAAACACTCCACACACCACTGAAAATGCAGAACTGGGGGTAGAAGCAATGCAGAGCCACAGAAGCTGAGAAGGGATTTCAGATGCACTGTTTTGAGCCCAACACCTGGTGCATGATACTAACTGAAAGAAATGCAGAAAACGCTAAGGGAGCTTTCAAAAGAGCCTTGGGAGAAAAGTGGAAGCTTCTTTACAAGTGTCTGAAGTGGTAAACCAGAAGAATAAAGAACAAGAGCACTGGAGAGGGAAGAGGCCTGGAAGTTATTTGGGAGTTATGGACCTGACTGTTCAGCTGCTGAAAATAGTTTGCAATCTCAGGCACCTCATCACTGCAAGAGCATATTCTGTCCAGCAGAAAAACCAGGCAATCTTTCCATTTTGAGGGGAGGGCAACAACTCAAAGCAGCTATCGAATGATGAAATGGGCCCACCATTAACAGCAGCTTTCCCAAGAGCTCAACATCTTCAGGGTAGTGATGACACCCACCTAAGACTGCATTGCTCAGAAATAACAGACACCGTACAAGTGTCCTATTATCTGCAGGATGGGGATAGTGGTGTGCGAGGCTAGTACTGTGCCTTCTGACAGCTGCCAGCAGGTTTGAAGCTCACTGTAGGCTGTATCTGGTACAATACACCCGTTTTCTTTCCAGTAGCATGGTGTTGCATCAAATAAGCACCCTGGAAAATCTACGTACATGCAGTAACCAACAGCCTGAAACATGCACGGAAAACAGTTAAAAGCCCTCACAATAACCTCAGCAAAGTCAGCCTTACCTTGTTGCAGGAATTCAGCTTAAGAATCATGTTTTGAGCTTTTAAGGTGTCAGGAGCAATACCTATTTGCCTGTGCTAAGTGACTTTTATCCAAATAATTAGCACAAGTATGAGGTGTCTTGCTCCACCGACCAAACCTTTGTTCTTCTGAGATATCAATAATAAAAAAACCTAACGCCCAAAAAAACCAACCCCACACTACTACATTTGGGACTGTGGCATTTATTGAAGGCTGCTTATACAATCTCATCCATCACATCCTCCTCACAGTCCAGGTTCCCTAAATAAGAAGTGTTGATGTAACAGAGAATTCTGCCCACCTCCAACTGCCTGAGCCACAGAGCACCAAGTCATCCCTTCTTTGTCCCAGGTGCCACCTGCAATAGGCTGACTGCCACTTTTACTGACCTTGGTGAAAGAACCAAGGCTGCACAACAGGGCAGGTGGCAGCAAAGAGGTCAAGTGTGCAGCGGCAGGGGAAGAGGTGCAGATGTTCCATTTCCAGCATATATGCGAGAAGTATTTCCTGCAGGGGAAGTATCTTCTCTGTACCTGAAATCCATCTACTACAAAAGTGAAATCTCTGCAGTTTTCACCCCCAGCCTCAATGCACTCGTGACCTGTGCCTCCAGCCATCAGTGCTATCTGTTCACACAGGCTCAGCAGAGCCACTGCCCTAACAGCTGAGATGTCCTCTTACTCTCAGCTGACACCCGCAAAAAAAGACTGGCTTGACTGAGTGAGCCCTGAGCATCCCTGTTCTGTAGTCCAGGACCTGCAAGTCTGTTGACCCTGGCTCAGCCAGCCTAAAGGCACTGAAGCATTGCTGTGATACCTGATTGATACAGCACTCTAGCGGTCAGGGAGTCACCTGGGCTACTCATTCATCCCAGGAGTGAACAGGTGAAAATTCTGCTCCTGTTGCTCAAACTGCCTGGAAAGGGGCAATTCTCAAACTTAGCTTAATGGTCAGTGAAGCTACTGCTCTGACCATACATGGGAGGAATGCAGGTTTGCTGTCAAGAGTGTTCAGTTTTATTTGATTAAGAATTCAAAATGGGTTGAATTTTAATTTCCTCTGCTTTTACCAATGAGGAAATTGCAAAGATTCTTTTGGTAAGGGCTGATCTAGTAAGTAGAGGTGACCAGGCTAGCTATGGCTGCAGAGCCAGGTTCACTGTGGCAACTGGAGGAGCACAGACTGTCCAGAGGGCAGATAGGTGATGTTGCGGGACCGCGAGAGCTGGTATGCGATGTCTTCAGCTGCCTCAAGCTTGCGCAGCTCAATAAGACCATCGCCTGCAGTGGCCAGTGAATTGGCAATCAGCTCTGCTGCTTTTGAGTCTCCCTCAGCAGAGATGACAGCTGCTTTCTTCTGCTGCTCAGCCTGAAAGTAAGCAGATGAAAAGGGGAATAACCAACAGAGAAAACAACCAAAAGAGAAGGAAGATGCTGTTGTCATGTTTAAAATATAAATTCCCACTTCGCCACCCTACTGTTGTTTTCCCCAGTACAAGAGCTACAACAGAAGGTGATTTTAATTTAAAGCTGTATCCTGTTAAGACTGTTTTTCTGCCTACTGTGGAAAAAAGGCTGAAAAATTATCTTGAAATTGCCTTAGTCTTAACCTCATGAAACATTAACCCACCTAAAGGCACTGCTAGTGAAAAATTGTCTATGAAAGATTTGAGAACTTCACCAGTGGAGTTAAAAACAAATAAACACTTCTACTGTTTAATCATCCTGGCTGATTACATGCATCTTTCTACATCCACTAGATTAATTTTGGGTGTAGTTGCAGGTTCTTGCAATCTCAACAGGCATGTTTCTCAGCTGTACCAAGGTGCTTCAACATGAAACTGTGTCTGTGGATGCTGACCAAGATCCCGGGTTGGTCAGAGATTATGTGGCCTGGGGCATGCAGTCAGTAACACTCCTATGACAGAGCCCCCCACGCCCATGATATCAAACACCATGCAAAACTTTGTCCACCCTCTAAAATTCACAAACAGCAGGATCCCTTCAGCTGCAAGTCTCCACCTTGAACCCCACTTCTAACTGACACTTCCTCCTGAGGGCTGTTTCCTACCTCCTCCATGCGGACATTTCTGTTTAGCACTCCAGTAAGACTGAGACACATTATTAAAAGAAAAAAAAACCAACATCAACTTTATGCTTTATCTATCCAACCGTCATGTGCCAGAGCCAAGAACCGTATCAACATTATGACCCTAAGCAACTTAAGCATTCAGCTGCCTGGTTTCATGGGCAGGTGAGAGATGTTCACTGCAAGCTAGAGTGGGAAAGGAGATACCAGGAACCATTTCCATGTTTCTCAGGACAAGGTACCTTTTCCACAATGAATCTGGCTCTTTCTGCTTCTTGCTGGGCCACTTGCTTCATCTCCACCGCCTCTGTGAACTCCTTGCCAAAGGTCAGATGGGTCTGCAGAGCACAAATCAAGCTAAGTCCACAATGCTGACAATTTACAGTGCTGTGACCCACACAAGCCCCAAGGGGGAGGCAGCCTGCCTGTATCAGTGAAAGTGGAATGGAGATGGAAAGCCAGTATTCCTAAAAGAACAGAAATTAAGACAAGCAGACCTCCCCATCCAGTTTTGAAGTCTCAAGGGATACACAAGTGTAGCTCCAATCCAGCATACCAGTAACACCAGAGACACACCATGCTCCCCCTGCCACCAGCTCCTGCTGCATCACCTGGCAGGGGCAGCCCACTCACTCAGTGCTCCCCTCCCAAAGCAGGGAAGCCTGTTCTTTGCCAAGCCTTCCTACACCTTGTATGTTCCAGTATGCACTGGTGCACTCAAGACTGGGCTGTTTGGACAGTTGCAGGCTCCTGGGATGGGACAGGGGAAAGATGAATTTCCTTCAGTAGCATGCTCAGGAGAACACCAGAAACAGTCGTAACTCACATTTTGCAGAAATACGGTCACCTTCCTGCAGAAACTTCCTATATGGCCCTTTGCTCTAAGCAGGCTTTCGAGGGAAGTCCCAGAAGAGAGAGGGAGAGGTGCACGCACACGCCAGATTACAACACATTTAATTTATAAAGCTTATAGGGAGATAGGAGAGGAGAGCTCCCTCCTTGATTAGTCTTTTAGAAGACACAGCCAGGAGAAAACCTAGTACTTTGCAGAAAAAGGATGCTATCAAAAGCAGCTATTTTCACTACCTCCTCACGCCTAGCACTTTCTCCCTGTGTCTCAGGGTACCCATGGAACAGCTGCCTTCTCTAAAGTGATGTGCAGCCTGATCCATCACCCACAGAAGCACTTTTCATTTTAACTGTAAAAGCCCTGCAACAGTGAAGTCTGTTGAAAGGCCAGCACAGCAGAGCCTTCAAGGGCTTACTCAAGGTCACAGAAGGCCAGTGACAAAACCAGAGGTACTGACATGACCAGTAACCACTACATCCCATGCAACTGCAGACAAACATTGTCCACATGTCCAAACTTCCAGCTCACTCGTCTCTGGCCACCTACCAATTCTCTTCTCCACTGCTCTTATTTGGGCACACTCCAAAGAGAAAAATGGAAAGAGGAAAACTCTTACCAAGGACACATCATCCAGAATGAGCCCGAAGGTTGCTGCTCTCTCCGTGAGGTCTTCGCTCACTTGTCTTGAGACCAGCTCTCTCTGAGTGATCAATTCTCCAGCATCAAAGCGAGCCTGAAATCAGGATGGAGAACAGTGAGAAAAAAGCTCCCAGAAGTGATGGATGCTCCATTCCCTGCCCATCTTTGCACCTGTGAGCCCCAGAGCTCTCCCAAAGCTAGCAAACACCAAGCTGCCCAGGCATTTGAAGTAAGAGAAAGACTGAATGTCTGGGAATTTAAGTGTAAGCTGAAGGGGAGGTTGTCCAGTTGAGCACTTAATGTAAAAGCTGGACTAAAACTGGTTAGTCATTCTTTGGCAGTTCCCTGGGTATGCTTCCAAAACCAGAGATCTTCTGTAAGCTGAAATCTAAGATTATGTGAGAAGTAAAAAGCCCAGTCTCCTGCCCGAGACTCCCAGCCTGAAGAGCAGAGCTAACAGCTGAGAGCAGGTAACAAATAAACCTCTTGTCATCCAGAGATCATCCAACATGAATCAAGTCAGCCCAAGCAGTCAGGAATGACCAAGAAACAAAAAAGCTACGATTAGCTTTTCTGGATGTCTGATGAGAGCCTGGGGGTTGGAAAGAGAAGCCTTATTCTGAAGCACAACATATTCCACACGCTGGTGGGTCCCTCACTGCTAAAAAGAGGAAAGATGACTGGCAGAGCCCAGCAGCTCTTATACTGTCCTTACCACAACAGATTTAAGGATTTCAGTTGTGATTGAGGGCAGGACACGCTCATCATAGTCCTCTCCAATACTGGTGAAAATCCGTGGTAACTGGGCAGTCACTGGTCTAAACAGGATACGCAATGTGATGTTCACATTCTGTAGATCTGTTCAAAGAAAGCCATGAGTTTAGTAGCAAACCACAGGGGCAGGAGATTTCCTGAAGCTGTCCTCTCTAGGGCAACTAAATGAGAAAGAATAAACATTCAGACTTCTTTTTCCCAGAAAAAACAAATTATTTTTACTATGCCTTTCACCTTGGCATCTAAATCCTCCTTACAGATAAGATTTCAGCTTCAGTTTGTTAGTGACCTAGGGAATTACTTGCCCTACTGTAAAGGCAGAGACTTTATGTTTAAAAGGATTTTTTACAGGACCAAAGGTAGGATCTTTTAATCTATTCTGTAACTAAAAAAACAGATCAAATCATTCCTGACTCTGTGCCAAACTGGACTTGGGACACATGGGATTTCAACGCCCAGAAGAAAAAAAAAATCATCAGAGCATCTGGTTTTCTTATGGTTGCCAGGTCCAAACACTCACCTTTGCTGCCAGTGATCACGGGAATGTTACGGGGGCGAGAGCGGCAGTCAAAAATGATGGGTTTCTGTACCCAGGGGATGAGGAAGTGGGTACCTTCTCCCACCACTGTATCCTGGACCCCACGGAATCGGTCAAAGATGACAGCTCTGTGGCCCGCATCAACTAGAGAAGAAAAGAGCACATCAAACACTGTTTCACTATCTGTTGAATCTACACACCACCAAAACCTTCTCAATGGAAGCAGTCTGTTAAGGATGGTTAAAGCCTTTTGCTACAGGAGACCAGTGAAATTAGTTAGAATATCTGGAGCAACAGGGCAAAGAGAAGATGTAGCCATCACTCCTGGCCCTCCACCTGCTCACAGTGGCAGCAGCTAATTAACAGCTTTCTAGAGAAAGAACCTCACAATCCTCTTGCTCATGCAAGGCACAAGGTATACAAGGTATAGAACAGCCCAGCAAGGCTTCACATCTATCTTCCCCCAATGTCATAAGCAATAAAAGCACAGAGTAGCCAAGTTACTAACAAAAAAAATTTTAAAAAAAGATATGAACTGAAGTGGTCAGCTCTTCCACTCACCATTGTAAAGAGCAGAATTGACAACTCCACCTGCGACAGCCAAGCCCAGGCCAAGCTTCCCAAGGCTTTCAAACACCTTCGCAGCCATTTCACACGTCCAGTTCCAGCCCCTTTAAAACGTCCCTCCTGCAAAAACCCACCAGCTCATTAAAACCCTATGAAGTAAGAAGTCCGGGAAGTCCTGCGTGCAGATGCCTACAGGCCAAGGATTACCCCCCCTCTCCGAAAACCCCACCCTGCAGTGGCTGCACCCCACCAGCAGCCCTGCCTCTCCCCTCAACAGCTGCCTCAGCCCGCAGGCCTCCTCCCTGGGCTCGGCGCCCCAGACCCCGCAGCACCCCGCGTACGTGGGCGCCCCCACCCACGAGCACCCCGCAGGCTCATGCCGCCTGCCCCAACCCGCCCCTCGATCACAGCTCGCCCCATCCTTTCTGCACCGCCGCGGCTCCCCGCTTCGGGCCCTCCGCACCCCGAACCCGCTCCGGCCACCTCCCACTGCCCTGATTCCCCCCCGTCAGGCCGCCCTCTTCCCACTCCCTCCTAGGCCTCTCGCCCCTTGCACAGGCAACCCCAGGCCCCGCTCGCCCGCAGGCCGCGGCTCGGGCACCGGGCCCGACACCTACCGGGCCCCACCGCACCCTCCTGCCCCGTTCCCCTCGCGAGCGCCCCTGACCTCCACATGAATCCCCAGGCACCGGCCCCAGTGCGCCTGAGCGCTGCACCAAGACGCCCACTGCTCATTGGCCCGCGTCTCCCCGCGGCACTCTGGGACACGTAGTTCTATACGGCGCTGCCCCTTGCCCGGCGGCCTATAACTCCCGGCGTACCCCGCGGAGGCCGGGGCGCTGAACAAGGCCGTTTTCCATTGGCTGCAGCTTCTTCTGCGCGCAGGGCCTCCTGGGAGCTGTAGGCCTAGCGGAAGGAAGCCACGTGGGCGCTGCACTGGGGCGCCCGGGGCCGTACAGGGGCTTGCGGGGACCGGAGATGCTTCACGGACAGCCAGGACGAGTGGGCCAGCGTGTGCTCGCTCCTCGCTTGTCACGAGGCAAAGCGGGCCTGGACCTGACCTTTCCCGGTAGTGCCCAGGCAGCGGGGCGGCAGGTCCCGGCGGTGCAGCGGCGTAGAAAGGGGCTTTGATGAAGCGGTATCAATGCTGAGGAAGGACCCCTGGCGTCTGGCCGCATCCTGCCTACTTGTGACACTGCCCCCGGACCAGGCAGTCACCCGCCAGACTCCTCGTCCCCCTTGGCATGAGAAGCCAGACAGCCCCCTAGGGCCGTCCCCGTCCAGCTGCAGACAAAGGCCGTTATTCCCTCGCCGTGAGCCTCTCCTTTGGCTCAGCAACCCCATGAACAGGAGGGCTGGTGCCGCTAGAGGGAAGTAGCACCCTCCTATACGCTCCAGGAATCCCGCTAAAAAAGGGGCGACTGACGGACAACAATAAACCCTCTGCCCAGAGAGACCCCAGAGGAGTCGCCTTTCCCCGAGGCAGCCCCTCCTGTTCCTGCCGAGGGACCCTCCCTGATGCATTCTCCCTCTGATGTGACACCACTGGGCACTTCATTACTCCCCCAGGCCACGACCTCCTGATAGCATCTCAGGGTGAAAGTGGTGCTGAACCCCATCCTTCAGGGCCCAGCAGACCCCAGGAGCCACCATGGAGTGTCCCGTCCCCTCTGGGAGCTCAGAGGGTCTCTACTCCCTACTCTGCTCCCTGTGGGGAAACTGAGGCATGGAGCTGCTCAGCAACCCAGCAACGGAGGTTCTGGTGCTGCAGCCTGCTGGCTGCCTGCACTGCCCTTTGAGTGGGGAGATGTACAGGGCCCCTAAAAGTGGGGGCAGATCCCAGCTGAGCTTATGTCCCTGATCCCCAGCTCTTGTCTGTGTGCCCCTCCATTCCCATGCACGCAGCCCTGAGTGGCCGTGCTGGAGCAACTCCTGCCTGGGAAAGTCACCTCCTCCTAGGTCCCCTGGCACAGCTATGCAACAGATGTGTCCTGTCCTGTGTCTAGCAATGCTCCTTTCAAGGCCACAAAAGCTCTTGTGCTTTGGCAACACCAGGAAGCAGATGCCAAAGAGGACCAGGACAAGGTGAAGGTGTTCAGCAGCAGTTGAACCTGCTGGGGAACATCCCTGAAGCCCAGCTGAAATGGGGGTGCCCCAGAAAGCCATGGCCAAACCCTAAAAGCTGCCCTGAGCCAGGACCTGGCCCTCCTTGTGATCACTGTTCCCAAAACCCTGAGTCACTGCAAACTGATTTGGGGGCCAGATCCTAGTAAGCTCCAGCTGCTGCAAGCAGGAAGTGTAAAGTCAAATTTTGGGTGCTCCTGTGCCTGCCCTCGGTTACGTGCCTCCCCACAGGGATAAACCCAGGGAGAATCCACCTCCAGCCCAGCCAGCAGGATCAGCCCCCATAGCCCAATGCCATCCCAGTGGATCCTCCACCAGCCGCTGGGCTTTCCCCCAAGGATGACTTTGCCCCAGGAGGTTTCTGTCTACTTGCATCTAATCCAATAATAACATCCTAATTGGTGACAAAGCCATGGCTATAAACACCAATAGATTTATTCCTTTTTGACATGAAATTCACACAGGGCACAATTCAATCATTAAAGTTGGAATTTATGGAGCCAGGGGATGGAGCTTTACACCCCCCTGCCCAGCATTGCCCTGCGCTTTGCATTTTGTAGCAGCCGTCATGGGCGCATTTGCTGCTGGGTTCATGCAGCCCCCTTCCATTTCTCTTGCTGTGTAAAATGAGTGTTTCCCATTCATGCAAAAAAATGAACAAGGCTCATGGCAATGGGGATTTTTGGTCTAGGGCCCAGGTTTTGATATGGGAGCCCCAGGAGCCACCAGGCTGGAGGTGGTGACACATGTATGGCAAAACTAGAGAAAAATGGGTCCTATGTGGGGGAAATACATGGCAGATGATTCAGCTGGGGCTGATGCCAGCTATATGGGCTGACATGCTACTTGATAGTGTGGGGGGACCCAGTGTGTGTCCCTGCCACCCACCAAGACTATCCCCAGCTTTGTGGGCTGAGGGATGCAGCACAAAGCCTTGATGGCTGGTGACTTGTTGGGTTTGAGATGGAGGCAAGGGGCTGAGCAGCCCTGAAGCAGCCAGAAGCATCCTATGCCCTAGGAAATGTGGCCGTGGAGGTACACCTCAAAACAGCACTGGGCTGAGACCCCACTGCTGGGTGATGGCAGCGAGCTGCACCCCTCGCTTGAGTCTTTTAGTGAGGCTGCTGCCATCCGCTGTGTTTCAGGGGACATTCCTCCACTGGGAAAAGAAATGGCAGCTTCAAGAAGTGGCTCATTGTCCTCAGGCAGTGCAGCCAGGGCTGGGCAGACTGGCCCAGCTCCGGCCACTGCAGCGCAGGAACAAAAAGACTCCTCTTCTCTAGCTGTCCGCAAGCGGCCGTCGCTGGCCAGCACCACTCCTGAAAAATTTATGGCATGAAGTTTGCAAACTGTGGAGAATCCAAGCACTCAGCGGCCAGTGACCCCAGGAACGCAGGGCCATGAAAGCAGGCATCGATTTGCAGGGACACAGTGGCAGATCCACCCAAGCAGAGAATGGCTTTTGGCAGAAATGAGATTTTTCCAACCCAAACCATGGGTTTAGCTCACATACAATAGGATGGGGCTGATGCTGCTGTCCCGTTCCCACCCACTCAGCCCTGCACAGGGGTCCCAGCACGAGCCCTGGCAG
This sequence comes from Falco punctatus, assembly GCF_963210335.1. Taxonomy (NCBI): domain Eukaryota; kingdom Metazoa; phylum Chordata; class Aves; order Falconiformes; family Falconidae; genus Falco; species Falco punctatus. The sequence continues at coordinate 6,549,337 of NC_137599.1, read as the reverse complement.
CTCCAGTCCCGCACCCGGCATGTAACCCAGTTAGTCTCAATAAGCATTTAAATTAAATTATTTAAACTACATTAAACCCCTTCGAGGACACAGTTCAGAGTGGAAACAGCCTTAATGTGATTTCAGCTGACTTCTCTGCCACGATTTGCAAATCAGAGAAATCGAATTAAGGCCGTTTTCTTTCTGAACTCTGTCCACACAGACCTGTAATGCAGTTTAATTAATCTGCTTTAGAATTGAGCTTGTCTGTCACTCAGGCAATTTCACCTGACACGCCAGAGAGGAACACAGCCCCCACCGAGGCAGGGGGCTGGGACCTTTGGGCAGGCATGGGGCTAGGCCATAGGTTTGGGGATGGAAAGTCCTGGAGGGTTTAGAGAAAACCAGGATTACCCCTAATCCCATCAGGGAATAATCTGGGGTCAAGCTCTGTGCAGCAGTGAGCTGCACCACCCATGCTGGGCTCCCCAGCACCCAGTGAGATGGAACCGGAGCATCCCAGCTCTCTGCTGCCTGGGGTCCCAGAAGCAGGGCGGGCGCCGGGGCCAGGGTTTCTCATCTCTCCTCGATGGTTATCACCACTTAACAAAATTTCCTCCTTGGTGTAAGCGAGCAGCCAGTTGAAACCGGCTGCATTAAGCCCCACACTGCTCCCAGGAAGGCTGCAATGGCTGGTAATTGCCAGCCAGCAGTCCCAAGGAAGCTGGGACTAGGCCAGGGAAGACCTCAGCCCCCCAAAACCCACAGCACCTTTCCCTTCCCTGCATCCCCCAGCTGCTCCCCATCCCCTTCCTATGGCTTGCACCAAATTTGCAAAATAAATGGGCTGCTCTCGTCTCTGGCACCAAAACACAACCCTGGGGGGATTTGGGTCTCCCCTGGAGCACAGGGGTACCTCACATGCTGTGAAGGGAGTCTCTCCCACCCTCCCTTCACTTCCAACCCATGTTTTCTCTGCAAAGGTAAAATGGCATGTCCATAAAGGAGCTCCAATTAAAAGGGAGTTAATGACTTAATGAATCATAACAAAATCTGCTTGCATTAGCACATGAACTGCTGACCCTCTGTCATTGTGTCTACTAGCTTTTTAATTGCATACCTTTTTATTTCCTTCCCAGCAAATTGGCTTCTCAAGTGTGTTGCGGGGGAGGAGCAAGCAAGGCTCTGGATGGACCAGGGTGGAGCGGGGAGGGGGCAGGTAAAGCCCAGCCTGGAAGGGGTGAGCCTCATGCACCCCATCCTGCACCAGCACTGACCTGAAGCTTGAGCCCCAGCACACCAACAAACCATGCTGTTAGCCCTTGCTCCTTTCCTCTGATGTGATGAGGTTTTGTGGTGCTGCAAAAAATTAGGACCTTAATTAAATTAAGGCTTAAAATCAATTATCTGGGGTGCTAGGAGCTGTACAAACCCCCAAAGGAGTTTTGCATGCTGCTGCAGCACCTTCATCAGCCCCCACCCACCTTATAGCTCCCCAGAGCAGCCAGGAGGGCTAAGGGGGCTGGACTCACCTCCTCATTAACTGCTCATTAATTCACCATCACATGATGAAGAGCAGCTCCAGGAGAGGCTTCCCCCTTCCCACAGTCTGGGTGCGCCCACCCAGGGATCCACACCACTGCTGTATCCCGAGCCATGAGAGCATCCTCTAATGAGCACCTTCTCACTCCCAGCTTTGCGGGGGAAAAGGGGATCCTGCAGACACCAGAACAGCATCCAGCCCACCCTGGCTGACAATTGCCCCCTCCCCTTTCTGGCATGGTTCATCACTTCCCTTGCTTGTTCTTGGTTTCCCCAACACCAGCCCACTGCACCCACCTGAAGGCAGCGCTGGCCACGCGTGCTGCCAGGGCCAGGCGATCAATGGCTCTGTGCTGCTGTTGACGTAGGATTTATGGCTGGCTGCACCCACCCCTGCTCCCCTTCACCCAGGGGCTCTAAAAGCATTTTCATCTGAGCTGGTACATTACAGGAACCACTGGAAGAATCTGGCCCCTCTCTGGTACAGCAGCACGGGAGGGCAAAGCCATGGCATGGCCCCTAGGGGGATTCACCCCAGGCTGGCGGAGGCTGGGGGCGAGGGAAGCCCTGGGACCCCTGTGAGGCTGGTGGGAGCTGCTTTTTTGGTGGGCACAGTGTTCCTGTGCTGCTGCTGCTGCTGCGTGCATCTTGGCTCGTTTGCAGGGAAAAAAAATGAGCAAAATGGACAGTTTTGGGGGTCACGTGGCCAGGATTCAGTGGGGGTCTCTGCTGCTGGGGTGCTTAGAGGGAGGAAAAGCCTTCCTGGTGGTTTTTGCACAGCTGGGAGCAAGGTGGGGGTCAAGTCTGGGGGGACACAGTTGAAGCATCCCATCGGTGCCTGACCGACGTGGCCCCGTCCTGCCAGCCCCACTGCTGTTCCTGACATGGGGCTACCCAGACTCGAGCTGAAATCCTCCCAGCGGGATGGCCTGGGCTCAGCACCTGCTGCATCCCTCAGTGGAAGGAATCGTGCTCTCTCCTTCTCCAGCCCATCCGCCCCTGGGACAACAGCACTTCAGACTTGCCTCATCACCAGCAGCTGCCTGCATGGCTGTGCCCCACAGTCCTTCCACTCTCAGGGTGACCTCGATGCCCCCTATCCCACTGGGAACAGCCAGGCTGAGCATCCCAGACCCACCAGCCCAGCGGCTGTTTCCAGGGAAACTTTGAGGAGGTCAGGTAGAGGTCTGGGATGTTTTAGTCTTACTGCAATGTCCTTAATTGCTCGTTTATTTAGTGTAATTAGTCCCAGGTGCTTGCTCTTGTCTGTGTGACCCCAGCGGATGCTTCTCCAGCCTGGCCCAGCTATTCTGAGCTGCCAGATCGATCACCTCCTGGTGAAGGTTGTCAAGTCCCCTCTCACTGCTGAGCCAGGCTGCGGTGATGTGTGTGCATGTCCACGTCCCTCACCCATGATCTTGTCCTTGGCACGGTCCTCCTGTTCCTGCCAAGGTCAGCTCATCCCCAGCATCCCTGTGCCTGTGCAGGAGGGATGGGCTGGGGCTGATGCCGTGCTGCAGCCTCCCAGGATGTGCACCTGGTGAGTGCAGTCCCCCAGAGAAGCAGTAGCAGCCAGAGCACCCTCACCCCAACCAATACTGTGCTGAGCACCCAGGGACAGACCAAGCTGAGTCATCAGCTGGATGGATAATGCTGGGTGCAGGAGCCATCCCTGGAGCAGCTCCTTGGGAAAAAAGCCTCCCCCCACTTTCTACCATCTTGGAGGAGGCAGGAATGTTGTTGGAGCTGGTGGCTGCTGGGGGGAAACAATCCAGCGCTTTGTGGAAGCTGCGGTGAAAAGAAACCACCCCAAAACGCTGGTGAGGTCAGGCAGCCCCAGGCTGCCTTTTGTCCTGCAGGCAGAGTGCTGGGAGGGACGGGACAGACTGCAGGGCCCCTTCACTGTGAGTCAGGGCAGAAACCACCAGTGCTGGCAGCAAGAGCCAAGCAGGAGGCTTGCGGGCGTCGGGGGGCATGGGTTCACAGGCATTGGGGGGTTATGCAGCCCCTGCTCTTTGCCCACCAACACAACCTGTCACAATGCTGGCTTTAGCAGCCTGGCCAGGCAGCCCATGGAAGGGTTTGGCAGCCACCCGGTCGGTGGGCTGAGTGCCTCATCACCTCCAGCCCTTCCCTTTAACTCCTCCGGCTTCTAAAAGGCTGGGGCTTTCTCTGCCAAATCCATCTCCATTGCTCCCCAGGTATTACTTCCCCCATGGCTCTCTCCCAGCATTTTCATTCCCTGGAACTGTTAACAACCAGGAGCTCTCTGAGATTAAACCTCTTTGCTGCCTATTTCTCCCTACACCCAAATTTCAGTGCACTTTAATTGTCTGCCAATTGATTCCCTAAATTCCCCACTGACACACATAATGTTTAATTCCTGGATATTGGGAAGGAGGCAGCTTGGGGGCCATACAAATCTGTCCTTAACTCAGCTGCACTCAGACATATCGCAGAGTATTAGGGAAAAGATGCTGAGAAAGCCAGTTCTTTGTGGGCTGGGGGCTGGCCAGGGCAGAGGAGAGGTCTGCTGGGGCAGCCCCCAGGGCTCAGTCCAGCCACTGGGCTCCCAGATCCTGCAGCAAAGTTCATGTTGACTGAAAGCTGCTACTGAAAACATCCCCAAAGCCAAGAGGGCAAAGGCATGGCCCTGATCCTGCTCCATAGGGCATTTGCTGAGTCTGGATGGCCTTGGAGGGCTCCAGAGGAGGCATCCCCCCAGCTCCAGTTCCCCACTTCCCTTGATGCTCTCATCCATGGGATAACTCCTTGCTGTCCCCAAATCCAGCCATGCGGGGTGAGGCCACATCCTGCTCCGTCCTCCCCTTCGCAAAGGGCAGAGCTGCCAAGCCACCACAGGCAAGGCAGGAGGTGCCCCCGGCCACCCCGGCATCCCTGCCCCACACACTCTGGGCAAATCTCAACGGCAGCAGCAAACAGAATTAACAAGTCCAACCACGAAATGGAGATGAAAAAACACTTCAGCTAATGGCTGCCCGTGAAAGAGGCTTTGAAGTTTATTGAAGTCAGACCTTTGAGGGTTGTGTGTCCCGGGGAGAGAGCAGGGGAGGTCGGCCCTGGGGAAAGCCTGGATTCATGCGCTCCTCCAGACACTCTGGCTGGACATCACATCCCCGCCGGGGTCAGCCCTTGCTACCACAGCATGGGGATGTCGTGACTCTGGGGACCCAGCCACATCCTGAACCTTCACCACCAGAGAGGTGACGCACGGCCCCCAGTGCCGCATTGCTGCAGGGTAGGGGCGGGGGGCACAGCACCGGGTTGGGGTGGGTGCTCTGGACAGGGAGAGGACCACAGCTTGGGTCACTGCTGTGCAACCTGCAGCAGAGGCACTTCAGGGGGCAGCTCCCCCAGACCCTGGCCAGGGGAGGGGGCAGGAGTGGGCCACGCACCTTCACAGACAAAACTGCTCAGCCGTGAGGGAGAGCAGGCACTGGGAGCTCTGGTCCCAGCTGAGGTGTATTGCCCAGCTCTGCATTAGGGGATAGGGCTCAGTTTGCTGCTAATCGGGCATGCAGGCAGGCTGGTGGCAGAGCCAACAATGGGACTGGGGGCAGCCTGGGGAATGCAGAGCCCTCACCTTGCAAACCCAGATCCATGGGACCAAGCAGCTTCTCCCAGCACCAGCCATTGCTTTGCAGGGGCGGAAGCAAAAGATGAAGTCTCTTTTTCCTGCTGGGATGAAGGAGGAATGGTCCATGAAGGTGCTACAGCATGGGGAAACACCCATTCCGGTCCCAAGCAGCCTGCATGAAACTGGAACACAGTTGCAACTACCAGCTCTTCCCCACCTCCCCTTCAGCAAAAGGGAAATCCTTAAATCATTTAATTCAATTAAGCCTTGTGATCACTGCCAGTTAAATAGATGGATCACAAGGACCTCTGCTCTCCCCTGTCCTGAAGCTGAACCTTCATTAAACCATTTCCCCAGGTCTGGCAGGAGGGAGGCTGAGGCTGCAGGAGATGGGGCTGGGGGGGATGTTGAATGCCCAGAAAGGTGGGTCTGGGGGGCCAGATCCTGCCGGGAGGGTCAGGTGCTGGGCAGCATAAGGGGGTCATTAGTGTCTTGGCATCAGCTGGGACCTGTAGCAGGATGGACCTGAGCCAGGTGCAAGCAGACCCTGGGGGGGGACGACAACAACGACGACGACGACCTTCCCACACCCACCCACCCCCCGCCCCAGCTCTTTCCCAGCCCGTTGCTTGCAGGGACGTGCCTTGGGAGCAGCAGGGTCTCACAAACACTGCTGTGTCTGGGCCATCCACCTGCTGTGTGTGGGTTTGGGTGAGGAGAGACCAAAGCCGAGTCCCTTCCCCCTGCTCAAATCGCCTTCACACCTCCAGGAGCAGCTGCTCTGGGAGCTGATCTGTCCCGGGAACACTGGTGGCTGTCAAAGCAGAGTGATGCTCCTAGCCTCTTTATATAGGCAGTAAAAAGGTTTAAACAAAAGCTGCTAAATAAATAATAAAAGCCAAAAAAGACTGGAGGGAATTTTTGGCCTGATAGGAATGGCTTGCCCTGTCCCCCCAGCTTCACCCAGACCTCCCTGCTGGGGGGTACTTCCCCAGGTGACGACTTGGAAGCCTGTGCTGCACCAGATTTGCCCCCCAGGGCTTTAAATGGAGGTTTTATGAGGGCTAATAAATATCGGGAGTGTAGCTGTTCAAAACACCACTTGCCAGCACCTTGCGCTGGGAGTGGGGCTGGGGAGTCTCACTGGGAGGGGCTGGCAGCGTCTCCCCTGGCCATAATGTGGGTCCTGCTGGGCCACAGGGTGTTACAGAGGTTTATGCCTTGGTAGACACATGTAACCTCTCTGGACCTCCTCACTACTGCCAGCTCTGCCTCCACACAGGCATTGGGGTAGGGGTCACCTTCCTCCCTCCTGTATGTCCCCCCATCCTTCCCCAGTGCCCTTCTGCTGCTGCGATGGTGACCCCAGAGCTTGGTGACACTGGTATGGCCAGCAGCAGCTCCTGCCCCACCTGCTTCACCACCAGCTGGAGCGGATAGTGATGGCTGGGATGGCCCAGAGCTCCCTGAGCCCAGTGATGCTCAGCTGGCCACCCCAAGGGCTGGCCAAGGTTGGGCTGGCAGGGAGGGTGTCGGCAACACACGTTTCATCCAAGCTGTCACCCCTGCCTGGCCCTGGAGGGGACCCCACACCCTCCTTTTTATAGCTGTGCCTGGGGAAGGGATCCCTGCTGCCAGCAGCTGTCGGGGGAGATGCTTTTTCCAGAGGAGCCAGGAGCAAAGCTGCTGCTTTTCCCAAAATGCCCCTCCATGCTTTAAAAATCTTTGGGAACGCAGCAGATTGCCCAAACCCCCTGCTCCGCATGGCTCCCCAGGGAGCGTGGGTTAACTGCCGTGACTGAGAGGCCCTTCCCCATGCACCAAGCCCTCTCAGGTTGCTCTGCTTTCAGCCTGGGGATGCATTCATGGGAGTTTTTCCCAAGGTTTTCTGTTTTACTGCAACCCCCCATCTGCCCCACCCCCTGGCCCTGATGCCTGCAGAGAAAGCAGGACCTTGCAAAACTGGGAGGGGTTGAAGGTGAGTCCTATGTGGCATCACAGGAGGGAAATGGTGATCACATCCTTGGAGGAGCCCGGGCAAGGACAGTGGCTGGAGGAGATGCCTGGGGAAGGCTACCCTCAAGGGGAAATGTGTCTGAGCTGCTTTCTGCCCGACAGATGTGGTTAGAGAACAACTCGCTGCTCAAAGTGCTTTGGGCTCAAGGGTTTCCATACAGAGCAAGTAAAGCTTTCACCAAAGCTTCTTACAGATGGAAGTATGACACAGATTCCTTTTTTTTTTTTTTTTAACTAAATACAATTGTGGGGGTGAAAAGCATCCAGGAGGGTTTGTTGTTGATGCTGGAAATGGGATTTCCAGGAGGGCACTAGCAGGCTGGGTGCTGAGCCGTGTGGCATGGCTCTTATCCCCAGCACCTCAACCTGCTCATCACAGCCTCCCCATCCAAACTGGGAGCAAGTCCCTGTTCATGAGGAGTCACAGTGCTTTTACCAGGGTGAGCAGAGCCAGATGAAGCAGCAGGGGCTGCATATGCACAGGCACCACAGAGGGATGCCCTGTGGTGCAGAGCCCCAGAGATGAAGCTGCATGGCAGCAGACAAGCAGCCATACCACCAGCTCTCCCATCTGTACCCTTCAGCCTCGACACTGTATTTCCCTGTGCCAGGTGTCCCAAGGAAACCTCCCACAAGCAGAAGACGCAGGAGAGCAATGCACAGTCCAGCAGCTGTCTTTGACCCAGGGTAACCTGCAGAAAATCATCATTGCAAGCTTTCTGAGAGCTGGAGGGCTAAACAACGGCAGCAGACAGAAAACCAGCCCAGGGGGATATCAGAAAACCGGAGCAGGGAACAGCTGCCACATTTTGGGTAATTGTTTATACAGACTAATCCAGCCAAGCACTCAAGCTGCAGAGACAGGACCTGACACAGTGGATCGCATTCCCATCCTTAGCAAAGACCTCTAGCCAAAACCAACTGAAAGCTCTGAATTCATGGGTTTGGGTAGAGGGCAATGGGTTGGGTGTTTTTTTTTTTTGTTTTAAATAAATCTCTTAAGAAGAGAAAGGATGTCATGGGACGAGCTGTTTTCCATTAACCCACCTGTGCAGCCTCAGAGACCTGGCTTGGATGAGGGACATAGTGAGCCTGTAGGAGCCTGTCCCCATGCAAGGATGGGGTTGGTATCTGCTCCTGCCTGCCAGGGAACCAGCCACCCCAACAGAGCCAGCACCATCGCTCAGGTTACAGTGGTGCCAGAGGCCCCTCTGCCAACATCTCCTGCTCCCGAGAGCCTTTGAGGCTGTGACAGAGTGGGTAGGAGGAAGGGAATAGGTTGGTCTCTACTTAGATCCCTGGGATGCTGGTGCACCATCAATTTTTTTATTCTGCCCTATTGCAAACACAGCAGGCTTGCACCCTGCTCGCCCTGTTCCCAGGAGGACTCCTCTGAAGAAGCCCATTAGCGCTCTGTCTTTTCAAACTGTGACAGCAACCAGAGACCTCCAGAGCAAAACCACCTCTGGGGCCTGAACTGGAGAACTGATCCCCCTGGGACCACCAGTATGCAGCCTATGAGGGCCAGGAATGCATTACACCATCAGCAGGGATGCTCTGGCAGGATACACAAGCACTTCCCTGGTGAAAACAAGTGTGAAAGGAGCTGCTCTTTCCCTGGAGCCTCCCAGGCAGCCCTTTGCTCCAGGGAAACCACTTGTGGAGAGGTTAATCTCCAGGGCTCAAGCACCCTGAGCTGAGCAGTGGCTTTTCCAAGGGCTTTCCCATTGGCTGTACAGCAAAGGGCAGGCTTTTGACATCCTATCTGCCCTGGAAAATCCTGGCTCAGTGATATAAGTGAATATGGGTGCATGCACAAGACAAATCCTCCTCCTAAGCTGCCCTGAGTGGTTGTCTGCCTTAAGACCCCTGAGAAAGGGGTGGAAATGCCTCTTTCTTCCTGGGAGATGATTCAGCCCATCTAAGATATAAGTTGCCCCCCAAAGATTCCTGTCCCTCTCCATTGAGTGTAAAGAGACCAGAGCAGCTACGTTACTCCTAGAAACACCTCAGTCTGATGCCCAAGGGAGAGATGCAGCTTCCAGAGCATGCACCAAGCACCCAGCACCCTTGCTGTGGGGTCAGGCCTTGGAAGATCAGTCAGAGACACCAAATCCAGGTTCATGTCCCCATGTCTGGAGCCCTCCCTGCATCAGTACATCTGCATGCCCAGCAGCTCTGTTGCTAACAGGGACCCAATCACCCAGCAAGCACCCCTGAGACTGCAAGCGGGGGAAACAGGATGCAGCCCAAGGAGCTGATCATATACATATATATATATATATATATATATATATATATATATATATGTAATCTGGATTTAACAGGGCAAAGCATCTAGCATCCAGGCTCTATGGGTCCGTGCAAGAGAAGCTCCAGCCCAGATTTCCTGGAAGGATCTGGCTTTCTTCCAAGGATCCCTTTGCAGGAAACCTGTGATAGATGAATGAGCAAACAGGTGAATGAGACTCCCTGCAAGGAAAGCTGCTCTACTTCTCTGGATCTGGGTCATCTGGTCAAGGCGAGGTCTGAGAGCTGGTTGAATAACTCCTGTGCATCTTCCACAGTGGGGAAAGATAACAGCGATCCCACTCTGATTCTCAGCTTGCTCTGGAGCAGGTTGCATATGGAGAGAAAAGGGAGACAGCCAGTGCTGCTCAAGGGCATAAATTAACCTCACGGTTTCCTAATGGGGCCCTGATTTATCTCCTGCCTCTGTCTGAACTAATTGAGTTCATTCCACTCGGTGATTCATGCCATGGAAATGGGTTCCAGAGAAAATGGGACCTCAAGCAGCTCCAGCAAATCCCTTGCTTTATTAGCCAGGGAGCCATAACGCTTTTAAAACAAGGAGCTTTTCAAAAGCAGCAGACAGCCCCCAGCTGATCAGTCACTGCCAGTGCCCGCAGCTCAGGTTTCAGCCAGGGCTGCCACATCCATCCCTTTCTGGACCAAGGCTGGACCCAGAGGACAAAATAATGGGGTTTGTGGACCCCAGACCTGCTGGGAAGGACCTGGAGGTGGCTGGGGGCTCAGCCAGCCACCAGTACACACAGAGCAGTGGCAAATGGGTCCCCTGCCCCTTCCCATCCCAAGGGGATGGGGTGGGAGGTGAAGGAAAAGCCACCCTGGCCTGCTCTAGCCACCCTCTGATCGGCACAAGAGGGGAAATAAGGGCTTTTATTTCTTTGCATCTACATGCCAGGATGCTCATCCCATCTCTGACCTACATCTCAGCTGAAAACCCAGCCCCCAAGCTCATGCCCTGCACTGCATGTTGGCCATCGCACTACCTTCCTCCTCTCCATCCTGCCAGCTTTGGGAGCATTTCCCCAAACCTCCTGGCTTTCCTGTGGCTGGCTCATCCAATTGCAGCAGAAATTCAGCCACAACCATTAACCAAGGCAGTCATGGGGAAGGTGGCTTCCCCAGCCCGCAGCTCCCACCCTGCACACACATGCTTGCTTGTTGTGCTGTTTGTGTGCAGCTGAGCTGACACAGAGGAAGGCTTTTGGCGACAGAAATGGCAGATAATGGTTTGTTTTCTTTCAGCACATCTCACGCATCCCCAGGGAGTCTGAAGGCTTGGCCTCAGAGCCTGAGCATCCCACCCCTGCTCCTCTGAGTGGCAAAGATGGGGCTGTGCAGCTCATGGAGACCTTGGAGCAAACCACCGATGGATTATAAAGACATTAAAACCTCCTGGACCTGCACTTCCCCATTCCATGGTACCGGCACAGTGCCCACCAGCCTAGCACGAGACCTCTCCAGGACACCAAACCTAGGGGCAGACCTTGTGGGGTTGGAGAGATCCACCTCCACACGCATTCCTAGCTGCAGCCCCTTTTAAAGTGTCCCAAGGCTGGTTACCTTGGCCTCACTACATCCACCAAGCGAGCCCAGGAGATGCTCACCCTAGCAGGCATTGCTTCCCCCAGGTGGATTTTCAGTTCTCACACTTGCCCAGCTTGCTGTTGCAAATGCCAGCTGTGTTTCTGTATTGCTGTCATGTTATGGACCTCATTAAACCCCTTCTAGAAGCCAGAATACAATTGCCTTTATCAATTTCCTCCTTGTCCTCTGCACTGTTTGCTTACCAGGAGAATTCCAGCAGGTCTGAAAGGCCTGCATCCCTGTGGAGACAGCACTGTTCATCCCAATCAGATTACCCTTATCCAATTGATCTTCATTTATCTGACCTTTGTAAAGCTCTCACCTGATTTCCAGAGCACAAGATGTTTGCAACGTACAGTTTCCTTCCTTTCCCTCTGTGGCTCTGCTCTATACAGGTAGCTGACTCCCCAGCAAACAGCCACTAAACCTGCCATAACCTACTGGGAAACAGTGCAATTAGAAAAACCCCAGCACTGTAATTGAGTTGATTGAGCTGAAGGGGCAGGAGCTGGACTGTGTATAGGCAGGGCAAGGTGTTGGGGAGGGATGGAGCTCTAGGCACCGTGCACATGGGGCACATATGGATGCCATACATGCAGCGGTGCTGGGTTAGAAGAAGGTGATGCATGAAGCCCAGCAGCTCCCACCCAAAATGGGAGAACGGGGCAGGTCCCAACTCTGCTTTCAGCCTGCTCCTGCAGATGCTCTGGGCTTTGCTGCAAGGGCCAGTGGCTGGCTGATTTGCATAGGGAATGAAGGCAGCAATTAGTTTACCTCATCATCTCAGCAGACTGGGAAATTAGCTCCCTTCTGATTCAATCACGGTTGCTGGGAAGAGGCTCTGGGGACGTGGGGGGAGGTGGCTTGCATGGCACCCGCTCCAGAGCCATGCCAGGCTCAGCCTAATGGGGACGAGAGCCAGTGTCGCAGCCTCACACCAGCACACTGCACTCACCTGCTGCAGCTCAGCCTTTAGCACATGCCCTTCTCATCTCTGGGCTCATTTCTGCCAAATCCTTATGGATGAAATGCAGGAAGCTTCAAGCATCCACTTTCCTTGTGGACAAAGTCAGATCCAGTCCCAGTCTGGCACTTCCCCAGGGATGACAGGGTCCTGCTTCACCTTCCTACCAGGGGGTGATTCCTCAGGGGACAGCAAATGTGTTTGCCTACATCTTTCACCCCCAGTCCACTCCCTCCCTTGGCACAGAGCAGTAATTCACCTTGAAGATTTATTCCATGCAGGATGTTAATGAGCCTGGAAAGCGCAGAGAAGCCCCTCTCCCCCATTACACTCCCAAGAGCTTCACCTTGATGAGTACTTCACTGCCAGGCACTGATTGGAGCCACTTTTCTGCAGGGAGGTGGACGGAAATGCATTTCTCCCAACCACTTTGCTCCTGGTTAATGCATCCAGCCAAACTCTGGGAGGAATCCACCACAGCTCTGAGGCTCCAATCTTCACCACTTTCAAAAGAACAGAGCAAGGAGCTCATGAGTTTTCTGGAACAACTTCCCAATAGCACTTGACAAGTTTTGCTTTTATATCAGGTGCAACACCTTTGCTGTCCCAGCATCATCTCCTGTCTCCCACCTACTTTGAAAGTCCTTAATTCAATCCAGCTGGGCTCAAACCCTGCAGGGCTCCCTATGTGCCCACTTGCCAGATCATTGCTGTGGTCTTCAGCTCAGGCTGTGAAGGTCCCCACCATCATCCCAAATGTGAGATTTTGAAGAAATGGGAAATTTGGGGGAAAAGTAAGAGAAGGGGTCTCTATCAGGTGACACAAAGGCTTAAACCCTAGGTTGTCCCCATACCAGCCTCCTGGGGATGGCAGAGGAGAGGTGTAAGGAAGTATCTGGGGTCTTGCCATCCAGCATCTCCCAGAGCAGGATGTGGGGCTGCAGTGGGGCAGTCACAGCTCTGTTACCCCATGACTCTCCAGGCAGAAACCTCCTGATTTCTCACCTCTTCTCACAGCCCTGTGATGGCACCTGACCTTCAGCCCCCTTCCCACCCTCCCTGGGAGGTTTCCTGCTCTGCTTTTGTGCACAGATGCAGAGAGGAGGAGATGAAAAGGAGAGGATGCCGCAGCACAGCGCTGTAAGCAGTTGCCATAGGGACAGTATCTCTGAGTGGCAGCTCCGGCTTCATTTGCCATCCTGGCCTCCTCTCTTCCCTTTTCTCCCTTTCAGTATCTCCGCAAGGAGCCTGATTTGGCAGCTCTACCAGGGTCAAATCCCACCCTGCACTAGGGGACCATTGGGTTGGTGTGGGAGGAAAGTGCTTGATGCTGGAGAGCATCATGCAAGATGAATGGGTTCTGCTGGGGTGAGCATGGACTGGAGCAGGGAGGAGGGAAACATGGCCAGACAGCTTCCAAAAAGCCATATACCTTGATGAAAGTGAAAGTTTCAGCTGTAGAGACCCAGCAGTCAGAGCTGCATCAACTCTTGCTCGTCCCATGGGGTAGAAGAGCATCCTCTAACCCAGCCCTGGGCAGGAAAATGCCAAAGTCACCCCAAAACCCAGGGGGAGGCACAGGCAGCATCTTTTGCCCTCACTGAAGGCGATGGGGAAGGGCCATCCGTCAGGGAGACAGGGCAGGAGGAACCACATGGTGATGTTAGGCACAGGGCCATCAGGGGTCACACAAGACACACACCCCACCCCCCCATTAGCTGACATTGATAGCATCATTATCCTGGGAAAATGAAGGTGGCTGTCTGGATCTCTGTTTTCCCCTAAATGCTCCAAAATGTTTTGCATTTTAATCAAAAGCAGAGGAGATGGGAGCTTCCTGATGCTGCTGTACCCTGCTCTCTCCTGCTCTTGTCGGCTGTGTGATTTGGGTGTGTAAAAGGAGGAAATGGGATTGTATTTGCACTCCCTCTGCTCAGGTTTGCCTCCCATCCGTGAGAGCAGGGCACGATCCGGCATCGAAGGGCTTTAGCTACTGGGATGGACAGTCGCTGAGAGGAAAGAGCTGAGTTCATTAGGAAGCTGTAATCTGGTCAAGTTTATGACCTTGTTTATTACCTGGCTTGGAAGAAATCTTGGAGAAAAAGTTTCTTTCAGCCCCAGGAGGAGGGATTAATCATTTTCCTTCTCTGACCAGGGAGGAGGGGCTGGGCTGGGCTGGGTGGTGTCGCGGGGGGGGGGGGGAAGGGGGGGGCGGGGGGGGGAAGGGGGGGGCGGGGGCGGGCCACTAGTGTCTCTACGGGGACAGGATGGAGCATTTCAACCACTCTGGCCCCCCTCAGTGGCTGATGAAGATTTCACCAGCAACTTAGAGAAAGAGCGAAACCCAACAGGGGACTCGGGGGAGCCCTAAGGAGACAGAAAATAAACGGGGCTGGAGCATTGCAGCTGTCCTGCACATCCCTAGCAGAGGACAATCATCAGGCTGGCTCACCCCCTAACCCAGCACAGCTGGAACTGCTCTTCCCTGGACCAGCCTTGTAGAAACCTCATCACACTCCAGGAAGAGGGCTTGGACCCCTCTCTCCAGACCCTGCCCCTTTCTTCCTGCCCCAAACCAGTCACCCCCTTGCTTTGCTCCCTGCCAGAAATGCCTGGAAGGGCGAAATGAAGGTGGTTTAAAGACCCACAACCATTAGGACCAGTGATGGGCAGCAGGGCAGTCACAGCAATGGATCTTGCTGTGGGAAGAGAGGCAGGAGGGGGCTGAGCCATGGGAAGCAGCCAGTGGAAATGTGCAGGTGGCCAGGGTGGGACGGCAGACGATGCATTCATGCAGTAGCAAAGGTTTTTGGGAGCAAAGAGTGGAATCTCATCCCTAAATAGGAGCCTCAGCTGTCTCCCTGACAGCCAGGAGCAGCACAAAGCTTTGCTGCCTGCACACCCTTTGGGTTTTCTAAAGTTTCGGCAGGGAGGAGTGAGGATGCCCTGCAGACAGTTGCCCAGCTCTGGCAAAGCTGAGCAACCTCCTGGGGCTGTGCTGGGTGACTGGAATGGATGGCTGTCCCCATCCTCAAGGCAACCGAAAACAGCCCTGGGACCACCAGAGCAGAAAACACCCTGATGTGCAAACTGACATTTCCAGTTTCACCGATTAATAAACAGCCCAAGTGTCTCTGAGCACTAGGCAAATAAGCAGCTTATCTCTCTAGATACTGGTGAGAGAAGCAGGGATCAGCTTCCCTGCTTTACATATGGGGAAACAGAGGCACAGCAGAGTTAGCAGGTGATATTTCTAGAAAAAATACTAGTATCCCTGCTTGGTGCAGGTCACATGCTGGGAGAAGGGAAGAGGGAGGCAAAAGAACACTCTGGATCTTGTGCGCTAGGCACACTCTGAAAACCAGTCAGAAAAACATCCCACAGTTGGACTAGATGATCATTGTAGGTCCCTACCAACTGAAATTATTCTATTCTATTCACTAAGTGTTGAAGCAATTAAAATAAATGTCCACTTGCAAAATAAAAATAAAACCAGCAAAAAGCCCAGCTATGAATCAAGGAACCACCCCCTGCTGTGTCCTGCTTCAGCCCACACCGCCTGCCTTGCTCCATCCTTATCAATGGATTTGACATTCATTTCCTTCTAATGGCAGAATTCTTGATCCATCAGCAACAAAACTGAATCAATCAGTTCCCAAAAGCCAAGCTGGTGAGAAGAAAGCCAGCCCTGGCCCTGGCATGTGGAATCAATCAATACCTTAAGCAGAAAAATATTGATAATGTTGCTGCTGCAGACATATTTATGTACTTTATTATATGTATCATGAGGAGCAATTTTCTCCCCCTGTCTGGCCCTGCCAGTGTTATTTTAATGTGTACAAAATCTTGTTTCTTTCTCAGGAAGGGAAAACACGGTCTGTTTTTACCGTCTTACAGTTTTGCCGTGGCTCCATCCCGAGGAGGGATCGAGTTTCCCGGACATCGTGGTCTCCGCTCGCCGAAGATTCCTTTGGTCAGTCCTTATAAGGAACCAAAGATTCATCTCAGCCTCTACCATGAGTCCGCCCCACTGCAGTCAGGGTGATGGATCGCGCTGGAAAGACAGTTAAAGAAAGAAAAAAGGGAGGGAAGCTGGGAGCCGTCAGGCTGGGGATCGGCAAGTGAAAAAGGGAGGCAGGGGGGTGGAGAGAGGCATTAAGAGAAATTAGAGGCATGGAAATCAAGGAGCTTAATCGAAACCAGATTGGGAGACTTTGATAGTAATGGAAATCAGGTTCTTTTGTGAGCTTGGGGAATGCTGGATCCCTCCTACCCTGGAGCCATGCTTTTGGTGTGCTTTGAGTCTTCCCCCAGGTAGGTGCCCAGCAGTGATTTCAGGTCACATCTGCACCTTGAGGGTATCTGGGGGCCAAAACCCAACTGAAATCTCTGCTTGGGAGCCCCTAGACACCACCAGGGTGGCCCCCATCCACATAGCACCTGGCCATGTGCCCCACATGTCCCTGAGCTCTGCAGTCCACCCAGCTGCCATGCACATCGCCAGCATCCACATGCATCCACACGGCTGACACCAGCGGGCTGTGGCCATCCCAGTACACACAAAGGGCTAAGGCTGCAGTTTGACCCTGGCCCAGCCAGCACTGGAACAGTGTCATCTCCCACCCTGAGCCAGGAGGGCAATGTCTGAGCTACCTGGCTTGGATGCCATGGTCCAGCCAAGTTCCATCCCCACAGAAATAACCGAGTCCCGTCCCCATGGGAATAACTCCCTGCAGAGCATAGATGCTGATTTTTCAGAGCACTCCCCATTTTTTGTGGGCTGCCTCTGAAGCGCAGCACAGATAGGATGAACAGGCAGCAGGCTCGAGTAAGGTAAAAGGGGAAGGTATCAGCAGCCATCCCTCCCTGGCTGGCTAAATCAAGAAAGCAGTTTTCCCCTGAATGGTAAAATCCTGCCGTGGGCGTATGAGCCCTGAACCACTCGGTGTTTACTACACTTCAGCTGGGGAGAACAGTCAGCAAATTTTAAATTGTTGTTCAAGATGGAGCTGATCTTCCCACCCCTCCATCATGGAGAATAAATGGGTGGGTTTGGAGCTGGCAGGGGTGCTGAGGAGAGGATGGGAGCAAAGAGCATGCCCTACACATCAGTTGTATGAGAGCCAGCCTTGGCCTCCATCCCTAAAAGCTTTTAGGTGCCTAAATCCCATTGATCACAAGGAGAACCAGAGGCCCAAGGACTGTGGCAGCCCTCCGCTTCCTGGTCTCTAGACCTGGGTTTGGTTCTTGCCAAGTGGCCCAAGGTGCAAATTTCTCAGCAAAGCTGGCCTAGAGAGCTCAAAGTGATTCTTTTCTCCTCTTTGCCCTTTTTCCATAGGAAAAAAAAATTCTGAAAGGTGCCTTTTTGCCACAAATTCCCCTCCACCCTGCAGAGACTGCCCATCAAGGAAAGCTCCTATGGCTCCCAGCAAAGTGAAGCCCCTTGCTGAAGTCAGCAGCAATAACCGCAGACCCTGATTTCCACCCCAAATTTCCTCCCTTTGCTCCTCAAAAGAGATTTTCCCCAGGACAACAGGGGCAGTGCAGGTTCCCCTCACCTTACCATGGAGCAGCCAGACTCTGCTATGCACCAGGACCCATCCCTTGCTCTGCAAACAGTTCCAGCCCACGGTCGCAGGGGCCCTTTTGCTCCCCCGGGGCTTTTCCTTGCAGCCCTTTATTTTTGCTCTCAGCCATGGCCATGAACAGCCGGGATGATATTTTCCCAATGTGTATTATTTATTCATCGTTATTTATAACTTACCATTACTGTGTTACTGTCTTTGTCGGGAAAGTAATTACCTATGCTTTTTAGTAAAATCAATAAAAAGTTTGAAGGCAGGAGCTCGCACCAAGTGTTTAACTTCTGCTGTTTATAGGGGCTCTGATGAGCCCTCATGGGTGGTAGAAGAGAAGAAAGTGTTGTCAGGATTTGCTCAGACATCTCTGGCCTTTGGAATTGGTTGGGGGAAAACCTGGATAGTCCTGAAGAAAGATAACAAGGGGGAGAGACAGCATCTCCAAGGATGCTACATGCTCTGTCCTTGAGAGGAACATAATGCCATTTTTCACCAAGCTGTAATTGAGCTTTTGCTAATTAAACCCTCCCTTTTGGGGGGAGGGAGGCACGCCAGGGCACAGCAGTCTCCCTCCCAGGCAGCAATGCCATCAGGGTGCCAGCAGCCAGGGAGCCAGGAGCCCCACATTGCCCCTCCAGGGGTGACCTCCCCATGTGTGACGCCCTGCCCCTTGCCTGAAGAGAGGTCAGGGGCCAACAAAAAAAGCCAGAAACTGTTTTTCTTATTGCAAATGGGCAGCTCACAGCCAAACCATTCTCCAACCTGCTCTCAGCAAAGCAAACCCAGCTCTGCCAGCCGCCAGCACCATCCCAGCCCCTGCAGCATCATCCTGCTGTGGCAAAGTGGGACTGTCAGCATTGCCGGGACCCAGTTTTGGGCCCCCTCAATGGCCGTGAGCCACCCTGGGAGAGCGACTGGCCACACTCTGGCACACAGAGCCAGCGACAGGTGGATGTAGCTTTTGGTTTTCCTTAGGGGGTGCAATATGGCAGAATGCCATCTTCCACCAGCAGCCTACAGGATGTTTCCCCAGCAAATAAACCCCTGGAGCCTTTGGTTTAAATTCTGAGAGGTGACAGCAGACTTTTAAGAGGCTCTTTGTCATCTCATGGAGCCAGTAAAAGACTGCAACATTTTTGGGACAGGAAAAAAAAAAAGTGGGAGGGGATTTAATGAAAAACGTCAGTAAGTCCCTTCACCAAAGGAACTACAGAGTGTTAGGACGGGAGCAAAAGTTTTCACTTACCTTTGCTGACCGCTGGCCCAGCCTTGTGCAGATGCAGCCCAGCTGAGCAGCCGGCTCTGTTCCCCAGGCTCAGCTTTACATCACCCATACTGGGTTTAATCCTGGGGGGACTCTCACAGTGGCATCAGGCTGTTGTGCATCACCCGTGCTCAGGGTGGTGGCAGCGAGGGAGGCTCGGTGGCCACTTGCCCCAGGCCCTGTGTCCCCGGCAAGTGCATCCTGCAGGGTGGAAGGATTTATCAAAGGGGCCAAGGAAAGCAGCTGGGTTTGCCACTTGCTGTGGTGGCACGGCAAAGGCGAATTAATTGCAGGAATTGCAGGAGACCGAGGCTGCTCCCCTCACTGTGCCCAGCCCCGCCATATGTCTGCAGGCAAGTTTGCCCCATTTCCATTCAATGGCGCATTAAAAAGAGAGTGGGATACTGGGATACTGGGCTTATTGCTTCCCTCCACGCCCATCTGATCCTGATCTGCGGGTGGGTACACTGCACCCCACGACCTTGGATGCATCCTGCCCTGGTCCCACCTGGCCCCAGCATGGCTTTCTGGCTGGCAAACCCATCACCATGTGGCTCGCACATGTGTTCTTTCGTCTCTGTGCTGGAGAACAAACGGCAGCTTTGGCTTCAATTTAATCTTGCTGAAAGGCGAGGCTGCAAACAAGGGACTTTCCTTAAGGCCCTTCCCAGCTGCCCAGTGGAGCAGTGCAAGCAACCAGCCCTGTGCTCCTCGGGAGGTCAATAAATTGCTTTTCAAGAGGAAATCCTGCTGAGCTATGCTTAGCCCCAGGTGCATCGGTGCCTGGAGGGGTAGATGTGATCCAAGGGAGAGGAACCCGTGGGGCTGTTGAGAGCTGGGGGACCTGAATGGCTGCAGCAGTGAGAAAGGCTGGAACTGAGCGTCACCACAGGGAATCCCAACAGCATCTCTGGAGTCCAGAGAGGTGAGGAAATGCTTAGCATTGGCAGGACACGAGGCCAAACCCACTGTGCAGTGGACAAAGTTGGAGAGTGAAGGTGTCTTTCCTCTGTCCCGGCCACAGAAACCACTTTGCGGGCCAGCAACAGCATGTCTGGGCCATTTCCAGTTATCCTCCCTTACAAATGCCACCAGAAAGCCCACTTCATTTTTCCAGTGAGCTCCACAAAGAGCCTTTCTGGTGCTGACACACCAAGGCGGGCGCCTTGCTGGGATGAGGGACAGGCCATGACATTTCCAGCTTCCATCACCATGGGGTTTGGGCTGGGCAGGATGCCAGGCAGAGCCATCCTGCGAGAAGCTGGTATGTCAGGGAAGAGGAAAGTGGCGAGCAGGGAGCTTTTTAGGAACTGAAATACAACAATATGGGTGGGATGTTTTTTACTGCTAACGGCTGATTTACAAAGAGAAGCAGGCAGCTCCAGACACTGCAGCATCACCTGTGTGCTCCCTGCTGGGGGCTTCTCCATGTCACCTGGCTGGACAGACCTTGGGGTCTGGGTCCCAGGATGTCACCAATCCAGGCACCCATGGGATGCTGTCCCTTGTCCCATGCAGGCAAAGGAGGTCTGGTGACCCTATCGCAGCCACAGCTGCTGACCTGCCCAAAGCTCTTACTGGGGCTGCAATAGCGCTAACAAACCCATCACGGGGAGGGTGGGTGGTGGAGGGCTGGAGCGAGGTGTGCAGGGACAGACAGATGGATGAATGTGGGCATTGGAGGGGATGGAGAGAGAGAGATGGATGGCCAGATGGACAGCAGAGGAGGGCGCACGGAGATGGATGGATGGGTGCGAATAATTGAGGAGCTGGCTAGACAGAGACCAAGCGTACCCCAGAAGCACTTCGTGAGAGGGTGGCAGGGGGTGGGGGGGTCCGGGCTTTGTGTGCCGGCGGAGGGGGGTGCCGGCTCGGTCGCTCGCCGTGATGCTCTGGGGGCGGAGAGGAGGAGGAGGAGAAGGAGGAGGAGGAGGGACTTGCAGCTCTTTTCTGGCTGCCGCCGAGGCGGCGGGCGGCAGAGGGAGGACAGCCCGGCCGCGCACCGGCTCTCGGGGGGGGTGACCGGCCCCGCCGCCCCCGCGCACCATGGCCGGGCTCCTGCCGCTGCTGCTGCTCCTGGCGGTGAGTGCGGGCCCGGCCCGGCGAGCGGGGGGGACAGCATCCCGGGGGCAGCGCAGAGGGTCCCCGGAGGCACCAGGCGGGGGTGGGATGGAGGGTCCCGGGATGGAGAGTCCCGGAGGCACCAGGCGGGGGTATTTGAAGAGTGCCGGGTGTACGGGGCTGCAGACACGGATGGTCCCACGTGCACCGGGATGGAAAGCCCTGAGGGTGTGGGGCGGGAGGTCCCGCGGGTACAAGGCAGGCAGTCCCGGGGCTCCCCGCCGTGCAGCAGGGCTGGAATGGGGGGAGCCTCGGGGGGGATGGGGGGGATGGGGGTGCCAGGCGGGGCACTTCTGGGTGTGGAGGGAGGGGGCCCAGGTGATGGGGGATCCACAGGGATGGCTTATGCAGCCCCTCAGATCCCACTGCACCGAGCTCTGTCATCCCTTCTACCCAGGAAAAAAGGATGACAGAGCCCTCAGTCAGTATAAGGGGGGGGGGGGGGGGGGGAGAAGACGCCCCCCCCCCCCAGTGCCTTTATCTCCTGCCATCCCACATCCCCAGGACCACCCCATGACTTTCCCGCTCCAAGCTTGCTGCCCAGAGCAAGGGCCAAGACCTTCTTCCCCCTGGTGTGAGCCCCTGGGATGGGCACAGCCTCCTGTGCCAGAGACAAAACTTCATGGCACTGGGGGGCCGGGAGAGGGAAACACCCGGAGCAGGGCAGCTGGGTGGGCATGCAGGGATGGACCCACCTGCCTGGAGCAGAAACAGGGCTGTTCTTGGCAGAGGATTTGATGGGGGTCCCAGAGGTTGCGTTAGGCAGCCAGACACCCTTCAGCCAGGATATTAAAGCTGGTGCTTTACCGGTTTTGTGCAGAGATTGAGGAGAGCGGTGTTTGCAGCATTGTGCCAGAGAGCCTCATTCCCCTGTACAACCATGGTACTGGGCTGGCCAAGCTCCCCAGAGACACTCGCAGCAGCAGTGGGCAGCAGGAAAAGCAAAAACTGTCCCAGCCACATGGATTCAAATGATTTCACCCCAGGGAATTACTTGCCTTGGGCAGACCCCGACTGCTGCAGCAAGACTGGGCTTTGGCATCCCCCAACTCTCTGCAGCCGCCTCCCTGGGTCAGGGCTGAGCCCAGCCATCGCCAGCTGGGGCACCTGCTGCTGTGGGGCTGGATCTGCCCTCCAGAATTGAACCTGCTGAGTTGGGGGGCTGGCACTGTGCACAGAGGGAGCCCGGCTGGTCTGCCAAGCCTTCACCCAGGCATGTCCAGATATTCACCCACAGCTGTGGCCACAGGCCTGGGGCCACCCTGAACCCCAGGCACCCCAGAGTCATTGCTCTTCACCTGTGCTGCTTGGCTGGTAGGTCTGTGTGGGAAGAGGCAGAGCCCTCCCAGCCCTGCTGTGCCAAGCATCGGCTGGACCTGCAGACCTCAGACGTGGCTTTCTCTGCTGCCCAGAGTTTGGGGATTGCTCGGAGCCAGGGGTTTGGCCTCTCCTAGGCAAGGTGCTTTGCCAAGAAAAGCAGAGCCCGTCTGTCAGGCTCACAGGCAGTTCAGATCCAGGCTTGCTATTGGGCCCAACTCCAGCTGTAGCATCCCCTTCCCTCCCCACTCTGGTGCAAAGCAATTTTCTGTGCCAGGGCTCTGGAGCTAATGGTGCCATGTCAAACTCCCATTTCGCCTATCTTCCTCGGAGGCCATCTCCTCAACCGGTGGTGCCTGCTTGGGCATGAAAACCCACTGACACGACTCCAAAAGCAATTAAAAGCTTACAGAGGTGTTGCTTGCACCCTCCATCTGTGGCCTGCCCCACCTTCATCCAGCTGTCAAAAATGCTTTATGGTGTTAATACCTGTGGCTTTGTCAACAGGAGTTGTGTTAATAACATGCACATTTCAGCAGGCTAACACAGACCATGTGCCCCTCTTGTAAGTGTGTTAATCTTTATGGTGGTTTCAGTGCTCAAGAAAGAGAACTGAAAGGGAAACCTGGAGGGGTGCAGCACCTGGGACTGGAAGATGCATTTTCTTCAGCATTTAGGAGTGCAGGGGGTGATGGGGAGGGGACATGTGGCCAGAGGGGGTCCCTGGGTTTAGCTGCCAGGGTCCAGGTGTTGCGTGGAGGGGGCAGTGTGGCCAGGTCCCATCCCCACAGGCTCAGTGAGCTGCTTGCAGCTGCCTGCGGCATGGGAGAGCTGGCCCCAGCTGCGCTGCCCCAGCCTTTCCAGCACTATTTATAGCCAGGCACGTTTGGCCACTTCCCCGTTCCCACTCATGGCTGCTGCTGCCACAACCATGGGGAGATGGGAGGGTTGCAGGGGACTGAGCCGCAGGGTGAGCTCCAGCCAGGTTTGCTGCAAAGCCCCCTGAGCCAGATCTGTCCTCCAGAAGAGGCATGCAGCCAGCCTGCTGCAAAGTGAGCCCCTTCCTCACCCCCAAATCCATTGCCCAGCTGTTATTTGGGAGTGCTGGGACACCCCCCAACACACCAAGCCCTCCTGTCTGCCCGGCTGGGGCCCAGCACTGGAGCAGGCTGCCAGCCTGGGCTGGCAAAGCAGCGCCAAGGAGGAGAGCACATGCTTTCAAGTGCAGGGTAATTGGAGCACTTTGTCATTCAGATGCCTATAATTGGCGCTCCATTGTCTCAGCCAGGCCGGATGCTGCCGGATGATGCACAGCGAGTTCATAACGCCGCATTGTGCAAGGAGGCAGCCAACTGGCTGACGAGGCATCCAGATGCACAGGGAGGGGGAGCTCCCTCAAGCGTTAGCTGAGTTTCTCCCCCCCCCCAAATCTGGCTTAGCTGGATGGCAGGGGGGTGGTCCGACCCTGGAATACACCTGCCTGCGAGAAAAGAGAGCAAGAGGAGCCCTGGCAGAGCTTGGATCGCCATGAGCATCTCGGCAGCCCTGCACTCAGGCAGAGATGCCTCCTGCACTGCATGGCCCCAGCAAGGAGTTTTGGGAAGCAGCTGTCCTGCAAATGCACCCCATTCCCCAGGCTGTAAAGTGCATGTGCAGGGTGGCTCTGACCCCACTGCTTATGGCATGTTTATTGCTTCCATATGTGATGACAGGTTTTATAAGTAGGTATGCTTACTTCCATTAGACAGTAATGTTGTTGAAGCTCTTGGTGCTGCCTTCAAAGTCTTCATTTCCATTGTGGCGTCTGATTTCTGATCCCCACGTGCAGCAAGAGCACTGTGCAGAGCTGCCACCCCAGCTCTCCAAACCCTCTACTGCCACAGGCAGGTCCTCCCTGCTGCCAGGCTGCATGCAGTGCCCTACCTTCCCCCAGGCTGGAAAGGGCTAAACCCTTCAGGATGGCAAAATATCCTTAAAGGAGATGGCTCAGGTGAGAGACAAGAGCAAACAATGCTGTAAGCCCCACAGAAACCCCCACCCCCCACAATACTCACCAGCCTGGACTGTGGAGATGTGAGCTTTTCTGACCTTCCTCCAGCTGTAGACCTTGGCAGGGGCTTTCCTGATGAGCTGCTTTTGCATAGGAACATAATTTCTCCCAAGACCTATATTTAATGAGCCCCCTTTAGCCCCAACATGTGATGCTCACCCCAGAGCAGGACCCTACCTGGATGTGACACACTTGTCCACCTGCCCCTGCAGGGAGGGTCCCACAACAATGGTCATCTCCTGGCTCTCTTTTCTCTCCCAGGGATCTGCCTGGGGCTCCAAGGACAAGTGCTTCACGAAGATGTACACAACAAGCGGGGAGTGCTGCAAAGCGTGCAACCTGGGAGAGGGAGTGGTGCAGCCCTGCGGGGTCAACCAGACCATCTGTGAGCCCTGCCTAGACAGTGAGTACCTGCTCCCCTCCGCAGAGGGCCACAGAGGGGTTGCTGGTGTGGGGCCGGGGGTTCAGGGACCATAAGCATTAACATATACTTGGGTCTCCCCAAGTGCATCCTCTTTCCCTCCTGGAAGTGTTGCCTGGGCACAATTTGTGCTGTTTGCTTCCATCTTTCTGTGCACAGCCCAACACTCCAACACACAGCCCTTGCACACATCAGCTCTGCCTTGTACTCAGCCTTCCTAGGCCACCCACCTCTGCACCGACACCAGGGTTATTTCCAATATTTCCCCAAAGCACCCACCCTGCAAATCCCAGCCACAGATTCAACAGCTTACCCTGCTTTGGGATCTGTTAGTACCAGGCACCTTTGCGGATCCCCCTTTCAGCACTGTTCCCCTCCCGATGGGTCCTGAGCTACCAGCTCATGGCCAGACATTTGCCTACAAAAAAAGTTCCCCTCCTCACACTGACTATGTGTTGGTCTTTGATCCAGCCACACAGATGTCTCCCAATGATCCACCTGTATTATTTTTTTTTTTAAACCTTGTAAAGACTGCAACATAAAAGCAAGTTTGGGACAGAAGAAGCAAATCACATAATCACATAGGTAGCCAAGAGAGGAACAGTTTTCTTTTGGCCAGCTTCAGGCACATTGCCTATGTCAAATGCTTCATAAATGTCGGTCAGAGATGTGTGCTGGAGACCTGCTTAAATGCTTACAGATGAAGTGGTCCAACTATTACTGTTTGAACAATGCCATGATCGGCATAAGCAATCTGCCCTTCAAATTACTGCTGCAAAGCCTTTGAAGGCCAATGGACAAGTATTTGTAGGAAAAGCTGTGCCAGCCAAGGCCAGATTGCTCTGGAGATGTGATTTGAGAGGGGGAAGGGACAGAGCATGGCTGTGGGAGAGCAAATAGGAGGCAAAGTCCAGTGGGAGAGAAACAGTATAAGCAGAGCAGTGCTAGTACGGAGCAGGGGATGGAGCAGTGTCAGGGCAGTGCTAAAAATACCTCTGCTCTCCTGCAGAATCAATGAATCGCACTTACCCTCCCTGTGTCTGGCTGCAGGGGCTGAATCCCACCAGCTGCAACCTCAGGGCTGCTGTGCAGGATAACCCTGCACAGCACAGCAGGCTCGCTCCTTCCCGGGCTGCGACAGGCTCAGCTCTGTCTCTCTGCCAGGTGTCAGGGCATCCACTGTGCCATCCATCCCCACCAGCCCTTCCTGCAGGGAACCTGGCCAGGGTGTCAGGCTCCAGCTCCCATGGTGTGCAGGGCTGTAAATACAGAGGGCTGCTTGGCATTCCTGGGAATGCTCAGATGAGACTGTGTCCCATTAGCCGCACTTCCAGGCTGGCAGATGGCTGTCTCCCTGATTTCTTTCTGGGAACTGAACAGATAAAGGGAACTACCACCCTCCCTGGAGGACCCAGAGGTTACGATGAAACCAGGACTGTGACCTGGGTGTAGTGCTGCAAGCCCATGTGTCGGCTGGGGCACAGGCACCACTGCTCTGGTTCGTATCCCAGCTTCTGCCCAGCCCCACGTTGTGACAGGCCAGGCATTTGCATTTTTGCAGGGGGATTAACATCAGGCAGCAGCTCTATTGGGTCAGGGAGCTGATCTGGAAAGTACCAGAACAAAAGGGTCTGGCCCCTTCCTCCATTACTGCAGAAATAAGAGCAGCTAGCAGCAAACACTGCAGCTGTGAGAACTCCCAGCATCTCACCCAGGCTGAGAGCAAAGCCCCAGGGCAGAACCTTGTGCCCTGCTTAGCTTTGCTGCTCCTGGACCAGTAAGGCTGAATGCTCCTGGCCTCCAAGCAGCTGTGTCCCCTTCTCCATGATTTCCCCCACAGCCCTTCATCTGCATGCCCGCAGCTCATAGCTCTGCCACCCCTTGTTTGGGAATATCTAGAACATGGGATGCCCCTCACTTACCCAGCTACACAACAGCATGGTGTGCCACCCACAGCAAGATCAGGCCTCTAGCACCCTGATAAGCAGCACCAAGAAGAAAAACCAGCCTACTCACCACCTTAAAAAAAAAAATGCAAAACAAAAAGCCAAACACAAAAACAACACCCCAAAACCAACAAACTCCAGACAAAACCAGTGAGCCACAACCAAAAGAAAGCCCCCTGCAAACCCTCCTGCTTTATACCCCAGCCCTGCCCCCAGCTGCCTTTCATTCATTCATTAATAGCAGCATGGACTAATCCTTAGCAGCTTGTCAGCTGGGAGCTGCTGGGTGGGGTGACCATGGAGTGACTCATGGGTGCAGGTGCTGTAAGGGGGTAAACACTCTCCCAGCTCTCCTCTGAGCCTAGAGCAGGATTTCGGGGTGGGGAGAGGAGACTTACAAACCCCGTTGTCAGCCCTTGCTGGGATGGGGAGAGGGTCCTTTTGGACCTGGGCTCATGCTGGATCCTGCTGCTGTGGGTATTGGGCAGGCACAGCCAGCCCTGGACCCTGCCTGGTAAGTGTGAGCCAGCAGGGAGGAATGCCCACCTCCACCCCAGGCTGCCTCTGAGCCATTGCCTCTGATGCCTTCCTGATTCACTCGCCAAATTGTTTTGCAGAAATTTGCTACAACCAAAGCACAACCCCTGGCAAAGCCCACAGGGGCTGGAGGAAACAGACCCTGCATTAGCCCAAATAGCCACTTGCTTTTTTTTTTTTATTACAATTTTCCTTCTCCCTCACCTTGCTAGCTACCCCTGATTGCTGCCTCATGATTTATTTATCCCTCTGGCCAGCCTGCGTTGCTGCGGGCAGGAGGGAGGGGCCCCTCTTTAAATCTCGGCTGTAATTGCTCAGCTCAGATACCTTGCTGCCATTGAAAATGTGCCCACTCAGCTGTATGCCTTTCCTGGCCACTTCCCCACTCTAAGTGTGCCTATCAATAATTCAGAATAATGCAAAGGATGAGCCCAGGTTAATGGGAGCCACGCATGTCAGCAGCTGACCCAGTGCTGTGCTGGCTGTGCCTGCTTGGCTGGGCAGGGGGGCAGGGGCTGCTTGCCTATGCCAGGGCAGGGTCAAGGAGGTAGCTGGAGGCCAGTGGCAGCAGAGTGGGTTCATCTCCAGGTCCTGCACTTCCAAGGAGGGCACGTGGCCGGCTGTGAGAGAGGAGCAGGACGCACAGGCACAGGGCAAGGGGGAGATGGTGTGAAGTGGAAATGTCGCTGCTGTTGCTGCTCAGGGTTTACTGCAGCTGAGCCACGGTGGGAAAGCAGCTACTGAGGCTGGGGTGCCACCTCCATCCCTCTAACCCTGCCCATCACCAGGGTCTCAGAGCTCTTCACTCCCCTCTATCTTGAAAGCAGACAAAAATTAAGCACCAGAACAGCTATGCCCTGAGCCTGTCTGTGGCTTAGTCTCCACTTGGCCACACAGGGAAGCTGGAAGTCACTGAAGGTGGGAATTACCATCTCCTATGACCATCCTCGGAAGACAGGCAGGTAATTGAAGATTATAGCACATGGCTGGATTGCCTTCCTGAGGAGCCAGGCTAGCAGAAGGATTGTGGTTGAGCTCGCTGGCACCTTCTCTATCAAGGTAGCTGGACTTCCCCCTGGCATTATGGGCAAGTGAAGATGGGGCATTGCGGCACTGCAGGCTGTGAGGGATCGATGTGAGGGAGGCAGCCAATGGGACAGCAGCTGTGTCCTCCAGGATGGGAGATGACCCGTCTTCCCAGGCTAAAAATATCTTCAAACACCTTTGGGAGGGGGCAGCAGGAGGGAGAGGGCAGCGGGGGCAGCTTGCTGGTATGCAGGAGGAGGATTGATTTCCCCAGCAGAGTCAGTCCTGCAGGATGAAACTGGAGAGCAAGAAGCCCTGGGGTCAGACAAGAGTCAGCAATTAGTGTTGTAACCTCCTGTTTGCATCATGCCCTGAGTCAGGGGCATGAGGCCAAGGAGGGGGGCACAGGGTGGAGATGCCCCGAGGCCCCTCCCGCCCCAGGCAGGATGCAGAGGAGAAAGCTATTGGGATGCTGGGGAGCAGCAATGGCTGTAGGACGCCCACAGGGACCATCCAGAGGTCAAAAATGGGGATGGTGCCCCGGCCAGGGGCAGGGATGCTTACCTGGGGACACAGGCACCGAGTGCTGGGATGGGCACATTGAGGGCAGCATCCAGCCCTGCCCAGGCTGCAAGAGCTCAAAGGCTGGATCCCCGCTGAGCTGCAAATTGCTGCAGAAAAGTGTGTAGCTATTAATGGGAAGTAGAACCTGTGGGCTAGAGGACTCTCGGTGGTGTTGGGGGGTGGCAAAGGGGACACCTCTCCCCTTGGTTTGGAGGAGGAAGGGAAAATTAATGAAAGGGGCAATGGTCCCTTCCAGCAGCTGCTGCACAAGCCCACCTCCCGAGCCTGGCACCATTTGGTGATGGGGCAAAGCCTGTGCCAGGGAGCAAAGTAGCCATGGGGACAGGGATGCCATGCTGGACCCTGCTCACCTCACCCTCTGTCCCCTGCCAGGTGTCACCTACTCAGACACGGTGAGTGCCACGGAGCCGTGCAAGCCCTGCACACAGTGCGTGGGGCTGCAGAGCATGTCCGCACCCTGTGTGGAGTCGGACGACGCTGTGTGCCGCTGTGCTTACGGCTACTACCAGGATGAGCAGAGTGGGAGCTGCAAGGAGTGCCGGGTGTGCGAAGTGGGCTTTGGCCTCATGTTCCCGTGCCAGGACTCACAGGATACAGTCTGCGAGGAGTGTCCTGAGGGCACCTTCTCCAGTGAAGCCAACTTCGTGGACCCCTGCCTGCCCTGCACCACCTGTGAGGAGAACGAGGTGATGGTGAAGGAGTGCACGGCCACCTCGGATGCTGAATGCAGAGGTAACGCTGCCTTTCATGGGAAGAGCCATTGTGGAGGGGAGAGCGGGTTCACTGGGTTTCCTGTAGCACTCCCTGCCTCAGTTTCCCTTTGTACCACAGCAATGGGGAGGCAGGGGCATGTCTCTGGGCTTAGAGGAGAGGACCTGGGGGTCCATCTGAGACCCCCAGCCCTCAGGCATTGCAGCATCCTACCAAGGCAGCACTTATACTGAGCCCTTGTTGCCCTTGCAAATGCTTGGCCCCCAGGATCTGCCTGGCCCTTCCCACGGGCTTCCTTGGCTGAAATCCTGGCAGGATGATGCTGTGGGTGCAGGCACTCTGCCAGATGGCTTTTGGTGTCCATGAACAGCAAGCAGAGCCAATAGGTTCACCAGTCTTGGATGCTGTGCTCGCCGTCACCCAAGCCTTCATCAAGCGGGAACTTAGCAGCTGATGGGTTTCTGATGTAACTGCCAGAGAACAGCCAGTCCCACAGCCCAGGAGGGTTCAGCGCTCAGGGGCAGGGGGAGAGCACCGTTCACTGACAGCAGCCCCTCGCTCTTCCAGCCTGCACCCCACTGCGGTGTGGACCCCCCCGCAAGGAGTGGCAGGGCTGTTTCAGCTGGGTATGCCCTGCTTGCTCCTTGGCAGCAGCAGCGTGACTCCCTGCCCTGAGCCCAGCCGGGGAGAAAAGACCTTTGTCCTGGCCAGCTACTGATTCACAGCGCAGGGGCAGCCAGCACAGCTCCCTGAAAAGGGTCGAGTAAATGGAGCCATAAGTCAAGGAGCACAGGGCCAGCTTTGTTAGCTGGCCTTGGGGCCCTGGCGGAAGCGGCTGTGACGGCTACCGAAGCGCTGCTCCAAAAGGGCAGCGAGGTCCAGCTGGAGGCCATGGCTGGGAGGGCTGGCAGGGCAAGGTGCCAGCTCCCTGCCACAGCACTCGCTCCACCTCGCCAGGCTGGCGGACGCGGCACGGCTGTGCAGAGCTTGGTGCCAGCGGGCACAGGACAAAGCCCTGGAGAGGGACGCAGGGGGCTTTGGGAAGGAGCTGGTGCCCATGGGAGGGGATGGGGCAGCTGCAGAGCATTTCCCTGGGGCAAGAGAAGACATATCCGCTCGCTTCATGGGATACACCAGGGCATGGCAGGAACGGGGTCACTCCCAAATGGAGCCAGGCTGGTGGGGCACATGGCTGCAGGCAAGGGGCTGGGAAAAGGGCAAATCCAGGCTCTGGTGCTGCTGACAGCAGGTGAGCCCGGCTCCGTGCAAGCTGTGGAGGCAGCTGGGTTGCCTTACTCAGGTCCTGGGGCAGATGTGCAGTGGATGGGAGGCAGGTGGGGCTGCTTCCCTGAGCTTCAGTACCAGCGATGGGGGCCCAGGCCTCAGTCTACAGCTTGCACGTGGTGGGAAGGGCTGCAGGACTCGAGCAAACCCAGTGCTGGGAAGGAAGAACTTGCAAAGCCATGTCCATGCCAACCACGACCAGGTGCCATCAGCCATACAGGGCAGGGGACAGCTTCAACTTGTCCGGGGGACCAGGAAGGCTAGTGCTGTCCGGGGCCAGAGGATGAGGTAGTTTGCAAGTACAAGCCTGGGGACAAGGGGATGGGGCAGAGCTGGCACCTCTGCAAGCCCTGCAGCTTTTGGAAAAAGGTCCTTGCAGAGATTGTTGTCCCTTTATCAGTTCACCCACCACAGCCCATTAGAAGACATGGCTAGCTGTGTGACTAATTATTCCCATTTCTTTTCCCTTCCCTCTTGGCAGACCTCCACCCTCGCTGGACAACACACACACCATCCCTGGTGGGCTCTGAGAGCCCTGAGGCCATCACCAGGGACCACTTCAACACCGAAGTGATGCCCAGCACCCCAGCAGACACCGCCACCACCATCATAGGCAGCTCACAGCCTGTTGTGAGCCGCGGCACTGCTGACAACCTCATCCCTGTCTACTGCTCCATCCTGGCAGCTGTGGTGGTGGGCCTGGTGGCCTACATCGCTTTCAAAAGGTAGAGGACCAAGGCAGCACTGTGGGGTCATGGCAGAGGATTTAGGTAGTGGGAAACAGGCTGCGTCCCCCCACCTCGGAGGTCCCACAGCCAGAGCTGACACCAACAAGGGAAGGAGGGGACCAGGCTGGGTGGTAGGAGATGGATTTCCAAAAATGCATGAGAAATCAGGCAGTTGAGGGGTGAAAGAGGGAGATGGCAGCAGGGTGGGGGAGCCCTCATTGCAACTCCTGCCCTGCCTGGTCTCTGCTTGCTCTGGCACACTGCGAGCGCCCGTCGCGGCTCATCACACTCAGGGGCTCATCCCCGGCGTGTGCTGGGTTTGCACCTGGCCCCAGGCAGGCCAGGGCCAGCTTGACGGCTCCCCAGGCACCCCAGGCTGGAGGCACCCTGAGGGACCCACAGGCACCCCAGGTCCCCTGCATGCTCCGGCAGCACAGACACATTTTTGCAGCAGATCCATGCAGGAGGGAGCCCTGCCCCAGTCCCTTGCAAAGCTCGGGAGCTTGGCACCTGCAAATGCTGATTTAAACTGGTCCAGCCGCTGTGATGGAGAGGTTGAGCCAGAGGCTGTAGAAGAAATGCTGCTCCCTAGGAAAAGTCGTCCCAAGAAAGGGGGACAAATCAACAAACCTGCTCCCAGCCCAGGGGATGTCACCAGCTGCTGTCATCTCCCTGCTCCTCTTCCTGCAGGTGGAACAACTGCAAACAGAACAAGCAAGGGGCCAACAACCGCCCGGTGAACCAGACGCCTTCACCAGAGGGTGAGAAGCTGCACAGCGACAGCGGCATCTCGGTGGACAGCCAGAGCCTGCATGACCAGCAGCCACCCAGCCAGAGCACCCAGGGGCCAGGTAGGGCAAACCAGGTGCTGCAGGGTGGGCAAGGGCACCCCAGGGATGGACTTAACACCGCTTCATCCTTGCCAGCGCCCAAGGGAGATGGGAATCTCTACACCAACCTGCCACCCAGCAAGCAGGAGGAGGTGGAGAAGCTGTTGGGCAGCTCCACAGAGGAGACATGGAGGCGGCTGGCTGGGGAGCTGGGCTACAAGGAGGACCTCATAGACTCCTTCACCCGGGAGGAATCACCTGCCCAGGCTCTCCTGGCCGACTGGTCCTCCAAGGAGACAGCCACCCTTGATGCCCTGCTTGCTGCCCTGCGCAAGATCCAGCGTGGGGACATCGCCGAGAGCTTGTACAGCGAGTCCACCGCCACCTCTCCCGTCTGAAGGGTGGCCTGGGGCAGCCCCATGGGGTCCCCTTCCCCCTTCACCTCTCCCCTCCCTGGCACCGAGAGCCCTGAAGGGGAGGGTGGGAAGGAAGTGGGGGGTCCCCAGGCCCCCCCAATTTACAGTCCCGTATGCACTAAGCTCCTGTTTTCGGTATTGCCCGCTCCCTATGCCGCCTTCCCCTGGCAGCCCATAAGTGGGTTGGGTGTGGGGCTCAATGCCCAAAGCCTGTCTGCCACTGGAGCATCCTCTGGGCCCTGTGAGGCTGGACAGACAGACGCAGGAATGAGCACTGCACTCTCAGCCCTCTCCTCTCTCCTCTTCCAGCCCCTTCTCCTTCCTCCTTGGGGGTCCAGTCCTCCTCTTCCTTCTGCTCTTCCTCCTTGGCCCACCCTGCCGCTATTTCCTTCTCCCTTCCAACACCCTGAAATCCAGCTGCTTTCCCCAAACCACAGGTCTGGGGTGGGAATGGAGAGAACTGGATCTGCTGTACCAGGATCTGGGGAGGGGTCTGGTCCTACAGATGGGCTGTGTCAAGGCGGGGTGTTCTGGCGGAAAGGACTTGGCTTCCAGCAGCCCAACTTACACTGTGAAATTTGGGGGGCACAGCCTCCATGCATGGTCCATGGGGCTGCCAGCATTGGGTCTCAGTGAGGAGCGGCTGGGACCACCCAAACATTGAGGACCAGACATATAGGTGCCACCAGTTCCCCAGAACTGGAGCTCTGGGGGGGAACACTGAAGGTCTAAAGGGCTGAAAAAGTGCCTGCCTGCAGCAGGGACATGACATGGGCTCTGCTCATCCTTCCCTTGGCACCAGTCCTGGTGTTCCTGCACTGCATCAACCCGGGGGCAAAGCCACCCTGCTGTGATTGCACTGTCCCTCCTCGCCTGGAGACCCAGTAGGGGCTGGCGGTCCCAACCTCCTTGTAAGGGCTAAGGGCTCCTTCTCCAGCACTGTGAAGGGTGGCTAAGAAATGCCCCTGCCTGCTCCGCTGTGGGCCTTCTGCCTCCATGTGGCTGCACAGTGGGTGCTGCCCACCCTCAGTGCACCACCTGCCTCCCCACGGCATCCCTCGTTGGCCTCAGCACCTCCCTCCACTTGGGACCCCACCACAGCCCTGGGGAAGGGACATCACTCGCCGCCTCCACAGCTGTAAGTGCGTTTTCTTGGCATATCAGCACCCTGCCCAGCACCCAGCTTGCTCAGAGGTGATTCTGGAGAGCAGCAGCCGGGCAGGCGAGCACCCTGTTCCCCCTGTGAGCTGCTGCTGAGCAGCCAGCACAGTCCTGGGGGACGTCCCCAATACGGCTTTGGTGCCTCGCTTGCCTGGAGCATCATGAGCTTTTTGCAGAGGAGGGACTGCAAGGTGAGCTGGTGCACGCACCTGATGCTGGGTATGTCTGTACCTATGGACTCCCCTTTGCCTTGGATTCAGCCAGGAACGCTTTCCTGAAGGCAGAAGGTGACGTTCTTTCCCTCCTTAAGGAGATAAGCAAGACTTGTAAATAACACTGTGTCGTTTTACTAACTGCTTGATGTTTCTACATGTGACATGGGGTGACGGCGCCTGCCCCAGCCCCTCTACTCTTCCTCACAGCCTTTCTGCCTGCAAGGCAAGCTTTCGTCTTGCAGCCGAAGCCTTCGGTCCCACCTTGTTTCTGGCCTTAAAGACTCAATGGGGAGGCAGGGAAACATGCACACCCCAAAAATCTCTGCAGCACGTCCATGAAAACATGGGAACTTGGGAACATGGAAAGATTTGGTGTTCCTGGTGGAGCTGCCAGGTGTTGGGAAGGAGTGCTTTCTGAGGGATTGGAGCCTGCGTCAATAGGATTCCAGTGCCCAGATCCTTCAAAAGCTGTCAGGAATTTTGCGCCCTGTGCTTTGGATGATAAAGCAGCACAGGCTGAATCTGAATCTCCAGTATATGGTGTTTTGACACCTCCTGCAGCAAAAAAGCAAAGATCCCTTTGGAGGAACACCACCTGCAACATTTTGGCCGCCGGCTGCCCATGCCAAACCCGTTGGTTAGAAACACTTGGCCCTGACAGGGCTGTGAGTCCCTCGTCCAAGGCCTGAACCTCTCCCATCACTAAAATCCAATGAAACTGCCCTAGATTTGCAACCCTGCTTGCAGTGGGCAACTCTGGCTTGCAGGGTTGCTGGCTTCTGCCAGACCAAGCCATCCAAAGGGGTGCTTTTGGATTAATTTAAACATTGGTTATTGTCAGGTTGTTTCCATGAGTCCCTTTTTTTGCTGAAGCAACTACAATATAAACTGAGGGCGACTGGAATAAAGTGCCCAGGTCAAAAGCCAAACAAACTGCTCGAATCAGTCTGACAAGTCAACCTGGCCATACCTTGCCAGCTGGAAATTGCTTTTCTTCAGGACAATATTGCCATGGTCTCAGGTTTCAATTGCCATAGTAAAGGGATTTCCTCAGGGCTGAGGAAATGGAGACAAACTCAGCATCCAAAGAGAAGCTGGGGGACGCCTTACATCCCTGATTGCAGAAAATAAATAAAAATATTAAAAAAAAAAACAACAACAACAACAAAGAGAGAAAACCAAGCCAAAGTTAGTGCTCATCAGTATGTTTTGTGTTCTTTTCTAACGTTTCTGTTGTACAAAGAACTTGTGTTTCTCCACTCACCCCTCTGTAATACCAGTGCCGATTTATTAGGAAGTATTACGGTGAAGAAATAGCCGTCTTAGGAGTTTGGGGGGGTTGTGGGTGGGGTGTGAGCAGCATGAGGTGGGAGGGTGATGCACGGGGTGGGGGTGGGGGGGTGGCAGGCCACTGTGCTGGCCGGGTGAGTAGCTGTCCTTGTGTACTCATCGGATGCCAATAAAGAGCATCACTAGGTTGGCGTGCTGCTTGTTTTTTTTCCTCCTCCACCAGGAACTGAGGTTTGTGAGTCTGTAATAAGAAGGATGGCCTCAAAGCCTTCAAGGGTGGGGTGGGGTTTTTTCTTCTTTCTTCCCCATGGTCCTATTATAATCTTGTAAACAGCAGGAATGTAAAGCCTGATTTTACCTGGTGGAGGAAACTTGGAACTCAGCCAGGAATGTGGAATCAGGAGCTTGACACCACTTACCCAGTTTTGTACAGCAGCTTACTGCCCTGCCGGGCAGCATTCTAAACATCCCGCAGCACTGCCCACCACACTCCTGGGAGGGCAAAACCAGTGTGCTCCAGGAGAGACCTTCGATGTTGGGGAAAAAACACCCTGAAAAAGAAGATAGCTTCCTCCTCTTGCCCCTCTGAGTTACTTCAGCTGCTGTAAAAGAGCATTAAAAGTCTCAGTCCACTTATTTTGAAGCATTTGCTGATTTGGGCACAAGGCTCCTATTTCTGCACCTCAGTGCTGTTAGCAATGCTGCCCTCAGCACCCCAAAGCACAGGATCAGCCTCCTGAGAACCTACACAAAACCCTCAGACCCAGGGAGATTGATTTAGACGGAGGTAAGTTTTTGCAACGAATCCAGGAAGGTCTTGGAGGGCTCAGCTCCAGGTAGGCAAAGGGATACAGGGTGCATTTCAGATGCTGAATACTCACATGGCAGTCAGGCATCCAAATTAGGGGGGAAAACCCCAGGCAGGGAGACAGGTAAATCTTCCCCCAAACAAGAAGTTGGTACTTGCCCCAAAGAGCTTCCGATGGCTCCTAGGAAGGTGTGTGTCCCCAATGAACTTGGGACACATGGGCGAGGGCAACTGGGACCTTGCAGGGTTGGTGTTGGAATTGCTTTGCACAGGATTGTGTGTGGGTTTGCGCATAAAAGTATTTACACGTTGCAGTTTATACGAGCTTGAAATAGGATGCTCATATGTAGCTAGTTTTATTTTTGGCTGGCCTGGGTCGCGCTCTAGCAGGAAACATAATGAGGACCAGAACTGCGCGCACATAAAGAGCA
Source organism: Falco punctatus (assembly GCF_963210335.1). Lineage (NCBI taxonomy): Eukaryota > Metazoa > Chordata > Aves > Falconiformes > Falconidae > Falco > Falco punctatus. The sequence continues at coordinate 6,512,624 of NC_137599.1, read as the reverse complement.
TTCCCTTTTTTCATGCTCCCACACCACACAGCACTGCAAATAAACAAAGGAAAATAATTGCAATCAATCCATTAGGTTTAATCTGCTTCCTCTTAATCCCCATCCTCCCCTGGGAAAGAGGCTGGAACGGAGAAGAGGAGCAGAGCTGGGCTGTGAATGAGAGCTGAAGGGTTTCTGCCTGCAATGCCTGGGAAGGGAGCCTGGAGCCGGCAGGCAGGACCTGGGGGTGGCAATGAGCATCCTCACTGCCACCCCCCTCACCCTCCCTGCATCCCTGGCTGAAGCCATGCTGGGGGTGGGGGGGCGCAGAGAGGGGGAGGGAAGCGAGGAAAGGAGCTTTGTGAGGTGGTCTTCATGTGTGGGATCAGCTGCATTAGATGGTCCTTGGGGAGAGCAACCTGATTTACGGTTAGTGGGGGGGGGGGGAACACAAACCAACCAAAAAACAGTAAGATCTGGAAAGGAGCCTGATGTTTGCATCAGCTGGTGAGCAGAGCTGGGGAAAAGGCCCTGGAAAACTTCCTTCCCCTTCTTTATGGGTGCCTGGGGAAGGAGACAGCAGACCCTGCTTAATCTCACATCTGCTGTAAGGAGCTCTGGAGGGGCTCCCCAGGCTGGGGACTGCCTTTGACGGGCAGAAGGAGGAGGAGGACAGCCACCAGCACAGGAACACAGGGACAGATCCATGTGGGATCCACACACCCAGTCTGGCCACCCCCAGCAAAAAACCACCACTTTGCTAAACCACTCACCATCCCCAGCACCAGGTCTCAACTAACCTCACCAGTCAGCCAGAAAAAGGAAAAAAAACCCAAACCCCACACATTAAAATCCCACAACACATTGAGATGCTTTTGATTCAACTCCTGGCCCCTGCAGGGAGCTGGGACCTTCCCCTTGCAGAGGGACAAAGATGGGAAAAGAAAGCTGAGCTTCCAGAGTAGCAGCAGGGCTTTGCACCTGAAACAACAGCTTACGGCACCCAGCTGCCACTGACAAACGCTAATCTCACCTCTATTTCTTCCCCGTCCATCTGTCTGCCTCCAGAAGCAAGCCAAACAAGCGTTCATGCAGATTCCTCCAGCAATTTAACATGGATTTGGGGGTACAACCAGCCACATGGAGCGGGGATTTGGAGAGACTTCGTTCTCTGACCCCAGAGACAACCTTGACCTGCAAAGAGCTCTGCGGTACCTGCCCCAAGCAGGGCATGCAGGTCAGTGCCGGCATCAGCAGCCGCATCTCCCCGCTTTGCAGCCCCAGGCAAAATCTGTCTCCCATATACTGGCAAAAGCCACATTCCCAAATAATGGGAAGCAGGTCGGCAGCAAAGCTGGGAGCATGGGGGCGATGGCTGTGTGCCAGCGCTGGCCCCACAGCTGCCTTGTGCTGTGCAAGCACAGGGAGCTCAAGGGCTGCTAGGAGGCCAGCAGGACCAAGGTGGGACTAAAGCCCCCAGGAGAGGCAGCTTCCCTCCTTCAGCCTGCTCTTAGCTCCTCACCGAAGGCTTTTCCAGCCCCACAGCCCAGACCAGGAGAGGCAGGGCTGAGTCAGCATCACAAGGTACTGGTTTAACCCATCACTGCATCTCCGTTGACTAGGCTTGGGGGAACGCTGTGGTCCGAATGTCGAGTAACTGTGGGTGCTGTTGCAGCATCTACAAACTCCAGCAGAAACGGGGCTGTGCCTGAGGCAGGATAAACCTGGCCCAAAAGACAAGGGGACAAGCTAGTGGGTGAAAAAAGCAACATGCCCTGACAAGGCAGGGCAGAGGCGGGAAGGTCCCTGCATCTCAGGGTGTCTCCCTCACCCTACATGGGGTAGGGGACACAGGGGAGTGGGATGTGGGTGTCCTGGCACAGGTAATCATGGGACAAGGATGTCTGAGCAGTGACAGAGCCAAGACCATCCCCTGCAGCCCCCTCACTGGAAACCACCCCTAATTCAATGCATCTGAGAGATATTGCATGTCACTCACTCACCTGAGAAGGAGGGACAGCAGGGACAGGCAGCAAAGGGAAAGGAGAGGGGAGGTAAAGTCCTGCCGTTCTTGTTCTTGCTCTTCCTCATCCCTGAGTTTCCTCCAGGTAATTCTGTTTTGCTGCAGCTGGGTGCAAACCAAGGGAGGTGGTGATGGGGCTCTACTTTAATGGATGTGGTCTTTCTGAAGGGAGCAGGGAGAGGTTAAACAGCCCCAGATGGGTGTGAATTGCAGGGGGGAGTCAGCAAGGAGACAATGTGAGAGGGGATACAGTGGTTGGGGTAAGGCAGTGGTTTGCTCCAAGCACGTGCAATTCCTGTTGCTGCTGTTGAATCATCTGAGCAGGACCCCGTGTGGAGGGTCTGGCACAGCAGATGTGAGATGTTGCCCAAAATATGCTGAGAAAACCCATCTCCAGCCCAGCAACACAAGAGCAAGGATACAGTGGAACTGCTCAGGGAACCCCAAAGTAATGCCTCAGCCAGGCGAGCTGCGGGGTAAATGGGGGAAAACACTCCGGTTTCCCTCAAAGCTTCACTGAGATGCAAATTGCTGCTGGCTGGTAACTCTGCTGACATTGGAGGCTCCTATGCAAAGGCTGGCTTCATCTGAAGCTGAAAAGAAGCCCCCTGGGTATTGAGCAGTGCTTTTGTTCTGGTAAAAAGACAGCAAGCTGCCATCTCAGAGCATGGGGAAGGGAGCAGTGAGCCACAGAAGTGGTTTCTGATGGAGGTATCACAGCAGCTCCCCTGAAAGTCCACCCTGCTCCTGCAAAAGACTTCAAGCCCTGCACAGCATCCTAGTGCTGAGCAATTTTGGAGGAAACTTGCCAACAGCTCATTTTCCTGGTCTTTTAATTATTTCCTTCATCTGAGTATAAAAGGGGAAGGAAGGCGGGGAATGAATTACAGAGACCAGTGGTCAGGTTGGTTTCTTTCCAAAAGTGACTGAAGACAAAATCACCAAGAGCAGGAAAAAGCCTCTGAGAGGTCTGGAAGAACTGACTTTCTCCTGTTTCCAAGGGAGGATGGGACAGATGAAGGAGATTTTAATTCCCAGGCAAACTGGAGATGTGCTTCAGCCAAGACATTGCTGCTTCACAGGAGGCTTCCAGTGTCCCTTGCTCCCAGGGTGAGCGTGCAAGCAGTCTCCTGGGAGACCTGCACCAGGCTGAGAACCAGACTGTAAGGTTGGTAAAGAGGTTTCAATTCCCTCAAAAGGTGAAAAACCCCACGTAATTCATTCCAGTTCATCAGCTCCCTTTGGCCGTTAGTTGGTGACTCATTTCCCCCATCTGAAATACAGAGAATATAAATCCTCCTTAGACATAAGCTCCCAGGTTAGTTTATTACTCACTTTAAAATAAATATTTTATTCTTTTTTTTTTTTTTTATCTCCAGCTGCTGGGTGTTGGGAACATCTCTTTGTTTTAGAAACAAAACAGAAAAAATCAGAATAAATTTTTCATTAGATGCAAAAAGAGACTCTTCCAAAGTGAGCAGAGGGCAGGCTCCAGTCCTGGATGACGGTTGCTGGAGTTTTGCAATGTAAAGCTCCGGCAACTGTCAGCCAGGACCGGAGGCTGTGCTCTGCTTTGCAAAACTGCCAGATTAAATACTCAGAAATACAGATTTCTGGTTTTCCAACCATGGAGGCCGGGCTGGGTGCCAGGTGAGCCGTGGGAAGGCAGCAAACAGTGGACAACTCTGGTGCACCAGCACTGACCCTTGTGCATGGTCTCCCTTCCCATTTCTGGGCACATCTGTGTCCCCCGCTCCGTGGATAGATGCTGGGGAAGAACCTGGTTTTGCATCCTGTCCTCAAAACCCAAGCCGAATCTTGGTACAGCCCTATCTTTCCAGCTCTCTGCATCATTTCACATCACTGTGCTGCCACGGAGGGGTCACCACCATGGCAGTCTCATGACAAAATCCAATTCTCACTAGTATCAGTCTTGAGTGAAAAAAAAATCCCCCCAAAACTGATGTGAGGCCAGCAAGGATTTTGCTTAGCTCCTGAGCAGGGAGAAAAGTTTCCCTCCCTGCAGGTCCAGCCTGTCTTTAAGCTCAAATCCATCCCACACAATTTCTCCCCCGTTTCCCTTGCACCGCTCCATAGCTGGAAGGGTTTTGTTCCATCTCTAATTGCTTCAGACCTGCTTTTCAGCCTGGAATAATCAGGGCTTTCTGGAGAGATGTTTCAGCTCAACCTTGGAAAATACTCAAGGCTACACACACACACACCAGCCAAGGTCAAAAAACCAGGGGCATAAACCAGTTGCAGATCTGTGGGCAAATAACCACCACCAGCCCGAGCCGAAGCCCAAGCTGGACTTTTCCAAAATGTCCCGAGGGAAGCAGCATCACGCTCATGCAGCTGGACCGCACTGGACACATGCATCCTTGCTGCCCCTGGCCCATTCCAGTGACCCAAAGCCAGAGAAGCACCAAAATGGCATTTTTGAGCTAAAACCTGGTGCAACCTAAAGTACTGACACACTTGGGCTGGGTGCTAGATGCAGTGGGACATGTGGGGGGCAGCCTGGGATGGGGGAGTTCAAACAGGATTAGTGGAATGAGATTGTGGGGAGGTTAGTGAGGAGAGGAACAAAGTCACCAGGCCCTGGAAGGGGAATGAAAAGCGAGGAGAGTTCCACGGCTGCCATGGTCCCGTACCATGCCTGGGAGCACGCCTGGAGAGCAGGGGTGAGTGCTGCCGCCCTCCAGCCCTGCTCTCCTGAGGGAGCCCAGGTTAAGGGCACCCAGGGGGATGTGTGCTGGGCAAGCAGCACAGTCCTGCTTTCCAGAGCTTGGTGAGAAATATATTTGGCCCCCACAGATGCTGCCCAGGGGGGTCGACCACAGCCACACACCTCTGCCCCCCTCCCCCGCTCCCAGGCAGGGCTGCCTGCACAGCCCCAGGAAAGCGCTACCAATCACCCCCTTTCCTTCCAAAGAGCCTCAATGTTATGCTTGAAGTGAAAGGATTGAAACATTTATGATTGAGCCCAGGCTAAAAGTTCCTGGGAATTGCCCATTGCAACCATATGGATTTGTTCCCTGGCTTAAAAAACACAAACACAAAACCCCAAAGACCCCGACCCCAGCTTCCCACCCCCTTCCTTCCTCTCCTCGGCTCAGAAAAACCCCACTGGCTCTCCAGCCATGGCCGCTGGTTTCAATTATCTCTGTGATTAACTTTCTTCATTTTACAGATGGTTCCTGCCTGGCACCCCATTTCCACCCCACTGCAGTGTGGGGGGCAGTGTGGCTGGGGGAGCAGAGCCACAGGACACCCTGGAGTGCTGGTGTGGGGGTACAGTGACGCTCCAGCCTCACTCGGTGATGGGGAGGACAAACCTCTGGGCAGGCTGCCAGAATGCTGAGTTGAGAGGTTACAGGCAGGAAAAATTAAAGGGAAGGGAAGAGAGAGGAGGAAGAGAGAAGCAATGAATGGGGTCAGGAAAGGTTTGGAAATGCAGGATTTGGGGAGGGAGCAGGGAAGAGGGGGGACCTGGTGCTGGGCTTGCAAACACAGCTGCCTGCTTGGTAAGAGGGAAGGTGTGAATGTCAGAGAAGAGCCAAGAAGGAAGCAGCAGGTGATGTCTTTTATCTTGTTGCTCTTGCCCACGCTCAGTCCCTGGGATTCAGCTCTGAGCCCCAACCAGCCTCCCCTCAGCACCCACGGGTGCTGCCTTAGGGCATCCCTGTCTTCCCTACAACAGTCGCACCCAGCGCCCTGGGAACCCAGCTCCCACAGGATGTGGTAGGCTGCAGATGGCGGTATCCAGCACAGTTCAGCACCAGTGCCCTTCTCCATCCCTCCCTCCCCACCTCCTGTCCCTTCCACCAGCTCCAGGTGCTACTGGGCTCATGTTGGTCCACCTATGCCAAAGAGCTCTTTAAAGCCCAGAGACTGCAGGGAGCCCATCAGTCACCATAGTGGGGGGGGTGACCTCCAGCCCAGGCCCTTCCTCAGGCCCCCCACCCTCCACAACAGTGGGAGAGGAGCAAGGAGGACCAAAGCCCCCTTCATCACCCACAAGGATCCTCAGGGGAAGCTGTGGGATGCCCCAACCCACCTCTCCCCCAGCCATAAATCCTGCCCCAATTTCCAGCAGGCGCTAGAAGCTGATTTTATCCTGATTGCCTTCTCTTGACTCAAGATTGAGTTTTTAATCCCCTCCAGCAGGCAGTCCCTGACTGTACCACCTCTTTCCACTCCCCTTTCCCTTCCAGTCCTCCCACCAGTCTCCTGCACTGGCCAGGCAGCAAGTGGGGCCAGCTGGGCTCCATCACCAGCCCTGAGGGGCTCCCCCACCAGCCCTGAGCTTGTATGACCCTTCCCCTGCTGCTCAGCCAAAGGTGGGGCAGGCTGCAGCTCAGATCCTGAGATGGGTCCTGGGGTCTCCCCTGTGCTGGAGAAGGGCAGGATGGAAAAATGAAACCAAGGGGCAAAAATCTCCCCCTTTGAGGGGGGACAGAAGGTCTCAGGGCTGTTTAACCCAGGAGAGAATGGTATATGGAGCTGGGGAGTACCCTGCAGTATGGAAATCTGTTGTAGGATCATCACCTCCGTGCCTTTTGGAGCAAAACAAGTAGCAAGAGGTTAAATCACAGCCAGGGGAATTTCAGCTGGATTATGGGACACACTGGGAGAAAACAGTTGCTGCACTGGCTGTTAGGCTTTGCCAAGACTGGCCTGCTGCTGGGGAGGGTGATGGGGCAGATGCCTGTGGTCTCACTGCACAGGGTTTGCTTTGCTCTGAAGGCTCTTTTCCCCGTGGTGTGAGGATGCAGTGGATCTCCCCCACCATTCACACACCTGTCTGTGTGTCTGGGCTGAGGCACAAGCTGGAAGCCTTTGCTCAGCTGGGGCCATATGCAGACAATTAGCAGATTGGAGCATCATTAAGGGTGCCAGAAACCCTTAATGAGGGTCCATGGGCTTCTGTCAAGGTTTCCTACCCATCCTCGTCTCCTCCTAAAGCCCCCCATTCCCTGATGGCCCATCACCCCTAGGCTGCTGTGCTCAGCCTCTGCTGTAGAGTGAATGCAAAGCCCTAGTGATGGGTTGGGAGGGAAGATGTTGATGTGGGAGAAAAATGGATGTTAGGAAAATACGGAGTGTTTGGCTCTGAACACCGGGGACAGAGACCAGGCTCTGGATGTGGGGGAGTAACAATGGCTGAATCCAGAGATTGGGAGTTTTGTCTTCGAGGAACCAGTGAGTCAAAACTGCAGAGCATCAGCACAAAACCAGGGGAGTCCATGTTTCATTCACCCCCCTGTAACAGGGGTTACAGATCTTGCTGGGCTTTGCCAGGGGGAGCAGAAGCATTTTGGACCCAAGGGAGGATGCAGGGGGATGATGGGGGAGGGGAGGCAAGGTGGGTCACCAGCCTTTCCACACCTCCTCCCTGTAATCCCAGCCTGGGCAGCTGTAACCATCCCCTTTGTCCGGATGAAAAGCAGAAAGGTTGGGTTACCAAATGACACCCACCTCGCTCTCTCCTTCCTGCTTTGTCCATCACTGGCTGCCCCCACCACCGGCTACAGTTACTCCATGGACAGAGGTGCTGGTGGCAGGGAGCTGGGTGTCCCCAAATGGGGACACAACCCGGGCCACAGTGCTTTCATCTCCGCCTCACCGCCTGTGGAGCAGAGATAACCCCTGCCCTGCACAGATCTCCTGGTGAGATAAGATCAGAACCAGTGGGCAGACAAGACTCAGCCCTTCAGCACCCAAAATCTGAGAGTTTCTGCAGTGCCTTTTGCCTCTTTGCAACTCAACCTGTACGGGGTAGTGCAGCCTCGGGGGCTCTGGCTCCAGGAAAACCACAGCTGTTCCCCTTCGCCTGGTCCTTGCACAGCTTTCTCGCTGCTTTTCCAAGCCGTGCTGGCCCTTTGGAAGCAGGAGATGAAATGAGAACTCCCTTGGCATGTTACATCCCACAACGGGCTTGGTGGCTTTGCCAAGCAGCTCAAACCTGGGCAATCCTGGCAATGAGAGCAGCCTGGGAAACCAGGCTGCATTCCAGAGAGGTTGCTTCGGTGACGAAACACAGGTTAATTCCTCTGCTGCCGCTGTCTCCATGCCACCCGGTGCCTTTGAGCCCTGAGCTGAGCCTGCCCATTGTGGTCCCCACAGTACCTGGGAAGCACCTGATTGCAAGAAAGAAGCCCAAAAGTGCTGCTCAGCCCTTGCACAAGCAGCCCAGGGCCTGTGCTCTGCCAGGGAAAGCACCCCCTGGCTATAACAACGTTTCTTGGCTTTCGGGAAAGCTTATTTCTTAACACAGTTGGAGGCTCAGAACAGGGGCTGGGGAGGAATAAAGAGCATTGATCCAACGGAGCGCTGCTCGCTCTGACATCCCAGGCTTTGGCCAAACTCAGCTCCAGTAACACTGCCTTTTTTCTCAGAAGGAGAAGCAATATTTGTCTGGGATGAAGGAGCTGGAAAGCCAGGTGTTTCTGTGCTTTCCCCACTGGCCCTTTGATGGCAGAGGACTAGGAGATGTGGCAGATCCCTGTGTGGCTGTGAGCATCTCCATCTCTCTATTTAAGGTGGGTTTCAGCGCTCCTGGTCTCAGCCCAGCTGGGGACAGGGTCCTGTAGTGTGGGATTAGTGCACAGAAAGCATCTTCCCCCAGGGATGTGTGCTTTGAACAAAACCAGGGGTAAGGGGACAGAGCAGAGGTCCAGCACCCAGCAGTGAGCGTTAGATGGTGCTTTTCACCAGAGACCTGACAACCTGCTGAAATGATTACTTTGTTCCTGAGAGAAACCTGCCCCTTATTTGAAGTTACTGGAAGTCCCCTAAAATATGGAGGCTTTTATGAAAAGGATAATTGCTCTTCATTGCACTGAGAAGCAGTGGGGAGATAGAATCAAAGGCAAACAGCCTCCAGGGTACCTCTCCTGTGGGTAGGAGAAATACTGTATCTTGGCTGCCCCTGCCACTCCTGCCCACCCTGCTGATGCTTTAGTCACCTCTTGGGTTTCATTCATGATGTTCCTAAAATAACTTTTCATTTCTCATCAGGACAGGAAGCCATAAGAAACAAATCAAAGTCCAAGCCTGCTCCAAACACTGATTCCTCCAGCATACCAGGCCAGCTGAGGCTGTGAGCATTTGGATAAGTAAGAATAGGAGAAAGGGCTTTTTAATTTCCTTGAAGCGCAGTGAGTTGCCTGAATTTTGGCATCAATGCTTGCTCTGCACTGCATTCACACACTGCCTCCAGCACCCAGCAGTTTTGATGTCGGTGCATTTGTCCCTTCATTTGAAGTTTTGTGTTGCAGGGACAGCTTCAGCAGCTACCACCCAAGGTGCCGCTGTCACCTCTGGAGCTCCCTCGCTCCCAACCATGTCCCCAAAATTTTAGCACGTGTATTTGCATCACCCCAGCATGTGGGACTGGCTCCCACATGTTCTGACAGAGCAAGAACTCAAGGGAGGGCTTCCAAATCCCTCCCCAGCCCCTGGCCACTGGCAAAGCCACTGACCTGGGGACCGCAGACAAACCACTGAGTTTTGGCTCTGAAGTGCTGGCTGGGAGAATGATGCCGGCAAGGACCCAACATCCCTGAGGAACCCTGCCAGCTACTCTGGAGCTCTGCTGTCCCACAACTCTGCTAGGACTCTCCCCGTACTGCAGCAGCTGCCGGGAGGGCAGCTGGGGCTGAGCGAGGCTGGCTCTTGCTGGCCAGCACGGTTGCTGCTGGCAGGGATGGCTGGAGAGATGCTCAGCCGGCTCCAGTGCTCTGTCCTGGCTGCAAAGGGGTTTTGACCAGGCAATAACTACGTGATGCTGCAGCTGTTGCAATCTGGGGGCTGACAGCAGCTGTAGATGCATCCTTACACCAAGGCATGGGGCAAACCCTCATCCTCAGCCCCTGCCTGGCTCCACAGCACTGGCAACAGCAGAAACAACAAAAAGGGGAAAAATGCCCCATTTCTGCTGCCAGAAGCTGGTACCAGGCACTTGGACTCCTCTCCATCTAAGGAAGAGAAAGGACCATGGCAGAGTGATTCCTTTTCATGAGAGACCCGACACCCTACTGAAGGGATGACTTTGCTCCCCAGAGATCTCAGGATGTTCCTGGGAGATGCTCTGGCAAAGCCTTGGAGCCAGGGATGGGGGGGAAGGCGAGAGCTTCATGCAGCACATCTGGATCTGGACGAGGACATCTGCCCACAGCCTGCCAGCTGCAAAACATCAAGTGTGCACTGAGGGAACTGCAAACTCCCCCGTTTGTGGGACAGAGTCTGATCCAGCGCAGAAGTAAAAACAAATATTTTCTCAAGATTCCCAGGAAGCACAAGTCGGGCAGGGGGGACGGGATTGGAGCATGTCGGAAACGTTCACTTTTCCCTTCCCTTTTATATCTCTTTTACATGCTTGTTAGTCAGTGGTTTTAATACACTTCTGACCCACACTGTCATGTTATAAGACTTAATACTTGGCGCTGCGGGAGTTTTTCAGTGTATTTAGTCATGGCAGGGTACAGGGAGAGCCTGAACACCGTCTGTGTATGCAGAAAAGCACTGATGATGTAAAAACACATGGGAGCATTTTGTTCCTTCATTGGATGACAAAAATGCATTAACGGATTATTATTATTAAGCTGGGGAATGACAAATAATCCACCTCTGAAGAAAGTCCTAGTGAGAAACAGCTGTGCAACATTTGGTTGTAGGAAATATTTCCGTGTGGACCAGCAGCTGGTCAGGACAGACTAGTCTTGGGACCCCTGAGGAGCAGAACAAGGGGAAAAAGTGTCTTATCAAGAAAATATGTCACCCATCAGGTGACTCAGTTTGCTCTTTAGCTAAACGAAAGCACCAAAAATAGAAGGCTTTCAAAGAGTTTGCAGTAAATAAATAGAAAAGGGGAAAAAACAGGTCTAATTCTAGCTTTCAGGCTGCAGGGAGGGCAGCAAGTACAGCAACAGCCTCTGCAGAAATCTGGTCTGAGTTTCGTGCTTATAATAAAGCTGAAACCTCAACAAGTTTCACATGGTTTTGTGTTTCTCCCACAGCCACAAAAGCAGGGACTTGAAAACCGACCTCAGAATTTTTATCTGAATTGAGAAATCTCTCCCTGGCCCCTCTGACTCATCCCATCTATGGATGGCGAGAGTATAAAGCAGGAGCAAGGTCAACATGTGTGCACCAAACACACACAACACAACCTGCCTCCAGATGTAAGTCCTTTCCAAAGGGGGCCAGAGCTCTGCTCTGATTTCCCCATGCCCACTGCCATGCTTCTCTTGCCTCAGATAATGGATCAAGTGACACAGACCCCTGTCCCCAGACGCTCTGGCCATCCACAGGGTCATGGCAGCACAATGCTGCTCGGAAGAGCTGTGGGATGCGATGCGGACCACAGGGATGACAGTTCAGACCTGCTCATGGATTTCTAGAGGCAGTAGGGAAGTGGTGGCTTGTTCCCAGTGCTGCCTCTTCTATTCAGCACCAAGAGGCAATTCCATGGTTTTTCTTGCACGCCGGTGAATTAAAACATCTCCAGCTGCTTAATATATGTGGGGACGTGATGGCACCATGTCCTCGTGGGGTCTCACCATTGCGTGCGAAAAAGGGGCGATGCTGGGGCTGGGAAAGTGTTGGTGCTGGCTGAGCTGAAAGATTATTTTGGAAAAGCTTAATGCCAGCTGCCTCCAGGAGCCGTGGCATTTGAAATTCAGGGTGTCACTTTAGCTGAGTCCCAAAATGGCCAGTGCCTCAAAGGACCTGGCAGGGCATGTGTTCCAGCAGCATACTCCGTCCTGGCCAGGTAGCAGGATCAGCGCCCCAGTTTGTAAGAAGAGGAAGTGGATGGGAATGATTTTAGCCCCAAACATGGGGCTGCTCAGGGGCACAGGGGACACAGTGGCTGGAAAGCAAATTGTGGTGCTCCACGGCTGGACAGAGTATCGACTGGCAGTTTGTCTGTGCCTGACACCACCACTCCAATGGGCTTTTGGTGCTGATCACATCACCCCACGTACTTGCCCCATCAGACTTTGTGTCTGAGCAAAAGCTGCCTTTTGGCAAGCCCTGCTTTTTCTCTAGAGCAGGGAAGAGCCTGGGAACATCCGCCTGCCCAACACCTTCATAGCAGCCCTAAAACTCACAGCTCCCCCCAGCTCTCTCTGCTTTCCAGGCAGAGCCACCGCCTGCAGACCCTGAGGGGACAGGTCTTGGCATCCCCAGCCTTCCACAAAACAGCATCTCCAGGAGCTTTAGCATGTTAAATGGCAAAACGCAACCCCATCCCCAGAACTGGGCTCTTATCCCAGGAAAATCCAGCTGTGGGACCTTGTCCCAAAGACATCACTGCACTTGAAGGGTTTGTGGATGATTTTACACAGGATTTTTTTGGATTACCTCCCCTCTTTGCTAGCAGAAGCACCATGGAACGTGAATACCAGCATCCTGTTGCTTTGCACTGTGCCTGCCTGCATCTCCAGGGGTTTCCCCAGGTCCTGCTCTTGCTGCTCCTGCTGCCACCACTGACAAGCTCTCTTTGGATATTTGGGATGGGAGAGGGCTCACCTGAACAAGCAGCAGATTAAACCGATTACCATCTCAGTGCCACACCTCCCCAGGGTGGAGGGGAAAGGAAAACAGCTTTATTACCCCTAACTGAATTGAACTCGCAGACCTCTCCCTCCCCCCCTGCCCCGGATGCAGAGAGAGCTTCCCAAAGAAACCGAGAAGGTTGTTTTCCCCAGAAAATGTTCCTTCCACCTTCCTGCCTCCCCCACACCTCCCACACTGATTTAAAACAAATTAAGCTCTGGCTACACCTGGCTCCCTCCCAGCAGCCCTGGCTGGAGGGAGGGCTACAGGGAGTCCTGGGGGGATGCAAGTGAGCGGGGTCAGGGCAGGAGGGCGGATGTGGATCCGTTAACAATCACCTGGTCATTGCAAGGAGGGTGCCAGACCACCTGATCCCAGGCACAGGACCCCCAGGGATATGCAGACAGGCAGTGGGTTTTGGCAGCACAGCCCTGGCTGGCTCCATGTGGGGTGCTGGACTGCGGAAGTCACAGTTCAGGGTGGGATTTTGCGGGACAGATGAGGCTGTAAGTAGCTGGGAGGGCTTTTCTGCTCAGCTGGGATTTTTACCAGAAGGAAGATAAAGTCTACAAGCTTTTCTAGGGGAAAAAATACCCCGACCAATGATGAAGACAAGACCGTTCAGTTTTACTGCTCCATAAATCAGCCCTCAGGCCCCTGGCCCAGGGATCATCCCAGGTAAATCATCACCTCTTCTGAAACAAAGTCCAGCACCAGCATGAGTGGGGACAGGAGGAAACATTATCCTGTTTTTCCATCCCTGCTCCCCCCCCCCGCTTCCCCTTGGGAGGAGGTTTTAGGTTTTCAGTGAAAGTCACTGCATATATTTGTAATTCCAGTTTTTAGCAGCTGACACTTCCCCTGCTTTCCGTCAGCTGCGAACTCTCCGGTTCCCAACGAAAGGAAGAAACAAATAAATAAAAGCTGCTATAAACCCAGCCACATTCTGCAAAGATTTGGGGTGAAATGAAAACCTAGCTTCCTGTTTACTGAAAAAATAAATGAGAGGGGGAACATTCTGATGACCTTGAAGCCAGTCCAGCCTCCAACACTGCCTTTGCACTGACAGCCTCGGGGTTTAACTTTCTACCTCTTCAGCTCACCCCAGAGAGAGAAAATCTGTAACAAGCGGGGAAAAATGAACTGGGGACAAGTGGTGCCGCCCATTCTGGGCTGGGTGCAGGCAACCCCATGGGGGCTTCGTGCTCATTTCACAGATGCTCGCCCATGTGGATGCTCTTTTGGGGGGGCTGTGCTCCCTCCACCCCCTCTGTCCGCTCCCTGGGGATCCCTCACTGCAGGCTGGGGGCTGCAGGGATGGGCAGGGCTGCCACAACCCCCTCCCCAGCTCAGCTCCTTAGGAGATGCCCTCACAGACACCCATGGGGTGACTGCTTGTCCTGTTTCCACTGAAGCAGCATTTCGCTTTCCTGACACCGCCGAGTGCTGCTGGGTTTCTGCAGCCTATTTATTTTAGGGGGATTATCATACAGTTTTTGGATACGCAGCCTGCTCAGTCTCCACATTCCCCACTGGCTCCCTGCAGCAAGGAGGCTTGATCAGTGTTGAGGCTGTGGGAGCCTCTAAAAGGGCTGAAGTAGCTCAGAAAAGGAGCCAGGAGGTTTCCCCAGCCCTGATGAGTTGTGGGAAGGGTCGTGGGGGCTGCAGCCCAGCTGTGCAGTCTAGGCAGACACAGGGGAGAGCTGGAGGGGACCTGGATGCAAAAATCTGCTGGAAGGAGCCTGTCCTGGTCCCTCCACTTGCCTCATAGACAGCGAGGAGGCCAGACGAAGTAATTGCCGCAAGCCTACAGAAATGCCTTTTCCTTGTGATATTAGCAAGGCATGGCAGGGAACAGCTGGGACATTTCAGCTTTTACCTCTTACCTCCTGTTGCTCCCAATTTCAGGCCCGAGATTAGCATGGCCCATTTCCCCAGGCTATGGTTTATGGTTGCACATGTTTCTTGCTCAGCAGCAACAGCATCACGTCAATGGACGCATTGCCTACACCATGCATCAGCATTTCTGCACCAGTTCACAAAATCTGTCCCAAAAACACCTATAAAAACTGACAGAGGAACCGAGAAAACTCCTCTGGGAGCTCTGCCAGGCACATTGCTCACAGGGTGCTGCACCGTCCCCTCATTTCCCAGGCATAAATTCTTGGGGAAAATGCATCCATGGAGCTGGTTTATCCAAGGTTTTCATGGGACCAGGGTCAAAGGCATCCATGTGATGCAGTTGGACTAACACAGCATCCCAAAGGATTTGGTTGCACCAGGCACCTGCTCTGGGCTGACAGAGGATCAAAAATTACTCTGTGGATAAATGCCCCTGCCATGTCCTGCCAGACACCGCAGAGCCATGGTGGGAGCCAAGCACCCAGCTCCTCTCCTAAATTTCTGCCACCAATAGCAACATCACCATTATCTGTATTTTCAGGCTTGTGGACCCATTTCCTTGCATGGATGGGGGTGTAGGAACCAGTTATCTTCTCCACACGGAGCCCTGCCATGGGCTTGTCCCCAGCTGCTGCCATCCCCTTGCCCCAGCCCAGGGTGGCCTGCAGATCCCCATCCCCTTCACAGCCTTTCCCATGGATCTATACTGGATCAATACATGTCTAGTCAAGAGGTGAAAGGTGAATGCATTAAAATACACTTAGTAAACACCATCTGCAGAGCTGGTGAGAAGGTGAAGGCAAGAAATCACTGTAAAATAGCCCCTGGAAGACAAGTAACAGGAGAGAGCTGCATCCAAGAGCCGATAAATCTCCAGCCGTGGGTCTGAGCTCTGGTGGGAGCAGCTTTGAATCGAGCAGAGCAGGGTCTGAAGAGAGCAAATGTAATGGGATTCATTTGCTTTCCAGGAGGGATATTTCCCCAGATACTCTTCCTGACCCAGTTAACTCAGAAAAGGCTTGTGTTTTGCAGCAGGCAGGCACAGGAACAGAGCAGCAGGGATGCACTTGGGATCCCCATGAGATTTTTTTGCACACAAAATCATCTCTAGTTTCTGTGTGATTTAAACTGGGACTTCGGCGGTAGCAGGAAACATCCCTGAGGAACCTCAGTGCCAGTTTGCAGCCCATCACACCCCAGTAGTGTGGGCAGGGACAGGAGGGAAACTCCTTAAACCTGCCAATAGGACTGTCCAGAAAAGAAGCAAGCAAAGCCAAAGGAGAGGGGATCCTGGGGGTAAGGTCTGGGAGGTGGTGTGGGGTCTAGGGTAGGACATCTGGAAATGCCACAAAAGGTACCAAAAAATGCTTCATTGCACTCAGAGCTGGATCCAGGCTCAACAAATGCTTTGCATAAAGGAGATTTTGCTGGATTTTACCTTCAAATGGAGAGTCAAGGCGAAGGATGGACAAGCTCCTGATGCGCCCATGGCATGCCACCCCTTGTGTCTGCCCAAAAACCAGTCCCGTTTTGCCACCAGCCACTGTGTGATGGGGACAGAGAGGCCACGGCAGCTCCTGCACCCACCGTGTACCAAAATCTTCGTCCTACTCATTAGATCACAGGGATCCATGCCCAATCCATG
Source organism: Falco punctatus (assembly GCF_963210335.1). NCBI lineage: Eukaryota > Metazoa > Chordata > Aves > Falconiformes > Falconidae > Falco > Falco punctatus. The sequence continues at coordinate 6,496,509 of NC_137599.1, read as the reverse complement.
CTCGCATCCAATCCATGCTCGCAGCACCCAAGAAAAACATGGATTCTCGCTTAAACCAGGATTAATTGGGATGAGTGGGAGGCATTGCAGATTCAATAAAACGCTATTCCTAGCCCTGCTTAGGGCAGCAGGATTTCCAGCCACTGCTAGTGGCATCCATTGATCTGGGAAATGTATTCCCTAGAGACTTACAGAAAATGGTTCAAATCAATTTAGATGGAATTATCACACCAGTCACCTAAGAGCAGGGTAAAGAGAAAGCTTTCCTCCTTCTGCTGCAGGAGAAGGAGAAACCTGGTAAAAATGAGTGTATAACCCCAAGCAGGACTCACAGGGACCTTCAAAGATGCCACAGCATTTCCAGAAAAGAGCTTAAGTCTTCAAAACCAATAAAACAACATCACTGGGGAGCAGCCCAGGGTTTCCATTTGGAAACTTTGGCTTTGCTAGCGAGCAGACTAGCTTCCCAAATCCGTGGAAACACCTTAATGCCTGCAGAAGAAGTAGCATCAAATATAACCCATATAACCGAGAGCTCCCAGAGGAGATGCTGACACGGCATTGGGTCCCAGCAGCTACACTGGCTTCTGGAGAGCAAACCTGAGCTGCTCTGCTCCGTCCATCTGCACTCTCATAGAGGTGACAGTGGCTCACTAACATGACTACTGCCTTTCTTCTGAGCAGAGGTCCCAGCCTGGGGGGTGGTAGGTAGATACGGGGATAGGATGGATGAGACAACAACATGGGAAAGTCTAATATGTAAAGCACAACATATGTGTGCTGTATGTCCTCAGAGGAGGAGCACATCTCTCCTGCCAGTGACATGGAATCCCCTCCAGCCCTGCAATATGGCAAAATACTCAGTGCTGTCACCCGCTCACATCCCAGCTCGGTCCAGAAGCGCTTGCCTGGGCTGAAGCTCCACAGACCTGGCATGGGGCCAGCCACGCTGTTCCTGATGGCTGAGGGAAGAGTTAACACAGATGTTAGGAGGCAAAACCAGAATACAGGATCAGCAATAAATCTGCCTGCCCCTGGTGGGGAGCAGAGCAGTAAGAAAGATTAAAGGAAGCAACCCAGACCTCTGCTTCCATCGATAAACAAGGAAACAGCAAAACAACGCCGGGATGAAGCTGGCAAAAGGAAAGCTGCCTGCACGGCTGCCGGGGGCGTGAGGCCACTGAGCTACGCTTCCACATGTGTCTGGGATGTACCCTTTTGCTTCAGCCTTCTGGAGTGATACAACAACCAGAAGCAACCGTGGATCCCATGCAGTGATGGCAACCCCCAGAAAGACGAGAGTCCCTTTGGGATCATTTGCTACCACCCACCAACAGAAGATTCCTAGAAGATGCGAGAAAGAAATCTGTATCGTCCCAGCACAGACTCCTTCCTATCCCTTTCCTCTTGGTCCTCTGGGCTTTGGTTTCCTCCATTATTTTGTTTGTTTTACAGCATCCAAAAAGGGCCTTTGTGTGGGGAAGGCACCGGCTGGGGTGTGGGACCCCAACCCCTCCATAGATCCAGCATCTGCTCCCACCCCCAGCACCTGAAACACGCGAGGTTTATTCTAACAGGGGATAAAGAGAGACAAAAGAAGACTGAAAATAGCTAAATGAGTGATAAGTTAATAACAAAAAAAGACAAACGTTACCTGTATCAGGGTGGGAACTTTCACCCTGATATATTTTCATCCTGGTACATTTTCATATCCTGGAGAAATGTAACGGTGTTAAAGGTTTTTTGGTGCCTGGATCCCAAAAGCTTGCACTGAGCAAAAGAAGCTTTGTTAAAGCACTTCAGCGAGCATTAAACAAGCCGGTGGTTGGACACCAGCAGGGTTATGTTTATACTCGGATTACAAGCACTTAACACCTTTTGGTTGTCTTTGCAGAGCAAATCAAACAGCAGAGCTCTGCTCTGGATCCCTGCTCTGACCCCATGAAATGAAGGGTCACCTGCGGGGAGAAAGTGCTTGCAGGAGCTGCTTTCCCTTGTTTTAATTCCCCAGGGAAAGTAGCCCTGGGCCAGAGCTTGCCATGACGAGAACCAGGAGATACCTCTCTCCCTGCACTGCTGGCCTCGCACTGGGAAGGCATTGAGCCGAACTGATTCTGGCCCTGTATGGCATTGGTGGCTCCCCCCATTACTGGGACAGCTGGACAGTGCTTTGACACCCGAGTGAGGTTCACTGGGCTCTTCTGCCCGTGAGCTGCTTCCACTTGCCTGCGTGGCATTGCAATTAGCTGTGGCAGTAACGGCTGGGATGTCAGAGTGGGAGGATTAGGACTTCAAAAGGAAGAATAAGCAGGAGGAACAAATGACATCTTTCTCCCAACACAAGGGATGCCCACATGTGCAGGTAGTGCTGCCGACTAAGGAACAGAGAAGGTGCTGGCAGTGCTTCTGGCCACCCATGCTGCTGCCTGCCAGGGGCTGAGGCCACTCCACTGACAGCCCCAGCTTTGGGCAAGGACCACCCAGTGCCAGGACCTCCAGACACCTCTCAGGATGCCTAGCCAGTCTCTGGGCATGACTTCACACTGGATCCACCAGCGGCTCTTGCAGGGTCTCTGGAAGCAGAGTGCACCTAAGACATCCAATTAACAAGGCAAAGTCCTCAGCTGAGCAGCCCCACAGCCTGCTTTGTCCCGAGTCTGCTCTCTGACGGCGACTGGCATGTGTGTCCAAGGGAAATATCGCAGCCCCACAGCCAAGGACAGAGCCAGGCCTCCCAGATGACAGTCTAATCTCAAATCGGGCTCAGCCTCAAGCCTCTCCTCCAGGACCCTTCTGTGAGCATGAAGCACAGCCAAGTAAACATGCAGTTCCTCCAAAAAAGTCAGTAACTCATGTGAACCACACTATTTATTTCCCTATTTCTCCTACCCTGGAACTGCAGATCCTGCTTTTGACACTGACTTTCTCTTGGAGACCGAAAGGCATGAACCCTTGGTGTATAACCTCGCCATGCCTGGGTCCCTGGCAGGGGACAATCTGCCTGCATGGGTGAGATGCTGAATATGTAGGGATGTGAATCCTGCAAATATCCTTGATTACTTCCTACCCCCTTGCTGCATCTTTCCAGCTGCCCTGCCTCATGCATGCCTTCCCCAGCCCTGTTATTTGCTTCTCCCTTCCAGTCCTGATCTCCTGAAGGTGCTGGGGCTCCCATTTTCCCACAGCCCATCACAAGTCAGGAGACTTGGGGGGTGGGGGGTGCTTCAGGGAGACCAGGGCGTTTCACCGCCAATGTGTGTTATTCTTGGCCCCCTCGGTGACGGCAGGAGGGGAATCTGCCGCCTGCAGAGAGCAGGGCTTGGGGTCCAGCCTGATGGCAGGAGCAGGCGCTGTGAACCAAACAGACTGAAACTTCAGAACATCTGGCCAGGAGCAGCTGCAGCCACCCAGGCACGGTGGCCAAACGCCAGCCCAGCTCACCAGAGCACTCCTGCAACACGCACCGCTCCAGCGGAGCCAGAGCAGGAGCCCCACTCCTTCCTCTGCCCCAAAACTGAAATCCCTTCTACCTTTCCCATCTCCCTGGGTTTACTCCCCATGTCCTCACCATCCCACAGAGCAGCTTGGTGCCAGCCCTGGGGTACAGACAAGGTGCTTGCCCCTGCTCTCCCCCATCACTCTCCAAAGGAGCTGTGAGACCAAAGTGGTCACTGCCAGGCTGTCAGGAACAAACTGGGCTCTGTTAGCAGAACCTGGGGATGAGCGTGCTCTCCAGCCACCCTTTTCCTGGCAAACACTCACTCCCATCAGAAGCCATTCAGCAAAAAGGTAGGGCTGTCCCCGGACATTTTTGTTCTAAAATGATATCAAGAGGAGCCTCACCCCTTTTATCCCAGGGCATCACGTTTGACCCTGTAAACACCAGTAATCCCACTTGGCAAACCTTCTTTCTCCCACACCCCCTGTCCCCTGCGGGGGTGTCCATGAAGCTGCAGTGGCAGAAGCATGGGGAGGGATTCATCCCCCCACGGTGGGCGTCACCCAGGTGTGCCCGAGTGGGTGATGCAAGGGCACTCATGTCGGAGGGTATTTCCAGACTGAGCTATTCCCAAGTGCTCTGAGGAAGGGAAGAGTGGAAAGCACCTCTCTCCCCCTCATTCCCGGAAAGGCTTTTTCATCTGGGAAGAAAATGGTTGCATGTGCTCAGCCACAGTGGGAGCCAAGCCCTGATATTTGGCTCAGTGAGAAGGTCACGAGAGGCAACCGGCTCGTCGTCCTCCAACCAAGGGAGGCTGAAAGCCCAGGCTCCAGCCAGACACACGAAGGGGACAAGCCACGCCAGTCCCCTGGAGCCAAGCCAAGATGCCCACCAAGCCCCACGCCACACATTGGGGCACCCAGGGGTCTGGGGGAGCAGCTGGCAGTGGCCATGATCCTCAGCAATGAGGGGTAGCAGCCCTCAGCTGGCCAAAACACCAAGTATCTGGCTTTGTTTCCTGCTGAGGGGCTCCAGACTGAGCAAAGACAGAAAATAAAGGATAAAGCCATCAATTGAGGTGGACAGCTCGCCTCGGCCCTCGCCCCTCAGCACAGGGGCACGGCCAGCCCTTGACTCACATCTCCAAGCACTTCAAAGGGTCCTTTGTCTCCCATCAGCACCAGCTCACTTGCCTGGGAGCAGGGTAGAGGCACTTGCCCATCTGGGGGGAAGCCACGAGCCCGGGGGATGGCAGGGAAAGAGCCGTGAGCCCCAGGGATGCTCTGCTCTTCCCTCTGCAATGGGGTGGTGGCACCTGGAGGCAGCTCTGCTCACCCATTCCAGGTTTAAACCCCTTTGGAAGGGGCTTAAGTCAGGGCCCGTTGCTCATGCCCAGCAAATGAGCACTCCCCAGCATTAAACTAATATTGCAGTCCCTTCGCCCCCAGCAGCTGGGGTGCCAGCTGTGTAGCCCAGACCCCCCCTGAGACAACTTGCTCCAGCTGTGGACTTGGGAGCTGATCCCTCCAAAGGAACCTGCTGCTCTCACAGTCCCAGCCTGTGATATATTTAATCGATCTTTGGATAAAGTCCTACATATATTTCCAGTTTCCCTGGGAGGTTTGGATTTTTTTTTCTCCTTCCCGCACACCGCCCCCCCCCCCCCCCCCCGCCTTTGGCATCAGCTCTGCTCTCCCTGCAGGGACAGAGAAGGGGGAGCAAGGAACGCAGCCGGAATCGGATTGCAACCTTCACACATTTCCAGGCTTTTGGAGACGTGTTTCCCACCAAGAAAGCTGGAAACCTCAATCTGTCAGGCCACCTAAACAGAAACACATGGTTGCAGCTCGGTTTGCCAGCCAGCAACGTAAAGCCAGGAATCAAAGCGAGGGAGCAATGAAAGGGCTGACCCACAGGAGCAGGTTAAGCAGAGCCAGCGTGAGGCAGCTAGCCGGGGACTCGGGCAGTTTGGTGGTTCTCACAAAGAAGAGGAGATGAAAGATGTTCAGAGCTGGAAAAGAGAAAAGGAATCTGAAACCTCAGGGCAGAGAGGATAGGGATGCCGAACAAGCCTGGGGAGCCCTGCTTGAGGGGATGGGGAAGAGCATGGCTGAGTTACACCCACTGCAGCAGGGGAGGGAGGGAAATTCATTGAAATTTCCATTGAAACAGGAGCTCCTACTCATAAGTGGGCTGTGAAGCTAAACATGCCATTCCAGGGAAAAAAGTCCCACAGAAGCACTTAAAATATTTGCATTAAATACCCAACAAGCCTATCTGGATTAATAGCATTACAGTAAATTCCAGACAAATTAATAACCATTAGGCCGTCACATAAAAGCACTCCTGGAGCTGGCTGGCCTAAGCCTCACTGTAAATCACTTTGCTATCAGTAGCCAACCCTCTGTTCACAAACCAAGGCTCCTTTTGCTAGCAGTACCTCATGATACAAATAAAACCATCCAGACGGCATCGTGTGTTGTGTCAGCACCATGGGTCTCCGCAGCCTGAGAATGAAGTACCTCTTCACGTTATCACAAATAAAAGCCACCAAGACTCTAAATAAAATTGCACATCACTTTTTTTGACACAGTGTTTCTTGTGATCCCAAAACACCAAGATAAAAGGTGTTCAGGAGCTCGGTCTTTACCTACTTGCCATTACATATAGGCAAAGCTTTCAGAAAGGTGCCCAAGGTGGAAGAGGGATGCTTTGGGGTTAACAGAGCACTGGGGAGGATGCATCTGATTTCCAGCTGCCATAAACTGACTGCATGATCTTACCCAATTAATCCACCACCCTGGCTCGGTTCCCTCTCCTTTCCAACTCAGTGAAGCAATTTTGCATCCAGGGATTTGCAGCTGGGTCATCCCCTCAGCTGCACACAGCTGGCCCTGGACCCCCATCTCATGTGCCGGCCCCAGCCCCGTTGGGCATGGAATGGGAGAGGCAGCGTTTGTCTCCACTGCTGCCATCGCCAGCACACACGCCTTCAGCCTCAGCTTCCTGAAAGTAGAAGACAGGGAAAAGCTTCCCCAAACCATAAAAGATGAGCAGAAGTGGGTGCAGAGGGTGGATGGGGAGAATTAATATCTCCTAAGCAATTACATTGTCACATCTCCCAACCAGCTTTGAAAACATTGACCTCTACTGTGTTCAGTCCCTGAGATTAATTACCTGGGTTAATCACGGCTGTAATAACTGGCTTAGCATTATGGCACTTTCTCATCCTGCGGGTCTGCCTCTTACCTGGAAAAAAAATCCCTGGCTTTTCCCTTCCCATTTAACAGGGTTCGGGTGGAGGAAGCTCCCGCCTCCCTGGAAGGCTTTTTTTCAGCCAGGATTTACCCATTTTTTTCATGCACTTGTGGTTTTTACCCTGCCCTCCTGCCAGCATTAGGTGCAAGGAGGCTCCTGCGGACAGCTCATCATGGAACTGGCCAGTATTCTCCCAAAAGGACCTAGTGAGGTCACAGCTATTTCTTTTGGCAGAGCTGGTGTTTCACCCTGGTCATGTAGAGCAAAGAAATCACCAAGCCCCAGTTTCCCACCTGAGGGCTGGCTGACACTCAGACAGATGTTTTCTATAAATAACAAAATAAGGAGCACACAAGCTGCAGAAATAAGGAAAGCAAATCCAATTAGGTTGGAAAAATTCTTTGCTGGGCTTGCGAAGGTTCTGTAGTTAATCATCTCTCAGGGTGCATCTCTATTAAAATACAAACGAGATTTTAGGTCCTAGTTCAGCCTCTCCTTTGGGGTAAAACCTGGCTGTGGGGCAGGGAAATGCATCCCCATCCCTATCTCTTTGTCCACTTCAGAAATAAGAATGGGAAAATCTAAGCCAAAAAAGATTTGCCAAGGGAAGAAGGGAAAGAGAGCTTTGGAGTTTGCTTGATTTCCTATAATAATGATTGATTTTTCTCGTGCTGCTCTCTCAGATTTTGGCTCTGGATCTGGGGCTCCCCTGGGAGCCAAACTGCAGTGTAGGTTTCACTTAAATGGACAATTTGTTGCTTTAACTCGCTAAAACCTCAAAAGCCACAACAAGGCTTGGTTGAACAAGCTGTTCCTTTCCTGTCTCAGGTCAAGCAACAGCTGGCAATGCGGACCCTGCCAGGTTAGCTGGGAAGCCACGATGCTGGTGGTGGTTTATGCTTTCAAAGGGCCTCCCCACCCCGTGATTTTCGGTGTTTGAGGTGGGCCAGCTCAAGACCTCTTGAAAGCAGCCCCAATTCCCTGGTGCAAAAGCTTTTAATCCAGCAGCAAAAGCTGAGCTGAGACACAGCGGTGGGATGCTTAAGTGAAGCAAATTCAGCATCCTGACATGGGTTTTGTTCCTAAATCAGAGCAAAAATTAACCACCAGCTGGTTGGAACTTAAAAAAAGACAGAGAAATCTTCCCATGAAGTCATTCAAATGAGGCTGGAAATTGTCCTAAAGGGTCGGCTTTGCCGATGAGGACAGCAAAGCTGGGCCATGGGTTTCTGTCCCTGCTCCAAGGACTCCTTATGCATTTTGCATTAAGCAGTAATTGGATAAAATGCATAAACAGGCACTGGCAGAGGAAGGAAACCCAGTGCTCCCTCTCCCCAGGGTGCACAGCTCTGCCAGCCAGAGAGGCACAGTTTCTGACCACAGCTTTTGGTAAAAAGTTGTGGGACTTTATCCAAAGATCCCTGGTGGGGAGCTGTGCCCTGACCCCCAGCCACTCACCTACAGGTGAAGGACACATGTGACTCCTCCACCAGCAGGAGGGAGGATCAGGCTGTGGTCTCCCTCAGCCTGGAGAGGACCATAACCCACCCACAATGGCACCAATAATCCCCATGACCTTTATGTGTTCCAGTTTTGGGTGCTTCTCCCAAGGCTCTGGCTAGCCTGGGATGTCATCCTTAAGCAAGCATCCTGCAACACCCACTGAGGCTCATTCTTGGCTTCAGTTAATTAGGAGGAAAAAAACAATCTTGCATTCACTGGGAGACTTTCTGATCTAATAAATCCTCCTTCCTCCCTAGCTGCCATGAATCGCTTCCTTTGCTGCTGCTAGACCTCGAGGCAATCGGACAGAGCCTGCTCGCCACTTCGTTCTGTAAATTACAGCATCAATGGACCCAGAGCCTCAGCTGCTTTAAACTGGCCCTGATCCTCAAGCTGCTCTATGCTGTCTGGGATCCAGCCACTGGAGTAATTAGGAAAGCTGCATCATTATCCGAAGCACGGTTTTCCAAGAGCAAATCCATCTGGGTTATTCCCTGGGGAGTCTGAGCTTGTCAACACAGGCTTGCACAACACGCTGTGCTCTGCCTCCTCCTGTGACAGCCAGCACTTGGTTTGGCCACAGGAAAAGGGTTTGAAGAGAGCAAATGGGTTGTTTTGGGGGTAAAATGGGAGCTATCACACCAAAAAAGCAATGCTGGGACCAGTGTTGCAGCCTCTTTGCGTGCAAAAAGTTGCTTTCCCCCCACTGACCTGCCAGCCTTCTCAAGCAGAGCAGGAGGGCTTGAAGCCCAGTGAAGTGACAAGCAGAGCCTAAAGAAAGGCAGAAATTCCCCCAAAGCCCTTGTACAAGCAAAGCTGTGATGCTGTGGCCCTGGAGGGCAAAATCACTCATCAATCACAGCCCCACCCAGCACGTGTCCATCCCCACCCCCGTCCCCCCTGCCCCACCCCCCACCCCCACAGAGCCAGGACCTCCATCTGTGTGGCCCTGTCCCCTCCTTGGGGACAAAGCTGGGCTGGAAGTGCAGGTGTCAAGGAGGAAATTTGCAGCTTTTTGGCTGGATTTGTTGCTTTTCAGTGGTGATAAGGCAGCCGGAGGGTCAGGGGGTGAGAGGAACTGGGAGGCAATGGGGCAAACACAATTGCTACAGTATTTTCACTTGGGGTTCCAGGCAGTGCCTTATTTTGGGGAAGAAGCCAAGAGCAACCCCGGGCTGTGTCCCAGCACGTGGATCTGCGTTGAGCACGCACGTCCAAACCTATCTGGCTGCTCTCAGCCTGCATGTCTCACGAGGACAGCCTGCAGGACCCTGTGTCTGAACTGAAAGCACTTTGTGCTCTGGGCTGAGCCCCCCAGGAGCCCCCCAGTGCCAGGTCACAGCTGAAGGCTCAGCAATGGCAAAGGGGACCGGGCTGGAAAGGCTCAGGTCAGTTTTTCCATCACCACTGAGATGGATTGGGGATGAAGGCCAGTGCTACTACAGAAAGAAGGGGCTGAAAAGGCAAAGCCACCCCCAGGAAAGCGCAGGGTCTCAGCTGCGCATCACCCCATGGGGAGCCCCCAAATGCAGAGGCAAGGGCAGGACCGGGGCTGATGCTGCTCCAGCCCCACAGCACACAGAGATGTCACTCAAAAACACACATGCAATGCAATGCGTGCTCACCTCCTTTTTTGAAAGCACTGAGCACCTGCCCCATTTGTCCTCCTCCTGCACATTCCCTCCAGCCCACGTGCTGCTCAGCCCAGTGGCCAAATACCCTCAACAATCCCCCCCCCTCCACCCAAAACAAGCTCAAGACACCTCTGCCAGGCATGTTTCTGTGTGTGACTGGATCCCCAGGACAGAAAGCAGCTCTGCTCTGAGCCTGCCAGGACAGGGGATGCTGCACTTGGCCAGCACCAGCCACCCCCGGCTTGGACCCAACCCAGGCTACTGACAGAGTGCGAGCACTGGAAACACATCACTGAATACCTGTCCTCTGCCTCTCCTGCTGGCCCTTCGCCACCCTCCCCTCTGCATGGGTTGCCAAAAATTTACATTTTTAATCATTACAAGGAAATTTTGGGGTAGGGGTGTCATTAGCCAAGCCTGCGAGATTGCCCAGCCACCCTCCAGGACTGTCAGCAGCTACCATGCACCACAAAAATGTATTTCCACATCATCAGGTTAGCAAAGTCATTGGGAGTATCAAGGAGCGCCTGGGCAGAGCATGATGGATGCTGAGCAGGAGCGGGGTGGGCGTCCCCACTACATGCAGTGCCTTGGTGATGCCGGCAGAGCATGTAGCCCCGGGTGGGATATCGCCCATTCAGAGGACTCAGAGGCAGGTCTCTCTTAGATCAGCCAATGCAGCTGAAAAAAATAATCAGGTCAGGTTTAGGGCACTAGTGCCCTTTAGAGGAGCTGCCTCTGACAGTCTCCTAGAAGAAATTACCTCGCCATCCTTGGACCTCTTGGGCAGATGTAAAACATCAGCAAAAGGGCCCCTCGCCTGGATTTTTTACCTGCTGTGACATGGGACGAAGCTACAGCCCCAGAGCCAGTGGCCAGGCTGGGAGTCCTGTGGCATGCCAGGCTCCCCAGCCCACCCCAGCCCAGCAGGTTCGTCCCTGGCCAAGAGCATGGAGAGTCTCAGCAAGGTGGGGAAGAACTGTTCTGAGGTGAGGCTGGAAAAATCCTGGGGGTTTATGGCCCAGACGGCAGGTGAGAAGCTCTGTGAGAAACAGTCATGGGCAGTGCTGGAGCCCTGGTTGCCTGCTGGGCTGCTCAGAGAGCAGCTTAAATATTGCCAGGAAAAGAAAAAAGAAAAAAAGAAGGAGAGAGAAAAAAAAAAAGGAGCTGTTTTCCCCCCTTCTCCAAATCTTCAGAAAAGAAAAATAATCCCCTTCCCCCGCTTTTTCACCAGTTCTTATCCCAAAACACCCTCCCTGCTTCCTTATCCCATTTTTTTATGACAATAAGGCAAAATTTTCCATGGGGAAAAAAACCCACCACCTGCCCAGCCCACTCTAGAATTAATAAATATTAATCATGAGTATTATTACATGCCTCCAAGACAGGGCTTATCTCCCCTCCGCAGCCAGCCCAGGGAAGCTCAGAGACTTGAACACCCAACACAGGCACGAGCACAGGAAGATGCAGAGGGGGACGGGGCCAGGGGTGGAAGGTTTGTTTAAAGCAACTCTTATCTAGAGATTAGCTAAGGGAGGAAACTGAGTTTTCAAGAAGAGGCATTTGAGAAGTTCAACCATCTTCCTCTAAAATGTGCCTGAGAAATTAAGGTTTTTCTAGGAAAGCTGTGATAATTCAAGGGGCCTGGTAGGGGCATCTCCTTCCTCTGCTGTTAGATACACACTGGTCGTCTTTCCAAACCTCTCTCTGCAAATGTCAGGTGTTCACAGCACATTTAAAATGTGAGGTGAGATCCCAGCATATATCCCTTGACTCCAGCAGCTATGACTTAAATATCAGTTGACATGCAAGGCAGGGGAAAAGCAGCCCATCCTAATGCAGCAGAGCTGCAGACAGTTGCTCTTTCGGGGCCGAAGCAGAGCTTTGAGCCTCTGAGATTTGCTGCTAAGAGGTTTTTCCTCTCCTTCCAGCTTGAGCAGCAAACTGTAAAGATTTCAGCCTCTTCCGTGTCCAGACTAAAATAGCATAGATGGCATTTTGCATGCAGAGATCTTTTTTTCCCCTATCCTTTCAAAAGCAGGCAAACAACTCAGTCCCAGCCAGAGGCATCACAGCATTTTTACTGATCATTTTAATTTCATTCAGCACTGCCCCACTCCAAGAGCCAGGCAAGAAACCCTGACAGCTGCAAGCCATGCAGTTTTTGTGCCAATAGATTGTATTGCATTTATATTGCCTTTTCACAGTGATAGGATCACAATGTAAATATGGGACTTGACCCATATTTATGTTACTGTAAATGTTACTGGGACATGAACCTTTTTCATCTCCAATTTATCATTTCAGATCTGCCCTGGAAAGCCGGTGGCATTGCCGTTTGCTGAGCCCAGCAGAAATGAGCTGTTAATCTCTGTCCTGCTCCAAAGGAAGGAGATGCTGTGAGATGCATCATCTCACCATCACCTCCACCAGCGATTCATCCAGCAGAACGCCCTGCATTGCCTGAACAGGCAGGATAAATGACTTTTTTTACCCTGATGTTTGTGTTTTTGAGGTGCTGTTGTAGCGGCTGCCTGCACATGCTCTGCTGTCCTATGGGAGGATTTGAAGGTAAAAATTAAAGCCTTGCTTTGAGAAAAATCCTACACCCTACACCCAAAATGCAGGGAAGGGCTGATCATGGCTCCAACCCTTATCTCTTCACAAACACTCCTTTGGCACAGCTTTGTTTTCCCCAGGATTATTTCTTCTCCCAGAGAGACTCCAGTTGCCTCTTTGGTTATTTTTATGAAATTATATTCAGCCTCAGAGGGTGGGAAGGGAAACCAGAGCCACCAGCCCCCAGCCAGGGGGGGACCTGCTGGGCCTCTCAGGCTGGAGCTGAGCACCCCTGGGGCAGCCAGCTGTAGCGGCCCTCTCCCAGCACCCCGGACCAACAGGACTCCCTTTCCAGACCCTCCAGAGCAGAAGCAAGAAATTTCTTTATTCCCCCATTTGGCCTGAGAAAATCAAATGAAACAACACAGAGAAACCTCAAGGAGATGGCGATGAAAAAAAAATATCAAACCCCTCTGTAGCACGGCAAAACAGGGCACGCTCACCCTTGCCAGGTCCCCAGCTTTCCTGGAATAATCATGATATTCGCTTGCAGAACCGTGTTTTAAAAGTTTCCTAAGTTATTCAGTTTTCACGTGCGATCTGGGCCATAAATAACACCTGACATGGGAGGTGGGTTTGGGCAGCATCGTCTGCTCCCGGGCCAGCAGGTTGTGGGGTGCGCTGCTCTCGCAGCCCCGGCAGCAGCGGGTGCGCCCCGAGCCCAGGCGGTGCCCAGAGCGGCTCCCTGCTACCCTCTGCAGTCGCACGGCAGAAGGGCTCGCCGGGCTCGCAGCCTCCTCTGCCTCTCGCCCGGCCTTTCGCAAAGGCAGAACTCACCCCCAGTCCTTCCCCAGCCCATCTTCCAGCTCCCCACCCGGGTGTACCCTGCATCACATCACCCCCAGATGCCTCAGTGAATCCCCAGTCGCATCCTCACCACAAGATACTGGGCTCCAGTTTCACCTAACCCCCCAGGTTTTCTCTATTTTTAGGCAATGCCTTGCCAAACCACCTCCCCCAGCTCTTTAGGAAAACCCCATTGCCTGCAGGTGTCTGCAAGAGAAAAAGGAAATGGGGAGGAACCTTTTAATTTGTTTTCCTGCTTACAAATCCAAACGGACTCCTACAGCCTTGGCCAAGAGGTCTTGACACATGGCAAATGTGCTGCGATGAGGTGTTACCTTTTAGAAATTATTATTCTTCATTACTGGAAAAGGAAGGGGAAAGACATGAGTGCAGGGCTGGGAACAGGGCAGAGAGCTGAGGCAGCACAAGAAATGAGATTTAGAGATAGTTTTCCCAGGAGATTATTTTGCATTTTAGTATCCAACAAAGGAGCCTAACGTGTTCCAAAGACAAAACCAAACTGCTCTTTGGAGGTACCCAGTTCCCGATCCCCAGCAAGATGGGTCCTACCTGGCTGGGAGGGTTCAGCTGGATCCAGAGAAGGGCCAAGCATAGCCAGGGATAGGGCCGTCAGCTCCAAACCTCCCACCTGGCAGCTGAATTCCAACAAGGGAAGGAATTTAGGAGAAGTTTCCCCGGGACAGCACTGGAACCCAGAGCATGAACATCCCCTTCATAATCATTTATTAAAAAAACAGAGCTGTATTATGTACGTGAATGCCAGCAGATGCATGCACACATACAGTGATACTCTGGGGGCTGGAAATCTGCTTGTCTTGCATATGGAGAGAGATGCAGGTGATGGGCACCCAAGAACCTGTCCTCTCCTCCTAGCTTTGCTCCTTGGCCCCTAAAATCAAATCAGTCTCAAATAGCTGTATTTACCAGCCTGGATAAATGTTTTGGTACCTGCTAATGAAAGGGCCTGTGAGAGCAAAGTATGAATTAACCACATTTCTTATATTTCTGGGTGCTGACGGCATTCAGCTGCTCCCTGCGCGATGGGAGCACACCCCTCCACATCAGCCCAGCCGAGGAAGGCAGAACACATCCAGCCGCTCCTGGAGGAGAGGCAGGAGACAGAACATTGAGCCATGGCTCAGTGGAGCTCAGCTGAAATCTCACTGCTGTGGCCAAATAACCTTGGGGTGTTGGGCTGCGAAACAAAAACAAGGATGGCAGCCTCTTTCCCAGAGTAACTGGAAGAGGAAAAGGCTGCATCAGGGAATACACAGCCTCTCAGGCTGTATATCTCTCTTAATCAACACCTGAATTAATTATCTGCCTCCCCTTACAGCTGTCAGGCATCTGAAGGCTTGGATTCCCACTCTCGCTATGCTCCCTTGCTTCTTTTAAGTCTCTGCGTAAGCCAGTCTCCCTGACCTCCTGATCTTTGCTGTCTCTCCCAGAGCATCTTCACACTCAGGGCTGGGGTTTTTTTTGGTCTTTGGCACTCACAGCCTTGACAGTGCTGCTTAACATGCAGCTGCTCCAGCTCTGCAGGAGTCGCACTGTGGGTTTAGAGGGGCGTCAGACCCATTGGGCGGTTCTGTCATGCTGCATCTCTCCTCCTCCGTTCCAAGCCCTGTTCCCTTTAGCAATGGACCTTAGAGACACATGCCTGGCAGCCTGCAAAAGCCACCAGGACCTCACAGCACGTGTCCCATGTAGCTAAGCTGCCTCTGTGTACGTGGGTGTTTGCAGCATGTTACCGGAGGAAGATGCCCAGCAGCACCCTGCCACAGATAACTGCAAAACCCTTATCCTTGCTATTACCGCTAGTGATGCTGCCGACAGCCAGCATCTCCCCCAGCACCACACCCCTGCATTTCAGGTCACTGCAACCTTTCTGCTTAAAATATATTCCCCTTCCCGGCCTTTTTTTGTCTTATCTCCTTCTATCCCTAATTCTGCAGATGTTGGTAATGCTGCACGGAAAAAAAAATGCTTCCAAAAATAATATCCCTTAATAGAAAGCTGCTTTGGTAAATGGGAGGTGCTTGGTAGAGCCTCTCCCCTCCCCGTTTCACTCCCTCCTGGTGCTCAGCATCCTGTGATTTCTCGGCAGAGCTCAGCACCCCTAGGCTGAGCCCATCTTCCCAGCACAGGATCCCACTAGAGGGCAATAGAAACCCAGGAAAAGAAATGCGGCGCTGGGCTGCGCAGCACAGGGGAGAAAGGGCCTGGTAGCACGGCCAAGGCTTCTTTCCATTCAGCTTTCAGATACATGACACCTAAAAAAAAAATAATATCCCAGGTGCTTTCCTGCAGCCTGGATTGCTTTCCCCTTGCGGGATGTGCATCGGGCGAGGTACAAGAGGCTGCATCCTCCTCCCCCCCTGCAACCAGCTCCTGCTTGCTGCAGTGGCAAGAACATCCCTCCCAGAGAGCTGGATCCCCTGGACCTGGGGAAAAAAGAGTTTTCCCAAAGCACCAGAAACTCGTGGGTAATGTTTGATTTTGGAAATATGCACAATTTGAGAGTGTATTTTTGCAGCAGCCCCTGGAGCCCTAGCTGGGGTGGCCAGGCCTTCGTGCTAGGTGCTGCACAAAGAAAGGCAGCTGCAAGAGCCCCATCACTGCACTGTAACTGCATCCCAGGAGTGTGTCTCACCCAGGGGGAGAAGCCCACACAGGACAACAAGGAAGGAGCAATTTTGATCACTGAACCTTCCATTATTGCAAAACTCAGCAGAATAAACTTGCAAACCCCACCTTGGCACCCACCAGCTGGAGCTGCAACTTTGGAGCAACCGAGCTGAGCAAAGCCAGGGCCCAGACCTCGACACCAGCTCACCCCATCCTCAGCAGCCACCTGGTGAGAGGCCAGGATGCCCCCTCCAACCCTGCCACCATCCTGGCCTGGGACCCTTCCGGGCAAAAAGCAGCAGGGACAAGAGTTTTCTTTAGCTGTGTGGAGAGCAACACCCAGCCTTTCCATTACCTTCTCCCACCCCAATCCCATCTAATTTTACAGCACCGGCATTATATCCACCGGTGTTTAAAAGGAAACCTGTCCCTAAATGCTGGCCTGGACTTGCCTGGATTGTTTTATTTCCACCACTGAGGTCCCATTGCTGCACGGGACATGCAGGAGCCCACTTTTACTCAACAGTCCTCTCAGATGCACCACACGGGCTGGGACATGTCCCCAGGCTGAAATGGGGGTGGCATCCCCACCACTGCCCAGGGAAGGTGGAAGCGGCAGCCCCATGCTCACCATGCATGGACTATTTAAGTAGCTCCGGAGGGAGCCATCGCAGCACAAGACGAACTAGAACAGCTCCTAAATCAGTCCTTTATGCTGCTCCAGTCCCCAGCTCCCTCCAAACACCAGGAAACCCAGAAAGTCACATTAAATCATTTTTATCCCTTGTTCTTCCTCCTTGTCCTGAGCTGCGCTGACCTCAGCTCAGCCTCACTGAGTTGCGGGGAGGCAAATGGGAGCCACAGATCTGCTCCCCAAAAGTATTTTGCCACCCAGAACCACTGAGGGAATAGGTGGCATGCATCCAGCATGGTGGGGGAGGTGGCATGGACCAGAGCACATGCAACACAGAGGGCTCTGGGAAGGCTGTGCAGGAGATGCAATGCTTGGAGTGATTGAAAAGCCAGTGATGGCACAGGCATTTGGAAGTTTTATGAAGATCTTTTATCGAAATCACTGTAGTTAGAGACATGCAGCCTATTAAAGGTATCCAGCATGCCGCTGGGGCCAGGACAGCATTAGTGCTGCCATATATTCTCCAATGCTGTGTTCCTTCTGGTTTTAGGAGGCCCCAGGGTCCTTCCAGTACCACTCCTGGATGAATATTCTGGAACTTAACAGCCCTGGCTACCAGGAAGCTCTTTCTGAGGGATTTGTCACTCCTTTGCTCCCTTTGGCATAGGTTGGCCAGGGGAACCGGGCTCCCTGGGTTCCTCACCCTCCATTAAGGAGGTGTCTTGCCTTCCTGTGCCCCAAAATGTCACCACTCCAGGGAAGCAAGTGCCATCAACACCAAGCAAGTCACTCAACAGCAAATAAAAAGTGATTAAACCCCCAGGTAACTCCCATGGCATCTGTCTGAGACGGTATTTCCATCCTGACTCAGATTTCCAACAAACCCAGGAGGTGACAAGGCAGCACTGCAGGCAGGCACCTTAGATGCAGGCAGTGGGCAGCAGCCACCACACCGATTTGTCACCCACCTCCCTTTCCTCCCCAAAACCTCCCTGTCCAGATCCCAGCACAGCAATTGCAGCCAAAAGCTGGACCAGTTTGCTGTGCAGATGGGAGTGCTAGCAGGGCATTCAGCAAAAGCATCCTGCATGTCACAACATGCTCTTTCCCTGTCATTTGTTCCATCTTCAGCATCACTGCAAGATCTGGCTTTCCAAAGCCTTAGGAAAGAGGGAATACAAAAAAGAAAGAGGAAGGCGAAGTGATTTAAAGAAGAGGAACTGTCTCCTAGGGGGTGAAAAAATACCTGGGTTAATTCTAGTCCTGTCCCTGGCAAGTTACATTTCAGTACTGCAACTTCTCCTGCTGAAAGATGGAAAAAGGACAACTGCTGCCTTCAGTGGGACAAAGCCCACCACACACAAATCTGTCTTTCTGTAACAGCAAACCAGTGGCTTCTGTTTCCTTTTTAAACACAATGCTGCCTGCCATCCCTTTACTGCTGAGATAATCCAGAAATCAAACCGCCTGGCTGGGGGGAACAGGATCTGCATTTCCTTGTTCCTTGTATGATTTCCCAGGTTGAAGAGTAGCAGTGCCCCGGCACAGGTAAGATTCGCCACATCCTACTCCTGCCATGCAGAGGGAAGGGGAAAACGTTATTGCCCAGACTTACAGGTGCAGGTCCGTGAATCACAAATAAATTCAACATAAACTTCCTACCCAGTCTGTGCCTTTTGCTAAGGAGATGTAGGACTCTCCAGGGAGGAGGAAAAAGCTTCACATCCTTTGCAGGTGGGTCGAAGGGGCCACCCCCCCATCCCCCAAAATCAAAAGACCCTGGAAATATTACAGTTCTATTTTAAATAATTTTAAGGGTGGGGAGGGAAAGAAGACTGCACAGCCACGTGGCCGTGCAATGGGGGAGGAAGCATCGCTGCAGCAGCCAGTATTAGAGGAACAAAAATGAAACCTCCCCAACAGACCCAGGCCCCAAGAGTTTCCCTCGGGAGACCCCCCTGGCCTTGTCCATCACCTCCCAAAGGGCACAGCCACTCTGCCCCCGGCGGTGCCCGACTTGGCCATGCCCGCAGCTGGGTCCTGCAGTCTCCCAGCGGGGACTCGGAGGAGAAGAAGCCTTCTTCCTTTCTCGGAGGGCTGGACTGCAAGGGGTGATGCCACAGTCCTGGCTGTTCCCCTGGTGCGAGATAAAGACAGTCTCTAAGGGCAAAGCCAATGACCCCCCGTGGGTCCCCCAAGTTGTTCCCCCACCCCAGTTCTCTCCCCTCCTGCCAGTTCACCACCAGCAGCCTGGGATGCTCCCCTCTGCGGAGCGATGAGGAGCCTTTTGCAGAACGGCTCCCCAGCCCTCCAGGGAATACACACACCCTGCCGGAGCTCCCTGAGCCCTGGGGACCCCCATCCTCCCCAGGGACCCCAGCCGGCCCCGGGGACCCCCATCAGCCCCTAGGGAACCCCATCATCCCCTGGGGACCCCCAACATCCCGGGGGAAACCCCCCAGCCGCCGGGTTGCCTTGCCTGGGTTGCAGGCAGCAAAGGGTTACGCTCAGAGGTGCCGCTCTGCTCCCAGCACCTGGCAGGGGAGGGAGCGAGGAGGGGATGGAGCGGAGTTTCTCTGAGTCTCCAACAAGGCAGCGAGGAGCAGGCAGCAGAGCAGGCAGCGGAGCAGGCAGCAGGTGAAGCCGCCTCCCGGTCCGGCAGAGCGGGGTGGGAGCTGCCGGAGCCACCATGGGCCGGGGGGGGCCCTAGGAACCGGCTGATAAAGGGGGACACCCCCTTCCCCACGCTGACGTCCCTCGCTTAAAAGGGAGGGAAAGAAGAGACGAAAAAAAATTAAAACCCACCCAAACCCTCTCTAAATTTGAGATCCGGTGAAGGCGGGCGGCACCGTCTGGAAAATGCATCTCCCTCAGAGCTGCATCGTCCTCTTCATCCAGGGGAGCATCTCTCTGCTGGTGAGCGCTGGGGAAGGGGAAGGGGTGGGGGGCTGCAGGGGATGGGGTGGGGGGTGACAGGCAGTAACGTTTCCCAAATCAATTTTTTCACCTCCCCACCCCCCCACCCCATCCCCTGAAAAAAAACAAGCATCCCAAAACTTCTGTTATTTTGCAGCAGGTAGTGGGCATGCAGTGGGCAGGGTGGGCTTGCAGGTAAGGGTACTTCCTGATCGCTCTAAAAATCTGTACTGTGTGTTGTCCCCGTCCCCATCCCCATCCCGTCCCCCGCACAGCAGTACCGCTGCTGGGGGCAGCTGCTTGCACCCCTGGCCTGGGGCAGAGCCCCGCAGGCCGGCCTGGAACTCGGCTTCCCCATCTCCTGCTCTGCCGGGCGGCCCCGCGCACCCCAGGCGGCACCGGGAGGTTTGCTCCACAGCCCGGCACCGGGGGGCAAGGGGGCTGCAGCATCCACCTCCTGCCCGGGCACCCTCCCAGCCCACTGCATCCACAGCCTGGCAGCAAGGCAGCCCCCGCCCCAGCAGCCCCCCAGACTCTGTGTGTGTTTATGTTGGGGTCCAGGGCTGGTTGCGGACAGAGCCCCGGTGCTGGCAGGAGCAGAGTTTGCAGAGGAGCCTGTGCATGACTGTTGGAGGCAAAGGGCGTCTGCCTGGGGTGAGAACTCACCTCTGCGCTTTAGCTGTCCCTCATGCTGGCCCCACTGCTCCCAGCACCGTGTCTCCCCAGACCATGGCAGTTTGGAGGTCAGAAGAAGGGTCCATGAGACATGCTGTCAGCAGTGAAGTCGGTGCAAAGGCCACAAGGTGGGCACCCTGGTCGCAGCCATGCATCCTCCCCCGTAGCACCCTCTCCTCAGCATCCGCAGAGATCCCCCAGGCGCAAGTGCCCTACCATGAGAGAGGTGCCAATGCCAGGCTGCACCAGCAATGGGCAAAACGCCCCCGTGCCGGCTCCTTTCACCTATTCCCCCAGCAACCACGAGAGAATGAAAGCAGGGCAAAATTGCTGCCAGAAGGGAAATCTGGGCTACAGAGAGAGGTAAAGGCAAGAGAATGGGGAAACAAGGAATGCAAGGACAGGAAAGAAGATGTCTAGGTCATGTCTGGAGGAGCGGGGTGACCCTGAAGAACAAACCTGGGCAAGGGTTGCAGGCACCCATCACCCATCTCTCACTCTCCACCATTGCTATGTCCAGGTGATCCGTGGCCAAGAACCAGGGAAAGGTGCAGAGCAACATGAATCCAACACCCAGGAGAGCGCTCAAGTGCAGAAGGCGAGAGGGCTGCTCTCTTCAAAATCCCTGTTAACTCCAACCTTACTGCAGAACATGACCCTCCTGGAGCTGGTGAGCAGTTCACGAGAATTATGGGATATCCTGGATAACTTGTCTGAGCGGAACCATGCACCACACCCCAGAGGACAGAGGGACTTGGGGCCAGCCTCAGGCAAGCTTAAAAAAATTTTTGGCTGGGGAGATTTCTATTCTAATATCAAGACAGTGAAGTTGAACCTCTTGATCACTGGAAAGGTGGTTGATCACGGCAATGGCACAGTCAACGTCTTCTTCCGACACAACTCTACCGGGCAAGGGAACATCTCCGTCAGCCTCGTCCCTCCCACCAAGGCAGTCGAGTTTGACCTGGAGCAACAGATCTTCATAGAGGCCAAAGAATCCAAAATCTTCAACTGCCGCGTGGAGTACGAGAAAGTGGATCGTGCCAAGAAGACCACACTCTGCACTTATGACCCATCTAAGACCTGCTACCATGAGCACACCCAAAGTCATGTCTCCTGGGTCTGCTCAAAGCCCTTCAAAGTCATCTGCATCTACATCACCTTCTACAGCATAGACTACAGGCTGGTGCAGAAAGTGTGTCCCGACTACAACTATCATAGTGACGTACCCTACTACCCGTCAGGATGATGTGCTCTGCCCATGGCAGGATGCCCCGGTGATGAGTGGGGGCAAGGGGGGGTGGGGGGGAGGGACAGGGACAGTTTTGTAAGTCGGGGCAGGAGCGCAGCAGTCCCTAGAAACCAGAAGCAAGGAAGGAAGAGGAGGATTTTCCATTTTCCCCAAAAGCTCCAATGTCAAGAAGAGGAATCTTAGGCTATGGGGTACCAGCATTGCTAAACCTGGCCTGGATCTGTGGTCTTTAGAGACTGGTATGTGAAGGCAGAGTCTGAATTTAGGATACAGAAAATAGGACATAAACCCACAATCAGGACTTGTGTTTCTCAATGCAATAATGGATTTGCCTGGACCTAGGCCACATGGTCCTATAAAAGGTTGGTGACCAGGCAAAGAGGGCTCCACAAGCAGGCTTACACAGCCTGGAGCCAGGGAAGACCTTGGGGAGGAGAAAGGCACCTGATGCCCTCCATAGCTGCAAGATGGGCAGCCACATCATCTCCCCCACGTCTGAGTTCTGCAGTGGCAGGAGCTGGAGCTGAGTTTTCCTATGCTGGGGTGCAAAGGGCTGCCGGGATGGAAATGGGGAGCCAGGGTGGGCAGGAGGGACCCTCCCAGGGTGTCACCCCACCACGGCTCACACCAGGCACCACGGCACAGGGAGGTTGCAGGGACTTGAAACTGTGGATCCACAGGTAGAGAAATCCTGGTGGAATCTGTCAAATCTGCTGACACAATATATGATTCATGTGTTTCCCCTGACACGCTGTGATTCATGCGTTTCCCCTTCTTCTCATCCATGCTCTGTATCACTGCTGGCTCCCCAGCACCTGCTCCCACCCTCGCCCAGCCACATTCAGCTCCAAGCATTGCCGTTCTTTGGTGCAAAGGTGTGCACCCACCTGCGTATGTGTGTGTGAAGTGGAGCTCTGACTGTAGCATTTAATTTACTTTGAAGGGAAAAAAACCCAAAAACCACAACAACAGTGTCCTTGAGAGAGAGAATAAAGTTTTCACAGTGGCACCGAGGCAGGTCAAGTGTTTTTACTGAGAGCAATCTCAGTCTTCTCGGGGGAGAAGGAAAATACACTGGTGGGGTGGGGAATGAGGCACGGGGCGTTGCGATGACCCACACCCAAATTCAGCTCCGTTCAGATGCAGCTGAACTCACCCCATCTTCACCCCTTCTGGCGCTGCGTCCAGCTGGGCTTTCACCCAGACACCTC
Organism: Falco punctatus; assembly: GCF_963210335.1. NCBI lineage: Eukaryota > Metazoa > Chordata > Aves > Falconiformes > Falconidae > Falco > Falco punctatus. The sequence goes on along the minus strand of NC_137599.1, from coordinate 6,473,933 downwards.
GTTACTATTGCTCATGCACGGGCTCATTCTGCACCACTGATGGGTATTCCCAACTGCCTTCCCTTCCCCATACATCCAAACTCAGGTTCCCACATATGTGGATACAGTCCCTCCTACAAAGAAGGCCAAAAAAAGCAGGTGCCCCCCCCCCCCCCCCCCCCCCCGCTTCCTTTCCCCCCCAAACTCCCCATATCCAGAGCACCAGGCCAGCTCCAAAAATCCCACTACACCCTAGCAGAGTTACGAGGCAGCTATTATCACTAGAGCAGGTTTTATGCTTCAAGCCTTCACAAGTCAAATTCCTTCTCTACAGCTTTGAGAGAGGTTTGCTGGCTGCTGGCAAAGTTTCATTATATGCACTTTTACATCTAGGCAGAGGCTGGTTCCAAAATACATTGAGGAAAGAAAGCCTTTTAGTGCAATAATCAATGAGAACAGAAAGTTTAAAATGCTTTGAGAGCTCGGTTTCAGAAAATAACAGGAGCAATATTCAGTATTGGGGTGGGGGGAAAAAAAACACCCTACCATGAGCTATCTCACAAAAGTATGTTCCCCAAGGGTTCACAGTTGCTTTAAGGAAGGAACACAAAAAGACAGGTTAAACCCTTTTCTGTCAGAACAGGCTAAACAAACATCACCACCACACACACAAAAGTTGCTCATTTGGAGAAATTTCAGACAATTGCCATTTGAAGAAACAGAGCAGACAGCGGGAGCAGAGAACCAGGCTACAAAGGATGCACCATTGTCAAAAGTGATGTGGCAGCTGCAGTTACTAGGAGACCAGGACAGGCCATTATTCGGGCTTGGGAGAAGAGGATTCCTGCTAGCAGAGTCACAACCCATGCTCAGAAAAGAAGGATTTCGCTGAGCTGAAGGGCAAACTACCCAAGAGAAAAAAAAAAAAAACCACACCCTAAATCCACCTGCCCTTAGATCCCCACTCACCCCTTGCTACAATGAGATGGAAAGGAGACCCTTTGCACCAACTCGCTTGGTAAAATTTCCCTCATTACAGACCAAGTCAAGGTGTACCTGAATGCACTCACTTATAGCTTACGATTATTTGCTTTGTGGGGTGTTGCTCAGGCTGTGTGGCACGGCGGAGGTTGGCCACGGAGTTTTTTCTGCTTCTCAAAGCTCTGCAACTGCCTCTGCTGCAGGGTTACACAAGGAACCAAGGTTTAATTTCTTTCCCCATTAGTAGATGGACATAAAAGAGACTGGGGGGGAAGGGCAGGGGGTGTGTGTGTGTGTGTGTGTGTAATTTATCCAAATGAAGTTCCATGAGTTGCAAATTTCATTACAAATGAAGCAGCATGTAATGACTGTGGAAAGGAGACTTCAAAAATCCTCCATGGCACCAGGGTTCAGCAAAGTGCCACAGAAGTATTCACAGGCATTTTTGCAATTAAAGCCTATCTCCATTTATAAAATGCAGGCCCTTATCATCTTTGATAACTCAGTGGACAGCCGATTCCTTTGTCTCCAAAGCAGGAAAAGCCCTGATGGGACCTACTTATTGCTGTCATCTACAACTACACAGTGAATGTTCTCCATCTCCAGTAATTAGCTCTCTTTAGTTTGTTAATACTTTTTACTCTTCCCCACAAAATCCTCCTAATTTAAATTTCATGAGTCTCCCAGCCAAGCTAACCTGTGCTTCTGCACATTTAGAAACCGGCTTCCCAGAACAGCCTGCTCCACCCTCCCACCAGAGTCAATCAGCAGCCCCCAGCCATTAATTGCAGTCAGAGCTGGTGAGGACCAGTCCATCTGGGCTCCCCAGCACTGGGATTAGATGAATCAGAAAAAAAAAAAAAAAAAAATCAGGAGCCCATGGACTCACTGCAGGAACACAACACCCCAACACCCCCCCAGCCCTGACCGGGCTCTCCATTCCAGGGCAGTGGCTCCCATTGCTTCTGCCTCCTCCAGTTTTAAGGACTGAAGTGATGAGACGTCTGGTTTAGTGGTCATCTTGGCAGCATTAGGTTTGTCGTTGGACCTGATGATCTTAAAGGTCTTTCCTAACCTAAATGATTCTATGATTCCTTAAAATGCTGTTTAACATTTGAATAATTCTCCCATTAAGATAATTTTCTCAACTTTGTGCATTCCAAGTGTTCCTTTATTAATTTTGCCCTATATCATAAAAAATAATTAGGACTAATCGACCTAAAATAAATCCATCTCTCTGTAGGTTACCAGGACTTCTTCTTGGTTTGTAATCTTCCAGTCAATCAGACCTTGTCTTTCTATCATTTCCTATTTACCATATCCAAAAAAACCACCCATAGCCTCAGATTCAAGTAAGATGCTCCCAGCCAGCTATCACCTCCAAAACGTGCTAATGCATTACTCCAGGATTTCGGAAAGGACAGATCTCACAGGAAGGTATGATTTAATGCAATGATAGCACAACCGGCTCCTTCTCACCACTACAATAACTTCAAGGCATTAATTTTCCTCAACTCTGGGTCAGTCAGGTATTTTCCAAACATAAACATTTTTAGCAGGTTCCAGCCGGATGCCAAGATCTCAAACAAGAAGGAAGTTTGCTCATTAAAAGCCTGTGGACAAACTAACGAGCAACAGAATGTTTTTGTCACAAAAGCCCTACTTGACGTGAGAACTTCTTTAAAGGCATCAACATTGGGGAGATGCCAACTATTGAGGTTTTCACCAGAATTTGGCATATTTGGAGGAGTTCCCAGACTAGTGGCTAGTGCAGTCGCTTGGTTAATCAAGAACTTCAGCTTCCAGAAAAACAAACAGCTGGCTTAATCACAGAAAACCCCAAGAAAATGGGATTTCTGGAGGCTTAGATGTCAAAACGCAAATATTAACCTCGATTTGTGTTAAATTTCATGATTTGTACATCTAGCTCATTTTACAGTCCATCTCAGGTTTTCTTTTATGAAGCTTCCAGGTTGGTAATACTGGAGCTCCTGCAGCCAGGTGAGTGTATGACATGTTGCTTGGAGGGCAGGGGAAGCTCAAAGCATTTACACTTTTGTTGTTCCTGGTTTTTGCAATCCCCCAAGTCTCCAGCACAGCTCCCCGTGTTGCTGGTGACGTCGCAGCTTCTGGAACATCCCTTCCTGGGACAAACCTGACCCTTTTGCTCCCAAACCAAACTGCTGAGGTTGAGCATTGTGGAGGACACCCCGAGACCTAAGTGCTTTCACAGCACAAACGTACACATTTTACGGTTTCATGCCCAAACTATCAAATGGCTAACAGAGCTCTGCTGAACTTTAGTTCAGACGGGCTAGGGCTGCCGCGTGTGGGCAACACGGCATCTTTACAGAGATTATTAGATTTTAATGAGGTCTAGTGAGTCAGCCAAGCTTTTATGCTTGTAATCCCCTATTTCAACAGCCATAGGTGGCTCCTGGATGCATTAACGTTGCTGGTTCTCCTGCTCTTCTGGGTGCATAAAAGCAACTTGGGGCCCGATTTTGTTATGGCTGGTGCCAGGCCAGCACCACGCTGACCACAGAGCACAGCGCTTGCCCGGCTCCTCAGGATGGGCCCAGTGGCAGAGCCAGGGCAGCGAGGATGCTGCTCCAGCCCCCCCTCCCTAGGGAGCCGATGCACCTTTCAAGTCCTCTCGAAGTCTCTTCACCAGCAGTCTGTGTCATCTTTCCTTTGCTAAGGGAAGAGTTTCTCCTTTTTGCAGATCGCATTTTGCAGTGCCAACGCAAGCTGTGCCGAGGACAGACATCTCCTTCTCCAAGCGGTTTGAGCATCTTAATTCCTGGGCATAAATCCTGGTCATGCTATTAGCTTTTCTGATAAACTTAACCAAGTTATTCCAGGCCTTTGTCTAGTCTGCCTTATCTCTCTTTATAAAGATAATATTCATTTGCCTTCTGGGCATGGAGTGAGACTGCATGATCATGAAGCACTCTGGAAATCCTCCACTGAAAGGGGAGGCAAGCAGAAATGATTATTCATGAAATCCCCAGTGTTATGACTTGTTATTACACGCAGTAGACTAAAAATGCAAGTGGGCTGAATGCATCGTGTATTTGATCTAAGAATTATTACAGTTTTGCCAATTAGATCCAGAACCCAAATACAACCGCTTCCCTCCTCCTCCCACTCCCCTGCCAGAGCTCAGCACCAGCTGCTGTTTCATAAACACCAACATTTCCCCATCTTCCTGCGCTTTCAACGAACTCCAAAAGCAGCAGGTCTCTGATTGTTTTCCCTCCAATTAATGGCAGAGTGCACTGCTCTCCCAGAGAAAGCTGCAATGTAACGTGTAATGTCACATCACAGCAACTGCTCGCCCATCAGTGGCTTCTTCCTGCCCGAGAGGGAGCCATGCTGAGTGGGTGGGCAAGAACAGCACCCTTGGCATCCCCCCAAAACCCTCACCTACCTGGGAGCATCAAAGACCCCTTTGCTTGGAGGGATGGGCTCGAGGATTAAGCAACGGGTCTGCTTTGCTGCTCAGTGTGCTGGTGGCAGGACGGCATCCAGCCAAGTGCCGGAGGAATAGGGCAATCTGTTCCCTTAGGGGAGCTCAGCTCATACACACTGTTGTGCAGAATCAGGCCTGAACCTCCTGGTGGGAAGGAAGGATCTACTTTTGCCTGAGAGGTTTCCAGACCTACCAGAGCATCCATCTGCTACCCAAATGTCTTGTTTCCTAAAGGCTTCTGCCCCAAGAGTAGGAGGGAGGTGTGATGCAGTAACCCCTTCTCCTCCAGCCCCCCAGGGTGACCCGCTCATGGCATGCTTTGCTGTTTGCCATGCTGGAGGATAGCTGTTACCATCGAGATAGTGGTGAGAGTTTCCTCTTGTGTCTTGTTACATTGCAAACAGAGAAAGAAGCGTTGAATATAATAGCAATTTTTTTAAAAAATAGGACGATTCCCATTTAAGTGCTGTATGGGTAATTCAGGCTTACTTGGGCTGCACAAAATTATCCACGAGCATTAGGGTGCGAGTGTGGCTGCAATCACAGCTCTTGGCTCCGTGTGTGCACAGAGGCAGCACTGAATTAGCTTGTTGCTCAAAGTGCCCTTCCCTGTTCCCCAGGGACAGGCAATGTCGGGCCAGTTGGTGTCACAGCCCCTGAGCTGCTGCACATGGGAGCCCTCCCTATGAGTGGCGGCGGGGACTAACCACCACCAAAGGCTGCAGGAAAAACCTGGGCAAGATGGAGTTGAGCAGATCATGGAGAACAGCGTCTGTCTGATGCTCAGAGACAGACAGTCCCAAATGCCTGAACAAAGCAGGTGAGAGGGGAAGAGATTTTAGGGGAACGTTGATGCAAATCCACTTGGATGGGCTTCACAGTGGAGCTGCCTGAGATACCTCTGTGTGACCATCCCTGCCCTCACCCTTTAGTATGAAGGGCACGCTGCTTCAGTGCTTGCACACCTTTGCAACCCCCCCCCGCCTTCTAAAAATGATAAAATAAAATAAATAAACACACCAAAACTCACACAGGCACAAAGCAACACCCCCCCCTTCCCCAGCCCCTAATGAAATCCCCTCCAAAGCCAGCCCTCACCTCCTTAAAGCCATTTCCAGCTGAACTGGCACCTGGCTGCTCGCAAGGGGCTGAATGCACCGGCAGTGTCTGCAGGAGATGGCCAGGTCCCCGGGGACAAGGGGCCACATCGCCCTGCACACCGGTATGCAGCGTCAAGCACGCTGTCAGCGCTCAATAGATCTTTACAGCAGCATCCACAAGCGACTCAGCAGGTGAAGCAGCAAAATAAAGGGTGAGGGGGAAGTTACAGGGGATGGAAAGCACAGGAAAGAGAATAAGAATTCAGATCTTAAAAAAAAAAAAAAAAAAAGGGAAGGCTGTCAAGAGGCAGCCAGAGGAGGACAGGAATGGAAAACTTGTCCAGCCCTCTCAAATCCCACCAGACCCTAACTCCTCTGCAGAGAATTCCCAACTCAAACCGCTTCAAACCCCACACCTGCTTGCACTAAAAAATATGCTAAATAATTCAGTTTTTACTCATGTTCTCTCAAGCTGCAGAATCCTCCTGGCTCCTGTAGTTTTGTGTGGTATTTTAGGGGGAAGGTACAAACCAGCCAGGACTGAGGGAGGGGAGGTCGGTGTGTTGCCCCACCACCACGCTCTGGGACAGCAGAGCTCTGGTTTCTGGTGCTGCTGCTCTTTGCCGAGTGGCACAGAGCCCGTGTCAGCATAGTGGCTGCGACACACGGGGAACAGAGATGCGCCTCGTACAGGATAAAGGCAGGAAGAAGGGAGGGCTGGTGAGTTTTCCACCTGCCAGGCTTTTCTGATCTGTGGCAGATGTCTCTCTGCTTTCAAACTGCATCACGAAGCGTCTGCTTTCATCTAACCTCCTCATTGGGAAATTCTCCCATAAGGGGGGAAAAAAAAAATATCTTCTGTGGTCTACTCAAAGCATTATGCCATCAAGGATGCACACCTGCATCTTCAGCACATGTCTGTAGGACTTATCCTGGACCAGCAGCTCTCCTGCTCCCCCCCACTTCTGCCAATCCTTCTGAAATACCGATGGCCTCCCACCTGCCCTGGTCCCCTGCAGTGCATTGGGAAGACAATGGGGTGATCCCCAACAGCATATGCTCCTCCTGAAAGTTCCCCACGCGCTCAACACGAACACACGCTACCTCCCAAACCCTCCATCAAGGACAATTCCTTCACAAGCAGCAGAAAATCCAGTTTTCTGGCTCCAAAACAGATCAGGGGGAAAAGGACAAATCCTCAGGAACAAGTTGCCACGGGTGGGATGCAGCTGGCTTGGTCACCACTGTCACCCTTCAGTCACCTGCCTCCTCTCCCCACTGCTGTGCCATGTCTCTATCTGAGCCACACACGCTGGGTACTTGCCCTCCTGCCCTGCTGACACTGGCTCGTCCCCCAGCTGTGCACAGAGGCACCTCCATTCATGTGCACATTTTCCCTCCAGGATTTTAAAGCATCCCAACACAGTTGCATTAGGCTGAAGGTACTACTGGGAGGAAATGTAGAAAGACAATTATAAACTGAAAGAGAATTTCAGCAGGTTCCTTGGCTGAAACCATCTCCTGGGAAGGGTCCTGCTCAGAGGCCAGTGCTATGGACACAGAAGCCCAAACTAGAAGGAAACCCTTAGTTTTAAGAGCCCCTGTGCCTGAATTTTATGTCTTGTTCAGAAAACTACAATCCCAACAACAAAACCAGTAAAGATAAGGCATCTAAAAGGAGATTCCTCAGTGGACTCTATACATGCATGTGGGACTGATGGTTAAATAAAGTGGTGCAGACAGTCCATGGTGGAGCAGCCCAGGAACCTACTGTGTCTGCAAATCGACACAGTAGGTTTGAGGATACACTGGTGCTTTATAAACCTTTTGAAATTGCAGTCTGAAGACACTGATTTTAACTACTATGTTCTCTCTTCTTGCCTCCAATACTAGACATCGTCCCACTGAGATGGTGATCAGGATGCTGAAATAACCCAGAGCCTTTTAGTTACTATTATTGCTGTCTACCTCAAAATGCCTAAAAACGTTTGCACCCAGCTCAAATTGGCATTTTTCTCAGCTATCAGAGGAAGCGTAACTAACTATTCTCACATTTATTGTCATGCCACAAACAAGTGCTGCCTGCCTTGCAGATTTTATTTTGCTCTCCTCAGCCCACTGGATGCTCTGGCACTTTGTCATGGGAAGACAGATATTTGCTTACACCATTGGTGGCCAGCTCTGTGTTTGCAGCCTGTTATAGCAAACATATCTTAATTAAGGGACTTGTTGGCTTGCTGAACTCAGACAGATGGGATCTTAATTCAATTAGTATACTTTAATTACCTATTATAGTAGGACTTAAAAAAAATGGACACAAGTGAAAGTTTTTCTAGGCAGCCATCAATCCTATCATATATTTATCAATGATAAGCAGTAAACATTGTTCAGTGGTTTCTTTCTACTACTCCTCTTCCTCACTCCGAAAACTGTCGGAATTTTATCTAGTTTTGGAAATTGTGCATCATTTCTTCCCTTATGTGTTGAAAATAAAGCGAGCTCTGAAGTGGCAACACACACAAGTAAATCAGCTGGAAAACAGGAAGCCTGTATGTGAACCCATGTCCTCCTGGCATCTCAAGCTACAGCAAGCAACCTGAAGAAGATCCACGCATTTTTACTTTACAGCTTATAAACCTGCTAGTTAAACGCCAGCAGAGGGCTGAACCTGATTTAAAAATAGTCTTGCCTTGGGACACTAGGGTGTGCCAGATTATTTCTTCTGGTCCCTTTAAAAATTATTCTCTAAGAAAAGCCCTACAGAAATAAATCAGTTGGATTATTATTGAGTCTTTCTCTATGGCTAATCTGAGACAAGGACAAACTTGTGGTTAATAGGTGCTGATGGAAGAAATCTCCCCACAGCTAAACTTCTCATTTTGAGGTCTGTTTCTATTACACAGGGTTGTTTGTGTCCAGGGATGGAATGAATTTTGGAAAAACATCCCTCTTCCTCTAGTTGGAAGAGGGCTATTTCACCCCCAAAGCACCAAAAGAGCATAAGCAGGTCTCTGAAGACACAGCTTCCCATTTATGTTTTTATGAACAAAAAGGGTGGGCTTGGCATTCTCATGATTTTTTAACTTCTATTTTGGGAATGAAGCTTGGAAAACAGCTGGAAGCAGCACTTAAAATGGCTTAAAACTCTTTGACCACAAGTTTTGACATTACAGCATGCTTGCAACATCTAATAAACTTTGAAAACAAGGTACTGGCCCCATTTTTTCTTGGCAGCTCTCTAGCCATCCATCCACTGCCAAGAACAGCATGAGCAGAGGGAGCAGCAATGCAAGCGTCCCCAAATCTCACATGCTAACAAATGGGGAATAAACACGAAGACCCTGTCTAGGCACAGCTTTCAGCAGAGATGATGCCAACGGTGGGACCTGTGAGCGTCAAAACTGACTGTGCTCTGAGACCTCTGTCTTTAACAGGCCACTGTGTATTAAAGAAAAGCATTTCTGGTAAGATGCTGAAGTTTTGGGCTCGTTTGTTGTATTCTGTGTTGTTTTTTTTTTAAACAGCTACAGAGCTCTGAAAAATAAAGTATTGTATGCGTTATCTATACTTAAACACAGCCTACCTATTTTCTGACACATCAAGCTCTCCTCCCACCACTTCTAAAGCCCATTCTCTCCCCCCTTTACATTACCGTTTTACAGAAGCATACACCCAGACACGTTTTATGTAACACCAATCCATAGCCAGAGGTTTAAAATATTAGGGGAAGGCAGTAACACATATTTTAAGCATGCGGTGACTGTTCACCAACAGGAAAAGTCTGCTTACATCAAAACCCTGGGAAGTTCCTCACCACGCACTGCAGGCAAGGAGCACGGTGCTGAGCAGCACAAGGTGCCAGTGCTGGGGGCAGGAGGGGAAACACAAATGGAACCACCAGTCACAACAGTTGCGGCTTTTACATCCACACTGTTTCATTCCCATGACGCTGCCCATCAGCAGCTGCTGAACTGACACTGCAAGTATCTACCTGTACCCATCAATCACTCTGTATCATCACAGCCGGCAGAGAAGCGCTGAAGGAGAGCGGCACTGGCTCACGGGGATTAGGTAAAAGGCATCTGTTAGATTTAATTTTGAAGAACCACGCCCTCAGAGAATATACAGGCAAGATTTAAAAAGCAAACCACTCATCAATATAACAAAACCACCACTTACATCCTACAGCCCAGCTCCATGCCATGCTAAAGCACCCAGAATAATTATAACCTCACAGAATTACGCATTTTAGAAGTCCCAGCAGCCCTGGAATGGGATGGAGTTATTGCTGTGGTGCTGAAAGGAAGGAAAAAGCTTATTTAAACATATACCGTGTGCGAAATGTCTCTATTTTTCCCTTGCCTTTTGAGATTTCAGCACCTAGAAATAAATCTAGCTCATTAAAGAGTATTTTGGAGTTCAATTTTGTTTACAGGCTCCAGCTAAGTAATGCCTGCTACCTAATTCAGGTTTTACCATCTGGCACATCACATCAGAAATCAAATCTGCAAGGTGGTTTATTCTTTATTGTGTCTTTTTTTTTTTAATTCAGGAGAATCTGACTTAGCATTGACATCACACTGGGCAGAGGAGAATAAAGAAAAGGCATTTTAATTTCATATGCTCTAGAGAGAGAAATTATTACAACCCATCAGAGTATCTCCTGCTCATTTATATCTAAATGTTTTACAGTCGCAAGCGGTGACGGCAAGTGATGGACAAGCCTGTCCCTCAGCAGAGCCCATCACCAAGGGCACATACAGCACGTGAACCAATTTCCTGGCAACCCACATATGTAGGAGCGAGCACACAACGAAATACTCCTATTATCTCAGCTGCACAGGTATATAGGCATCTGAACTAGATGATCATTGTGGGTTACTTCCAACTGAAAGCGTTCTATTTTAGTCTATTCTGTCTTAAGACCGACTAACTTTGAGGCTGCTGCTGGATGAACGCACCATTACAGAACACCGTTATTTCAATTAAGCACACCAGGACAGCAAGCCATGATAATTATCCTGCCCGACTTTGCAGTCTCCTTGCCGTACAGCATGCAGGATACAAGCCAATCTCCAAATCCACAAATATAGACAATATAAAGAGAAAATTTCCAGTCTGCCAGCACTCTCATCGCGGTCCACAAAAAGCACTGGCCAGTTGTCCTTGTGACGAGGGTGAAACCCCTGACAAGCCTCCAACAACCACTGGAGCTGGCTGCGAGCTGTATCCTGGCCACGGACTGAAAAACTCAACATCCTGTTTAGCTATTTTTGTGGAGTGTTTTGTTGTTTGGCAAAAATCAATAATAAGCAATAATTTTGCCAACGCCACCTGCCTAGAGGAGTGAAAAAAGTTAGCGGGAAAGAAAGGAAGCACAGACAAACTGCAATGCAGCAACAATCGGAATCAACAGCGGGAAACTCTCCTCCCAACACAAAATAAAAAAGGGCATCCAAAACCTTTAGTCCTACGGTAACATTGAAATAAACAGGCATGACCTGGAAAAAATAATCCACCCCAGCAATGAGATGGATCATTCTTAAGAGCTGACACTCATGCTGCTTCATCTTACCATGTGAAGATAAAAAAGCAGACAGAACACACTCCAGCTCTCACATTAGACGTGGCAGTGAGGAGCAGGTTTGCAGACGTCCAGGTGAGGAGGGAACTCTCTGGGATGCCATGCTATTAAATATCGAGGACCAGCACCCACCTCCCTGCCGCGTCACAACCAGATCCCCGTTTGACAAAGTGCATTCTCTAGGAGGTTTGAAATGACTCAAAATGCTCAGGGATAACCTCCGTGTCTGCCAGGAACCTTACAGAAGAAGTGGAACGACAGTTTGAAAATGGTTTTAATTTGTTCATTTTCATCCCATTACTCCTAGATGTTCAACCTCTGGCTATTTCAAGGCTCAGAAACCTTCATTACCAGCTTGGTACAAACATCTGAGGAGTTCTCATCCTCAATGGCAAGAGTCAACAATTTTCTCTTCAATCCCAGCTCGGTTTCCTGATGGCAGTGCTTAAAGTAACATACCTGCATTTGGATTAGAGAAAAGTACTCCAGAGCAACGCAGGACATCATTTCTCTTCTGGAGGGCTGGGGGAAGCGTTCCAATTCCCATCCAGTTTACCATCCACCATCTCTGTTAACTACTTTTTTTTTTTTCTTGGCCATTGATGCTTTTCAATTATTCAAAGAGGAACCCTACATTTTGTACCTCTCACGCCTGTGGTTTTTCATAATCTGATGGAATAATTGCAATTCTCTGTCCATCCCTTCCCAATTTACCCCATCAATTAACACATTTCCTCAAGTGATTTTAATAATTCAGTCTTAGAGACAAAAATCTAATGTATCAAGTAGAGGCAAGATGCAAAACCCAAACCCAACCAACCCAACACACAGCTGAATTTTCTTGCCTGTGCTCTGCACAACAACTTTCAGCTGGGTTAAAAGGCCACTTCCTACTGAACTGCTCCTGCCTTATTTATCATACGTATTTTCCAAACGCCTTCTAGGTCACTGCAATTTATTTCCCCAACTATTTCATGGGCTGTCACCTCTTTTTTTCCCTGGGCTGTCTCCCAGTTTCTTCTGCCCATTGCCTTCCCGTGCAGTTCAAGCTGGCACTCTCCTGCCCCTCTTGCTGCTCACCCAACCAGCACCACCAGCAGCAATTTCAAAGTTAACTTTAACTATAACACACACAAGAAGCTGGAATTGCCAAGGCAAAATTTGCTGCAGCATGTGTCTGGAATTGCAGCCAAAGATCCAAGTGAGCAGCAGGTCAGAAAAAAACCAAACCAACCACCCTCTACAATTAAATGTCTTCATATTAGATTAACCAAAAACAGTCTTTAGAAATAAATGAGTTAAGTAATTCTGCAACACAAGTTAAATGGCAGTCATGAGCGAAGGAAAAACTGCATGGCCCAAACTAACTGAACAAGGTAATTATTTTAAGCAGAGCCTTTTGCAAAATAAATTGCACAGAAATTGAGAAACCTGAAATGAAGTATATGTATATCTATCTATCTATATAAAAAAAAATATTTTTGGCTCCCTCAAGGAAGGGGTGGGGGGGGGGGTGGGGGGGAAAAAGAAAAAAAAAAAAAAAAGGAGAGCTGGTATTGTGTCCTTAACAGCAGTCTGTGAACCAGAACAAAGCCAGAGAGAGTTTCAAAGCACAGCAGCTCTCCCCACTCTGCTGTTTGTTCTGCTTATAAGCAGACAAGCTGTTTCCTTTCATCTGGAAAAACTCACACAATAAGAAAAATACCTCAACAGATTCTGAGTCTGTAATAACAAAGCCCAAGGGGCAGCCAGAAAGAAATCTTTTGGCCAGTAAAAAATATTTGGTGTTTGGATCCTCAGAGAGAGCTGACTGCTTCTGGGCATAGGGCATATGTACATCCTACCGCTGCTAAAGAGGTCAGGAGATTCATTGAGATACTTCTCATTCCCGTCTCTCCTCCCCACACCCAGATGAAGGCTGCAACCCTCGCAGGTCAGCACAAAAGCGAGTAGAGGAAGCAGGAGCAAGGAGGTAATAGGGAGAAGGAAGCACATGAAAGCCTGTACATCGGGATGAAATGTCTCCGTAACACCCTTGAGGAGGTGAAAGAGACGGAATGAAAATCCTGAGTCCAGGTTCCAACCTAAATTCTGAAGCTAGACCAGTGGTAGCTACATTGCAGTTCAGAAAACCTGGTAAAAACATCTCTCTGAAATATTGTTTTGATAAATATGCCATCTCCTTGCGGAATTCAAACCTCCAACTGTTCAACTGGCATGGACATCTCTGCAGTAACAACACATGCCACAGATTGTGAGTTAACTTGAATTACGTTTCAGATCTGGGGAGGGGAGGATGTCAGTGGGAGGTTTATGAACAGTATGCTCTAGCTCTGATGTTGTTATAACCAGATGGCTTCAGCTGTATCATTTACAATAAAAAAAACCAAACAACAACAACAAAAGTGAAGTTGACAAATAAATCATTAATTCACCTGCAACTTGAACAATCTGAACAAGTCGCCTCCTTTGCAGATCTCATTTCAGACCTTCCATGACAGCGTGTTCTGCAACTGCACCTGGCTCTGCAGGAAGTGTTGGGACAGACAAATCCCAGAACATATTATTTTCCTGCAGGTATCTCCCTGTCCTCCAGGGAAGGTGGCTGCCAATTCTGTACTGCTTCCCTGTAAATAACTCCCCCCCAAAAAAGGCCAAGGACAGGTGATGTGAACACCCGTTTCCTTTCTCCTGGGCATGTCTGCTGCCCAGGGCTGGGCTGAGCCAGCGCCACTCCTTGAACAGCTGGTCACTCTAACATGACAAGGATAAAAGGTCTCATTCAGGCTTGAATATTTCAGTAAACAATGTGATTACTGCAGCATAATTAGACATCTCTGTGCCACACAGACAACTTCTGCAATTACCTGGCAATGAACTTTTCATGTCTGCATGCAATTATAAGCTAGAAATGCTGGGTTTGAGTCCTGACAGAGTAGTGGGGAGAATCTCATGATGACTAAATGCTTTGCTTACCTAAAAGGAAACACACGTTCAATCCAATATAAAAGGAATTAGTGGCATTCAAGCAATAGATGTAATATAGGAATTTGTGAACCACGTAAAAGGAAGGCTTTACTATACAGACGGTTGTGCGTTTATGATGAGAGCCTCAGTGGAGGAACACAAAAAGGGGCAGGAACCCGCTCATGAGTCACCATTGGATAAAAATAGACAGCAGCCAGATTAAACACATGAGCATATAAATGGAATTCTCCTTCACACAAGGGACAAGAAGCTGTGAGAGAAAAGTATGATAACAGAATGAACAATCAGAGACAACTGATACCTAATCTATTTTCTAGACAAAACAGAGTTAGTCTCTATAATCCATTACATGCCCTACCTGACCATCTTAAGGTCAGATCAATTTGCTGATGCCCTGGTGCTGTGTATTTCAATCTAAACTCCCTGGAGATTTGGGGCTAATGATGACATAAATGGATGGTGTCTATCCTGCCCAGACATCCTGCACCGCACCTTAACGTTACATAAAACAGATGGCGATTACGCTATTCTCCCCTCCGACATCTAAACAGGTACAGGTAAAAAAGGACCGACCACGGGTCAGCTTCACGCTGCTATTATTAAAGCCGATGCTCTCTTGCGTTTTGGCAATAACTGCTATGAGAAATAACACAGGTGTGCATCGCAATCATGTTTGCAGCATTCCTTAATCAATCCCATCCGAGTTCCAGAAACAGCATGTCACTACCAGTACATGGCAGGAGACCGAAACTGAACCTTTTGGGAGCCAGTTTTAAACTGGCAAGTCTTAAAGATGAAACAACAAAAAAGACAACAGATACCACACAGTACAAAATAGTAATTATTTATATTTTCAAAAAGAAAAAAGTTACCAGCTATTTTGAAACTTCTTCCCTGTAAGAAGAGTGACTAATAGAAAGGAACAGGACTGGCTCCTATACAGTCGGCAAGTCAGGTACAAACAGTTAAGAGTCATTTAGCAACTCAGGACAGGGACTTTTAACGCAGCGTTCATGAACAATAAAATTTCTCTTTTTTTTTTTTTTTAAAAAGGGGGAGGATGGAAATAAAGCAGGGAAAAATGCCAAAAACATTTCCCACAATATCTAAAAACAGTAACCGTTGTTCTTGTCAGACAGCACGCTCCAGATCAAGGATTTTCTAGTCCTCTCAAAACCAATACAGACTTGCCAAAGGCTGCCTTCAGTCTATTCACACCCTCCAGAACACACAACCTTACGCTGTCCCCTTTCACTTCAACCTGTCATGTTATAAAAGGTAGGGGTTTTTTTCTTTTTTTTTTTTTTTCTTTTCAATTAACATACAAGTGCTACTAACAGAGAAACTGATCTTCTTGTTGCTGGATGGCAATAAGGAGTTACACAAACGTCCAGTTTTTAGCTCAGCTGGAAGGACTTAAATTCTCTTTTTTTGACATAAATACTACTGGAGCTCCCATCAGGTACTTCCTCTCCAGAACCTCACTGGAAATTCTTTTTAACCCTCCAACACTAAAATGTCCTCTTGCTCCAGGCATCTGACGATTTGTTCTGTGCTGCCAGACGCAGAGATGTTGTCTTCCCCAGTACCACTACTGGGTTGTTCCGACTTGGGTTGGTGCCTAAACCGAACCCTGTACTTAATTGACTCAGCCAAGTCGAAGGGAACACACAGACGATGCAGCGACAGGGATTCATTAGGTTGAACAGCCCCAGAGCCCCAGGCCCACCCTCCCCCCTCTCCCCAAGTTACTTGGTGCTGTTTTAAAAAGTCTGGGTGTCACGAAGCAGTCTCTTCCCCCCAACAACAGAGTAAAAGCTCCACAGATTTCGCTGTCTACCTGGTGGTCAAGGTTACAGCAGCAACAGTTGATGCTGCTTCCAGAAAAACATGGGGTGGTGTGACAGACAGAACTTTAGGATTGCTTCAGTCGTTTACGTGGAGGTCCCAGAAAGGGACACTGTGCAGAGGCCAACGAGCGATATGCCTCAGCCACCAAATGGGGATGCGACACTACCATAGACTTCCAGCCTGATGTCTCCATGACGTCAGAAGCATGACTAGAAATAAAGAAAGAACATCTGAAGTTACCAACTGGAGATAAAAAGCATTAACTAAATAGATTCTTTCCACATGCTCAAGAAGCACAACATTTTTAGTGTACTGTCTTAGGACCACCCTGGATGTATGTTAGGCATCTTCTGCAAAGACAGCAAGCTTTGGCTCTGCTGGCACAACTGTATGCTGGGCAGTCCTTCATCTTAAGGATGAAAAGCTCAAGACATACGTGATCCCTGGTGGAGGACAGCAGGAACACAATGCTCACCTACCCTGACTACTCAGCACAGAAGTATCTTAAATCAATACAAAAAGGGCAGAGAACCCTATTGCTAATAATGCCTTCCCCTAGACTTGCTGCATCCTGGAACAAAAGTAAACTCACTAGTTAATGAAGTCCACTGCTTGAGTTTTTAGTTGATCAGCACTATGTAGGTCAGCTAGAATGAGGATCTCTGCTGCATTTTCCACAGACAGGTTACTGCACAGTGCATCCTCACACATCACCTTCAGACGTTCTAGAGCATACTGCAAAATACAAGCCAAAGTACAGTTACAAAGAAGAAAACACCCAATCATGCCTGATGTGAAGCCTTACTTGTGCTCCTTCACTGTTCAGTAACAAACTATTATGCTGAACAGACTGCTTTGCTTTATGCATCTGTACTGTACTCAAAGTAGTAAACAGCAAAAAAAGCGGAGGGGAAAAAAAAAAAAAAAAAAAAAGAGAATCATGATGTACCCACCCTGAGGAAAGCAATGGAGAGGAAATATACCCACCATAACTCTCATCCTGGCCTTCTTGTGTTACAGGTTTACTGGTGCTGTGCTCATGCTTTGAAATGAGAATTTCAGGTCACCTGGAATACTTACTACCTCAGTTACTTCAAGGCACAGAATGCTGAAGCCAAATCTTTATTCTCACTCTATTGCTACATGACAGTATTACCTGGGTTCAGTGGGAAGACCTAACAGTGAATGCTCCATAGGTGTTCCAGCGATGTTTAGGCAGTTTTCACTCAATTTCTTTGCCATTAATGACCTGTACATTAACACCAACCTTGCCCAAGTAAATGCTACTAGTTTAATACTAGAATGTTAAACAAATGCCCCCGATTTCTTGCGGCTATCCAGCTGGAAATGAAACATCACAGTATGTCTGTAATGACCTGGCAAAAGCTCTATTCTAATGTCACATTCTCAGTCTAAGAGCTTCTACCATTCAATTGTACATTTGCCTCAACATTTTTAGATCCACAGGGTTGGGCCATGTCAATGGTTTGAGAAATTCTAAGAAATTTGCAGTATGCTTAGAAGAAGAGTGCTGTCTCATAAATTTCACACTCTACTTCCTGCAGCACTTGAGACAGTATTGAAATATGGATACACCGGCAAGATTTTCAAAAGCAACACAGTGGTCTCAGGCAGACTTCAAAAAGGTCAATTCTCAGAAACTGTAAGCCACTCACTATCAGTGAATGAAATGAAATCCAAGCCCCAAAGCTCAGTCTTCTAGAACATCACCACTGGGAACTGAGGTACTTCTGAAAATCTTGGTACGTGTGATGCGATTATGGGGTTTGCGGCTCTTTGGGTGAGACAAAATGAGTAGTTCTGAATATTCTAGATCCCATGATTACAATTCACAGGGAGTAGGAAAGCAGTCAATTCTAATGCAGTTCTTACAGGAGTAGTAATACTAGCACTACATAAACTGTCCTAAAGACTAAACAGAGTTAAGTCTTCTTCATGTTACAACTTCAAATTGAGTGATATTTCTAAAAAATAAAGTATTTTGGGTTTTTTTGTTTGTTTAATCTGACAGATAACTGCATTTGAGAGTATCTTTCATACTGTTTATAAGGCTTTTTTGGACAACTTAAGAGATGACATGATGTACAAGTTCCTGAGTATGTGAGGCTGCATTTGGAAGATACTAGATTTGTAAGCACTGCTCTGTCAACCTGAACAGAGAGCTGGTAACAAGCTCATTTGCATGACGATGGGAGCACTTGCCATAGGATAAGCACTATTACTATAGATTTTATAGTCTGATTGAGATTTTCATCCCATTATGATTAAATTTGAATGAATAATTTCAGATTATTGAAAAAAATTTTCACTTAAGGTTGTGATAATACTTATTTCAATTGAGGCATAGCACTCATAACCAAGACAGTTTTCTCCCACCAGAACATCTGAGAAGGCAAATCATTCACTTCCTTCATCTGTATCAATAAATAAAACAGTTTCAAATGAGGGGCAATCCATTAGTTATTATTGTCTGTCAGTAGCTTGAAATGCAGCAAACAAGGCTTTAAATTTCTCCTTTTGTAAATTGAATATTCTCCTCCACGGATGTATAATTTTTATTTTGATTTTCACTGTACAAATAGCTCCATTTCTAATTCCATAGTTGGGCAAAAGTAGCCATTCTGGTCTCTCAGGTACCAAGATTTCCCCTTCCCCCCTTTCTTAATTACACTTAAAATAAAAAACCAAACACCCAACCTAACAGCATACTTACCCAAGAGGCTGAAATAGTATCTCCTGGGTTGAGAAGACGTGCTTTGTTTTGGTTTTGGTCTAATTACATATTTTCCCCAAGAGACAGGAGGAACTCAGAAGAAGCCGTTTCAGTCTCTTGAGTAAATATTAGATGTTTTATGTGCTTTCATGAAAGATTTTTTATTTCTGCTTTTAAGAGACACACAATGAGTTTAAAAGGAAAAAAACCTCTACATTAAAAGCCAGGAAACTCAAAGTTAAAGCCTACTCTGTCCTTAATGTACTGCTTCTTACTTACACTTGTCTCAGTTAAAGATGGGATGTGAGCTCTCAATCAATATGTGGCAATGATTATAATCAGGCCAAGAATCTCCTTGCATTATTTCCCATTTTAATTCTAGTTGCAGTGGCCTAATAATGGCATATGGAGCATTTCACCTCTAAAATCAGCATTTTTGATGAAGCCCAGGTCCGCCAGTGACCGGGAATTTGATGGCCGTGTGGTGGTTGCGTGGAACAAGGTTACATGCATCCACATCTTAAAATCCACCACCCTAACTGGCACCCACAAGAGAATCCAAGGACTGAAGAAGCATGGAGACTGAACTACGCTCTCACCCCTAGAGGTGGTCCCTCCAGGTCAGAGTTGAGGCACATTGGCAGGGCAGTGTGGAGACTCTTGCACTGCTTCTACCCGTGCTGAACCTGTTCGATGGATAAATTCAGGACTTTAGTCTCCAGTGCTGTCAAACTGGCATCTTTCACCAGCACTAAATTCACTTTTAAGAGAAAAAAGAAAAAGGAAATAAAATTTTGGTTATATATTAAGAATTTTCACTGGTTAATATGGCTCGCTAACCAGCGGAGCACTCTCTTCTGTCCTTGGTGCTGCAAAAGGAAGGAGGCAGAGGCTGGCTGGCTGGCAAGGCCACAGCGCTGCGCCTGCTACATGGAGACTTCCAGCAGCCTTCCAGTTAGACCATCCCCGACACCTCCCTGGCAAGGACCCTGCAAAGCCACAGATGGGTTAGGCAACAGGGCTTCCTCCAGTGAACCCCTTCTCTCCATAAACAGCAGGGACTGCCACTGCAAAAAGAAAATAAACAACAGGACCTTGCCACTCTTGTCTATCCGTCACTTTAGAGCATCTCTTGAAGCTGCTGATACCAGCCAGATCGGGAGGAGAAGCAGGCCCTGTTTGCCAAGACAGAACACTACTTTTGAGATTTGGTAATAATCACACTGAAAAAATATCGCCAGGTCCACCTTGAAATTTTCTTTTCACCCCCAGCTCTTATTCTGATGTTCTCTGAAATTTTAAAATGCTTAAAAATGAGCAGTAGAGACAGAAATTCCTGATTGTTGTATGTTAACACATGTATCTATACAGCTATAGCTATCTTATATGTATATCCTGTCTTGTAAGTATCTTATACCACATCCAGATTTACCTATAAGTTACAACCAATTCAAAGAAATTGCCCAACCACAATGATCACATGAAAAGCTTACTGCAGCAATCTCCAACGAACACTGTGTAAAGCAAGGTGCATGTCAGTCCTGGTTCTCTGAACACCCATAAATCCCAACTGTACCTTGTCAGCAGCTGCCAGCAAGTCATCTGCCATTTTGTCAAGATTTGGTGCCTTCCCCGTGTAAATAAAGCACATCATTTCCTTAAAAACTTCGGGCTCCACATCATTGATTTCAACCCGATTCTGTATCAGAAAAATGAAGCTAATTAAGATCCTGACAAGAAGATAGAGGCTTCCTTCTACCCAAGTTCTTTCAATATTCAGAAATTTGCTACAGAGACAAACTATTTAGAATGTGTACTATTTGCAAAAAAAAAAAAAACAACAAAAAAACAACCCCAAGAAAAAGATGTGGACGGAGTAGGAAGAATTCTAAGTTGCATTTCACATTCTCTACTTCTCCCTATCCTACCCCAGTCTCCTTCCCCAAGAGTAACAAAGGTAACAATTGCCTCCTTGATCCCTTTCTTCCTCCCTTCAGGACAGCTGAAGCAGAGACCTGCAACTAGTGTGAGAAAAACAGTTAAAAGGTGACAATAGTCACAAAGACTACCTAAGAAAGTTATCTGACCAGTGATGCTAAGAGTTGACTAGAGAGCTATGCACCTAGCTGGAGAAGTTGTTCTTCCTTCAGGAACTTACCTTTTTACTCTCCTCCATCTCATGCTCAAACATGGCGCTGAAAACTGGGGAACGTGCTACGGCAGCGAGGAAAATAAAACACAGTTAGAGATGCTCTTTTACTCTTCAGGAGGAGCTAAGTGTAGCCTGCCAACACAACACCTGTCCAGATACTTAATGCAGGAAAAATTCTCCTATAGCAGACAGGGCAAATTGGGTACAACTAGTAAAGAAGTACAGGTTGTGACATTGTGGCTGACGTAGCTTCAAACTGGGTATGGGAGAATTTATTACGTACTCTTCAGCCTTGGTTGAAAGGACATGGGTGGTAAGGTATGTTTCTTTACAAGAAAGTGTTCCTCCGGAAACATGCTAACTTCTGCTTACAAATACTTTAGGAATACATTCTAGTACACTACAGCCACAAAAAAATTCTCCTACCATCCTTGCCATAGGAGGACATAGGCAATTAAAAACTAAGTAGGTATTTCTTCTCTACCTGTAACAGCTCACAAAACAACCTTGTACTACAACTCTGCAGTTAAAAGAGCTGCAGAAGCCTCCTTTAAAGATGAAGTAGCTCAAAATAAATCCACCTTCCTTAAGGCTGTTGTCTCCTATCCTACTAAGGCCCATCCAGCTCAATACCAACCTGCCAGTATGGCTTTGTGAGCCTGGAACTCCTGGCCCGCAACACACAGGCAGCAGTCCGTGAAGCGTGAATTCTCCCAGAGTCCTCCCAACTCATCTGCCAAGCGGCACTCTGGTACCTTCACCATGTTCATAGTGTTCTGGCCAGAGATATTGACAGAGTCCTGTACCACGCTCACCTGGAGGGGAAATGAGAGCAAACAACCCAAAAACTCAAACATGCACTGGAAAAACTAAACTCCCTACAGGAAGTTCTTGTTTCCAGGGCAGGTGAAGGGAAATGCAAAGCAAAACCCACACCTCCCAAGCAGAATCACTGCAGAATCACTGTATGATTAAGAATACCTCCATTTTTAAAGCATCCTTTCTACCCTGCCTTAGTGCCCATCCCAAGTCCTAAATCACACCAGTAGATTTTCTTTTCAATCCCAAATTAACAGCACCTCTATGCAATTTAATCATAACTTTATTAGATGCTTTCTTAAGGAAGTGGAACCTTCTTTTTCTGCTTTTACAGACACCATATCTGACCTAGTTCTTTCCTTTTATCGACACTCTGAAACCCTCCCCAATCAATAATGCAATACAGACAGCAGTACAAATGAAAATGAAGTATATGCAGAGCTTCTATAACCAAGCACTGCATCCCATCCATACATGTATGCAAAGGCAGTGTCTGACCCCTCAAATATCTTGCTGCTTCTGGTTCTAAGTTTATTAGTAGTTCAACACTTCGATCACATTACAAAATAAAATAAAAAAGCCCAAACTAAACAGTAAGTTTTAAAAAGCAGCTTTTTGTCAAGTAATTAGGAGGATTTGGGAAAGGCAGAGAGATTCCTTATCACCTGCTCTAAAGCAGACACTGTTAGGGACCACAGGTAGCCATACCAGCTGATGAATAATCTACACAAAGGGAACAGTTAAAAGACTATTCAGCACCAAACCCTTACGTTAAACATGCAGTAAATCACAGCCTTCTACAGCAGACTCCAACTAGGAAAGATCAGAGTAACTAACACCACCCCACTAAAACAAAGCATAAAGGAAGAAGCTGATTGACAGGAAAACATAGATGAAACTCCTTCCTGGATCTGCTGTCAAGTCCAAGTTAAATTTCCGTTCTACTAATAAGCAATGGCCAAAGAAGAACAATGGGCAGCAAAGGAAGCTTCACAGTTACGTAAAAGTACTGTATTATGAAATGAGATGACAGAAGCATCTTCTAAGGGAAAAACATGCTGACAGCACATACCCCAAACTCTTGAGAAACCTCCAGTGGGTTTCTGATGGCAGCCACATCTTGTACAAACTATACAACACTCAAACTCAAATACCAGATGCTGCTTGCCAAAGGGCACTAACGATTAGCCAGAGCAAATATGAGGAAGCTAATATTCTTTGTCATTAATTTGACAGTTATATCAACTTTTTGCCCTGTGACATGTAGATCAGTAACACCGACTCAAGGATAGATGAAAACTCAGATTCATTAGAATTGAATTCTAAGATGTAGATCCCTTGCTGGAATCCAACACTGATTACAGACCAGCCAAAAAAGACTTCCAAACTGTGTCTCAATCAACAAATCCTCTTCATATATGAAAGGAAGTCATGTTACTGACACAAAAATCTATCACATGACTTTTTACATAAGTTTAGACTTGTAGATACTGAGTGGTGACCAGCCTTAGAGGTCAAAATAGGTAAAGTCAACATCTTAGCAAGGGAACCAACACTGCCTGGCTCAGAAGAGAGCTATTGCCATAACTTTGGTAAAACCATTCTTCTTAGAGATTTAGTGGAATGATATTTGCCTATGATGTTGGAATATAATTTAAACAGCAAAAAGTAATGCAGCTGGGATATGAACAGCCAACCCTACCTGCAAAACTGAGGTTGAAAAATCCCCAAACTGACAACTAAATGAAGTCACATATGAAATGCTTGACAAGGAACATCATTCTCTGCCTTAATGGCATTTTCAGCAAGACATTATCCATGTTCAGCATCAGACATGAGCAGAGAGCAAAAGGCTTTTTCCTTTTAATTTTATTAAAGCAATGAGAAGGTGCAGCAGAGACATTCAGCAACCTTCAGGTCTACAGAAAACTCCAACATAAAGCATCTCAACATCCAGTATTGCTAATGCCTTAGAGAGTTTCTACACATAAAACATGCTTGCTGAAAGTACAGATGTGAGAAGCATCACTTGGCACCTGTGGCCAGTAGGGAAGCATTAGGAGAGATATGGCACACCGGGTTACACACCAAGAGACTTATAAGCTCAGGGAAGAAAAAGGAAAAAAGAAAGAAAAAAAAAAAAAAAAAGGTGGTGGTGGGGGAACCCCAAACCAAACTGTTGAAAGTTCTCACCAGACTGTTTCCAGACAACAAAACATTCCCCTCTGATACCACTAAGCTTAAGATTTCTTACATGCTACACTGGTAGAACAAACTGGGAGAACAGCTGTCAAGGCCAGGTGAAGCCAGCAAGTTTTTTTCTTCATTCAGAACAAACAAAAACACTGAGCTGGAGCTTTTGAAGGGAGTAATTCAGTAAAGAGTGGAGTGACTTACTTGATGTAGTACTAGTTGCCAAGACTACTGGTGGATCTCAGTTTTATCTGCACTGGACCTCACAAATTCCCTTCTCAGACATTAATTTTTGAGTTTTGCTCCACGATTTTAAGTTTTCTGGCTCTTCTATCATGAAGGAAAGAGTAACTGCCAGACCTACAGAGATGTTATCCAAGATAACTGCCCTCTTCTCCTCCCATATTACTACAATCGTTAAAGGAAGGGCTCCCTCCATGACAATGTCTGTTACTGACTGAATACACATGCTTTAGGAGATATTTGTTAAATGTGCATGCTTATGATGGCCAAACAAAACTGAAAAAAACCACCCCACCAACCCAAACCCAAAACAAAACAAAAAAACCAAAACCCCAGCAGTCAAACAATTTTGACTGAAGCATTTCTTTTACTCCTGAAAGAAAACACAGCAAAAGAAAAAAAAGACTCCCATAAAACACTGCAGGAGATCCAAAGAGAGGACAACTCATCCCACCTATCTTCCGGCAAAAATCACAGCTATAGGATGTATTTTGCAGTTAAAAGAAGACAATGGAAGTAAGACAGCAGAAGCTCTGAAGACACTAAATTAGAGAGTTTGAATTCGCTCATTAAGGTTTCTGAACTTAAGTATCTAGTTTTAGAAATAACTGTCTGCCTCTTTGTCTGAAATTCCTATTAGTGAAATAATTTTGTAAGCAGCTGTAGAAAAACACAATGAACAGAAAATTGTGGTTACTGTAAAATTCCTTTCTCTTAAATGTTTCTTAATTTTTTCTTTTTGTTGGCTATATAGACACACCTAGGAAAATAAAGAAAACACTTCTTTATTCAGTAGACAAGTAACAGGCAGGCCAGTTTCCACTACAGAACTAGTGTTGGTTATTATCCCAAGTGAGTTTCAAATTAAGGAGTACAAACAGATGGATGTGAACACTAAACCAGAAGGGAAAAGATAATCAAACATGCTTAATTCCTATCATCATCACAGGTAAAAGACAAATACAAAGTAATAAAAAATAAATGGAAGTGAAACGTGATGAATCACACAGAAAAAGCCATCAGCCACACAGGTGTGTGCACTCACACACACAAATAAAAATTTAAGTGCCATATCAACATCCAGTACTTTTCCTGACACCTCTGACTCCTTAAAAGAAAGGATGAAAACCAAGGTCACATCTACCTGAGGCTAATGGAACTGCTATTCTATCGGTTGTACAGGAAGACTTACCTCACAGAAGAGAGTGAGTTTGTCATCTGGAAGAAGTCCATTGGCCTCATCCAAAAGAAAGTCTCTTCTAATAAATTTTTTGAACCCCCAGTCCTTGCCTTGTACAAATCGATATGCTCGCTGGCTCTCTGAAAGAAAGATGTTGTGCTTCAAATACCAGCCAAGTGACTCGCTTGATCAAACTGCAATAGACAAACAACTGACCCCATCAGACAGAAAGAGTTTTTACACCGTTTTTACACACCCATTGCTTTTGTTTCTTCTCCTTTAGCATTCAGGATGGAGAATTTGAACTTTGCTCGAACTTCACTTTTTGGACAGCTCACCAGCAACAGATAAAGGGATAGATAATCTTTACTTTCTTCATCCAAGCCTTTAGGGTTCACACGTAAACACCTGTAGAAGCAGGCATCTGAATGAGATGTCAGGAACAGTTTTTGGCAGGTCATTCACAGCTTTCAAAGAAAGGGCATTGTAGGATTTTCACAATAAAATGTACAACAAGTTCTGTTTAACAGCCACTGAACCACAAGGAAATAATAGATAGGTAAATAGAGTAGAACTGTATGTTACAGTCAGCCTTATGCTACGCCTTCAAGCCAGGTCATAATACACAGGCACAAACCACAAGCAAACCACTTCCAAAAAATACAGGGGAAAAGAGGGGGGTGGGGTGTGGGGTGTGCGCGGTTTAAATTACTGTAGAGCACCTTCAATAACAACTTTCACAAAAGGAAAGTGAAAGAAATAGTAGAATGGAGGCAATGGATTTGAGGCAGTGCAACAAATCCAGAGAAATAGTAGGTAAAACTCCACAGGAAGCAACTGAAGAGAAAAACTGATTTCTGGAAAGCTGGTAGTTTCTCAAAAACGTTTAATACTAGGGCAAGAGAAAACTACTCCTGTGTGAAGAAAAGGGAGTAAGTGCAGGAACAGGCTAACTCGTAAGCACTTCCATGACCTGAAACTTGACAGCAAAAACTAGGCCAAATGACTAACAGCTGAAACACACAACACTACCACCAAAGATCAGAAAGATCTAGACATTAGAATGAGATCCGACTAGCAAAGGTTATAAAGGTAGGTAATTTAATCACAAAAAGCACTCCAAGGAAAGCACACGTCTGCCACCCAAAGGAAGGGAACACAAGTTGTATCACATATGCACACACTAAATTTAGTGGCTGATTTGCTGCATTCTATCCTAAGGAGGTTTGGAAAAAAAAATATGCTAAAACAGTATCAGCAACAAGGAATAAAACAAAGACCAGGTGTCCATGGATCTACCAGGTCAGACAACTCACAGAAGATACACATTCTACCGAAGTCCACTCTGAGTTACTGGCTATTACATGAGAACTCAGGGGAGATAAAGGTTTCAAAGGAAAGGAAAAGGGCAAAAATATTGTCATCTTTAAGAAGCAGAAACTCCTGGATAGAAGGAGTTACAGAACATCATTAATTTGATCACCTCTGTGTTAAGTCTTCGAATTCACAAAAAGCTGTCATAAAGAGGAAAGTAATACAGTAGCAATAGTCTTAAATTGCAGGATTTAGAGTGCAGGCAAAAATTATCTTTTTAACAACATGGAGTATTAGGGACTGAAACTGGGAGGCTGAAATAGCGCTTGAATATGCTGGCTAAGTATACTCAGCCAGTTAAGGTGAACATCAGTCAAAAAACCCCCAAGCTTAAGACATTAATAATCCTCCACAGCACATCTCTGCTTCAAGGCAGGAAGTAGCCTCCCTTCCAGTGATGGCTTCTATTACTCCAAATGTTTCCATTATCAGAGAAACACTGCAAATAGCCAGATCCTCAACATTTGTTTTGTGTGTCCAACAATTGTGCTGAAGCAATAGTTCTCCCAGGGCATATGCTGTACATGCAAGGAAGCAAGAACTTGTGTGCAGTACCAGTAGGTTTTTTAGAGATTTCCTCTGTTATAGAACCCCAAATTCTTTCACACAGTTGTACAAACAGGGTGAACCTCTCTGCTCTATTTCTTACCATTTGAGCTTATCATTGGCTCCAGATGAAAATGTTGAGCTTTTGATGACCTCACCCATTTCTTCTCGGCAGAAGCTAAAGTTGTTTATGGTCCACATGTAGGAAAACTTCACCACCTTGATCTTTAAACAGAGGATAATAATCTGGTTTAGGGTCATTCATGCTCATTCATACCGGCCATCTTAAAGGCAAAACTCAAAAACCTGGAAGTTTTACTGAGTGTTTTACGTGACAAATAACCCCCAAACATAAGACAACAGAGTCTGGAAATGGCTGGCAGCGACAGCTGGAACACTCCAACTTCCCCTGTTGCCTCCTCCAAAGTTCCTCCAACGGCAGAGAGCAACATTTGACTGTTGCCTTGGTGAACACTCACTGTAGCAAGCATGACATTGTCTGAAACCCCAGACTTTAAACTTGTTTTGAATAAATTTCTTACCACAGGTTCTAACTGTGTTATCTCAAGAAAATCTCAGCACAGTGTAGCCTTACCTGAGTGTAGCACCAGCTCTCTGCTACAGGTCCACTCGACATTTCTGCCGGAGGAGGAGGACTCGGCACCCTTGACATCGCCAGTTTGAAGATTAAACAGAATTTCACAACTCAGCAGAAGAAATATATAATCTTCACCCTGTCAGTCCCAAAAAGATAAAAAAACCCCAAAACTAAGAACATAAGAGAAAAAAAATGTCAGGAGTGCTGTTAAATCTCATGGGACACAAGTTAAAGCCATCATGCTTTCTTTCTCTCCCCATGCACCTTCAAAATATGTTGTTACACAAAGTGCAACCGTGTTTTCTGAAGAGGAGATACACAACCTCCACTCATTCTTTCAACATGCAGCTCCTTGTGGGAATAAGCCTAGCATATAATCTCCTTCAAGGAGTCCAAGACTCAAACAGGAGACTCCCCACTTGATTTGGGATTTACTACTTTATCCTGAGGCCACCATTTCAACTCACTACTTACTCCCTATTTTTAATTTTGAGAGTCTCAGACTATTCCGAGATTAGATTTAACAAATGCAGTTCTTAATGTGAAAAAGCTACAAGTAGCAACACACGACCCTAACTCAACAGCAAAAGAAAATCCTGGATTCAGAATGACTCCCAGTAACATCAACAGAATAATTCCCTATAGCTTAAACCTTCTCCTAAAGACTTATATTAGGGAAGGTGTTGGTAATGATTTCTCTACATCAAACTGAATCCCTCAGGCCAGATGAAATTCTCACTGCCTTTATAGAAGGTGAAAACTTCACTAGCATAAGTGCCAAGTCAAATTGTAATTTGCAGAGAACATACAGGGTTAAAACCACTGCAACACGTCTGAATGACTACACAGACACAACTGATAAAAAAGGCACTTAGTTATCAGAAGGGAGGTTTTAAAACAAAATAATTAACCCATCTCTGACTTCTGAGTCCTGATCTCCAAGGCAGATACACAAAATACCTTCCAAGATGAACTGGAAACTAGGATTTGTAACTCTGACATATAAAAGCATCACACATGCCTTACAGTTTAGCCTCCTGCTAAACACTTTCTGTTTCACAGGTGGTATTTATCTGCCTTCCTCTGAACTGCACGGGACAGTGAACCACAAGAACTCCATTGCTGTTAAGTTTTGTCCTCAGAAGGATAAAAAAAAAGGGTGAATAAAAGACATAAAATCGTTATCTTGCAGCATGAATTGCTATAAATACAAAGGCTGATAATGAGGTTTGTTGTGGGGGGGTGTGTGTGGGGGTGTGTGGGTGGGTGGAAGTAAAGCACAGGCTCACCTCTTGAGGAAGGCTGAGTCATTAGTTGTTGAAAGGAAATGGTGGAAAGCACAGAGAATATATACCTAAAAATCCCACACCTCAAAACAACAGAAGAATGTTCACAATAAACATATCCAACATATAGGCACATAATTCCTCCCAAACTGCTATCGACATAATTTGGAGCCTTCAAGTGCAGTTGCAGGGTAGGTGTGGATTTGAATGCAGGCTCCAGCTGCAGACAAGACCTCTTCCCAGCAAGGCTCGCATCAGCCTCCACTCCAGCCTACGGCTTGTGCACTTCGGTTTGGAGCTGTATGCACCTTCAGACAGTACCTGGAAATACCGGTACACCGGTAGTAGGTAACCGTAAAACAACAGTGGGGTTTTTTTTCCAGGTTTAATTTTCTTTAAAAAAAAGCACCAGTGAGCCAAGTAAACACTGAAAAAGAGATACTGGCTATCAGGAGCTAAGAAATAAGCATCTAACCCTGCAGAGATGCACGCTTATCTCGATGGAAATTTATTTCCTGGAGCAAAGCTCAGGGGCAAACAACTAACTCTTAAGATCTCCACTGCAGGCAACTAGCATGAACCTAAAACCAAGTGCTCTCAGATGAAACTGCTTTACAAACTTCTTGCATTCACAGTTTGTGCTGTGTAAATGGAATGAGGAGAAAAAAGAATGTTTTAAGATGCTGATTTTAAAATCAGCATTTCAAAAAGGGACATCAACATGCACTTCAGGTACTTGCTGCAGGTTTTACTACATTAAACTTAAAATTACCACAATTCCTTCAAAGAAGTTCAATTGTTCCACTCCATGTCATTCAAATTAAGCCAAAATTAGCAGACAGTACTTTGAATACTGAGCTAATCGCCCTTCCATGGGCAACATTCAGTCTTGCCTCCCAAGAACATCATCACTTGACTGTCTCCAGCCACACATCTTTGGGGCACAGATATAACCTGAAATTCCAGCACAAGCACACTTCCTCCTCTCCATGGCTGGGTGAAAAATCGCCTTTTTGCTGGTTTCAGTCTACGGTCAGGAGAGAACCAAGCTCTTTCCTTCCCCTCGGGGCTCCGAGAAGCACTGCTCAACTCCACCCAGGCTGCTGCATTGTTACATTCACAGCCATTTTTAATCTACATTATTCCAGTGATCTGTTTTATAGCACAGGCAAAACAACTGGGACACAAACTGGTGAGAGGAGAATAAGCAACCAGGGAACGGATGAAGTTTCTGTCTGAAGCTCATCTCACTGACAGCAACCTGTCTGCTCACTAAGCAACAAGATGCTAACCCTAATGAAAAGGTTTGACCAGAAGAAAGCACAATGAATAAATAAAACACGATTGGGACATGAAATTGATTTTTTTTTGTGGTTTATTGTTAAAACTACTTAGTTTCAGTGATTATAGTTTTTAACTAACACCTTTTTACTCAAAGTACTTGCAAAAGTGTTCCTATCTCTTTTAAGATAGTTCCTTATGCAGAGTGAGAAACAATGCAACTTTTAGTTAAGAACCATTAAAGGGATGAAGAAAATACATAAAATTAGCTTGGCTTAAAATAACTTTTGAGTTCTCTGAAATGATAACACTATGGCCTTCCATCCATCTCCTTACATACAAGGCCAAAATGGAGATGTGAATTCAACCTCAAGCCACAACAAACTACGCAGTCCTGCTCCTACGAGGGATTTTGGGCACGGCCAAGACACCCTGTAGCAACATGTGAGGAATGGCTGGAAAGTCAGCAGCAGCAGTGTCTGATCAGCATCCTCCCAGTGCCTGTGAGGCCACAAAGCTGCTCTCCTTGCCTGGCTTCAAAATTACACAGAACAGTTCCAGAACAGTTTGCCTAGGGAACAGATTTCCACATAAGGTATGGATCAACAATAAACAGTTTTCTGTAAGAAGACCTCTACTGCCAGGTAAACTGAAGCAATTAAGTATCTCTTACACACACACACACACATTAGAGAAGTGGTTTAACACTAAAGGTAATTACACAGTTAAAAGACTCCAGAGGGTCCTCCTTAAAGACAAATGGGTAAATTTAGTGGTAACACCTCCCTTTATGGCATGAAAATGAGGGATTAACGAGGAGGCAAAGAGGAGAAAAACAACAGCTTTTTATGTTACAATGGCACATTCATGAAGCCTGTTGGAACAGTCTACAAAATCGAAGGGTTTCCTGAATGGAGGGCAGAAGTCAATACTAAATTCCTCTTATCTTTCACTGGCCTCCAAGGAGCAAACTTCAGAGGGCTGTAGCCATCAACCATATACATGGGGAAGAAAAATAATCATGTGATGCAAAAATTGAAACTTAGCAACTACTTTCTGTATTTCAACGAGATTTTAAGATGCACCTAAACATTACCTCAATCTTACATATGCGAACAAGTTTTAGAAAGCTTCTGTGGTCTAAAGA
The DNA here is from genome assembly GCF_963210335.1 of Falco punctatus. Taxonomy (NCBI): domain Eukaryota; kingdom Metazoa; phylum Chordata; class Aves; order Falconiformes; family Falconidae; genus Falco; species Falco punctatus. Next base: position 6,442,422 of record NC_137599.1, on the reverse strand, counting down.
CAAGACAAATGCATGAGCTTGAGATAGACAGGACCATTTAATATCCTCCGAGTAACTGTCACTTTTATATCTTCCATCCTTTCCTCCCAGATGGCCTGGACAGGCAGGTGGTAATAAAAGTTATGACAACGTGCTAATAGAATTGCTGCATGCCAGCGCGTCATTTGTTATGCTTTTAAAATGGCTCAAAGTTTCTAGATTTTAAAGATTTTCTACTATTTGGAACATACTTTCAGTCTGGTATGTCAAAGCTTTCTACAGATGCTTTGTGAGGCAGTTAAATACAGTTAAAAAGTGATGTTAAACTCCAACATACTCCTACGTAGCTCAATACAACAGTCAATTGTCAAATACTTGTCATCAAGTGACATCACTGGTACTTTTACTACTGTAGCAAGTCATAATGGGAATAAACGGGTAATACCAATCACTGTCTTTTGCAAAAATTGCCAGTAAGGAAAAACCTGCCACTTGCCTTGCTTATCAAGCACACCACCAGGGGAAGCACATAAAAGGTCACTGAAATTTATGCTTAGAAGCATGCCATGTCCCACCTTCAAACGCCGAATCGCTCTTCTGGCGTGGGCCAGTATTAAATGCATTTTAAAAGGAACCACAGCTGACTTAAGGTAAAGTTCTGAAATCGGCAGGGCACCCCTGCTGTTTATTTGTTCATAAACACTTAATACTTCACCACTTCACACTTCACTAACAGTGCTGGCATCTCTGAACTAGGAGTGAATTAAAAAGTGCCACAGGCAGAGGTTTTAGGAAAACATTTTGTAAATAGTTTGGGCATCAAAATTCTCTCTGGTCAGGAGAAGCCTGGACAAACTTGATGGTAAAAGCATAAATATCAAGTCACAGGAAACAAAATATAAAATATTATCTTACAGACCCCTGTTAGCCCACACAACCTGTGAGTTTCTCACTTCCTTCGATATAAGTAACAAACAGCCCTTGTCTCTGGATATAGTTAAGATTACAGTTAAGAAAAAGAATAATTCTCACCTCATTCACAACCACTGCCAGATGAGAACATTTTGTCTAAGAACCTGAGCCAGATCAGACCTTTTTGAAGCACAGGAAATGTTCCCTTACTACTCTGTCCTCTTAATTACCTCCTGACTTTAACCGCTGTACCAAGACTTCTCAGCTCAAAACTTCATCTACTGTAGGAATCATCAAAAAATATTCTGTGAGCAGCAAAGACTTGACCCAAGAGAGGTGGGGAACATTAACTCAATTCTAGAAGAGGCCTCAAAAGTACTAGACTTTTGCTAAATAGCCTGCCAATTTCTACTCAAGATAAACCAACTCCCTTTTAAGAAACCAGTACTTTACACTGGAAATTTCCAAGTACATTCATTTGCAGGAAGTTTTATTCAGCAAAAGATAACTTACAGAAGCCTATTAAAAATATACTCCTTTTACAAATTGTTTCGAAAAATGGGGTGGTTGTTTCTTGAACCGGCAACGTATCAAAGACTATCCAAGAACAGCCCAGAGAGAAGGAGCAGGATGAAGATAATTGGAGCAATAAAACAAGGGCATGAGATATGGAAGCACAGGAAAAGACCAGTATCTTCCTACATTCTTCAAAGCCCTGGAAAGGACAATGGAAGGTCTGAATTCACTGCTGTAAAGAAAGAAAAAGAAGGGGAAAAAAAAAGCCAACAGAAAGAGCAAAATGGGATGCAATGCTGTTTAACTAGCAGATGAATAAAATGCTTAAGTTTTCAGATTTTAACGTGTATACTAAACACAGCATCATACCAGAGGAAAGCAATGCTGGGCAAAGCATTCACATGGCAGTCATGAGCACAGGCTAAGTGATACCGATTGCAATGTCTCCTGTGTGGTAGGAAATTTTGTCTAGCTACAAATGCAGGCTGAAAGTCAGCCACGGTGAATTCCAGAGGTTACTCTAAGTTGCAACGTAGCAAATAACCTGTACCAATAAAATTAGACTTCAGATTAGAAATACACACTTCGGAAAGATGAAAGTGACGTATAACAGAGAGCTACATCTTGAAAGTAAGACTGGTTTCCAAAAGCAAGAGGCTTATCTTTCAGGAACAAAGAAGTGTGAACAGTTCTACAACAAGAAGCCAATCACTGCTTGGAAAAAACAAACTAGAGGGGAGTAACATGAATGGTATTTATACAGACTTAACTGTGCCCGAATTAGAAGAAAGAATAATTCATGCCAAAAAATGGTTAGTGAATTAAGCTTGAACACTTTCTAAAAACCAGGAGCATGTGCATTACACCTTCCTCTACCTTTTGTACTTTACAATTAAAAAAAAAAAAAAATGTTACTTAATCTGTACCCTGTTGATCGCCACAAAAACTGCTAAACTCAAAGTGAGACATGGGTTTTTATTTACAATCTTCAGTAGTAAGATAATAAACTGGAAAAATCAACACAATCACAGCATAAAGATAAAAGGAATGAACTGGCATCCAGTGAAAGATGCATACCAGGCTAAAGGACCTACAACAACTCATTTGGGAGACAGAAAAAATAGAAAGAACCTGGCTCCCCCTCAAAATAGAGTGCAAATGATCTCTGTCACATGTTGAGAGTCCTGTGCTTTTCTCTTGATCCCAAGGCACTAGACATCAATCCTAACTCAAGTTTGTAACTTGTCCCCATTATACCATCAGTAGCACTCAGGAACTTCGATGGAAGGCCAAATTCCTGAGGTCATAACAGGGCCCTGTGGACACTGCATAAAAAGATTTTAATTAAGGCAGACACATAGATCTTAATTCAGTTTATTTCAGAAAACTCATTATCAAGTTGTAACATCCAGATTTATTTATTTTTTGAGATGCCAGATCATGGAAAAAAAGATGAGTTACTCAGAAAAATAATTTTCAACACAATTAATAAGAGAGATAGTCATCTCAAAATGCACTGAATATCGGCAGCCCACTAGAATTCAGTAACCAAAATGCCACTTTGACAAGTATTCAAAAACTGTTTCTTTTCCACTATATTTTTAATTTTTTTCCCCCTTAAACAAATTCTCCAATTGTAAAATGGGGGGGGGGGGGGAAGGGCTTGGTCACCTATAACAATTGTAATTTGTAAGAAACTGTTAAAAGGATGGACAATTGTCAGTGAAACATCAGTACTGTAGGGAGAATTACAAGTTTTACATGTATTTTGTAAGGAAAGAAACAACCATCATTCTTTAGCTGTAGACCACCTACCATCCCTTCCCCCTCCTCCCCAAATATCGCCAGATAAAACAGCAAACAGCTAAAACTAAACCGAGGAAAGAGAGAGGAAGTTGGTGGTAAGAAGCAGCCAAGAGTTCTCTAAATAACCTTCTGCTTTTATAAACAAATCCTCCACTGAAAATTTCTACTCTTCAGTCATTAAGTCAAGTCATATTTTTGACATTCTTCTAAGACTGCTTCATGTTGGTGTTCGAACAGATGCAGAAAACTGCATCCCCTCCAATCACATCCAACCCTAACTACAAATTACCCAAAGTATATTAGAATTACACCCACAGCAGTCAATATAAAATGTAATCAAATTCTTAAAAGCAAATAAAACTTTTTTTTAATTTTAGAGTTACTGCTGCATTTGTCACCACTCCTATTTTCACCAGATACTTGCCTTTTACTCTTTCTACTTCCATCTTTAATCCTCTTGAGCTACATCCCAAGATGCTTAAAGCTTAAATCTTCAAAACTGTTTTTCCTCAGAAGTTAATCTTCCTCATAATTTTTTAATTAAGATCATAAGCACGTTAAAAGTAAATAAACCTCTTATTTTCCTTTTCTCCAAATTCTCCTTTTCACCGCTTTTCTCTTCCCTCCTGCCAATCCGTTCCTGCTCATTTCTCTCCTCTCAAGCAAAAATGCAATTCAAACACACTAGCTAAGGTTTTACAGAAACAATCAGCTTGAGCAGACTTCTAAAATAAAAAGAGTTCACAGGCAATAACAAAACCCTTTTCTGAAATAAGATCAGGTTTCTTATTGAAGACAGATTCTCCCTCACAGGCAAATCATAAAAAGTATTTTACAGCTTCAGTTTCTACTTGTATAGTAAATTGTTACCTGTCACTTGCAAGTAACTCAGTTGCCATTTTAACAATTTTTTTAAAAAGTAAAACATTCATAGCATGTAACTCATCTTCCCAATAAAAAAGATAAAGCCACAAAAACTTCCTAACATTCTGGGGAAAGCTCTCACTCTGAAAACAGGCTGGCAACAGCAGGGGGTTTCTCCCCTGTGTAGACTGTTCTTCTCTTGCAAGAGCAATGCACTGCTAGAAATACCTCACACCTCTAAAATCCCAACAGATTCCTGGGGAGTTGAAAATAACTGGAAGAAAATGCCTAAGTGGTACAACATCTAATCAGCGAACAAGCCAAAACTGAAAATTAAGCAGGACTGCATTTTTCAATCTACTGTGGTGAGACCCAGTACCAAACACTGCTAAAGCACTCAAATGGGATTGCAGATCTGATCTCTAGCAAATCACCAAGACTATAATCCCCTCTGGAGCCTTTTATTTATATCAACATTCCGGTAATACAAACATCTGGTAGTCCTCACATAACATTTTCCAGTTGCCATCTTGCATTAATATTTCTACGAGCTTATCAAAACCAACTTGAGCTGAAGTACAGTTTCTGCCATTATGATTTTGGAAATTAAGTTTTCAAATAATCTATTTAGAGATTACAAAGCATTGCCAAAATGAGACACCAAACTACTGGATTCTTTCACCTCCTTGCAATTGCAGCATGACTTTAAAATGGTTATGAGAATTATTTTAACCTGCTAAATGTAAAGATCATGCAATTACCCAATAAAAGCACCCTCAGAATCAGCACGCACACCCAGGTTTTTGGAAAAGCATTGTAAGAATCAACTGCTTGTTTCGTTCCAACAGCAAGCTCACTCCAGCACTTATTTCTAACAGATAATAAATAGCAATTACAAGCACTCGAAAAAGACTCTTCTTTGCAGCCTATCTTACCAGGTAACGCTTCTCAGACACTTGTTTTTACAGGCAGAAAGAGTCCTTAATTTTCAAAGTTACTTTGTTTAGTCTTCTCTCTGACCTTATCAGACATCAACATGAAAAAGAGTAAGGACAGGAAGGAGAGGGGAATCAAATTCCAACCAACTTCCACTTCCAACCCTTCTATATTTTCCTCAAAAATCATCAGCCGTGTTTTCTATAGAACAGATCACACTGACTTCAAAAAGGTGTGATGGTTTTCCTAGCATAATTTTAATAATCTTACCTTAACAAAAAAATATTACATCTTACCATAAATCCCATTGAAAATAAAAATTATGGCATTCATCTACACCCATATTTGAATATTGTAATCATTCAAGACTAACATTATTGAGTTAATAAGAATAAGAGCAAAGAAAAATCTGGTATCTCAGACATTACATATTTAGTATGTTTTTAGTCAACAGGAAAAAGACTGGGCCAGAGGCATTATTGTATGTCTGTTTATATTAGTGACACTTTGGAATCAGGGCAGCAAGGTGAATTCTTTTCACTACTTTCAGCATTAATGTTGTAACTTCTAAGTGAAAAAAAATTCAAAGGAAGTATCTTGGACACAGGGAGCTGATTTGCTTTTAATTACGCATTCTGAGCTGTTATTGGCATAAGCCATTTATTGCATCTTTGAAAAACAGAGGTAAATGTAAAAGTATGTGAAAATAAATTCCCAGAACATACCTACATTTATTTCCCTTTTTACACCAACAAGCCATCTCCATAAAGTGTTCAGCCTCAAAGAAGAAACCAGTTCTTGTCACTTTTGATTTCTTCCTGTTAAACCCTTCTGTTCTTATAAAAACACTTTTAAGGGTCTTCCTATTATTTTCCCCATCAATAGTAAAACTCAATAAGCAATATTAATCTAAAGAGAAGTATCAATTACCTGCTAGCCAAGAACCAACTCTAAATCACACAAGTTATAAATTACTACCAAAAAAGCACCAGGACCTTAGAACATTTCCATGATACAGCTGAATATAATTTGCTGTAACACTTGTGCTTGCAATCCCTGATTAAAATTATGTAAAATTTAAACGACAGTCATTAGCAAGCAGAGGTCTGTAAGGCAGAACACGACATGTGATGGCAATTTTCAAAACTTCTGGACTCAAACGCCTACACTGACACGCTGTACTTCTCTCTAGGAACAAGTATGAACAAAAGCACAAGCTAACAGGACATCTTAAAAAAACACTTTCTCTCAAATGCAGTAGTGAAATACTGTTCTCTGAATTTCATTTAGTGCCCACAAGTGCTTCTAAGAAATTCATCAAACTGATACATGTGGGTTTTAAGCACAACTTGTTGAGGCTGCGCACCTCTACAAAAAAGCAGCTGAGGAAATGAAGGCACCCATATAGTGGTGTCACTTAATATGATTTTGAAATTATGAAGGCAGATGTATAAGGTCAAGATACCCAGCCTACAACAGTCTGCCTTCTGTGCATCTGAAGAAGGTACTGCATGATGTCTTCACCACAAGATAATAGCTTCTTGTGGGGGATAGAGGGGATACACAACATTCTTTAACAGTCAACATAGTTAACCTGTAGGCATGATTCTAGCCATGTTAACTGAAAACTTTTCCATTGATGCAGTCAGCATCTGTTCTAGCCTCTTTATGCAGCAACACTTGGGAGGCAGCCAGGCAGCTTCTCTGCATTGCTATACAGCAGCTCCAGATGACTTGTGTTTGTCTCCACCTGCTCTCCAGTCTCACTGCTGTAAGCATGCCTCTAAAAGCAGGGCTGTCATTTGAACTTCTCTTTCAGATACAAGAGCAAATTCACCGTTTTAAATAAAAAAAAAAACCTGAAAAATATTTATTTTTAAGAAAAGGTAAGTGAGACCTCACTAGCTTTAAAATCTAGAAGAAATAAATCGTGGGATGCCTCCCAGTAGCAAACCACTGCTATTAGAGAAAAGTTTCTATATACAATTACAATCCGACTTATGATCTGTTGAACAAATTTCTGCAGCAATGAGCAAAGAACGTGGCCAGAACAGTAACTAAAGCCACACTTTTAAAAATACACATATAATTAAGTTAACTGACTTCTTCATCTGATCAAGTTCTGCAAGCAAGCTTCTACTTCTTGTTTGGCTCCAAGGTCAGTAAGTTTTTCTAGACCATCTTCTCCACTCATGCAATTTTGCTTAATTATCAGTTCTTGTCACAGCCCTAACAGATATTCCCGTTATACTCATTTTGGAGATAGCTGTTTCTTGGTAAATATGAGGACTTAAGACTTCATGGAAAGGAGGAAAAAAACCTGAACTACAAATTGCTGTTTTAGTCCCACAAATCATCCTGTGAACCTCTACAAGTACCATTTCTGCATATTCATAGTTAAAAATGTGTAGTTCTTTAAGTTCTGTTTGACATCAGAAGATGTTTCCATTTTCAGAACATCACATCAGTCTTTTCAGATTGATGCTGTATAGATGTCACTGCCATTTCTGATGTCACACATACAAAAGTGTTCCAACTGTACCTCCATTAACTCAAAGGGTGGCACACTAACTCCAGAGAAAAGGTAGTCATTCAGAGTACCTTAAACTGTTAGTCAGCAATTTAAGAATCCTGGTGTCCAACTATATACCCTAATTATACACATGATGCAACATGAAATGTTTCTGAATATGTAATAAATTTCAGTGTTCAGAGTTCTAAACCTTCCAATGTATTTTCAGAAACAATACTACTGAACTTATGAGATTCCTAAATATTTTAAATGCTTAAAAAATAGCATATTATCAAATGAATAGTCTGAATTTTTCTATATTTAAGTCTCTTAAAGGTGTGTGCAAGGGCACCCCCTTTTTGCTAGGAAATTACTTCTGTTATCAGAAGTTGGATCAATTTTTTAAAAGCATTAAACATTACTGTATATGATGCACAGCCCAACTATTACATCAGACCTAATTTAAAATGCACAACATACATGCTGTATTTCTAGCAAAAGCCATTTTTAAAGTCCACTGTCATACAACAGAACCTGAGTAAGACCTACAGTGCAGGCTAAGAAAAGCTGAACCAAGATCTCAATATGAAAATTTTAATACTATTTTCTCTAATCAGTGTATCTAAAGTCAACACTATCTGCTATACCTATGGCCAAAACACTATCTTCTGGTCATCAATTTAGTGTTGGGAGTATTTAATCCCTCCAGTGGTCCTGACTTTATAAACTCTACAGATGTCTAAAAATCCACGGAGTTGTAAAGCCAGGTACACTTCACAGATTGCAATGGTGCAACTTCTGCCTGTAGACAAAGAATTTACTCACTGTATAAAAATGAACTCTCAAGTCTTTTCCAGGCATTTGCTACACAGTCAGTGGTTCTGCATCTTTTCAGTCCTAAAAATGTGGAGAAAAAAAATGAAGCAAAAAACCCACAAAATTACATTTCATGCGTGTTACCTATTTTCTTGAATTCGCAGCTACGTACACCAGCAAAGAGGAAGAGACTTCCAGAATCACTCAAATCCTTCCTTCCAAAAACTGCTAGAGAGTTCAGTAAAGGGACACTTAACAATGTGAAATCAAGAAAAGAAATTCTAATACATTTACAGATATAGTTTCAGAAAAACAACAGCTTATTTGCCTCCTCAAGGGTACAAATACTTTCATCTCCTGCTAGTTTCCCACACCATCATGTGTTTCTAGAACTTGGGACACATGCTTTATTTAAGAGGTCTCTCAAGTACAAAGCACAAGACAATGCAGTAGCAGCTTATCAACTGAGAATCAAGAAGCAATTCTCCCAATAAAACGAGCTTGTTTGGTTTTTTTTTTAAAAAAAAACACATTTCAGTCGTATTTCCTCTCTGTGCTGAGTAGGAAACACCAACAGTCAGAGGTTGGAGGAATAAAGCAAGATCTTACATAATACTCCAATCGTGCAGAAAATCAAGCCAATGCTGGGAGAAGGAATTTTACAACATTACAGTGGGTATTTCCAAGTGTGAAATTTCCAAGTGAAACAGCAATAGCTCCTGATTGTACAAGCTTTATGCCCAATTCTGCAGAAATAATGTCCAGGAAGAAATGAAGCAGATGTTTCAAGTTTACAGGTCCACTGTGAGCCAGGCAGTGGAATGGCAAGCCCCAAGAGTAAAATGCTGAATAGAAGGGTGTGTCAAGAATAATGCTGTTAAGTCCCTCTTCTGTAAACTAGAATGGTATCTAGAAAAATCACACAGGGCAACAAACTCGGTTCACAGTACATACCTCACACTAGGACCATCTAGAGGCTCAGCTGCAGTTCAGAGATTCAGAGATTAACCCTAAACCTCCCCACGCACAGGTCAAGCTGGCTCAGTGGAAACTAACTGAGAGAAGACTCTGATGAATGGAATGGTCTTCAACATTTATCAGGTCTAATCAACCTAATACTATTGCCAGTCCTGGTACCTTCTCCATGTTAAAACATCAGCAAATTGTAAGATCAATTACACAGGAAATAGTATTTTTTTGAGCACTCCACTGTCATCTGTGCAATCAGCGATGGCAATGTTGGCAATGTTCACGGAGACAGTATGTGAAACCAAAACCCCTTACATTTTAACTCCCTCCCTGATCTCTATCTATGGGCAAACCCGGGAGGTTTGGGGGAGGAAATGCAATTCGTTTTATAATAGGGGTAACTACACTCAAGTAAATCAGCGTATCAAATTTGATAGTAGTTTCTATGATCTTATGGTAGGTACAGTCCTCTCCTGTATTACTGTCCTCTACTGATATGGTGACAGGACAAGAGCTTGCAATGTACTTCTGCTATTATTTTGTCTCGATCTCGATACCCATCCATGACAAAATGCCATTAAGAAAATAAAAATCTGTCTTTTCTTCAGGTCACAACGAAACAAGTGACATAATGAAACCAAGTAATTTTGGGCATTTGGTTAGAAAATATCACTGAAAAAGAAGCCAGTGGTATGTTTTACTTAACTAATTTAGGGGGATTTATAACCAAAGAGTTCTGTTTTATAAAGCATAAATAATAGTGTAATTCTTCAGACTTTTACAGGGCTTCACATCAAGCCACCCCCAGACGTGAACGCTTAGAACTCTAAAGGCAAAGAAAGGGGAAAAAAAAAAAGAAATCACAAAAAAGTATTCCTTTTCATTATGTCACGATGATGCTCTACAATCACAAACGTAAACACATTTAATAAATCTGAGTTACAGAAAAATGACAACAAATAACATTACATTCCATATCTTCCTCTCCTCTAAAAAACGTCAAGGGAAAGACAATTCCATTGCACAGGCATTTGGCACACTACGGAAACAGTATTTTACCTTTATAATACCTTTATAATCATTAATCAAGATAATGCTTGTAGCAAGCACTAGCACTCAGCTATTAAATTGAATCAGTGACACATTTAACTGCGAAAGAGAATTCTTTTGCCTTTCCATACTGCATGATGATGCACCATTTCCTTTAAACACCACCACAGGCCTGAGACACAGTGAAGAAATACCAGCACCGATCCCAGACGCCTCTAATTCATGAGAAATGTGCCTCTCAGTCCTCAGCGGTGAAACTACAACCGGCCATCCCTTACTTGGTTATGCTGTTAGTCACCCCAGGTTTTCCACTCCAGCCTTTATTTCCTTTCTCCCACTCACGTTTCCTTACTCAGTTCCTGGCACCCCACTGAACCTCTGCCCCTGCCTGAGGAGCTCCGGGAAGCCCTTAAGCAGGCCTCCCCCGAACTTTTCCCTGCCGGACCTCTCCCCTCCCCAGGCCCCGCTCCCTCACTCGCGCCCTCCTCCCCAGCCGAGCCACCGAGCCCTCCCCCAGCGCCTGCCCCCTTCCCCACAGCTCTTACCTCCGGGCCCCGCGAGTGACTCCTACGGCCGGTGGAAGCCCCGCTCCGAGACAGGCTGAGCGCCCGAGAAGCCCTGGCCCAGGCAGGTGCGGCGGGTGGGGATAGCGCCCCCGGACTCTGGCCCCCGTTCCGCAGCCAGCCCCTCTAGGCGAACACCAGCAGCTGGAGCTCACTATCTAGCAGCATGTCTTCCTCCTCCGAGTCCCCCCAAGCAGATGCAGAGGCTCGTTATTCCGCTTATTCCGCAAGTCCCCGCAGCAGCGCTCTGCGCAGGCGCCGAGCTGACGAACGGGCAGGATATGGCCGTTCCCAGCGCTCCCCCCCGGCCGCGCAGGCGCCCCGGCCGCACCGCGCTCCCCCCCGCGCCCCGCTCCCGGCCACCGCGCAGGCGCGTACCCCTCGCACCGGCCTCGACCTCCCGCCCCCCGCTCCCTTCCGCGCCTGCGGCAGCGGCGCCCTTCCCGCTCCCGCGCCTGCGCCGCCAAACACGCCCTCCCCGCCCCCCCCTCTTGCGCATGCGCGCTCGGCCCCGCCCGCCCGCCCCTCCCCCGGGTGGCTCACCGCCTGGCAGCACGGCGGAACATGCGCCGTGTGCCTTGGGGTCCCCTCAAGTTCAAGCGCTCGCTATTTGGCAGAGCTACTCCTGTCGCAGTGGCACTTAGAACAGCCAGCAGAGGAGGGGGACGCAGGCCCGCGCGGGTCTCTCACTTCCCAGTCGTGCGGCAGGGCCGCCGCAGGGACACAGGAGAGCTGCCCCACATACACATCAGAGAGGCAAGCGGTGGCGGGGGACGAGGAGACTACCTTCCCCCCATCCCTGCGGAGGCTTCCAGTCCTCGCCCAGTTCCTTTTTGCTTCTCTCCCCCGCACGGCCCCTCCCACCTCACCTGAGAAGGGAACCGCTGCCTGCTGTCCCCTTTCGGTCTCCTCATCCCACCCTACACTGACACATCCGGCCCCCCCGCAGCGCCCGCCCCTCAGCGGCACGCGGAGGCGCTGCGCATGCGTCGAGAGGCGGGGTGGGGCGGGAAGGGCGGGAACGGCGTCGAGGGAGGTGGTGCGCGCCATCTTTGCTTTGCCTCACAGCATTGTGAGGAGCAGCTGCTGCCGTGCTTCTCTGCCCCTTCTGCTTGGCAGGCCTCTTCTTCTGGTGTTGTGCGAGGGTTGACAGCTCTTCTGCGAGCTGGTGTCGGCTTTTGTTTCAAATTCCTTTACTCAAGGAGGAAGTGTTGGGGGAGATGAGAGTGTATGTTTCGCTTGCTGTGGTGGTGTGGCCTGTTTTCATCTTTCCTCCTGGTTCCTTTGAGGGTTGGGCTTAGTGTTATGGTGGAAAATACAAACAATTCTTCCCTATTCTCTCGCTTCAGGCTGTGTGGTGGGTCATCTGTGCTTGTGAAGAGTGGCTCCCCACACTGTCCACAATGATAATTTCTTACCAAGTTTGAGGATGGCTGGTGAGTTTTTCCTCGAAGCATAGTGTTTATTTTAACGTTTTGAGAAAAGGATTATAAAGCAAACATGTCTGTCATTCAGGGATCTAGATCAAAAAGTTAAAGGAGGCCTTACAGACTTACAAGGCCCACCTCTTACAAGGGGGTTATCAAGCAAATGGAGCCAGGCACTTCATAGTGGTACATGGCAGGAGGATGAGACACAAAAGGAAACCTGAAGAGATTTAGACTAGATACAAGATATCTAGATATGGCCATAGATGACCGTTTGGACAGGTTGCCCAGATAGACTATGTGGTCTCTATTTTCTCAGGGTTTTAAAGGTCTGATTAAATAAAGTCCTGAGCAACCTTCTCAGATCTCATAGGTGACCCTGCTTTGAGCAGGTTGGACCAGATAACATCCCGATGTATTTATACTATCATCCTAAGATCCTGTCTATGTATGGGTCTTCTAATTTGTAATGGTTTGCAAAGAGGGAAAGCAAAACAGTCATTGTTCACAGCCTTTAAATACTTAAATGTTTGTGGAGAAGCTTATCCTCGGCTAGCCTTTCTTTCCTGCCAGTTAATAGTGAATTAACACAATTACATGCAAAGCACCACAATAACCAAATCAGTCAGGTTACATAATACATATCACAGTTACACTTACTTAAATGAAAGATACAAAGTCTTTTTACCTCATATCTCATTCTCTTAGGTGAAAAATGCTGCTTCTTATAGCACAATTGGTCCTGTATGCTTGGCAGCCACAGTTGTCCACTACTGACTCAGAGAATATTGCCCGTTTCATCGCAAACGTTTTCTGTGGTGTCCTGGGTTTTCCTGGCACGTATCTCATCCAAGTCATAACCAATTCTTGAACCCTGCTTCATTCTGTCATTTCACAAACTGCTGCCCATGGTGACAAACCAGCAGGTAATGCTGCATTGCAATGAAGAAATGCTATAAAACTGCCTCTTGTGATGTACAGAATTGGTGTTAGCATTCCTATTCTGGCTATGCATTTCTCCTAGAAACTTACTTTCATACCCTTTCCATTAGTCTGGGGTTTATATTCCCCAAATAAGCTGTGGATTTTTACTGATGTATTTATCCTCTTTACAGTTGAAGTACAAAAGGAAATCACAGCACCAGTTTTAAGAGAAAACAGATTCCTCCTTCCCCTCGCTTAGGCTGCAGACAAATTGCAAGATGTTTCTAGACAGAACAAACAGAAATGTCTCCTTTAATTCAACACTGGCTATATGTCAGTTAGTGGTAGGAAGGTCAACCTTTCTTGCGGTTTATGACATTCTCCTAATCAAAATTCTCTTGTTCCCAGGAAGTGGAAGATTAAATAGGGTATGTGTGAAAATGATCAAATTTTACCTCACCTCCATATGTAAAAGTTACTTAAGGTCAATTCTGTCCTCCTCAGTGGCAGATAGAAGTGAAATACTGTCACTCCTCACAGACCCTACCTTCTGTCTTTAACAAAATTACAATTCCTAGGTGCAGGTACTGCTTGAACCTTGAAAATGTGCATGGGGTTATGCAGGGGTATGTGTGTGTGTGTGTTTTGACACTAGGGTACATGTAAGAGTAACCAAATTCTTAAATGCATTCACTTTGGGTATAATTTTCAGTATCATCTGAATGATACAAGACAGGTGTATTTTTCTGCATGAGAATCATCAGTAAATGCTAATGTACATATAGGTTTGGAGGTGTTTCTTTTGTGTATATTTAAGTTTTATTTTTATGTGAAGCTGATTAAACTGATGTCCATGAAAGAGTTATGTACAAGAATTTTAAATAGCTCCTGATTTTTAATATTCACTTCCTCTTTGGTTTTAATTATTTTGTTCCTACGTCTACGTTTCCCTTTCAGTTTACTAAAAATCTAGAAATGTAATTAGAGAGAGGCTGAACTCAGAGAAAGCTGCCAGAATTTCTACATCATGATTAAATGTATCAGCTATCCCTTTAGTGAGAGACTGAAAAACAGGATTCTCCTAATTATCTCCCTTTTATCCAGGAAAGAATCTGCAACACATATGGATACAGGGTTATTGAAAATGCAGCACTAATTAAAATCTCATATAGGCTCCTGATGATCAGGGGAGTATGAAAACACTTTTAAAATTATTTCCTGTATTTGCTAGCTTGTTACAAAAGCAAACAAACCCATTCTAAACAAAACCCATCTCCAGTCACTGGGGAGACTTAATGAGGCTTTTATGTAGGCAATAGTCACACAAATAGCACAAGTTGCTTGATTCACCTCTCCTCATACCAGCGAGACATCTTTATCTCATTTTCCATATGTAATGCAAAAGGTATGTTCACAAACAGTAATGGGATTGTTGCTGGGTTTGAGGATATGGTTAGGGGTTTTGTTTTAAAATTTAAGACATTAAAAGAATCTTGATATGACAAGCTTTCATGGTTTCATTGTGGAATAGTACTATTTGTGTAACAGCCAATTAAAAATCTAGTATCTAATAGTTTATCTTTGGAGTCTGACTTCTGCTAGGGTATCTCCATCCTCTTGAAATGTCATGCTCTCACCTAGCCCAGTACAAAGCCTACATTATTATTTATCTTGTCAAAGCAGTCTAAGGTTTAGCACTAGCGGAGCACACTAGAGGACAGTAAGTGCTGATACGGTTTGTGATGAAAGGAAAAGCTTCTGAGATACTGGCTTCTTTGAACCACGGAAGTCTGAGCATCCTCCAGGGAAGGGAAACTGGCGAGCTCTTTCTTTTGCAACCTTCTTCCTCAAAATGTAATTTGCAACAGAATAGCAAGTACTGAGCTAGACACTGAGTCCAGTATCCCCACTTTTCCTTCACTATAAATAATCTTCAGCATTGCATGGAGTAGGAGGGCAAGTTAAATATTACCCATCTTTTAAAACTTTTAAAGTGTATAGAAGTTAAGCAGCTTATATATATTAAAAAAAAAATAATAGGGGAACTGGTTGCTTCTGGTTTTGAAGCAGAAATCCACAAGAATGTAGGAATTAGATGGGTTTTAGGTACCCAAATTAAGAACTACAACTGAAAACAAATCATTTTCAACAGATGTATAATATTACAGGTACCTAAATCTTTCACGTACTGCCCTTTCTGTCCTGAACGTTCACTTAAATGTTGCCAGTTTCTGGTTACGCATGTGCTCAAAACTGTCATTGCCTGAGCACATAAGCAGATAGTTCCTACCTTTGTTGCATTTGGATCCAGTAGCACCTATGTCCCTTGGAGCATGAAAGGATAAATTTGCTGTAGCACAGGCACCACATACAGACAGTGTTATATTTGCTACAAAACAATAGCGGTTGGCATTTCTATGAGAAAGTGCCTGCTGGTAGTGGTGGCATAGTCTCCTTTTTCACGTACAAACCATTCTCAGGTCTGAGCTTACTGATTTGCATATTTCTTGTCTGAATTTGCTTTCCTGACTTCAAAATAGGTAGCTTAGTCATGGTTGCTGTGATTAAAACTACTTATATTTGTGAGAAAACAAACATTACTTAAAAAAAATCTTGACCTCCTTTGGAAAAACTCTAACTTGGAGATTTTAATTGCAGGGAATCTGTTCATAGTGCTATTTTTACATGTATTGGAAAAGTATCAAAGCTAATTTTTTAGAAGAGGAAATTATACTTTAAAATGCATTATTGTGAGAAAGTGACTCCCTCATGTCTTTGAGTTGTTGCTTTCTTTCTCGTTAGAAGCATCTCCTGTCTTCCCTGATGAGCCTGCTCTTGTTTTCAGTGCTGGTTTGCTTTAAGATGCTTTTGATCCTGTATTCATTAAAACCTGATCCTGCTGCTTCCCAACAGCCCTAATGGTCTGTGAAATTATTTTCCTTTTCTCCAAGATGCTGTTAACTCTGCTAGCACCTGCAGAGTGGAGGAGCTCAGAACGTTGTCAAAAGTCCTCTGATTTATTCAAACCAGCCTCTCTCCACAAACAGGAATTAATGTTCAATGTTATCACAGCAGTCTTCCTTAGTGGAGAAGTGGGAATGGACTGCAACAGTCTAAAGGTTTTTGTCACTGCTGTTTTCCCCTTCTACAGGTACAGAGAGATAACTGGACAAAAGACTTGGAAAATCCAGGATAGAATTCACTCTGTGTAACAGAGCATGAAAATATGAATGAGCATAACAGGCTCAAACAGCTGAAAAAAATATATTATTTTTTTTTAAAAGAGGAAGTTAATTCAGTAAGATAAAAGTACGGAGCAATGAGAAGTGATGTAGTAAAGGGAGAATGTAAAAGTGCATTTGCAGTCTGTACCTCAGTGGTAACAAGTTAAGGGAAAGGCAGGATTTTTAAGGTATCCACAGACAAGCATTTTTCAGTTATTCAGCGTCGGGATTCAGAACTAGATGACAGTTTAGTCTTGTTCTATTTTCTAATGCTGGTAGAAGAGAGGAGAGCTCGCTAAATTTGTGCTTTCAATACAATAAGATGGATACTAGCTGTCAGTATGCACTTTATTGCACAAATTCTAGCAAGTATCATGACTGAAATACTGCTACTCTAGAACATTTTACAGAACTGAGGAGCTTAATGTGGAGCTAATCAGTTCTTTGGTTTTGCCTTCTCATTACCAATGTCCTGCAATGCCTATTATGGCATTACATTACTGCAACCAAAATGGCAGTAATGAATATTCAGATGTTTAATTTAATTTGAAGATACACTCAGTTATTGCATAGAAAACTGTCTTTTAGAACAGTGATTTCAAAACAAGCATTCAGAAGCCATGAAGACCAGCCAGAAGTAAGGTTGCCCATGCAATATTTTGGTTCTGTTGTAGATATCTGCATGCTGTAGTCTTTAATTGTCTAATCACATTGTCTTTAACCTGATTTCCTAAGGAGACAAAGTTTATGTTGTTTGATGTTCCTATCTTCCTACCCCATCCCTCAATATCTTCTATTTCAGCATTGCTTTTTAAGCAAGTTAAAAAAAAAAGAAGTAGGGACCTCAGTGATCATTGCATTCTACCATGTTCTATCAAAATACGGGTTGCTAATTCCAGCATTTATGGATCTGCTGTTTTTACTGGACTGTGCTGTCCCCTTCTGTGACTAGGTAAGTTTACAGATAATGAAATGACATGCTACATTCTGTATGGGTTCCCAAGATGTATGTAACTCACACTTTATGTAACTCTAAAATATTTACTGACTGCAAAAATAATTAATTTCTTCCTGGGCATTTCCTCAATTATCAGGTAATGGTGTCTTGCTGCTTAGAAATATTAATGAAGCTATCTTAACTTTAAGTGATAATATGCTTCATGCAATATAGAAGGGAAACAAAACAAAACAAAAAGACCTCTTAGAATTTGTCAAACCACAGAAAGTAAAGCTTATGTCAAAACTGCACTTGTTATCTAGACAAGTTGGTAATTCAGTTGTGCTTGGTGCATTCACATCAGAGTTTTACATCTCTCCAGGCGTGGCTGTGAACACTTCCTTTTTACAGATCTGGTCTAGCTGTTCATGCAAAAATAAAAAAACCTTGGTAATCATTGAAACACTAGGTTATGGGACTGCCACACAAGTCCTAAGGCAGGGGCAGAATCTCCCAATCCAAACTGATGGTGTTTCTTAATCCTGAGGCAAGGATTTTGTTTTTCCCGCCACATT
The DNA here is from genome assembly GCF_963210335.1 of Falco punctatus. NCBI lineage: Eukaryota > Metazoa > Chordata > Aves > Falconiformes > Falconidae > Falco > Falco punctatus. The sequence continues at coordinate 6,424,412 of NC_137599.1, read as the reverse complement.
CACTGTCTAATTAACAAATTATAGCCTATCATGTTCACTGAATAAGATCTCTCAAGACCTTGGGAGAAAGTGACAGTACAATTCTGAGAATAAACTAAATCAGAGCAGGCTGCACATCTGTCTTGAAAGCAGACTTAGCTCCTCAATGCTGACAAGGAATAAGAGAGGCAGCCTTTGCCTGGAAAGCAGCTTGCATTGTTCTAAGAAGTGATTTTTAGAAGTTTAGCTAATGAATGCCAAGCAATTATGCTTCCAGAGGATAAACCTCAGCTGTTTATTTTTTCCATTACCACAGAAACTGAAGACAATGATTGCTACTGTTTGAGTGTACTGGAGAAGGCTGAGATGTTATTGTTTAATGTTAAGTGGGAAATAGTCCTTTGGATGACAGTTCTGTGCTGTCAGTGGGCAGAGGCCATTACAGATGGGCCGAGTCTGTCCTCTATTCATGTTCCAGGGCCGCTGCAAGATTCCTTAGTGTTGTCTTACAACACTGGCTGTTAGAAAGGAGAAATTAGAACAACTGATTAAGAAGTGTGGGTGCTAGTCCCACCTGCAGAATAGCAAATAACTATGTACAAGGACTATTATGGAAATCTTTCCTTGCTGTCCCAAAAATTATGTATACCTTTTAAAATATTTCACTTTATTCCCATTTTCAAGTTTCAGTCATACAGAAGACTTACTCTTCATCGCAAGTGATGGAAGGTTTCCATAACTGACCTGGCTGGGTTTTAACTTTAAATGGATTCTTCAGTATCTGGTCTGTGCCAGTAGAACAGCTCTCAGCAATGCCCAGTGCTGCACATCTGGGCTGCTCTTGGAGTAACTGAAGACCCAGTAAAGGACCTGAACCTACTTCCAGCAAACAACACACCACCATCCCTGACTCTGGCAGTCTTTTCTTATATTCTGCTAGCAAAACACTTCCACTGAATGAATCCGTATTTCAGCAAGTACTGTGTATCAAAACCATGCTGTCTTCTGAACAGATTTTTTCTTTACAACAGGTTAATTACTCATAAAAACTTCAGAAGTAGGCTGTGAGCTTAACCAAAGCAACTGAACCGTGATGATAAAGGTGGTATTACAAGCATTCAGGATCCTCTGTGTGCATAAATATACAAAAAGAATGAAGGTGACATTGCAATCACCACAGAAAAGCATAGCAAGAGAAAGTAAAAAAAGCCCTATGACCATTTTTGCTAATTTAATTCTGAAGCCTTAACCTTAATTTTTTCTTAAAATAGTTTAAACCTTATATTACTTATTCCGGTGTGCCATCCAGCTGTCCCTGTTTCTGTCTGAGGCAATTATTGTTTTTCCTGTTCTTTAGATGCATCCCTGGCTCACTGTTGCTGAAATTCTATTAGTTATGAACTGTAAATCTTAAGTATGAAACTGTTTATTATGAGTATATATTTGAAATGTATACCCTATCCCTACTGGCCTTAAAAACTTCTTCCTATTACTAGTCAGCATAAACTTACTACATGCTAAAGTGGGACTCTAAATCTAGCATGTATGTTCCTTGATGGGTGCTATTTTGATTTTCATGCACTTTTCAGTCCATGAAATCTGACAGGAATTCCCATTTCCCTTGCAAGACTGTGTGGAGTCCTGCAGGATAAGCTCACACAATCACCAACTCTTAACTGAGTGGCACAGCATAAATCCTAGTTGTTCTTGAATGGTTGTTAGGCTGCGTTTGAAGTGGTATCTCCAAGATTGGCAAGTCATTGATTTCAAAGCAGTTACAATAGCTTCCTTGTCCGTTAAACTGTTGTAATTCGAGCATGAGTCTTCACTATCCTGTGACCAAAAAGTTATCAGTGTTATACAATTATATCCACCTCTACAAAACATAGGCACGTACAGTATCGTCTACCTTATTCTATGTGCTCTCTAAACATTTGGGGTTTTTTAAACATCTGCTGATGGAGTTGCAGAAGCAGCTCGTAAAAACAAGGAAGATGAAAGGAAAAGCAATACAGCTGCCAAGTTTTCCCCCTGTGGATGCCATGTCTCAGTTAGCTATGAAATAAAACTTTACCTTTCTTGGCTGATACATCAAGTTCCTCCTGGAGGCACAACAGGCAGAAACACTGTAGCAATGTAATCTGCTGTTTATTCTCAGTACATACCTGACTCTTCCCATCTCCCTGGAACCACCAAGAACTGACAGGGTTCCTAGGAGACTCCTGGCAGGAATGTTTTCAAAAACCTCTACTGCGATGCCAGTGGGTACTGCTGTGCAGGAAGGCAGCTGTTTGTGTTACATGAGGACAAGAGGACATGCAGGTGTGCCCATACTGATCTATACTCCTGCTCTTTGTAACCAAGGCCATTCTGCAGAAGAGGTGGTGATTGACTTTAAGCTTCTAACGACTTAGCTTCAATGTAGTCTCTTCTGATGGTCAAAAAGAATTAAGCAGAATAAAAATGGAGGAGGACCTTGATTTCCATGTTATGTTTTTACTGTAAGCACAAAGACTCTCAAAGTACAGTTATATTACTAATTAAAGAGGAACTGCTTTTTTATAGGTATTCTCCTTGCATTTCTTGAAAATTATTGAAATAAGAGTTCCCCCTGCTGGTAACTGGCTGAGTCAAAAAAGGACTTGGGGTTGGGACTCCGGAGCCAACAAAAAGTAGAAGATGGAATCTGACCTTCATGTTTTGTACTTGCAGGGCTTTGTCTAAGGCACTTAATACATTAATCTCCTATTCAACTGACTTCTCTTCCTCTTCTACTCAAAGAAAGACCAGTCACATCTGCTAAGGAAGGAGTAAACCACAAGCATTCTCTTTAGTAACACCTTGGCAACTCAGCCCAAACTCAACACATTATGCAGTGAGCATTCAAAGCACCCACCATCTTGGCTATAAAGGGTAACATTTTACAAAAACTCTTCGTTTTGCAAAACGTCATTATCGCAAAACTACTCCTTGCTTACAGCTGGGGAAATAAAGACAGATCAAGCACACAAGGACTAAAAAGAACAAGGCAGTGTTTTTTGTTGTTGGTTTTTTTTTTTTTTTTAAACTAGGTTTGTGCCCTTCTACTAAACTGGAGAATGTCTAGAAAAATTAAAGAGATAAACTTGAGTCGTAGCAGAACTGGTGAAGCCTAGACTGTTGGTAGAGAACCTGGGAACTATGCTTCAATTCCTTGAAACTGCTCCTTATGGGTGCACATGCTACCAGAGAATACTTCCTTCTTTGAATAAGCAAAATATAGCTTGCCAGCAGTAGTTAGATTTCTTTGCACAGCCATACACTAGACGTTATGCAGGATCTAGATAAACTTAAAAGAGTTATGTTCCATCAACACTTTGTACATTACTATCTCTGGCTTGAAGACAGAAAGCCTTTTATGACATTTCACCAAAATTCAAGCATTGCCTCTGAAAACGTTGTGCTGTTTATAAAAAAAAAAAAAAAAGCCAAAACCCAAACATAACCAAAAAGCTATTAAACATAATAAATTCTTCTGCAAAAGGTGCCTTGAAGAGGAGCTACCATTTAATAGGAAAAAGTAACACAAGGATGAAAACTTGATTGGAGCCTAACCCAGTTCCTTTGGAGTTTACCTGTCTTTATTTAAAGAGACAGCTGAACTCAAGCAGGAACATACACTAAGAAGCACCAGGCAGGCTTCTCAAAATGTGGTAACTAGTCTGTCACTGGGGAGAGGTATTGCAGCAATCCTGGCAACTCGAAGCTGGGGACCTGTTTTGTGGTAGTGTTGTTAAAACTGTCCAAGAACAAAAGTCAGCGCTGATTTGAAAATAGCTTCCTGAATTGTTTTCGTAGCCTTCTCTGGGATCTTGCAGTATGTGAGGTCTAGAGAGAAGACAGCAAGATGTCCAAGGAAATCCAAAGGATTCAGGCTCAAGGTAGGTACAAGAGCTGTCGTCATTTTCAGAAATTCTTATTGACTAGGAGTCAGAGGTGCAGCAAGAACCAAGCTGGAGCAATACCAGGAATGGGCTTTAAAGTTAAAGTGGGTCAAGGGAGTCTGCAGTAATCAGGAGAGAGAAAATCTCCCTTATTTTCTTCCTTCTTGGCAGACTGATCTTTACATCTGTGCTCTGAATACAGACAAATTGAAGATATTGGTAGAGAGAGATCTTGGCTTAAAAAACAGACCCTAGGAACCTCCCAGCTTCATTCTTTCAGCTGGTTATCTTAGCTGCTACAGTGTGGGGAAGGGGACAGACCTGTGGCTTTGAGCAACAGCTCCCTTGAAACTATGTTGGCTTCTTCTCAATGGTTAATAAAAAAATTAACAAAGTCTTTGGGTTTTGGTTGTTGTTTTTTTGCTGTTGTTGCTTGTTTGGTTTGGGGTTTTTTTGTTTGTTTTTGGTTTTTTGGTTTTTTTTACAGACATAGTCCCTCCTAGAGCTACACTTAGAGTGGGGGCCAAAGGGGGAGAAGAATTCAGGAAAAGCAGTCTCTGTACACAGAAGAGGCAATTTGGCTTGAGGTGCTGTAAATAAAAAGATCACCGATAACAGCCTGACAGCAACTGGAGAAAGACTGCTGCTATCTCACTCCCTCAAATTCTGATCATATACTTTCTCAAGAGCTTTCGTCAGCATAGAATTATTGCTAATAAGCAATCCTGCATCTGTGGAATTAAAATAAGAGTGATTTCCCTTTGATTTGTAGCACATACTCTAGAACAAGAGTAGAGGTTTGTAACATAAATTACTCAAATATTCTTAATGGGCAACGTTTGAACAGAAATTCCAAGATTATCACAAGGAAGTGAACGGTTGAGGGAACAAGTGATTTATAATGCATTTTTCAGGTGTTTGTATTTGCACAGTAATGGGGGAGCTGGGTCTATTCCTACATTAGATTATTAATTTCATAGAAGGGGAAACAGGTCTGCAAAAAAACCTAACAGAACTGAGAGCTCACCTAGAATCTCTTTTGCTGCTTTTAGTTGCTGAGTTTGACAACTGGTTAAATGTAAGGTAGTGCTAAAAGACAGAGGAGTGCAAGTCCTACAAACACAAAGATAGTTTTTATGATTAAATCACACAGAAGGTAATTAATTCATATCTCTGCCACAGTGTTTCATGAACAAGTCACGCAGTTTCTCTGCTCCCTTTTATAAAATGGAAATAGCATTCATTACCTTAGAGATACTGGGAAGCATAACTCTCTCCAGGGATGTCAGAATCTCTGCACAGTAGCAGATGCCAGCACATGGTGTTCGTCTGGCAGCATTCATGGATTTAAGTCACAGAAGCTTTTACTTCAGGATTCTCTAGCACTGAGAATGTGTTTGTTTGCTGCTTACCACTTGACCTTTAAGATGATGGAAATTAGCAAAGAGGTGAAGGTGACAGTAAAACCCTTCAATAGCTTTGGGTTTAATTTTGCAAGAAACGTGTTGTTTGAGTAGAACTACAGGATAGTAAGACAGATCAAATGAAAACCAAATTTGAGGCCAAAAAATCTGTAAGAAATACTGGAGGGGTGGGGGAAGCAGTAGACGGAATGGGGAGGGGGGTCGGGGGGGGCGGTCAGGGAAGGGCGGAGAGAGACTTAAAACAGCCACTCAGGAAAGAGATCCAAGACCCCATCTGGAGGGGCAAAAGGCCAAAGCCACAGAACAGATGGAGACCAAGTGACAGCTGGTAGAAACATGCTTTCATGTGTAAAGTTTGCTCTTTGGAGAATTTTGCTCTCCAGCTCTGAAGGCATCATTATGATAGTAACTCCTCCCCATACAACACTGGGGAGCTAGCCTGTGCTCAGGAGTGGATGTTTGAAAGCTCACCGTGATGGTGGTTAATTAACAAGGGCCCTTTCAACATCTAGAAGCTGTTGTCACACAACCTTGGCATGGTTTTAGCAACAGAGGGTCCTGTTCCTTCATCAGCAGAGGGGATGAAAAGAATTCATTTGGGCCCCACTAGTTAAACAGGTTTCCTGTAAACTTTTACATATGCCAAGTGTTGCTGGGGTTTTAGCAGGGCTCGGCTGAAGGATATACCACATCTCAATGTTTACACATATTATCTTAATAGAAGAACATCCAACTGGCTACTCTGCCAACTCAGTTATGGAAAAAACATACAATCAATCAGAAAAGAATATTGTCTTCAACACAGGCCTTTAATCCGGGGATCTTTCCAGGCCACACCAAAGAACTAACATAATTCTAAGACTAGCCCTCTCCTTGGAGAGGGGTGTGCCGTTTCTCTCCAAGATCAACCAATGACACTGAAATTAAAGTTCTGGAAAAGTGGCCATTGTCCCTTTAATAAAGATATGAAGAGTTTTTTTTCCTGTTAAGGCAAGAATTTCATCCTGCTGCTAGGATCTAGTAATGCAGCTTTGATTACAGAAAAACACACAAAAAAAGCTTAATTGCAGTTAAAACTAAAGTATTACAATTTTAAGACAACTTAGAATTAAAAAAAACTAAAACAAAAAAATCCAAATAGTCTCCTTCTGATTACCTATCCTGAGTCCAGTTTCATAACATATTTTGAGGTACAAGACAATAAATTAAAAGTTCATTCCAACTGCAGAGATCAGCCATTCCCTCAATGCGATGTCTTCTTTACTCCCTTTCCAAATTTGGCATCGAGTCCAAGGCCTGGAAAGAGAATAAAATAACCCATGTGCATAGAAAATTGTTTCACATTCTTCAAACAAACGTAACGCATGGAACTTAGTGAAAAATCAGAAAAATCAGCTTAATAGCACCAGTCTACTAATGGTCGCTCAGAGGCAGCGACTTACCCAGTGCGGGGAAAAAATAAGACAGATCAAAGCTAGGAGTCCTGTTTTTCTTTTCCTGCACTGGTAATGCTATTGACACTTCCGTCCATCAAGAGTGTTCTAATACAACTAGACTTTTTTTGACCAGCATATTTTGTTAGCTCTCCCCTCGCTACGCATCATCTCTGTTTAATAGGGGAAAGATCTCGGGCGTTTGCTTCCCAGACTTACCCAAGAACACCAGGACTGTCCCCACCCACTGCATTGTACTGATGGGATTGGCAAATAGAACGACAGATGCTAAAATGGTGAAGAACTTGCGGGTTGTGGTGATGATGGAACAAGTCAGAGGTCCGAAGTATACCACAGTCATGAAAATAAAACTCTGTAGAAAACAAATAGATGTTTTTTGTCACTCAGACTAGAAAAAGTACAACACGGATCATATTTTCAGATGAAAAGCCATTGAGCCAGAGCTGAAAGAGCCTTATTTCAAATTCCAATTATTTGCATATAAATGTAAACCACTTTTACTCTGAAGGTAGCCTGTACAGCACTCAAGCACCAAGCAAAGCAACTGAAAGCAAGACAGCCTGACTTTGCTGTTTCCCAGCTGGGCAGACACATCCCTGTGAAGGCTGCAGAACACTGGAGGTGTATTTACCTGACCCAGCGCACTTGTCAGGCCAAACAGCAGGATGTTGTAAATTATGCTGGGGTAGCGTTCCGTAAAACTCAAGAACTCCCAGAGCTCTCCAGTGAACAGTATCCCTGGAAGAAAGATCCAGATGAAAAGTGTGAATTACAAGCCCAGAGGCAGCCTGAGCAGCCATTGCCTACACAGTATAATTCCAGTTTACGCTCATAACCCAAGAGGAGCTACCAAAAGCAAAGACTAAACTCCACACAGCGGAAAATAAAGACAACAGGAGAACAAGGGATCACTTCCCTAGTTAATTAACAAAAGAAGCAATCGATGACTACAGATCCAACTGTGACAAAATAGTCATAGAATCTCAGAATGGTTTGGGTTGGAAGGGACCTTAAAGATCATCTAGTTCCCAGCCCCCTGCCATGGGCAGGGACACCTCCCACTAGAGCAGGGTGCTCAAAGCCCCATCCAGCCTGGCCTTGAGCACCGCCAGGGCGCTAGTCCCTAACCGGCGCAGAAAGCCACACTGAGTTTGCTTCTCAGCCAGTGCAAAAGCACCATCGGGTAGAAACCCAGGCGGTTAGGGCTGGAGCGCAGGGCAAGCCGGCAGGGAGAACTCTCCGGAACGAGCAAGCCTTGGGCAGCTACACTCTGCGGGAAGTAGCGTCCTCTAGCGGGCACGAGACAAGCTACACTGAGCAACCGTGACTTTCTATATACACAAACAAAAAAAAACCCAAACCAAAACATAGTTATTTGCAAAAAGCATTCTAGGCCCATTTTTGGAGCCTGACGCACGGGGTGTCCCAGGGCAGTCTCTGGGCGCGGTGGCTGTGGGTTTTGCAGGATGTTCCTTACCAGCTCCCAGGAACAAGGTGGACCATAGATTAATATTCAACATCATGTGATTGGAACCCGTCTGGTAGTGAGCTCTCATGTGGTCCTGAGATACACCTGTCAGCCCATCCAAGGTCAGTGACAGCAGCTAATAAGAGATAAGAGACAGCAAAGAAAACCTTTGCTCTTTATGTCTTCTCTATGGGGAGAATCTATGGGGGTTTTACATTTCAATCACCTACTAAGCAGCAATTATGTGACCATTACGTTAGCATTCCAGGCTAAGCGGGGTACGCATGTACTCATGCACTGATGTCATATCACAGCTCCCAAGAGCACCCTCAAACCCAGGTGTCCGCCTGGGGAACCATTTCCACATCAGCTTTAGGCTGCGCTTGAGGTACAAAGGGCACAGCCTTATCTGTGCTGTAACAGGCCTGTTCCTCCTCACCCCTGCTGGGGTCACCTGCACGTTGGCGGTACTCACCAGCAGGAGCTCTCCATAGCCAAAGACGTGGTCATCGCTCCCAGCACCCTTTTTAGGTTTGTACATAAACAGGGCCACGCCTGCAACTATCAAGAGGACGCAGAGATACTTGGCCGGTGGATACTTCTTCCGCAGCAAAGTCACTCCTAAAAGCATGACTGTAAAGAAACAACATCACAAACCACTCCGAAAACCCTCTCCGAATTTAACTTGGCCCAACAGAACAACATGCAGATAAAATGCCACCTGCTCTTCCTGTGGCAGAGCAGACAGAAGGGGAGAGAGGCACTGTTTTCACCACAGAGGTGCTAGCTGAGGACACAAGAAAGCCACACAAACAGACACGAAGGAACGTGACATTTGCTTACCTGGAATGGGCTTACAAGATTTGCCTAGGACCTATAAAAGAAAGCCTGTATTAGCCAGCTGCATGCCATCACCTGCCTGCAAACAGAGCTGTCGTGACAACACAAGGGTGGCCACATGGGATCAGACACCCTGACGCACCCCACCAACAAAACATATGAGACACTTAAAAAAAGAGAAGACAAAAAATCCCACCACAGGAAACTGCTAAATTAACTGTGAGGGTTTCAGAGATCGTTTCAAGCCCTCTAAAATTAGTACCAGCTCCCAATTAGCAAATTCCCATAATTTCTAGGGATTGCTATTCCCTTTCCCAAGCAGTCTGAAGTCTCTTATCCCCTCTCCAAGTACCCAGTGCCAACCAAAACATGGTGATACAGCTCCACAAAAGCAATTAGGGAAAAATAAGTGTCAAAAATCAGTTTTCCTCCACATCATTTCACCAGCTGGTTCTTCCACAGCATTAGCTTGGTCACCACAGTGCCCGTTTTTGGGGTACTCTGAGCGTCAGAGGAGCCACAGAGCACTAAGCTGTACATCAGTACTGGCTACCCCTCGCCCTCGCAGCGCCTGCCCTGTGCCACCTGAGTCGGGTAGCTGACGAACTGCAGAGCCGAGTTGCTGGAAACCATTGCGCCCAGGTACGAGAGTGAGCACGTGGCGTACAGCCAGCTCCGAGTGCGATCTGCTTTGACAGCATCAAAGAAACGGATCACTGGAAGGAAAACAAGAAAGAACATCAGGAGGGCTGCGAACAGCCACCACAGCCATGAAGTGCCTTAAGAACGTCACCAGAGATGCGAGGGACAATGCACGCCGGCGCTCCGCAGTAAGAGCGGTGGCAACTGTGCCCTCCAAAGGGAAAAGTCCCTCACCGGCAACGCGCGGCCGGGCTTCCCAAGCCGCAGAGCCGCTGGGTGCCCAGGCCCAGCCGGCAGCACCCCAGACCCGACTTACGGAGCTTGGCGAAGGCGGCGTTGATCACGCACTGGATGAACACCAGGGTCAGGGCATACTTGAACTTCTCCTGCTTCGCGCCTTCCCCGTACCGGCCCCGCGTGCTGCAAGAGCGGGACATGGTGAGGCCGCGCTTGGGCCTGGCCTGGAGCAGCCGCCCCGTGGCACGGTGGGACCCCGGGCGGGACCCGACCCTCCCCGGGACACGGCGGGACCCTGGGCGGGACCGTCCCTGGGGAAGGCTCCTGGGCCGTGGCCGCGCCGGGGCCCGCGGTGAGGGAGGCCGCCCCCGGGGCCCCTTCCCCCGGCCCGGCGCTCACATGCTCTCCTGCAGGATGCCGTAGTAGAAGTAGCAGGCGAAGACGCCCAGGAAGCAGACGGGCAGGCGGAGGCGCTCGGGCAGCGCGGTGCCGTTGGCGCTCGCTCCCATGGCGGCGGCGCGGCCGCTCAGCGCCGGGGCCACGTCCAGCACCACATCCCGCAGCGCGGCCGGCGGCGGAGCGGGCTGCCTCATACGCCCGGCCTGCGCCCGCCCGCCGCCCAGGGCCCACCCGGCCCCGGCCGCGCCCGCCCGCCGCACCGCCGGGCCCACCGCGGGGCGGAGGCGGGCGGGCGGCGCGGGGAAGCGGGCGGCTCCGACAGAGCGCGGCGCGCCGAGGCCTCTCGGGCTCCCGCAGGGCCGCCCCCGCCGCGGCTGAGCCGCGCTCGGAGCCGCGGGGCACCGCTAGGGGCAGGCAGCGCCCGGGGCAGCCCCGCGCCGGGGCCCTTCGCTGGGCGCGGCGCTGGCGCTGGCGCATCACGATGTGGAGCGCGAGGATTGGCTGCGCTGGCGGGGGCGGAGCTGGCGGGCGGTCCCTGGTTGGCGTTCCCGCCGTCGCCTGAGCGACTCGGGCAGGGCGTGCGCGTGCGCACCGGACGGCGTTGCCCCCGCCCCCCCCTCGGCCACGGCCGACCGCGCAGGTCCTACCGCCCGCCCGCCCAACCCCTCGTGGCGGGGCCCAGGGGCTCCCCCGCCACCCGCCGTCCCCGGGAGCTGCCGCGGGCCGCGCCGGGGGCGGAGGAGGCGGCGGTTCGCAGCTCCAGGCGTTCCTCCGCAGCTGGCCGCGCTCCTCTCCGCGGCCTGAACGAGAAGCTGCGCCCACGGCGCCGGAGCGGAGGGGGCAGCGGTTAAACACTCACTGCCCCGGCCCCCGTGAGCCCCCCCCGGGCACGGCCTCAAAGCTGCTGGTACTGCAGCTCCAACACCTGCTGAACTCCTCCCAGACTCCAGTATAGACTCAACGTATTAAATGCCAACGAAGCATTTTGGATGCTCAAAATATTTATTTTGCTTCCTTTGAACTGGCAACACCAGCATCGGCAAAGAAAACCCCTTTAAAACACAGGACAAGAACTCCAAAGCTAACATTCCTCCTATAGGCTTTGCAATACATACATAAAATATAAACTTCAAACAGCTGCAAAAATAGTGTCTTTGGAAGAAAATAGAGTTTCTACATCAGATACAAGAAAATCAGCTTCTTCAATACAACCCAGAGCCGTTGCAACAGAACACAAAACCAAATATTTTGTCAGGAGGCTTCACAACCAATGTTCCCATGTTACTGCATCACCTTCTAAGGCAACAAACAGGCTGGGAGAGCGCCGCGGGGTGCGCAGTGCTTCCATACAGCCACCCCCAGTGAGGCAGAGGGGTCCCAGAGCCCCCTGCACCCATCCCCGCTCAGCCAGGCTGCCTGGGCTGGAAAGCAGCAGGTAGTTTCTCTACAGCAGCAACAACCCCCCTCCCAGCAGGGACCTTTGGGCAATGCCCGTTTTCACCTCCCTGCAGCACAGCCAAGGCACCTGTAACCCCGTCCACAGGCACAGGGACACCAGGCAGGCAGCTCCCTCACCCCCAGTCACACAGGCTTTCCAGTGCACGGATCTGTGGGAGCTGCATGCAGCCACCTGTGCTCCCCAAAACACAGCGTTCTTCGAGCTGCAGGCTTGCTTTGAGGGGTAAAGGTGCTCAGGGAGGCACGGTCAGGGATCTGCTGCTCTTCAGCCCTCTCTGTGCTCAGGGGGAGATGAGCAGTCCTACTGGTGCAGATCCACACCGTTTCCTGCCCCAGTGGTCCTACAGGCCCCTGCAGGCCACGGGGTGAGGGGTCCTGAGGGAGCCCCACCTGCATTCTCCCAGCTCAGCCTCACTCACAGAGCCACTGCGCAGGAGTTTGCCTCTGCTCCCTGCAGCAGCGCCCGGCCGCTCTCCACCAGCAAAACAATCACACAGGAAACAAAGACAATTCAACACAGGAAAGTGCTTTCACAGGGGAGGCTCAGAGAAACAAGCCCCTCCAGCAGTGAGTAGTCCCGTGGCACGCTGGACTTCACAGCTTCCATCATCCCCAGAGGCAGCCTGCTGTTGGCAGTCCCAGGGCTGCCCCTTGGCTGTCACATCCCACCTTCAAGGCACTAGTCTCCGCAGGGCAGCAGAGACACACCGATGAGCCATAGCTGCTGGTGCTGGCTATGGCGAGCTTTCCCAAAGGCTTCACACCACCAGAGAGCTGTGGAAGACGACGCTCTCCTCTGCCTGGCCATGCTTCCAGTGGTCATAGTTCAGTGAAGGAGGCTGGGACACCTCGCTGAAGCCTTCTACTGCAGCGTCCTTCCGCACCCCAAGGAATGGGGTGGGGGCTGTGGCCTGACAGGATGTAAATGTGCCTGTGCCAGGGCTGGAAGAAGCTGGAAAACCCCTGAAGAGGAAGCCCACATTTGGGAAGAGGGGCTTCACCAGGCTCACAGGGCAGAAGGCAGAACCAGTGGGGTTGAAGTGCACTTTGTTCTTATCTGGGCAGGAAGGCTGGAAAGGCTGATCAGGGCTGGGGGAGCTGAAGGAGAGAGAGAGCGAGACATGATGAGTAAGTGACACACCCAAGGGCACCAAACAGCCACAGGGAGTTCACAGCACCACAGACTGGTGGGGCTGGGAGGGGAGCTCCGGGGGTCGCCCGGCCCAGCCCCTGCTAGAGCAGGCTCTCCTCCAGCAGGCTGCACGGAGCCGCCCGGCGGGTCTGGGTGTCCCCAGAGACGGGGACCCCGCAGCCGCTCTGGGCAGCCTGTCCCAGCGCCCCCTCACCCTCAGGGCAGACAAGGTCTCCCTCATGTTCAGGTGGAACTTCCCGCGCTGCAGCTGGTGCCCGTGGCCCCTCGTCCTGGCGCTGGGCACCGCTGAGAAGAGCCTGGCCCCGTCCTCCTGACACCCACCCTCCAGATATCTGTAGGCATCGTCAGATCCCCCCTCCGCCTGCTCCAGGCTGAACAGCCCCAGCTCTCTCAGCCCTTCCTCTAAGGAAGATGCTCCAGCCCCCTCATCATCCTCACAGCCCCCGCTGGACCCTCTCCAGACCCTGTCTCTCAAAGTTTTGCACTCTTCCAAGAGCCTGACAAAGCTGTACTACCTCTGCGACCTGGATCACGCTTCAGGCACAAAGCAGCACGAGGTGCCTGTTTTTGTTTTGAAAGCACACTTATTTACAAGAGAACCACCTCTTCTCCTCAAGCGGCTCTGCTGGCTAAGAAAAACCTACTGCCTGGGACCGGCACAAGGAATCACAAGATCTTTCTGAGCATGTCTGAGGGTAAGCACTCCAGCTTTCAGCCCCTCTCACCAGGACCTGAGCAGCCACATTTCTGTGGGAGTCTCATCCTAGGGGCTGCTCCCTACTTTTCGAACAGGGTAGGGGTGGCAATTGCAGCAACAGAAGCCTCAGCTGCCCCCACCCTAACATCCTCCCCACAGGACCACCCTCACATGAGTTCTCTTCTGCCAACAACTCCTCATACTTACGAAGCTTCTTCAAAGGCCCGGACTTTCTCACATCCCTCAGGAGGTTCCCGTTTAAACATGTAGCTGTGGTTGGGTCGAGGAGAAGCAGCAAAGGCTAGGACTGGTGAAGGGCTGCCCTCTTCTAGTAGGGAAGGAAAAGCAGATTGAGAAATTTTTAAAAGAATCCAGCAACAGTAAGTACTGAACACAGAACACCTTCCTTCTAGACCCTGGGGCTACAGGCTACAACACTCCAAGCCCATGGCATTGTATCTCTGTAGTTCCCAGCTCACACCCTCCATCCAGCACTGGAAATCACCCACCTGGAAGGTGGGTGACTACTGGAGCTTTAGAAGTCCACTGCAGTTGAGCCAAACTGGCAGAGACCCTCTCTCCCATCTCAGCTGCAGCTTCCAACCTGGCACACAGGCAGGGAGGAGCCACTGCACTGAGGTTTTCGTAGCACTGGCTTCCTTTGCCCCCCTGGAACTCCCAGCCCCTTGGATGTCAGCACTTACCTTTCTCCTTTGGATCTGGCTGCACCTCATCTGCCGCAGAGGACAGCTCTCCCACTGCTAGTCTCACCGGGGTGTGGGGAGAAAGGCGGAGAGGCACAGAAGGAGAAGGAGAAAGAGAGAGGCTGCTACAGCTGTCACTGCCAGGCTCCAAGGTGAGGGATGCATCTTGAGAACCTCTCTGGGCAGGCGCTGGTGCCCTGTGGCCATCTGGGACATCCAATATCTAGGGAGGAAGCCAAGTCTCAGAGGAGCAAGAAATGCCTGCCAGAAGCGAGGAGGTTTAGCAGCAGTTGCACCTGCAGACAGCAGCTGCCTGGGGTGCTGGATCCAGGTACAGGCTGAGCCTCCACTTCGGGGAGTGAGGCAGCCCTCCGACACCAGGACATCAGTCCTTCTATACCCTGGAACGCACTTCAGTTCTAAGCCAACTGGCATCACTTTCCCCGCATCTCCACAGCACAAAGCCGCCTCTGGATGCCAATCAAAGTGTCTTAAAGCTGCCAGTGAGGTGTCATCTATCCTCAGATTACTACTGGCTGATCTCTCATAGCACCAGCAAGTTCTAAGGAGGGAAGCCAGCAGCCACTTGACCCAATTTAGACTGTTACATGCCTAGAACAAACTAAAACTAGACACAGAGGCTGTCCCCACGGCCAAGAAACAGATACAGGCAGTGTCTTTAGAGGAAAGCATTTCCAAGACCAACCAGAAGATTCAGGGCAATCTTGTGACCTTCACTTACCCGCAAAAGCTCTTCGTCTCCCTGTTCCTTCACAAATGCTTCCTCCAGTTCCTGGTTTAGCCCTTCCAGGCTCCTATGCAAACAGGGGCTGAACCTCAAAATGGGACATGAAGAAAGGAAGCCTGAAGGAGTGTCCTGTCACAATCCAGAATCAAAGAAGTTAAGAGAGTTATATCTGCACAAATTCAGCAGTTACATCCTGTTCCCACAGCTCTCCAGGGCTCAGCCAAAGCCTTTCAGGAGGCTGACAGGAGAAGACTGACAGCAGAGTCACATAAATTCACTAACTGCAGATCAAAGCACAGGGACACGCTGAAGAGGTGGGAGGAGAGAAAAAAACCAACAAACCCATCTCCCTTCTCAGGCATGAGAGCAGAAGTCTGAGGGGAAAAAAACAACCCAGGTGGCTTGGGCACCTGCTCTCCACCTCAGTAGGACACACAGCGACAGCAGAGCAGGAGAGACGTGAACATACCCTGAGCAATCCAAAGACAGCATGGTCCCCCTGAAGCGGGGAGCTCTTCTCCTTTTCTTTGCCACTTCTGCCATTTAGCTTTGTTCGCTGGAGCTGTTGCTTCAGTTTGGCAATCTAGCAAACAAAGTTTCAGCTACAGACACGGCAATACACCTCTACCAAAAAAGGACCATGCCTTGTCTCTCTCCTCCCCCTCTCTTCCAGCCCACAGGGAAGTGCCAAAATAGAGACTGTTTCAATCACACAAGCAGCAGCTCTGGCCACCTCTCCAGAAGGATGGGCCAGAAGCACTCACAGGGCCTTGTCACAAACCTTCTTGCTGCAACGTGGCCGGTGCCTTTCCTCTAGTGGATCTGGGTTAGTTTCCACCTGCAGTTAGGAACCAGGCCCTGCTGGAACCTACGTATGCCACACCACCACCAGCAATGCACTGAGCTTCAGTGGAGCTCCTTTACAACAGCTACAGGGAGCCAACAAGATCAGTCTTTAGCTGAGTCACAGAGCGTTAGGCATGAGAATGAGGGCTAAGGTTGCATCTTCAGTTGTTACCCTGTCCTCCCACTCCCCTCCCGTGCAAGCAGGAGCCTCCTGTACAACAGCAACTAACACAGACCTTGCTCAAGCATCAGAAGCGGTCTATTTTACCTCTCTGCGGTGATCTGCGCTACCCCAAGAAGCAGAACGCTTGTGAGCACTGCAGCTGGCCTTCCCCACTTCCGCGTCATGCCAGGACACTGGAGTCTGAAGTGATGAGAAACATGGCTGAGAATAATCACATTTCACTGGTTTAGAGACTGGTGGTAGAGTCCAAAGAGTAAGTGATCAACTACCCTCTGTTCATGGTCCTGTTCCAGTCTCCCCCCGTTAACGCAACACTCGCTAGCACTAGTGTGCCTTAACAGATAGCCATCTTTTTGTATTTGCCAAAACAAAGCCATTTTGGCCAGATTTGCACCTACCACGAGACCAGACCTCACAGACCTATGTGGGAAGGGTCTTGTCCACAAGTCAGTGGCTTAATCACCGCAAGTACCTGGCGAGATAAAGGGCACCAACCCATTACCCCAGAGGAACAACTGCAGCCGCCCCCTGCGCTGCCTGCACAGGCTCCCATCTGAGCAGCAGTGACGCAGGGTTTTAGGCACTCATTGTACCAAGAGGCATTACCGAGAGGAAGAGCCTCACCCAACTGTGAGAACACACAACGTGCTTCTGAGACCTCAGGCTCCCGTATCGAAGT
This sequence comes from Falco punctatus, assembly GCF_963210335.1. NCBI lineage: Eukaryota > Metazoa > Chordata > Aves > Falconiformes > Falconidae > Falco > Falco punctatus. The sequence goes on along the minus strand of NC_137599.1, from coordinate 6,407,577 downwards.
TCAAAGGCGTAACCAAACCCCCAGTTTGGCCTGCAGACCGCCTGCTGCTGCCGGAGCACTGGAAGAACCCAGCGGCCTCTCCAGCTCGCATCCTTCCACCTGCAGGGCTGGCAGCTCTCAGCTGACTCTCTTCACGCAGAAAACCTGCCCCAGCCCCACGCTACACAGCTGTTTTCCAAGCAACAGCTACGTTCTGAACATCAATGGAAATCAGAAAGGGCTGTTAAACTGATCAGAAAAGGGTGGGAACTTCCTTTCACTGAACTCAGCCCCCTCGGCAGAGACTCCAGGATCCTAACGGTCCCAAGGCACACCATTCTCAAGACCAGCCATCATTTTTTCCCCAACACTACACTTCAGTGCCTCTCAAAACGCTCACCCTGTGTCACTGCCGCCTGCCATTTCTGTGGGAGGCTTTGGATGATACTTCCCTCCTCCATCCTCAACAACAGGCTGCCAGAAGGTGCAAGGGCCTGAGAACAGTTCCTCTCCAAGCAGCTTAACTGATCTCCCCAGAGGCTACTGCAAGAGCAGCAGCTGTTTTAAACAACCCTGTTGAGTCATGGGGATGACAGAAGCTTCTTCTCTCAAAACAGGTTTTAAAATCTATTTAAACTAAAGGAACAAGGCAAGTTACCTGGATAGGTACTAGATTTCCCTTCTGTGAAGGGATACAGGCGGTCTCTAGGCAAAAGTCCAAACCTCTCCTGACATAACAGGCTCTGAACGAAACTCCTCCTTACATACCCCCCTGTAAGCAGAGCACACTGCGCTCCCCACAGCTAAAACCATTTGCAGCCCAGGTCTCCATTTTGCAATGCCTGTAAGCAGCAGACATCCCCACGCAGTTCTTTTCAACCAAATTTTGTGTGTTCAGTTTGGTTTGAGAGAGGGAATCCGTTCAGCCTGAACCATTGCTCTGAGGTCCTGCTAAGCTCAGAGCACTTGGTCACAGCCACCCCTGTGCTCCCCCAAACCATGCCAGAGGGAGCAAAGGCACAGACCAACACAACAGGAAATCCTATGGTGAAGACCAACACTGCAGTTTCAGCACATGGCACATCTGATCTCATCTCCTACATCAAACATTCTCTCCTAAACAACTCAAACATCATTATTTGGCCATTATCCCAAAACACTGTGTCATTTTATATCTCTGTAAGAAAGCTAAGGAGAAGAGGCAAAGGTCTAACAAACAAGACCACAACTGTATCCTGCATTATGACAAGAAGCGAGTCCATGGGAAGCTGAAGTCCCGCTGATAAGAACAGTTTTGCTTTGCAAGAAGTTCTCAAGTCACTGGGAGTCTCCTGAGCCCTGTTTGAAAAGCCACTTATTGCAGCCTATTGCTGTGCTACCCCATGCACTGCACCAGTGCTCACAAAAAAACTGGGGCCTAAAAAGGAAGAAAAGATGCTGTTTGCAATCAGAAGGCCTGAAAACGAAGAGCACCTACACGTCCCACCTCTCACAGGCAGATTGTCAAGGCAGAAGGAAATTACAGAACCTTTTGTACTAACTGTGGCAAAACCGCTTCCTCAGAAAAATGAGAGAAAAAACCACGCTTTGCACAGCAAGATAAAGCCGCAAGCTCCAATCATGTATAGTGCTGCCATCCTCACCCCCACGCTGAGCACCTGCAGTTGTATCTCTCACTTAACCACCTTATGATAGCAAATCTACAGAGCTCTGCGGAACAGCTGATTAGTAGCTGAACAAGGAGGGAACTAAACATGTACTGGCTAGCAGAGAAAGTCCTTAATTTGGTAACTATTAAGCCTGAAAACATGGAAGGAGCAGCAAAGTCCTGGAGGTTACGATGAGAACATGTTGTTAATACACATGGCAGTCTAAAACCAAGGACTTTATTCCCAGCTTTCAACAGACAAATCACTTGACACAGAGTTGTGCGTGAAATGGTGGAGATGCCTTGCAACAGGCCTGTGAAACAAGCACAGCAGTGAAAATTAGCATTTGCAAGACACTTGAAGGTAATTGATGAAAGACTGCAAGGACGACACACCTCGCCTATTCACTGCAGAGGAGTGATCAGCTCCACACTGATCTCCATGCTCAGCAGAGTCCAATTAATCCTGGTATCTTCCATTCTGGGAAGAAGGAGGTGCCCCTCTTCTCCAACCCTTTCTCCAAGAGGGCTACATGCAAGAAAAACTAATTAGCCCCAAAACACTGGGGTTAAGTGTTCCAGCCATTGCTGATGGAGACAGAAAGGAAGAGTGTGCTTCCCTGACACACATAAACTTAGATAAATTCTTTCCCTTCCTTTCCAGCACATCTTCTGCCCTCAGCAGCACTCCTGGCCACTAGAACTGAAACAAAATCAGGCAAGAATACTTTGGAAGAGGACAACGGAAGCTGGAATCCAATTGAGAATTTCCTGCAAACAGCCCAGTAATAAACTGCTGAATAGCAAAGATCAAACAGCAAGTTAACAGAGACTGAATGTGCTAAACCGACCTGTTAAGCAAACAGATGCTCTTATCCTAAATACTTTCACCTCTGCAGATAGGCAAGCCCTATTTGCTGCCATACAGTAATATTTACAGATTGCTAAGAGTTCCTCGAGGTCTGGAGCTTTTCCATTCTACAGTAGAGAGCTGCGCCATTCGTGCTAGTGAGCCCTTCCATGGGAGCACCCTTGACTTCTCACAGCATGTGGCACGCAGCCTGCGAGTGTTACATAAGAACTTGGCCCAGGACTGCAAGCCAGGAAAAAAAAAAAAAAAAAAAATAAAAAAATCAGCACTGGATAAGAAAGCCAGAGGCCATCTGCCTCCAAGCAAGGCCAAGGAAATTCTAACTCTGCGCTGAAGTGGAATCCATCAAAGTTGAGAAGCAAAAGGGGAAGAAAAGCCTTCCTAGAAAGTTGCAGCTGGACAGATGGAAGTTTAATGCCTTCCCTATTCACCCCCCATTTACACAGCTCACTTCAGTTCTGCAACCCTCTCCTGGCCCAGGGGCTTCACAGGCAGTCTGCAGGATGTTATACCTGGGTAGCTTTGTCATTCATGCACAAAGTGGAAGCTCCTTCAGTGTCCCTCGGCCACTGACCCAATAGGTACGAGCCCACGATGGTGTCTAATGAAGAGGTGCGCCGCACACGGGGCTGCCGAGGCCGGCAGGTCTTCTCCACAGCAGCAGCACAGGGAACGCTAGCTAGACAAGAGGGAAAAGAAAAGGCAGTTATTCCAAAGCCAAGATTCAGCAACGGCTATCATAATTAACAAGCCCACGTCCGTTACACAGATCACAAGAAGGGAACTAGCACATACAGCCCGGAGAAGTCCATTTATTTTGCTTATCACCAAGAGATTGCTCCTAGAAAAAAAGCAGAGGTTTTTTATTGCAGTCCTTAAGTGACTGCTTCAAATCATTGATTAGACATCCCAGTCAAAGTTGAGGTAGCTCCCACACAACCAAGTGAAATCCTCTGTGTGTTCATGTTGCTTTAGCATGAACACTGCAGAAAAAACCCACCTCTACACAGTCTGTAAGGCCACATTTCTTACTAGCTGGAGTGCCCAATGCTCTTAGCTGTGGTAAGACCCAAGAGTGAAAGGGACCCTGCATGCCTCAGTTTCCCCCAAGGAAGCACGCTATTTTGCTCGCTTCCAGTTTCAAGGAGGCCAAGAGAACATCTGCAAAGTTCTGGATCCTCCAGCAAAACTACTTGGGGCATTAGTGTGTGCCTTCAATCAGCAAGACCAGAAAGGAAGATGCACAACCCATTCCCTGTCATAACCCAGCGCTGGCAGTGCCCAAGCTCAAATTCAGAAGCTCTGGGTCTGCCCAGCTTCCAGGAGATGACCACATTACCTTGTTCAGGCATTACTTTTGTAACGGTAGCTAGAAATACTAGTCGCAGAGTTTTTTTAAATATAACTAGCTTGAGATTGTGTGTCAGCACACCAGTGCAATCCCATTGCAAGCCAACAGCAGAGAGGACGGAGAGCCAAGCGCACAGATCGGCAGGCTACAGCGAGACACACAGCGCGCGCTTCGCAGCATCCTCCCATCCCCTTCATCGCATCCAGGCCAGCTCCAAACTCGAGATGATCAACGCATGGCCCATGGGCAGACAGCACAGTTGCCCTCTTCTGCAGCCCTGTTGTCACCCTTGCAGCTGGAAAAAAGGTGTTATCACCAGAACCAAAAAGGTAGCAAGAAAGAGGAGAGCTCAAGCCAGCAGGGAAGTTTGTTTGCATTTCATTTTTATTAGACATGCAAATTACCACGCACATTAGCACCAGCCCTGTGGCCTCCTGGCAAGATATTAAGGCCATGCACAGCGCTCTGCTCCAGGTGCCTTGTGTACAGACATTCCCTCCTTCCTCCCCAAAACGAGGGTATAGCAGGCAGGTAGCAAGTTAAGCACACTAAAACCAGCGTTAGAACCATTAAGCACTTTGTTGCGTTTGCCAAATACCTCTGTACACAAAGGTGCTGCGGCTCAGACTGTTCCAGGGACACGGCCCGTTACATACATCTTTTTATCAGCTAAACCACCATTTGAGCAGTGAACTAGAGTTCTAGGCAAGAAAAGGGTAGGAACAAAAAGCCGTGTGGGAGGGCAAGAGAAGCATTAGTCCTTGCACGACAGCCACCTCATAAGGTCCACAGCGGATTAAAGACTTATTGTGCTGGGTCCAGCTGGCGTTTCTAGGCACACTCCCTGCTCCCAACACTTAACAGTGAGACAGCTACACTAACTAATTTAGAAACTCATCAGTACTTGCAGCTTCCTCTTCAGTACTCATTTCCCCACAGAGGCTACGTTACTTGCATCTCCATTACGTATGGCTTCAGCTGTCTCTTCCTCTCATGCTGCTCTGCCAAACGAGGCTGCCGGCAGAAGAACCAAATGATGTTGCAACAGGGCAGCCTCTCTCCCGTGCTGTTTTGACAGCACACACCCCCCACCAAGCTCTCCCAGAGGACCCCTTTGACATAACTACCGCATCCAGAGTGACCAGGGCCACTCTTGTGCTCCAAACCTTCAGCAGAGTCAAAGCCAGCTTGGAAGGACTTTGAGAACAGGCACAACCGAGGGCAGAGGAGGCCTCCTACGGTCACAACTGCACCGACTGCGCACAGTAGCTGACAAACATCTAAAGCTATTAATGCATGAACAGCAAGAACAGTCACTGCTTTTCATGAAGTACAACTCTGATGCTGAACAATTCAGTTTGCTCCTGAGCAGCAGCAGGAACCAGCAGGGCAGCAGGCAGCTGCGAGATGCAGGGCAGGGTGCTGCTGGAGGCAGGCTGCCCCTCCTGACAGAGCAGAAGCTGTGTGCATGGCCCGTTGTTTCGGGCACAAGGAGGAGGGTGCGTGAGAGGCGCCGAGGCAGGGTGGAGCGTCCTGTTTACAGCTCCGTGCTATTATCATCCCTCCGCACCCAGCCTGTGCAGCTGCCACCTGGTCCGAGCCAGCTCCACAGCTGAGAAGTGTCAGGTTGTGGTGCTTTTACTTTTCATGCGACGGTAACACTGCTGCAGATAACAGACCTGTCACCATATCTGCAGGAGCCATTTGGCTGCCTCAACTGCTGCACGAGGCTCTCACACAGCCACAAGTTAGAGACTGCTGCAATGCATGCATTTAGAAGTAGAAAGTTTTCAGTAGTGGAGTTCTAGATTTGCAGTGTCCCTAGCTTTCCCAATTGCATTGACATCAGACAGCTCAGAGCTTCCTAAAGAGTCTCCCTCAGCCAGCCAACCTCTGCATCTAAAAAGAGAAAATAAAAGTCTTCAGTAAACTTTTAAAAATTTCCAGGGTCAATTTTCAATGCAGAATACTTATGGCTGAATCAAAACACAACGGCAAGCAAAAATAAAGTTCCAATTACTACTTTAGAGTTGTAAAATTTTCTTCCTTCTCTCTCCAGATTTCACCCTGGAGAAACTGACCCTTTAATATCAGAAGAATTTAAGGACATGCTGTTCAGACCCTGACATTTTTAGAGGACGTCCCTGCAAAGGCCTGTCTTAAGGTGATGAAGCATAAAGTAACATGAAAGCTGATTATATTTAAATATGGACTGTTAACTGTGCAACAAGAGGCTCTCTCAGGTTTTGTCATGCAGGGAAGCTTTCCCTGCATTTTTTAGTATCAAGGTCTGTCTAATGGTTTTGGATGCAGTTTTCAGTTTACTGGCTCAAGCAAGAGTTGTAGGCTTTCAAGACAGAATTTCTCAGGGAGAGTTTTAGCTGAGATGAAGACTAAGAAACTCTGTCACTAAGTTATGCAAGTATCTTCCACCCCACTGTAACAGGAATTAATCCTAACTATTTAAGCTCTGTATCTGCTTCCCCCATCTAAATCTTGTAATGCTCTTTACAACACATCATCTTATTCAGATGATGCTCCTGATCTGAGGGGGCAGCAAGGTAACAGAAATGCCTACAATGAATTTCCCATGGGCATTTCAAGACACAGCAGGACCCTGTGACACAGAACCACCTCTTTCAGACAAAATATACACACCAAACCAGGCTGCTGGATATGTACCAGTGTCCCCAGCTGCACCCCAGCTCTGCTTCCTTGATCTTTAACATCATCCTAGACAATCTAGCTCCGAGATCTCTATACAAACCAATTTTATGCACAACAGTTACTCGGACACAGTTCAGGTAGCACAAGCAGAAGGGACACAGAGCAGGAGGTAAGGCTGGTATACAGCAAGAAATCCAGTGTCTATCCTTCTGTTCTTCTTGTTTTAAAATGTAACTGGACAAGAGACATGTACAGGACTTCCAGAGGATGTTAAGAACAGTGATCTATAAGCAGTCAGGGAACTGCACTTCATCTGACCTCACTCTGCAAGATAGCATTTGATCAGGCAACTTACCTCCTCTGAGGACCAAAACTACTTTAACTGGACATTTCCAGTGCAGTGACAAACAGCAGAAGCGTTAGTGAAATAAAGATCAAAACTAAAGCTTCAACATCATAACCATTTAAATCTCATTTCATTTTCTCTGCAGTTTCATCATGTTGAATCAAGTTACCTGACAGGTTGTTGCAAATAGGTCAAAAATTTCTCAGCAGCGAGCAAACTTCAGAAATATATCCTCAGTTTTTATTTAATTGATTTTTTTCCAGGTGGACCAGGTAAAGGAAAACACATGTCCTGACTGCTGCATTAAAGAAATGAGACAGAATCAGTGATTTTGGAACAGTCCCAATCTTTAACATAGCAAAGACTAAAAACCCTTACAGGGAAAGAACTGCCTTTTCCCAGCATTGTGCCTTTACTGCACTCTCTCTTCATTCAGAAGAAACGTGAAGATTTAAGAAACCACGTTTGCAACCATTGCAGTCAGCCTGGGTACTTCCTCATGTGCTGCTTCTGCATAACATCTTCTCCAGGAGTGCTTTATCTACCCCACAATCTGAAAGCAATGCAGGATTATGCAAGGAATAATTTCTTTTGCTCTTCGAATCCCAGAAAGCCTAAAAGAAGGTGAACAGGCAGTTTTACTTGTTTGTTGTGAAATTTGAAATCCTGTGCTTCATACACTACAGAAATCTGCAAACGTGCCAGAAAATAGAAACATTTTACAGGAATTCACGGCACGGTCAGAGCTAGCTACCAAGACAGGAACGAAGGCAAAAATCAAAGAGCTGGAGAGGGGCTGGGATGAAAGTTCACAGAAACTGGAGACAAAAAGAATCTCTTCCCCACAAAGACAGCTACGGACAGACCTTTTAAAGTGGAAGAAACGAGGGGAAGATCTCAAGCTTTAACCAAAGACAGAGTAGGAAATCCAGAGAAGCCTGCCAGAACGTGCTTACTCAAGGTACCAAAAGACAAGCAAGGCACCTCCAGAGAAACCCCACAAAAAATGAAGCCAAGCAGGGATGCACAGAAGATCTCCAGTACAAGACAGGCAGCGGCAGGATGACCACAAGCAGCCTCTGAAGGCTGGACACACTCTGCATACCATGAAAAGAAAAATCTCACTTTATCCCAAAAGCAAGAAAGGAAAGTTATGTGCAGTAGCAATGTGATGGGGAAGAAGAATACAATAGAAAAAGAAGAAAACCAAACACAATTTGTATGTATGGGTAGAAAAAAAAAGAACAATGTGAACGCTAAGGGGCTTCAGAGGAGAAGGACCCTGGAATTTATGGGCAGATTAAGAGATAATGATACACACAACCCTCAGCTGCTCCTGAAGAGTTAACACGTCCACAGCAGTAATTTCTGGACCAACTCTTTTCACCTCAAGTCTCTGCAAAGGAAGTATTCTATAGATCTCTTCCCCACCCCCTGCCCCTCCCCCCCAATATTTTAAAATTATAATCTTTTTGCTTTTAGAGAAGATTTATAACTGAAGGGAAATTCACACCCATGCCAGGATGGGATTTCATATCTCTTTGCTCATTTCAGTAGACATTAATGCAGAAATGCAAAACCCTCAGAGCACTGAAATCCATTGCACCTTCCGCTGCGAGGCAGAAGCTGTGGTTAAACCACACTGCCCCTCATGACTCTTGCTCAAACTGTACACACAGCCCAAGACACCCAAAAAAGTACCTGCTGTTCCCAAAGCACAGCCCTCTAAGAAACCCACGAGAATCTTTGCTTCAGTGCTTGACCCGCACAGAAAAGAGCAACCCACCGAGCTGGGTGCATCAGAAAACAAAAAACCCAGGGGCAAAGAGGATCCCACACCAGGCTGGGGAGCTGGATTCCCATCTGATACAACCCAGCAATGACTTGCCCTGCAGGCTTCACTGAACCGGCCTCCGGGGCTTCACAACTGGCCCGGGAGCACAAGGGAAGAAATTCCAAGCTTTGTAAATCACTCCCCCTGGTTACAAGCTGCGTTAAGAGAGTACAGCTGGAGAGAGCTGCCCAAAGGACACAGCATCTGCAGATATCATTGAAGGAAATTAATAGGGGACACTAGCAGTTCAACCTGTCTTTTTTTTTTTTTTTTTGGACACAGACACTGTTAAACAGCGAGTCCCTCCAACACAGCTCAAGGCCTGAGGCTGAATGAACACCCAGCTGATGGAGAAGAGCGGAACTCTTCATCTTTAACTTAATTTTTACAAAGTTTGTTTTGCAAATGATAAAACAATCTGAAAAATTTCAACATCCTCAAAGTCTTTGGTTGAAATGCACATTTTACTAAATCTAGCCAGATGCAAGGAACTACTTTGGTGGGATCTTCAAGCAAGCCCATCTCGCTGGGAGTGCCTCTGGACCGGCTTTACACTCTTGAAATTTAAGTAAGAGCTACAAGACAGATAGGCAGGCAGCCTCAAAGAGTGGTTTAGGAGCAAGCAAAAACTTGTTCAAACGTTAGTCCTTTAGGACTTGTTCACTCTGATCCTGGAGAATACAGATGACTAAGGAGCTACCTGAATGATCCATGTCATCCATATCAGAAGAGTGAAACCCATGCAATGAAGACAGAGCTGTGGGTTTGGGCTTTTAACCTTTTTTGTTAACTATTTAAATCAATTCCTGATAAGCATCTAGAAATCAAGATCACTGCAAGGGGCAGGGCCCTCAATCCAAGGATGAGAAACCTTTGATTCTCAAGCCCTTGGAAATCTTCCAGTAGAGACAAAATAAAGTAAAATGAAAACAAAGTAAGACATCCTTGACATTTCTACTGTTATAGACAAGGTAGAAAACAAGGGAAAAGAAGGTTTCCTGTCCTTTGTATGCATGACAACATAAATCACATCAACACATTATAACAAGCCCTCCTCCCTACTCACAGTCATCTCTATGGCTAGCTGCAGTTAAGCCACCTGCCTAGAGGGCCCAACATGAAGCTACTTTTCAGCAAGGAAAAAAGAAAAGTAAATCCCATCTGATACACCTTCCAATGACCCTCCCATGCCTTTTCTAACTGGGAAGCAGGACACCAAAGCCAGTATTAGCTCAGCATCACAGCTAGCCTAAACAGCATAAGCACAACAGCATTACACATACAGCTGTTGTACACAGTAGCCTCAGGCTCAAGCATGCCAGGAACTGTATGAACTCCAATTCCTGTTCCTGAACGGATGGCACACAAGCTATAAGAAACTGAGGCACTGGGAAGAGAAGCAGCTTGCCCAGAGTCATGCAGCAGGTTCCAGACAAGCATGGTAACAATTACCTCCCATTATTTTCAAAGGATAGGCTAACCACACAACTTTCTTTGAAATTTTCCTCATTTCCTGTACAGTCAACCCTGCATTATCAGGTGGTTTGAATGGCAGCACAAGCTTAATTTTTAATGCAAAAAGGCCTGATTAATATAAACACCAAGAGGGAATGTTATGGGTCTTTCCTGGAGATCTTTCTTACAACTGTGTATCCCACCAAATCAGCATTGTCATCTTAAAACTGCAGGAGCAGTGAAGGAAGTGCCAAGATCAGCTCAGTGTGGTCAATGCTGCCATTTATGCAGCATTTCAACATCCGAGTTTTTGCATAAAGAGAACTCATTGCACTTTGGTGCTCGACATTATTTCTCTCACAGGGTCAGGCCAAGTACTTGTTTTTTCTTTTGCACCATGCAGTCTGACAGTAAAAATGATTACCACACCTGGAACAGGACCACTTCTCTGCACAAATAGGTATCCAGGTTCCTCCAGTTCTCTACTCACCCAACAAATGTTGAAAACTTTGCTACAGCCCATGCAATTGTGCTAGATAAGCCCCAGCTGAAAGAAAGGTTCACAAATAAAAATCCATCCAGGGTAAATGACCTGAGAGCTTCCTAGTTCCTCTGGAGCATTCTGCTTTAGAAGGGACAGATCAAACTGACTGCATAGTCCTATCCCTTCCCCCTGCAAATTTGGTTTTAAATGTCATCTCCAGCATTTTAAAGCAGAGAAAAACTTGTTTCACCCACTGAATGTCAACACCAGTCAAGATTAGTTATAGATGTGTCCTTTGTTTCCCCTTTCCCACACCCGTATCCAGAGGCTAACAAACTGGGAGCAGCAAGTTTAGACTGAAAGTATGATCTGTATCAGCTAAGGACTGCAATACCATGAATGGGCTCCAATTACTGTGCAAGAAACTTGTTCTACATTAAACAAAGCCACCTGCAATACTTCACCTCCAAACCTGAGCCATGTATTGTATTCAGCTGTGTTCTGCACAAAGACTGATTTGATTCCATAGGACAGAGGCAGGATTCTTCCTGGCTAGTGCTGCAGCAGGACATCTTCAAGATTTCCCCATCCCTCAACCAGTCCCTACATGAGTACTTTTCCCCCTTACCTGTGCTTAACCCTTTAATTCCATGAGCCTGCTTACCAACAGCAAAACTCCAGAGACAAAGGCAGAATTACTTAATAGCGATGAATCCCAAAATCTGGAAATGCAAAGCCTGCCAAAGCAGCTATTTGCACAGTGCAGCAGCACAATTTTCCTGTGACAGTACTCTACATTCCTGCTTGAAGAGTCAATACCAACTGAGCTGCTACTTCTGAGATACTGCTTCTCTAAGATGAGCTCCTTCACTTTTGAGTTGGGTGCAGGATATGAACATTATGAATCTGTGTCCTTTGTTCACTTGCTTAAGCACCCCCTGGAAAACTACAGGTGTTAAACAGCATGAAAGAAAACTCAAGAGCAGACACCACAAACATCTGGACACTGTTTCAGCAAGGAAAGCCTTTATACCCCATCCCCCAGGACACAACACTCCATCAGATACCAACTGCTAAAGTGAACACAGTGAGGCCTGAAGCCTTAAGATATTCAGCTAAAAAGACTGAGGAGGGGAGGAGACCCCCACACTCCTTACATGATGCCTGCAGCAAAGGGAGGAAGCAGAGGATGATACTGGTAACAGCTCTGCTGCATCACTCCCATGGAGGCAGCAATCCCACAGCACTTTCAAGTGGTAAACAGACATTTTTATTCCTAAAGAAACGCTTTCATTTCGCTAAACATACACTCAGTATTGCCAATGAATAGTGTCCCACTCATCTGCCTCTGTAATATGCACCAGGCACGGGTTTAATTCAGACACCAAATGAAGATATTTGGCAGTCCACTCAGTCTCTCTAGCAGGATCCACAGAGCAAAAACAACTGGACATCTCAAAAACAGGCAAGTTCAGCAGGCAAGCAACAAAATCCCATCTAGATGAGTCAGCTCAGCCAACAGTAACTTCCTGAAAAGCTAAAAGGCACCACATAATTCTGGGGTTGTAGGGGTGGTGGTGTGAAAACTTGTGAATTTATTGAAATCTGGTGAAGAGAGGCTATGATTAAAGCTTTGGTTTCACAGAGAGTTCATGGGAAATACATGAAGTGCAAGACAGAGGCCTTGTCAAAGCCATTCATGAAACCTCCAAATCAAGCATTTAGGTCTACAGGTGAGGACTTGCATCTCTGCACCTCACTGCTGATCCTCTTACACCACACTGTCACTGGTACACAGGTACACCCTTTCACCTCCCAAGAAATCTACTCCAACACCATTCAGAAAAGCAGTTGGTAAGGTAACTCCCGGATCAGCTATCCACCCCATCTTATCCCTACGCATTTACATAAGGAATGCACTGAAGGAGTCTGCTTGACTAGCAATGTGTGACATGATTTTGCTTTTCCACTATATTCCATCTTCTCCCACTCTGTGCATGAACCAGTTTAGACGACTACAACTTCTTACCCGCTCACATTCACAAAATTCTATGTTCACCAATGGGTCCGCAAATTAAAATTTGGGCTGCAATTTAAATAATCCTTTTTTTTTTCCGCTAGTGTCATACTGGGGGGGGGGGAAGGGAGAAGACAAAGACTTCTCAGTGTCTTGCTTAAGAAAATTAACTGGGGTTACTGGGCAGTGCATTCACAAGTGTGAAGGCACAGGTCTCAGGAAGGCTGGATGCAAACGTTGAAACTCTCCCACCAGTACATGGTTCTGTGTGGGCTTTGGAGGAAACAACTGAGGCCACAAACAGCACAAGCATTGCCGTTAACAGATTTAAACTTCAAAGTCTCTACAGAGCTCACTCCACCCCAGACAACACATAACCTTGCCAGTATCACAGCACCTGCAGAGCTCTGACTAACCCCAGTAGCCGCCTCTGAGCCACCTAAGCTGGCAGAAATAGATGCAACAAGGATGGGTCCAGCCTGCACCTGAAGAGGATCACACACTAATACACTACCTGCTTCACCACCAAAAGCCACATCACTGAAGAGATAAGCAATTTAAAAAAAAACAACACGCTGACCCCAATGACACAGATCAGATCCATCACTACAACTCCCAACATCCTGGATTTCTAAATAGCAAGTCAAGTCCTTTTAAAATATTCTTAGACCTCCTTCCTGGCATCCCACAGCTCTAGCTCTTCCTTTTAACAGAAGCCCTTTGAAAGACTCAGCAGCTGCTCCTCATCTCAATGGGATCCTCTATTATCTGAGCAGCTGCAGGATCAGACCCCCAGATCACACCTCTTCTACCAGCAAGAACCACAGAGATCTGCAGCAGCTAACCACCATGCAGCTCGAGTGATTCAGTAAGTCTGCAGAGTCAAATGAGGAAGATTTGACAAAGCAGCAGATTTCCATGCTGAGCCCCAAAAAGGTAGGAGCAAAAGTGTTAGATTATGAATCACCAGGGTATCAGCTTTTGGTTAAACCCTGCCAGTTTACTGCTACAGCTCCCACACATGCAGGCAGCAAACTGAAGCATACAAAGAGCAAGGAGGCAGAAAGCAATGAAAATTTCAAACTTCCAAAACTGTGTAGATGAAATGACTATGATCAAGAGGAAAAACTCAAGCTCCTAAAGCCGGTACAGTGAGCTACAGAGCCAGGAAGAAACGAAGGCCAGCAATCCTGGTTCATGTCAATGGAGCTCCAGCCGTTTTGCCCTCAGAAAGCTGCATGGTATTCACCACACTTTGGAGCAGGTACAGTACAGAGCCCTAATACAACTAAGGGATCACAGGCAGCCTAGCTCTCCCTTCTTTCAGATTTGCTTTATTTTCTTATTAACAGCTGAAGCTACTGAGTAATTGCCCTATTAACAGCGACTTCACCTCAATTTCAGCATACCACTGAGAGGGAAGGCAAGACTAGCACTCCAAAGAATTTATTCCATTAACTTGTTTCACATGTAAATTAAGCAAAAAAGCTTTTTAATAGCTTCTCTGATCAATACCAACTCTGCCAGTGGCAGGAATGACCGTTAAGTCTCAAGCAGTGAAACGCAGGAGACTTCAGGAAAGGACACTGATTCTCACTATAGGATGGGCTGCAGCACTGTCCTCTGCAAAGCCGATTAAATCGCTCCTGTATTAACCAAGAGACCAGCGCTTTGAACAGATGCCACGAGGATCAGCTGGCCCAAAGCTTGACAAATATTTCTCTCTGTTCCAGAAGTCCGTTTAACTCAAACCTAACCCAAAAAGTGTTTCACTGCTATTTTAACACTTCTTGAGATAGTGAACGGCCAAGAGCCCAACATTCAAAAGCAGTCCCGTGAACAGCCAAAAGTAATACGTACATAAAGAAAAGCCAAAGACAGCTACTAGGTCTCCAAAAAGTTATATTTAAATAAGCATTCCTGAAGCGGTCAGAAAAATCTCAGTGGTGCAATTAGGGACAAATTGCCATCAGCACAAATCAAATTATTGCTTCTTTATCAAGCCAGATCAGATGCATAAAATACAGGACTCGAGTTTTTTGTGAAACCACCTCCGAACAGGCAGATCCCTGCCCCGGCAGCCCGCAAGCAGCGGCACGTCCTGCCTGCACCGACGCTGGGGCCGGGGTGAGAGCTGCCCCTCCGTGTGCGACCGCAGCCCGCGGGAGCGCCCGAGCCACCTCGGCTGTTCGGGGACGCGGCCCGCCACTCCCCTTCGCTCACTGTCTCTTCTGCCTTGTGTCGCGCCCCACCCCCCGCCCGCCCCGGTTTCTTTTCCCCTGTCCGCGGTTCGCTCATTTTTTTCACTTCCACCCACGCAGCACCGATCAGGAGCTTCCCCAGCACACGGGGGCATTCACCAATGCCGAACGGGAGGTGCTGGCGCGCACAGCCCCGGAACCCCCCGCTGCAAGGGCCGAGCACGGCTCCGTCTCAGCTGCCGGGGCCCGGGGCACAGAGGCGCTCCCCCGCGGGGGCGCGCTGCAGAGCGGTTCGCACAGGGACTAGCCGCTGCGTGCGCCCGGGAGGTGCCGCTGAGAACCGGCTTCAGAGCCCCACCCCGGGCCGGGGACACTAGGCTTCCTCGCCGCCCCGCCTGCGCACGGGAGGTGCCCGCTTCCACCCACCGTTACCTGCCCGGCCCCCGTCTCCGCGGCGCTGCTGGAGCTGGAAGGGGACGGTGGCGCGGAGCGGCTGGAGCCCCCCCACTCCGCCGCGGCAGTAGGGCGCACCAGCCATCCCGCCCGCCCGCAGCACTGATGCCAGTCTGCCGCCAGCAACGCTTATCAACGCTGCGGGGGCGGCGCCGGCGGGCGGAAGCCAGCGATCACTGGCTGTCCGTAGCCAACCGACCCGCCCCCTCCAACCAAAGCCAATGAGCGCTCCCTGCAAGCTCCTCCCATGCACGCGCTGTAACAGCAGCCAATCAGAAATGCAGTCACCCTTAATAGGCGTCAACCCTCCCGCCAGAGCCAATCAAACAGGGAAGAGATAATCACGCCCTGCCCTCTCTCCCTGCAAAAGGCGGCGGCAGGACCAATCGGAACAGGGGATATCGGTGTAAAGCCCGCCCTACCACGGAGGAGCCAATCCTAAGCCTCTTCCAACGCCCCGCCCCTTCCCCGCGAAGGCTAATCAGAACGTTCGCCCTCTGCCTCTGGCGGGTCACGTGGGCGGGCCTGGTTTCTCTTTCACCTTGGGAGGGAGGCGCGGCCCCGGGCCGCTGCAGGCCCCAGGGCGGTGGCGGGCCGGTTCGCCCCGCGGCGGGGGCTACGCTGCGTGCAGCGGCGAAGGAGAAATGCAGGAAGAAGCAGAAAGCTTAAACATAGTCAAGATCATAGTGCAGGCTTCTAGCACTAAGCTCCCGGCCCCCCACCCACGGCCCTCCCGCCGCGCCAAGGGAGCGGAGGCTTTCATCAGCTGGATGGTGTTTCCCCCCTGCCATTTTCCTGAGCTCTGCGCTGAGCACAGTGAACATCGCAGCGGGCGTTTGCCTTTCAACTAAAAAAAACTGCTGTGGAAAATTCTAATACAAGTTTTACTGCGGGGTGAACTTCCAATTGTGTGTACCCCTCCGCCATCTGAAATTCAAGCGATCTCACTGCAACCCCACTCTGGCTGAATTAAGAGAGTTTTTTCTTTTTTTTAAAAAAAAAGCAGCTGGAAAAAGACAAATCAA
Organism: Falco punctatus; assembly: GCF_963210335.1. NCBI lineage: Eukaryota > Metazoa > Chordata > Aves > Falconiformes > Falconidae > Falco > Falco punctatus. The sequence goes on along the minus strand of NC_137599.1, from coordinate 6,391,246 downwards.
AATGTTGAGGCTGGGGGTTCTTTTCTGTTCCTCAAGTATCATTTCTGGTCCTGTCTTCTATTTAAACCTTATAATTACATAGTGTTATCTGATTTCTTGACAAGGTATCGCAACATGCTTTTTTCCCCTTGTTCTAGTTCCCTAAAACATGTTTTTAGTCTAACTAGTCCTCAAATCAAGGTCATTATGTTTCACCCTTTCCGTTCACCATACCTCTACTAAACCTACAAGCAGACTCTACCTGCTACGGGTCCAGGCCTACATTCTACCTCCAGATGGATGCAGTTATGTGGGTTTAGAGAAAGGAAGCATCTGTCCAAGTGGAAAAGGTAGGGCTGATCTAGCTAACCCAGGAGCCTGGGAAGCCATGGCACAGCTAGCTAAGAACAGGGGGGAAAGGCATGAGGTAGCAAAGTAGCCCAGGCTTTGTGCCAACCTCTCTGGAGAGGAGAGGCTATGACTGCAGCAGACAGTTGGTCTCCCCAGTGGCTATCACAGCAAAGCAGCACTCCCCATCCTCTTCCTGTATCTCTCCACTCACAAGGCCGGCTGTTTCTGTTTGCATGTAATCAGGCAACAGATGGTAAACTAGACAGTGCCATCTTCTTGCTTCTAGAAAAACCAGGGGGTGGGGTGGGTAAGAGGTGGCATATATTACAATACTGCAGTGACAGAATGTACCTCCTGATGGAAGCAAAGATGCAACAGAAACCACAGCTTTGGTTATTAGATCTTAGTAAAAAAACAAAATGCCACCCATCAAACTAATCATCCCTATCTCTTCTAGCAAGAAGTGCTGCACAATCTCTGATAAGGTCAGTCACACAGGGAGGCACAATGACCTCTGCTCAGGCCTGTCCTAAGGTAGGGGAACATTCCAGAACAGCAGCAGTGTTAGGGAGCATTTCTGAGAGTTAACAGCATTCCTCAGAAGACAGATCAAGTATTTCTCTCAATCTTACAACCTAAAATTAAGTTTGAAACTCAACAAACAAGTGGTGTTCTCCTAACAGTTCTTCCTATCCCAGCTCCTGCTGCAGCAACAAGGTAAAACTATACCTAGCTGATCTTTGAAACCTCACTGCCTACTCTGTATCCAGACATTTCTTCAAGTCAAAGACACTCTTCCTAAAAATATTTCTTTCCCAAGGTCCGTAGTAACTATTAGCAAACAAATAGAAAATCAAATGTATAGGAACAGAGAGGGAACTACCAACGTGCAGCTGTTCAGAAGAATATAAAATTGCAATGAAAAATAGTTCTAAATGCTACATAGAGGAGTTTTGAACATATTCTTCTTCCACTGACAGACTGGTAGCTCGACTTTTCTAGCAACCCTTCAGTCAGTCCTTCCAACCTAGAAATTCAAATTCACCTTTCAGTTTCTCTGCCACACTGTCTTTTTAAGGCACTGCAATTTGAACCCAACACGCACAGCTGGACAAATTAAAAATGCTCACTCCTCTGTGCTGTTCTGTTTTAGCATAAAGGAGGTCACACAGCTGTGCCTTTGATAGTTCTCACCGTATCTCATGCTACAAATACAGCAAGGAATACTGAATTAAAAAAACCAAACAAGCCACAAAGTGGTTTGGCACAACTAGGCTAAGTGCCACTCTATCTCAAGCACAAGTTTCGTTTTCACCAAAGGCTTCGCTCAAGGCTTAAAAAAACCCACATTTTGCTTTAATATGTAGGAAGAGGCAAGAAAGCACCAGCTGTTCCCTATCAAATGGGCTACAGCCATTCTAGCTCAGATGAGTTGCACATTATCAGCCAGCCAAGTTTATTTGCAACAAAAATGGGCCTTTCTGTATCCTTCCCCAAAGACACACACCACAGAGTAAGTGTTACAAAATTAAAGTTCCTACATTCCCACAGGCTACACTCCAGCCTACGCAATGCGGTCATCTCCCCGTAATTAAGGTTCCTAATTCTGTGCTGCATAGTAGCAGAAGTAACACAATCTTTTACAACTGCTTGAGGGCTGCAGGTCAAGGATCCAACTTCTTATCATACTCTGCCTGCTTGTTTCCATTGCCTCTGCCACAGCAGCTTCTGTAGCCTTCTCTCCTTGCACAGAAGGAGACCTGACCTACCACACCACCAGTTAACTATTCTCAGTTTTCAGAGCCTCAGAAAGCCAGCCATTTCATTACAATTAGCAAACACCACAAAGCTTCAGAATTATCAAATGCATCTCACGGCTATGGACAGACCTATTCAACGTGTTCCAGAAAGTCACCTTTTAACACTTAATAGCACTGTCCAGTTCCTCAGTATTTACCAGCAGCATGCAGAAGAGTATCTCTGTGTAACAGGCCAGGCCTTCCCTTCCCCATGAGACTCCTCCGAGTACACCCTACTACACATCCCAGAACTGCTGCCCACCGTTCTTTAGCTTTATGTCACTTGATGAAGTGACAGGAAATAGGAAACATGTCAGGCTGAAGAGTTGCCACTGCAGTCTTGTCATTCTGGTCCAGCGCTCAAGTCCCAAATGCGATTATATTTCTGGCTGTTTGCTATGGGTAGGAGGGAGACAGAGCTTAGATTTAAAGTCCTGATCAGCTGAGCATGAACGTGGAAGATCAAAGGGTCATTCAGCATACAAGCTAAGCTTTCCCTCATTGTCCTTGAACAAAATTCCTCTCACTCTGAACTGTGGAGTAAAATGCCTGCCTGTCTGCCTCCCACTCTTATCCCCAGGAGAGATGGCTGCACTTCACTACTGGACAGTTTCTGCACTCAAATGTTTTGAGATGAAAAGCTCTAAAGAGCAGCAAGATAAATAAAACTGCAGTTTATTAAAAGAGACTAACAGATTATTCACCAGACCAGCCAAGCTATTTCACAGTCTGGTCATGCTTGCAGTGCAAACAGTGGGAGTTTTGGGAACACAGCACAAACCCTGCTAAGAGTAAGGAGACATTATGAAATGGATCATTTTAACCAAGTCATGGAAAGGCTCCTAATAGTATGAATCATCAATATAACAGAAAGAAAGAGTACACTTGAAAGTAATCACTGATGTCCAGCACTGCCAACATGGTAATAGAACATGCAAATTAATACAAGCAGACCAAGGAGAGCAAGTCAATCAAGTACCAAACAGGCAAGGGACTCAAAACTACAGCTATAACAGAGCGTATCTCATACCTGCTGCTGCAACATCCTCCACGGCTGCCTGGGTTCCTTCTACCCACTTTAAGAGCCATCTGATCACCTCACTGCTGTGACCCTGTAGCTTCTCCTGCTGGAAAACAGATGCAACAGGGATGAAGTTTATTACCTGCTTTAGGATCTTTTCATCATACACTTGCAGAAGGTTGGGTACATGATTTCCCATTTTATTTTATACCACCATTAGTGCTGATGGTGTTCAGGGCTATCCCCTGCTTTGTGCCAGGCTGTGCATTTACACTTGACTGTTCAAAGTGACACACAAAAGTTGCCTGCAAGAAGACATAACACATCTAGGGGACACCAGGACTTGTGATCTGTGCTGGCACATCCCAAGAGATGATCTTGTTTCTCCTCCCAGGCCTAACCACTTGGCTTCAGGAGTTAGCCAGCATCTAGTCACCTCGTAAGATTTCCCAGAATAAACCAGCCTGCATCAGGTGTAAAACATTTCCCATTAAGGAATAACAGCATGCTTAGGACAATGTGCCTTAAAGGAAGCTTTACATTTCAGGACTGAGAAACCACAGCTTTGCCTGTTTGCACAGAAGAGTGTCAGCAATTAGAGCTCTAGTTCACCCATCAGCTACTGTCTGGCAAAGCATGGCAGCTCAGTCACACAGCAGTACCCTTCCATTTCCTGAAACCAAATTAGATTAGAAACTGTTAAAAGTGTGATACAGAAAAAAAGTTTACATAAAGGGCTGTATTTGGCACAAGAATGTTATTCCCTCATAGATACAAGGCAGTCCCAAGACATGATCCCCAAGAAGCGCTGCTGAACTTTTCCAGTACATGGAACTTACAAATTTGGTAGCAATGGTAAATAAAGCTGTGGTAACAACTGGCACAATGTAATTAGGAAAAAATGCAGACGCTGAAGAAAATAACCTACTTGGCTCACCTCAGAGCTCAGCAAGCCAGAAGTTCATATGGGAAGAAACTTTTTTCTTTGCCATGAACAATTACAAAAACAGGAGTTTCAAAGGAAATCAGCAGTTCCAGCTGGCACATAAACCTTATCCTAGGAACAGCCATTTTGCAGCAGTGCACTTCTAACAGGACACAAGACCCCAGAAAGCAATAACATTACTCACCCCAATCTTTACTTATCTGAAAATTTTCTTCAGGACAATATGTTTTTTCCTAATTAGAGCTATACAGGACAGTGATCATATCACATGTTACAAACTGGTGTAAAAGCTACTGCTTCCACGTTGTGATATGCTTCCTCCAGATATATCCTCCCATTCTCCATCCGTTCTGGATTGTCAGTTTGCACTCTGTTTTGGCTCCTTCAGTGTTAAAGCACAGAGCTAATCAGTATCCTAAGAAACTAATAGAAAGATAAACCTGCCTAAACAGAGAAGCTGCCAAATTGATGCACGTCTGATATCAGAGTAAGCCAGACCATCCCAGCAATGGTGTCGTTCAGTGTACCAAACTGGTAGTAGGCTGATCAAAATCATTTTGCCTAGCTCTGGTTTTTACTTCCACCCTGTCTTAGTACAATTTTCTCTTGCTCCTTATCTTAAGACTGCTTACTTTCTTGACCTTTGGCTGAGCCTTCAAGTATACTCCACCCTTTAGTCTGGGGTGCCACTTGGTTTGTTACCCGCTTCCTATTTTCACTTTGAATCTAAATAGCAGGCACATCCTAAATCATCCCTCTATCACCACTACTGCAGGCAATTACCTGGGGCACAGACTATGATGATTAGGGACCACTCTTTAATTAGTGGAGCAAGCAAAGACAAATTCTGTCCCTACTATACTCACATATAACTTGTTTTTTATATCCCCAACCAAGATATCCAATGCCAGCTGGAAACTAAGCTACAAAGTCTATGGCTAGTTGCCCACAGCACCACAGTCAGTTTTATGAAAAAGAACTGCCCAGAGGATGGGCTCAGAAATGCCAAACAGGATAAAGTTTCACCTTCACTTCCCACGTCAGTGTCACCTTTTGTGACAAATCTTTCTTAAACCTGCAAAAGTCTGTGTCATTGGGCTAAACAACATGAACAGAGTTTTCCTTCAAGGAAGTATACAGTGGACTTGATTGATTAGGAGGCAAGGCATTAAGATCACTGCCAGGCAGTTGGAGAGCACTGCCTAGACTGGAAGGAATGTATTAAAGGAGCAGATCACAAATCCAAAAGCAGACAAGAGAACCCAAAAAATAAGCCATTTTAGCAGGAACAGCACAGGGATGGCATAAAAATATCTGGTCTATCAATAGGCTTTAGTTCTATCAGGGCAAAATGTACTTTTTTATTGCAACTATTTAATAATTAGATTATACTATGAGACCCAAGGGAGGGAGGGAGGAGGGGAGGGAACCAGGAAGTGTGGCTATATTCAGCTGTAACTAAGTGAAAAACTTCTGCTTTCAGCAAAAGTCAGACTAGGTCTTTTTTCCATTACAATTTAAAAAAAAAAAAAATGTAGGCCAAATGGGACTGACCTTGTTCCCAATGCCAGAAAACACAGGTTCCGCTCAGATGTCTGTGTGCCAGAGCCCCAGGGAAAGAGCGCGAGCATGGATTCCGTTCAAGTTTACTGAAACACCCTCGTCCATCTACAGCTAGATGTGTTCTGCAAGACCTTCAGATCAATGCATAGGACATGGCTACAGTTCTCCATACAGGGGTGTCTGTGACTATTTATACAAGTCAGCATCCATTCAGATCTAAACCAGCTTCAGGCTTTAAAAAACAAAAAAATGAAACAGACACTACCACACCCAACCTGCCTGCTGAACTGTATGCAAACAAATCCTTTTCAAACTGAAGGCCTCCTGATACGCAACAGCTGATGAATGTTATTTAATGCAAAAGTAAAAAATACTATGCCAATCTGCTAATAAATCCCACAGGCTATACCTGCTTCAACACTATGATTGTCTCAGTTGAGTACATTCGTTACTGTTGAGTTTGTTTCTGAAGCATACCAAAGCCCACTAGAGAGCTGGCATCTTCAGCTGTAAACAGAAGTAAAGACGCAAAAATACCTAGGGCCAAGCTTGTTGTTAGACCACGTTCCACAGCAGATTTTCTACCACATCACATTCTGTGCCTTGTACCTTCTACAATTTGTATATACATACCCACACTTAACCAGTTTACACATGGCTGACTATACTTTATCAAGAACCAAGTTCAAGCTTCTCAGCTAGTGACAGAAAAATTTAGGCTCCAACCCCTGCTCAAAGCCAGGCTGATGCAGATCAGGTTGCTCAGGCCCAGTCCAAAAATACAGGCAGCAAACAGCAGCTAGCCCTCAGTTATTCTATAGTAAAAGTGCCCTTGTGATCGATGGCGACCCACTCCCAAAAAGGTCTTTAAGACACATCAAATTGAGTTAGAAGTCAAGAGGTTCTCTGATGCAGCTCTGTTGCCCAGACTTACAACATCTAAAACTCAAACATTTTAAAATATATAGCTGGAACCCAAACCCAAGAGGGAAGCCACTTCTACTCACCTTCTGAAAGTATGAAAGTAAGAGCAGCAGCAGTCCTGGATCTTCCTATCAGTGTAACAGTGCCCTGGATATTTGCACCACTTTATCATTATCCTAGTCTTTCTGTAACTCTAGTCCCCAAGACTAGACTGAGATGATACGGACTGAGAAGACACCTAAAAGCAAATAAGATTTATTCAAGTATAGCACTTCAGATATTTTTACGGTATATTTTCATTACATAGCATTTCTCTCACTTGCTTTAAAACACACTTAAGTAGGTAAAGCAACTCTGTAGGAATGCATTATACCAAGTAACACACAAAGTAATTAAATTGAATGCTTTGAAGTACTTTACAAGCATTTATTCTGCTTCATCACAATTCCTACATAAGCAAGCCCACTTTATATTATCGCTAATATAAGTGATAGCTGTATTACAGATCCTGCAGGCAGCTCACTTAATACCACTGTCTCCAGAACTAGTGGGAACCAAGGCAGATTATAGTTTTAAACCTAATTTCAACCTACTGATGCTTGCACCTGTTTATGGAGATTGGATTTAATGAAAATTCCCTTTTAATTGCCTGTATTTTCTAAGATTCAGCAAGAGATACTTTTTTTTTTTTTTAATACAACAGTGAATGTACCTAAGCCCAGGCTCCAAAGACATTTAGTGAGGCTAAAGGCCTAGAGAGATTTCAATAGATTTAGTGAGATCTTCAGGGCCAAGAGATTTCAGGCAGCTAACTCTGCTGACATCAGTGGCAATCTGCAACCTATATATATATATATTAAATAACCGAGGATTTAAAAAACAAACATCACTGTTGTGTGATTTAACGTGACATTTCAAGTCATCGGGCATTTGCTAAACTTTCTTCTAATGTAGTATCAGGAAATTCCTCATTTCATACTTAGAAAATACTGACAAGAGTTAAACTGCAAGTCTGTCTTAAGAAACTTATTAAAGGGAGCTTAACCCAGTGGAGATCCTACACCAGTTTTGCACCCTGAAGAAATCACCCCCTCCCTTTCCAAGCCAATTCCCAATTTCGGGAGCTTGCTCAGGGTGAAACAGCTGTTTCATGCACTGACATCTAGTGGCGATGCCAATACGGAAAGCACCTGCCAGCACACGCAGGCCTCCACTTTCACCTCCCTTTTGTGTTTTTCCCTAGAACAGAGCTGCAGTTTCAGCTCCAACGAACACCAGGGCTGGAGCTTCTGCAGTACCAAGCACTGGCCATGGCCAAGGGCTGTATGTGAAGGACTGTACAAGTTAATGAAAAAACAGGTTTTTATTTCTGCTATAAGTCTAAGATTGGGCTGGATTTTGAACTGCAGCGTAGCAGCAGCAAGTTAAATCCTTGCAGTCTGTTCTACTGGTATATACACACATACAGAAAAGTTCTTGCAACCTGTGCTGTGGTCATAACATGATCTGGTTTTTGCTCTTATATGAGAGCATGAGACAGTTTTAGCAAATACAAGCCCATCTTCCCTTGTCATTGTCCCCTTCCTCCACACACAATGGATACTCTAGAATTACATCAATTCAGTGCTCAAACTGAACAGATGAATTACACTTCACATTACCGTTTTAATTATCAGAAGACTATAAAACTGCATGGAGAACTGGATTCCTGGCTTCTGTTCAAGTTCTGCCACCTCTAGGAAAGTTATTAAACACCACCCACTTCTGTTTGCTCTGGTTTCCTACCAGCATCCTGTTGGTGGTGGTGAGTGCTGCTAACATGCATCAACATTAACAACCTATTTCAGACATAAGCTTCAGTAACACCTAGAAGCTCTAATTAATACTCTCTTTACCTGATACAATTAAGTACTATAGCTCTCATAACACGGAGTTTTTGATAGAGAATCCTTTACCTACCACCAACAGGCAACTATTTCAATGGGATGTAGTAAGTGTGTAACTTTTCACAGTTCCCGTATTCTTTAGTCTTTTTTATTCAAGCAAATCTGCACTTGAATTCAGACATTTTCAAGGCCCGAACGTGTTATGTTACAACCCATCTTGAAGCTAATTGTCATTTTTCTACCACAAGCAGATTCCATTTAATGCAAGAAAAAATAAAAGATGAAGTTGCAACCTACAAGCTCTTTGAAATCTTTTTTATTGCTCGTAACTGTCCCATGTTTCCATTAAAGCCCTTCATCAGTTTACAGCATTAGAATCATTCACTCTTGTGAGGACTGAGCTTTGTCTCACGGAAAATACATGGGAGACGAGCAACTACAAAGTGTTTGGACCAACTCCTCCCTTTTCTTTCCATCAGGGAATACTGCACTACTTTTCTTTGTTCCCATTCTTCTTGCCATTTGAGGCGATGCTTTAGTTCATCCCAGATTTATCTTAAGTTAAACATTTCATGTTATTCTAATCACTTGAGAGCATAACATTCGTTAGCCTAGCAATACATTTGGGCTTAACTGCAATTTGAAATTCTACAAAATTCCAGGCAGACTTTTCTTTTTCTTATGAAGTAGGAAAAACTCATGCATTTGTGCAGCATTGTTTTCTCCTGCAGCTGCCTTTCAGTAGGTTTCCAAATTGGCTCACTGAAATAACTAAACTTACTGACTTGATCATGCATCCACAGTTTTCATGGGCTTAATATGTACTATTTTTAGATCAAACATACACTTATTTGCAACCAATGCATACACTCCCACTTCACATACCACACACACTGCTTCCCATTCCTCTGTGCTTTGGCAAAAACAGAGGTATTTCATCTCAACTTCTTCAGAACGTTTGCCTTTCAATATTTCACAGGAGATTGGATACACCTAGAAGCAATAACAATTTGGAATAAGAAAAGTGGTATTACTTGTATGACTAAGGATGACATACACTCACGAGGATTATAGGATCAGGCCCTGAGAATGTAATAATCCCTAAAGATAACAATAGTTTGAAAAGAAATCATTGTGTTTGATCTCCTCAGGTCTTTTTATAAAGCAATACACTGGTGCTCATAGACTGCTTTATCACATTAACGTTTTGATATATGATGTTTAACCAGCTACCGGGCAAGTCAGATCAGACTCGGGGGAGGGGGGCAGGGCAGACCCCCGGGGGTGGGTGGGTGGAGGGAGGGGGGCACGGCAGACCCCCGGGGGGGGCACACCCCGCAGCCCCCGGCCCGCACTGCCCCGGCCAGCCAGAGCCGCCTCAGCAGCTCTGGGAAGAGACACGACCAGCTGATATTCGCCCGTGACAGAAACACACAGGAAAAGCTTCACCCAAAACACACACGCCCCACGACGATATTTTGAGAGCGGAAAAATGAACTAACGACAACAGCCTCTTCGACCAGGAGCCCGCCGCAGCGCAGCCCTGCGAGGCCCGCCCAGGCCTGCTAGGCCCCCGCGGCGGCCCGCCCCAGCGCGGCGCCAGGGCTCGGGAACGGCCTCTCCCTCCAGCTGGCCGCGCACAGGGCAGGCGGCGGCACCCCCCTTAGCAGAAGGGGGGCCGGGAGCCGGAGGCGCGGCGCTCCCCGCCTCCGCCTCAAGAGCAACGGGGACTCACCGCCTTCCTCCACCCAATCACTCCATGGACCCGGCGGCGCGCCTCTGCCCGGCCCCAACATGGCCCCAGCGGGAGGGCTCAGGCTGCCCGAACCCAACATGGCTCCCTGGGGAACGCAGCCGCTCCGGTCCCCGGGAGCCCGCTGACTTCGCGCCGAAACCCAAGATGGCCGCCGCCCCAGCTCCCGCTAAAAGCCCTCAGCCCGAACCCAAGATGGCCGCCGGTAGCTTCACCGTCAGCGGCGGCGCCGCCGGGACACTCGTCAGAATCCAAGATGGCAGCCCCCGCTGGCACGGGACTGGCTCGGGGTCACGTGACGGGGGGTGTGGGCCGTGTCCCGGCGGAAGTGTGAGGGACCGAGCAGGGAACTGGGACTGGCGGCAGCAGGCTGGCGCCGCCGGAGCAGAGGTGCCGCAAGACGGGAGACACGGCTGTCACCACGGAGCCCGCCAGCGCTAACACGGCGGCGACTGCCGCTTCGCGGGCCGGGGGCGCCGGGGACCAACCAACCTCACTGCCCCCGCCCAGGATGCCGCGCAGGAAGGTGAGCGTGGCTGAGGGACTGGGGAGGCACCGGGCGGGGGACTGGCGAAGCTCGGGCCGTAGCTCTCCCCTCTTTTCCACCCCCTCCGCTACCTCTCATGGGCACAAAACCGGGGGGAAAATAGCGGCCTTCAGCCCACTGCGCCCGCCTCGCTCGCTTCCTGAGTGGCTGCCACACGGGCATGCTGGGCGCTAATTGGCCATCTTGCTCGTCACTCATCGCCCCCAACGGTTACCGTTTCCCCTCCCCCGCGCCTGCAGCTCGGCCCGCCTCTTGGTTTTCCCGACTGGGCAGGCAGTTGGGGATCTGTTCACGTATTGGTCGGACTGCTTTGCCTTGCTGGCCGCTGATTGGCTTCCGGGGCTGCCGATCTACGCCCCCAACGGTATCCTCCCCGCGCGTGCTTTGCTTCTCCCTCTCTCCCTTCCCCCATCCCACCCCGGTTGATGTTTCACTAGGAGGGAAGCTTGCAGTGATAGGCTGGCGGCTGCCGTCAGTCACGCTCGGCGGCCGCGCTTTGTTGCTCTCTTAAGCTATCATTGGCGGGTTCTCCCTTTCGGCTCCTCCCATGCACGCTGTGATTGGTCGGGACCGGCGAGTCTCCGCTGGGTGCAAAACAAAGCGGCGCGGGGGCCGCGCTCGCGCCACCCGTGCGCGCGGGGCCTCGGCAGCGCCCCAGCCCCTCCCCTCAGGCGCGCGCCGGCCTCGGCGCCTTCCCCTCGGGGCCGGCGGCCGCGGGGTGCCTCCGCCCGCGCCCCATGGCTCCGGCCGCTCTGGCCGACACCTGTGGGCGCTTCCACACTCCGGCTGTCGGGTCAGGGCTGTCGTGCGGGGGAGGGATCTTGAGAGGCCTGGTGGCTGCCCGCCAGCTCCCGGGGCCTGCTTCCCTCAGGGCAGGCCGCTGCGTGGTGCAGGGGGCCGCGCTGGTGGGCCAGGGCAAGGTGAACGCGGCTGCATTCGCGGCCTGTTCTAGCGCAGCCTCTTTGCTGAGTGCCCTGCTTTTCTCTGCCCTGCGTTGCTGAGTGGTGAAGAGCCAGTGTGGCCGTTGCTGGAGCCCATCTGTTTGCTCCACCAGCTGCTCCCGCGGCGCCTGGTGCTCTGCTAGGCTGGCTCTGCTGTTGTGAACAGGCAGATGGTGCAGGAGTGTTGTTGGCTTGGCAGGGTGATCCGAGAACGGTCAGTTCATAGCATTGTCCAAACTAGCCCTAAACTTGATTTACCTTTTGCTTTAAATAAAATCCAGTGCTACAGTTATCTTCCTTAGTGGATCAGTTTGCAGAAACTTGTTATTATAAAAGGCACTGTCCGACACTGCATATTTATTGAGCTAAAATATCTTCTCCAGAGTAAATACACTTGACGTTTATTAGCTTGCATGTGTCATTGTGTCAGCTTGAATTTATCTATCTAGTATAAAATAGTGGGGGGGTTTAATAGTATAAATAAAATATGCAAGTTTAAATGCTCCTTTGCTAATGTCTGGGTCTGTGGTGTCACAGAGGAACGCAGGCAGTAGCTCAGATGGAACAGAAGACTCTGATTTTTCTACTGATCCTGAGCATACAGACAGCTCTGAAAGTGATGGCACATCACGACGATCTGCCCGTGTGACCCGTTCCTCAGCCAGACTCAGTCAAAGCTCTCAAGGTAAATGCTTTATTTTCTTAAACAAAGGAAAGAAAAGCAGCCTCTTAAGCAAAACAGGCTCAATGTACTCCATATTCCTGACCTTTAGAACTTAAATGAGTGGAGTTTATACCTAAATAAAAATATTTAACATTTTTCATTTGCTATTAATGCAGCACAGCAAAAAGCAGTCTTTATATGTGCATATTGCACAAATGAGTTAATATAGTCTAAAGATTACACTGGTGGTGGAAGTCAGAACTCGAGTATCCTCAGTTCAAAAAGTAAAAACGTCTATTTGTTAAAGAAAGTAGGAATCAAAACACCACGATTCTGCTGCCAGCTTTGCCTGATTTTTCTGAGAACTCTAAAAATTTACTTTCCATCTAGACAGTTCTATTGGTACTGGAGCCAAGCTAGAGAGAGGGTGTTTAGAGGGGAAAGTTGGTTTTCTGGTTTTTGGGGTTTTCTGTACTACAAGGGAAGATGCATTTTCATGACTTGCTGGTGCTGACCCTACTCTGCAATAAATGTGATCAACATATTGCCAGTTATTTTCTATGCTTTGGCATCAGTATTGTAAGAGGAAACATTGAATGTGTCCGCCTCCTCATTTTTAGTGTAAGTGCAGTCATTCTTGGCTGTTTGTTAATAAGCTGCCATCTGGCATCAAGGGGAGGAAATGACAGTAATTTCTTTCCATTGCTTCATGTATACGTTTTGATAAAGAATCTTGTTTTGCAAAAAAATGTATTGCAAGTAAGAAATATATGTACATGATCATCTGGTAATTAGGTCTTAAAAACAAGAGGAAACGTGGTTGGGTGTGTATGGGATGTCTGTGAGATTTAGGATTATGAAAGCATTATTTTAATGCAAAATAATTGTTTTATAGTCTGTGAGCAGCATAGGATCACAAAATGACACAGCGTTCCAAATATAGCTCCATACCAGAAGCAATCTTGCTATTCCCAAGGGTTATCTGAACACTGATAACCTAACTATCAGAACTAATGGTTCTTTAGCTTTCCAAATGGAAGCTGGTTTGTAATTACTAGTTAAGTCCATAGAAAGCTGATCTAATTCCAGATTCCTGAGTGTTGGTAAAAGTGTCAAAAGATTTAAGCTCAGAAGAATGGAGCATGTCTTTGTGATGATGTGCAGCCATGAGCGGTAGGACAGAACTCTATGTTGATACCAGCTATCAGATGTTGGTATTACAGACTTCAGAGCACGTGCAGGGTGACTCTTTTGACTTACAGTGCTTATTGTGGGTGTAATTATGGTGTTTCTATGGAATTAGATTCCAGCCCAGTTCGTAATCCACCATCGTTTGGAGCAGAAGAGCCTGTCTATTCTACAAGGAGGGTAACCCGCAGCCAACAGCAGCCTACTCCTGTGACTCCAAAGAAATACCCACTCCGGCAGACTCGCTCATCTGGGTCAGAGACTGAGCAAGTGGTTGACTTTTCTGACAGAGGTACATAGGGTGCAGTGAGGTATTGAAAGTTTGCAAAATGCTGTTGGAAAGAGTGTGTGACTCCATTCTCTGAGGGCACAGTATAATATCCTGAGGACAGAGCATTTGAGACAGCTGTCTGGAGTTGCTTTACATATTTTTTTTGAAAGCTTTATTTCAGACAAATTTGTAACATCTTGATCCTTATTTAGACACTAAAAATGCAGCGGATCACGATGAGTCTCCACCTCGTACCCCCACCGGGAATGCCCCTTCCTCAGAGTCTGATATTGATATCTCCAGTCCAAATGTATCCCATGATGAGAGCATTGCCAAGGACATGTCCATGAAGGATTCTGGAAGTGACCTGTCTCACCGCCCTAAGCGCCGCCGCTTCCATGAAAGCTACAATTTCAACATGAAATGTCCCACTCCTGGTTGTAACTCTTTAGGTAATTTCAGCTCCAGGATTAATCTGTTGGGTTTTGCCTTCCTGCTGTGATATTCAAAGTCCCACTCAGCTGAGTTTATGCATCCTAACAATATGCACTTAATTATGATCAGGAATATTACTGAGAAGTAGGTACAAAGAAGGGATATGAAGCATATTTGTAGGTATATTCTTTCTGGAGGTGTTTTCTGGCTAGGAGTGTTTGGGGGATGCTAGGGTGAAGAACAAGTTAAGAGTATGGGCACAGGTGTGGGAGGAGAATGCAGAGTCTTGCAGGTAGGGTGCCAGTGTGCCAGAAGCAGGTTTTCAGAAACAAATTTTTGCAGACCTCAGATATGTGTGGCTGCTTGCATGGACTGCAGCTTTTGAGTTAGTGTGGAAAAGGTTTTCCTTCTTTGTTCTTAAAGCTTCTGCCATGAACCACGAAGCGTGCTCCTTCTGTCACACTGGTAAACTGAGCATGCTCCTTGAGAAGGTCATATGAGGGATCTGCCCATCTTGAGTGCTTTTTAAACATCTTTATGATCATATTTTTTAAAAGGTGGTGTTTTTTTCTGATCCTCTGCAGGACACCTAACTGGAAAACATGAGCGACACTTCTCCATATCAGGATGCCCACTATATCATAATCTCTCAGCAGATGAGTGCAAGGTAAATAAGTCTTTTTGTTTTATCTTCCTTACCAATTTTTTTGAACAAAATGCCAAGACCTATCATTTATGAACAGAAGATAGAGTTAACATATTTCAGCTGATGTCTTTAGCTGTAAGACAGTAGCATTTGTGCGTCAAATCATCTGTGAATTACAGTTCAGAAAACTCACCAAAACAAGAGAAGGAAAAGATGAAGCCTTTGATAGTACTTTGCTGCAGCATGAGTTTTGGCTTCCAGGTGCGAGCCCAGAGTCGGGATAAACAGATTGAGGAGAGAATGCTGGCCCATCGGCAGGATGACAACAACAGGCACGCCACCAGACACCAGGTAGGCAATCTGCACTTAATAGAGTGGCTGCTCAGTTTTCAGTGGGAAAACTTCAGCTTGTCGTTTCCAGCAGCAATGATTTTAACTTGATCTTCCTTCTTCACTTCAGATAAGCTGTTGCGGTGAGTCCTGGCACGCCCATTTGTCATCTCTGATTTGTTTCAGCAAGGGCAATTCATTGTATTCCTCAAACGTGAGACTGGAGCACCTAGCAAGAGCAGAGAGGTGGCATTGGCCAGTAGTATTTACAAAGGAGGCTGGAGCTGTTCTCAGGATGACCTTTTCTGTGTGCTTTAATATGTAGGACAAGAGAATTCCTGCAGCACTGTAAACTACAATTTTGCTCTGACTAAACAGAAAAGAATAAAACCGGGGGAATTAAATTTTTCAGTTCCTGCATCTTGGACTTGAGTCAAGATGACTTAATGAGTCAGCTTGAGCTTTTCCCTATGATTAAGCAGCACATAAGGAGTGCACCCTGTTTTGTGGGACTGAGGTACACTGGCAAAGGCAAGCTGTGGTAGAAAGAAAAATTTCCTATTTTACATACTGATGTTGTACCTGCAGTGCCCTCTTATTAGCACGGGATTTGGTTCAGAGGCAGCAAACATCATAAAATGAAAGCCAGGACAGAGGTCCTATAGGGCGGGAAGGTAAAGAAAACTTTAAAGTGGATGAAACCTAGTGAAGGTTTCCACCTCTGCTTTCTTTCAGGCACCAACAGAGAGACAGCTGCGTTACAAAGAGAAAGTAGCTGAGCTCAGGAAGAAGAGGAACTCGGGGCTAAGCAAGGAGCAAAAAGAAAAATACATGGTAAAAGCAATGACTTTATTCTTTCATTCCCTCCTGTCTGGAATGAGACCACTAAACAGGAGTTTGGCTTTCCCAGTCATCATGCAGCATTCTCAGCTAAAAAAGCTGCAAAATCCAACAGTTTAGCAGCACCATGGCAGCAAAACCTCCTATTATTTTATTGTTCTAGGAGCACAGACAAACCTATGGCAATACTAGGGAACCTCTGCTTGAAAACTTGACGAGTGAGTATGACCTCGAGCTTTTCCGAAGAGCACAAGCACGGGCATCTGAGGACCTGGTGAGACTTCTAACTCAAAAATCACATAACAAATGTATTTGTTAGAAACGTGAACGCTTTCTGGGTTTTGTTGTACTTGTGCAGATAGAATCAGCGTTTGTGAGAAGAGCAACTACAGCCCAGCCAAGTCAGCCAAGTTACACTAGGGATAACATTTAAGTGCCACTCATTCAGAGGGTTTGCTGAAAATACAGCTGGTGTTAAGCATTTGCAGCCATGAATGCTGCAGTGCCTGCAAGAGGAATAATTAGTAACAGTCCCATTTAATAGGTGTTCATTTTCAGTGAAAGAGTGGACAGCTTCAGCTGTCCACTGAAGGAGTGGCTAAGGAGTGATGATAACAGAAGACAAAAACCATCTTGACAGCAGCCAGTGACTGTGGAATGGAGCTCAAAACCTTGTAGGTGCTTTCCAAACCCACCTTCCATCTCCAGACATGAGCCAAAAGATATAGTTGCGTGTGGGGTATCTCTGAGACAGAGCATTAGGCTGTATCCTTTCCCTACAGATTAGGAAAGAAGCATGAAGCGGCAAGGAGTTTACATTGCCTTCGTGACAGAAAGAATATGATCCTAGTGTTGTCATGCTGCTAAGTGCTGATTCACAAGACAAATCCTGATGAAAGAACAGTCTGTACCGTGCTGCTTGTGGACAGGGCTCAGACTGTTTTGACTGAGGAGGTCTGTGGGATGGGTCATTAGATGTTGTCACATTGAAGGATGAATTTAGAAGACTTGAAGTGAATGATGTCCTTGTGGGAAATAAATAGGGCCCCCTTCCCTACCTACTTTTAATTTTTTTTTTTTAAAAAATAATTATCCATTTTTTTTCATTCATAGGAGAAGTTGCGGCTCCAGGGCCAGATCACAGAAGGCAGCAATATGATTAAAACAATCGCTTTTGGCCGTTATGAGCTGGATACCTGGTATCATTCTCCCTACCCAGAAGAGTATGCTCGTCTGGGACGTCTCTACATGTGTGAGTTCTGTCTCAAATATATGAAGAGCCAGACAATACTGCGCAGACACATGGTAAGGGTTAGGGTAGAGCTGATTCCCAAGTTTTAAATCTGATGTCAGCATGTAAACATTTTAAAACATTATCGTTGTTAACTCAGTTGCTCACTTTAGGAGGGGGGAAGACTGCATGTTTCCTGGTATACCCAGTAGCTGTTGTAACTTTTTCTGCCCTTAAAACAGGAGTGTCACCCTAACTTTGTTTTCCTGTCGTAGGCAAAATGTGTTTGGAAACATCCACCAGGTGATGAAATCTACCGCAAAGGCTCCATTTCGGTGTTTGAAGTGGATGGGAAAAAGAATAAGGTAACAACTGTGATCATTAGGTCAGTCTTGAGTGTGGAGCCTATTTTTGAGATGTGCCAGGCACTGCTTTTCCTGTAAAGAACCAGGATGCAAATGGCCCTTTCTCCCTCTTAATTGCAGAAAGGCTACTAGAGTCTGATCTGTTCATTCTTGCAATTCTAGCAGCAGTTTTGTCTGCGTTTTCTTTGTGGTTATTCCTTAGCGCTGTTGTGCTCCAGCAGTTCTATCTGTTGTCTCCTACTATGGTTGGAGATAGGTGTGAAGATCTCTTTCTGAAAGTTAGTGGGAAGATTACTGTGCTTGACCTCAGTAGGCTGCTACTGCCCATCTCCCATTCACTGTGGTGAATACTCAGTGAAATTTGGGTTAGAGTGGGAAGCAGCCTAAATTTGAAGGTGACCTCCTTAACCTTGAATTGAAGGGCAGAACATGCATCTGCAGCTGCAGATACAGTGCTAGGTAGTAGCACCATGCTTATGCCCTGTCTTGCGTTGTGTCTGGTCTTGAAGGTTTCAGAGGAAAGAACAAAGAAACAAATGCAAAAGCTAAATTCTGCACTGCTGGAAGTTGGGAGGAATCTTTGATATTTACCGGAGATAACCTTGAAGCACTGGATTAATGCAATATAGTGCAAGCAAGCAGAGATCCAACCTTCTGCTCCTCTTCACTGGGGATGTGATGTTTAGAGCATTCAGAGATGAATATCACAAATGTCAATTCCCAGCCTTAGGAGGCTAGGCTTATCAAGTTTCATCACAAATGGAATTGTTTCCTGACCCAGCTGCTCTATTTGAAAGAGTGTATGTCATTTCTCAGATGAATCAGAATGTTCTTGTCGTTTCCCGTGTATGCCTGTTTTTGTCCAGTCTTGGATGTTCCTCTATAATAAACTGGTGTACTCTATTATTTTGCTTCTAGATCTACTGTCAAAACCTGTGTCTGCTGGCAAAACTTTTCTTGGACCATAAAACACTGTATTATGATGTTGAACCCTTCCTCTTCTATGTCATGACCGAAGCTGACAACACTGGCTGTCACCTGATAGGATATTTCTCCAAGGTTAGTTGAAAATACATACATATGCATTACTGCCTCTCTAGAATGAGATTTAGGACGCCAATTATCAGTACTGAATCTCCCCTCAGAGTTCTTGCAGTCTTGGGATTTGTTGCTTGTAGGAATAGATAAAGTTTCAAACCGGATCTGCATAAATTGTTCATACTTTGCTGCAGGGATTGGAGGTGTTTTGCTGTAGCATCTTTTGTCATTACTAACAAAAACCAAATCAGCTCAAATGAACTGTTGTTGCTAGGAAGCATAGTGGTGTCTTAAATATAGGCAAAAGAAAGGATAAAGAAAATGTAGAGAAAAATAAACTAAGTATTAGTCAGCATGTTTTGGGGTTTTTTTTAACGAAGTACTTGAAGGAATAAAAATTCTTAGGTGGAGAAACTGGGGCATAACTCAAGTAAGTCACTGGCTAAGCTTAGAATAGGAGCCAGTTTTCTCAGCTGTTTTCTCAGACATGTTGCCTACCTAAAAAATAGCCAATCTGTTTGTTTAATCTCTGCTGCACATGAGTGAAATACATTTCCTGGTTGTTGTTACTTCAATACAGAAAAAGTTACTACCCTTCTGGACATGGTGATATCATGCAACGTAGTTTAGAGGTTTCAGTCCGTGAAATTCTGTAGGTAGGAGAATACTCTCCCAAATAAAGAGCAGGCAACTATATTCCTTAAATAACTGAGTCAAAACTGGATAAATATCTAAGAAAAAAAAAGTTCTAAGGAAAAATGGCATTGATCTGCAGATAAGTGTGTCTGAGTTGTCTTTATCTGAACATTTCAATGTGCTTATAATGCTGCTGTGTTGTGGTTTAACTTCAGCTGGCAACCAAGTACCACACAGCTGCTCGCTCACTCCCCCCGTGCCCAGCAGGATGGGGAGGAGAATCAGGAAAAAGGTAAAATGCAAGGGTTGAAACAAGAACAATTTAGCAATTGAAATAAAATAATAATAATAATAACAAAACAACAGTAATAATAATGAAAAGGGGAGAGGAATAAAATCCAAAGGGAAGGGGAAAAAACCCCAAGTGATGCCCAGTACAGTTGCTCACCACCTGCTGACCAATGCCCAGTCAGTCCCCGAGCAGTGATCGACAGACTCAGACCACCTCCTCCCAGTTTATATACTGAGCATGATGTTCTGTGCTATGGAGTACCCCTTTGGCCACTGCGCATCAGCTGTCCTGGCTCTGCTCCCTCCCAGTTTCTTGTGCCCCTCCCGCTTTCTTGCGGGCAGGGCCTGAGAAACTGAAAAGTCCTTGACTTAGTATAAATATTACTTAGCAACAACTAAAAGCACCAGTGTGTCAATAACATTGTTCTCATAGCAAATCCAAAATGCGGCACTGCAGCAGCTACTAAGAAGAAACTTGTATCCTGGCCAAAACCAGGATGTGCTGTTATGTCACTTTCCTGTTGCATGTAAACCTGGTAGATGACAGAGGTGGTAGTGAGGGTGTTACCAGTTCCTCAGGTACAGCTCCATGGCCAGCCATCCTAGGCTTGAAATTGTGCACCAGACACCCAATTTAAGGGCTAATAAAGTAAGACATTAAGCCAGGTTGGTAGCTGAAGGATGATCATGTTACTTGTTGTTAAGCAGGTTTTTCTACTGTTGCTGCTTTCACCTTGTATTGTATCAGTTGCACAGGCTTGTTCAGTTTGTTGGGATTATGGTATACCCATCATTTGTACAGATCTAGACCTGTTAATCTGTCCTCTCTGTTCTTGTTTTTAGGAGAAGAATTCTTTTCTCAACTATAATGTTTCTTGTATCCTGACAATGCCTCAATATATGAGGCAAGGTTACGGCAAAATGCTCATTGACTTCAGTAAGTAGAGAGAGAGAAATTCTACAAACATTATTCTGCCCAACGTGACAATTTCACCAAGAAATCTAACGTATTGATGGTGATGGTTGAGCAGTTTTCATTATAGCCGGTTTCTGCGTGTGCTAAAGAGGGTGACAGTTTAGGAAAGATAAATAGGTTTTCTTTCCTTTACAGGCTATTTGCTTTCTAAAGTAGAAGAAAAAGTTGGCTCTCCAGAACGCCCTTTGTCTGATTTAGGCCTCATCAGCTACCGTAGTTACTGGAAAGAAGTTCTCCTTCGTTACCTGCATAATTTTCAAGGAAAAGAGATCTCTATAAAAGGTATGTTTTTAAGCTAAATAAGCTTGTAGTGAATTGGTTCAGGAACATACCTATGCATCTCACTGATTTTCCTCAAATACGAGGCAGGTCGTGCTTGACCATTCATGTAGATGTGCAACAGCATAGTTAGTTTCTTCATAGGAATATTCCTGTAGTTGGGTATGGCTCCTTTCCAGTCCTGCCACAGTTAAAATACTAACACTATTTGGACCTCTTTAAATAGCATTTTTATGATTATGGCACCTAGGAGTGTGCAGCATTTCATAGAGATACCAAGGTAGTTCTGAAGAAGGAGCTGTCTTTCAGAGGATTACACCTTAACTTGGATCCTAAAATTGTATCACTAAATCATTGTGATGTGTAGGCTGGCTTTCAGTTTTTGGGTGAGCTGGGCTGTTTCTGTACAGCTCTGCATGGCTTGTACCCATAGCCCATGGCTCTTCAAGCTCTTTGTGATCAATTAGTCTTCAAGAGTGAAATAAGCAAAGGCAAGTTGTATAGAAGTGCTGTAGGTAACCAGGGTGGACAAGGGGTGCAAGCCGACAGCAACAGTAACACTGCATGTATCTCCTTAGTATGTGTGAGGCATTTTGTGTGTACCCCTTCAAAAGGAGTTGCATAAAACTTGGAGTTGGAAACTTAACAGTTACAGGCTATTACAGAGGAGTTTGTTTCTGCTCTGACACGAACTGATACTGGTTTGCAGAAATCAGCCAGGAGACTGCAGTAAACCCTGTCGACATTGTTAGCACGTTGCAGGCACTTCAGATGCTCAAGTACTGGAAAGGAAAACACCTGGTCCTAAAAAGACAGGTATGATTTGTGATAGCTATTTCTGTATTTTTGTTTCTTTATATTTAGCTGTTAGATTCACATGAACCTGCTGAAATCAGCATTGCCTTTGCATTGTGCAGGATTTTCTAGCCTTTTCATTCTAGTGGGGGAGCACTGTAATTTTCAGATGCAGTAACTGATAAAATACGACATGGGCAACCAACTTGATTCTTCAGTAGCATAAGAATATGATGTATTGACCTTCCTTTTCTGGTGTGTGGAATAACGTTGCTCATTATAAGTGGCTTTTTAGGGGAGCAATGGATCAACGTTCCCATCATGGTCCTCATCGTGCCTGCCCTTTATTGGGCAACCAGATGACATAAAAGTGAACTGAATTAATGGAATCCTGAATGAGTCCTGTTTGTGTCCTCATTAGATACGAGACAAATGTTTTATAAATCTCAAAATGTGACAGCTTCTCTCTTTTGTTTTCTGCTTCCTGAGACTTCACTTTGTAGATGAATGTAGCCTTATTAGTGTAATTGGAAGGGCTTCTAGAAAGCTCTGTGGGGGAAATGTTATTTTTGTCACACTATGCAGTTAGTAGGCTAGTCATCTTCAGATTTGTGGACTTAGATGTGTGGTGGTGTACCATGGATAATTCTCCACATGGATCATTTGTTTTAATCTGCTCTTTCATGCTCTTTTCCTTAGGATCTGATTGATGAATGGATAGCCAAAGAGGCAAAAAGATCCAACAGCAATAAGATAATGGATCCCAGCTGTTTGAAATGGACCCCTCCTAAGGGAACTTAGCTGTCTATCACTCCTGAAGCCAGTGAACCCCAGCAGTAGGAAGTACCCTAGGGATCTCTGTTGTATCTGTTGCTGTCGTGATTGGCTGGTACAGTACCCTCCTGAAAGATCAGTTCCCCTTGGTACTGTTCTGGCCCAGATCTTTTGTGCACACCACAGACGCTAGTTCTGAGGAACTTTATGTTTCGGCCTCAATGAGGTTGCAAGGATTGGATCTGTATAGGACCCAAACGAAGCTCCTAGCAGCACTGGCCCAAGGAGTTCTGATATCTGGTACTGTACCTGTCCAGTCACTGGTCTTACCCTCATGTTCTTATTCCAGTGAGGTTGTATTGTGTCCTATAATCTGATTGTTTCTTCCTTCAGGTTCCTTGCGTTCTGAGTAATGGAGATAAATTCTGTGGCTTTTGAACAAGGTCTAATGCTTGTTTGGGGAAAGTCTGGTTTTCCAACAAGCTGCAGTTACACTGACTTCAGCATTTTTAACTAGTCCTGTTTGATGGCCTGTTCTATTCCACGTATCAAATAGTTTTAGTAAGGTAATGTGCCACCTCTTTCAGCAGTGTTTTCCATATAATATAGCAGGTCTTCACATAGTTAATATTGTACAGTCAGAAACTTGCATATCTTGTAACTGAGTGGTGTGATTGTTTGTGTTACCCTGGAGGAGTCGAGGCTAAGTGTGTGAGAACATCGTGGTCTGAGATGTTTGAAAGAGTTGCTCTTGGTATATGCTCCTGGAGCTACTACAGTACCATATCTGTTGGAGAGACCTCCGATTATAAGTTACTGTGTTTTCCTGGTTTATCTCTTGGAGTTAGTAGGTTCCTTTACACAGAAACAGCATGTTCAGTGTATTTCAGTGGAGATATTTTTCCCAGAGCAGTCTTCCCTGATTTGTAGGTCTCTTGGTATTGGAGAGGATTTTTTCCCTCTAGACTGAAGAAACAAAAACTTTAGGCAGATGTTTGCTAACCTTGTCCAAACAGCCACAGAAACTCTACAATGCAAATATTGTCAGTCATTGGATTGCCTACAGTGTACGTTCTGTGCATCAGTGGCAGCTCTGGTTAGCTGTGTGGATGGTATGCTTCTCTGACAGTGCATCCTTGTTTGTCTTTGTAAAACAAAAAAGAACTTTTACTTCCTCTCTTCCATCAGGACCACCGGAAGAAACTATCGTACAATGGCTTTCAAGTATAACCACTGCCACAGGTTTCCTACATGGCTCCAGTGTGATTAACAGGGGGGGACAATGCTGGGGTAGATGATGGCAGCATCACACAGTGCCGATTTCATTTAAACCTTCCAATGCTTCCTCACTGGATGGTGTCTGAAATGAAGCACTTGCATTGTGCCAGGAGGTAGGAGCCATTTCCTGTTAACTACTGACCCATCCTAATGTGGAAAAGTTCTCTATTGCTCTTCTGATGGTTGTCTGCCTTTCTCTGCCTCCTTGAAAGAAAAAAAAAAAAAAAAAAAAAGGGATCATCAGTACATGATGTAGACCTTGTGGGCATTACTGAATTTTGCTGTCTCACGCCCTTTGCTCCTGTATTGTAACTAACTACAGATGCTCATGAAACTATCCAACAAAGTAGATCTGTTGTGGAGTAGGGAAGAAGGCCATTCTTGTGCAGAAGCTAAACCCTGTTCCCATGACATGATAGAATGTGCTGTTCTTATATCTACTTCTCAATAAAGCATGTTCTCTGCTCAAGTTTATGCCGCCTTTTTATTTTTTTTCATTCAGATGCTGTTGTGCATCTCCAGTTAAGCGAAGCTGCTGCTTTATGTTGCAAGGGACTAATTTGGAACCCATCTTTCTCCCTGGTGTATTAAGTATTGTGACTAGCATGACCTTGAGGTTGAACCTGTCAGAAATAGCCTGTATTGTGTGTTCATTCGAGAGCTCATTGTGCACAGGAGGCTACCATGAGGAATATATGGATGTTGTCAGATACTCGCAACTTACATACGTCATGCAAAATGGAGCATCTGTCAACCTGAAGTTCATTGAAGAAGGAAGGAGTTCTCCTAGAAGTGATGGCCCTAGATTTTTAGCCTTGCCTTCTGTGTTCCGTGACCAGACCTTCTTGTACTGTGGGAGGACTTGGGACAGTGAAGTCGCTGACCTTCAAAAAATGGTGTTTGAAGTTCAGCACATCTTTCAGACATCTTGAGTCTTTGATTCAGTCTCTGATATAAAATGGTTAATTACGCATACCTGCTCCAGCTTCTTCCAGAGATTCTGCTTTCCTACATAACTCAATAGGAGTTAAGAAGAATTAGGGAATGTTTTTGGACTTGGCTCTAAACTGCAGAGAGGCCGACTGATGTGTTGGTGATCACGGCCTGGGACTCAAGATATTCAGCTTACAAAGAAAGAGAGCAAAGTAATTGAGATAGAATACCTTGGTAGTCTTGTTCCCATTGAGATGAAAATCAGGGATACCTCCCTGAACAACGATGCTTTTTTACTCAAGTCAGATGCTTTTTTACTCAAGTCAGATCAAGGTTCTTCGTAGTTCTGTCCTGTTTTCCTTAATAAGACAGGTGTTTTAAGCATTTGATTTGAGAGCATTTTTACTACTTTGAGCACCATTTTGTACAATACCCGTTGCCTTTTTGCTGCCTTTTTGGGCTTTTTTTGTCTTTTTTGTTGCAAGTACAGAGAGGCAGTGTGATTTAGTTTGTAGAGAACTGGGCAGAGATACAAGAGGATAAGGGTTTTATTCCCCACGCTGCTCTGCTGTGTGACAGCCAGCCCCTCTCTAAGCCTTTGCTTCCCTCCAGTCCTGATTCAGTCAAGTCTGTGTTGCGACTTCTCTGAGGCAGCGACTGTCTCCCTGTGTATGTACAGTTCTTAACACGATGGGGTCCCACGCTTGACTGAGACCTCTGGGTGCTTTGGTAATGCAAACAGTAATTAAGTAGTGAGTCATACAGATAGCCGTAAACGTCTCTGGGTAACCAAAGGATGAGACTTGCTCAGTTTCACCCACAGTTTATTCATAGCAACTGCAAACTTGCAGATGTTGCATTCTGTATGGGCAGTTTGAAGCCCACCTAAAAATTCCGATGCTACCAAAAAGCAGCTGGTGCTTTCTGTAAATTTTCCTAGACTGATGCCTCCTTGCCCCCTTTTCTCACTTAGAAAAACACACTTGCGTTCAGCCTTGACCTAACATAGGAATAGGTAATGTAATTTTAAGCACACTAGTAACCCTACAGAGTTCTTTGCTGTGACAGACTCAAAAAAACCTTAGCACAAACACAAATTCAGTGCAAGACTGAATGAGAAGTTCAGAGCCAGACCACCTTATTTCTATGTCAGAAACAAGAACTGATTGTGGAACTGAAAGTCAGACAAATGGAATAAGATTTTGAATGCCAGTAAAGGTGAACACTTGGAGCAGATACAACCTCATAAGGAACTGGCTTTTCTTGAAAGCCCTATGTTATGTGCCCAGAATCAGAGAGGTAACTGACCAGAGAACGAGACAAAGCTGGGTCTTCCAATGGTCAGTCCCAATGCTTCAGCATCAAACTCATCCTTTTTATTTTTATGGCCCAGCAATGAAGTTTGTTTGGTTTGGGTGTCGTCTAATGCACTTCTCATGGATATCTTCCAAAAAGATTGTAATTTAGCAGAGCCAAGGTTAAAAAACCGTTATGTCCACTGTCAGTAAATGAGAACTAGCCCTTTGAAAGCTTTACAGCTGCAGTAATAGCCAGTGCATGTACTTTTATAACAGTATTATTTCCTGTCGAGTTTGTTTCCCAGAGGACTTTCCATGACTTCTGCCCCTTTGCTTAAATCCAGCTACCCTGTAGCCGTTTTACTGACTCTCTCTATTCCACAGCTTTTCCCATTTATTTTGCTGTTTCTGGCTTTCCAGATGTCGTAGTTAAAGCAACTTCACTTTCTATTTTAGTCTCCACATTAAAGTACAGGTGTGCTGGCACAAACTGCAGACAAGTGTAACATGGCCATATGCTTTCCAGAGCATTTCACCCACACTTCTCTGCTTTGGCTCATGCACTGCTCTTCCAGGTTTAAAGCTTCACTGTAGACAGTTACTGTATTTCAGGCTGGACATGGACAAACAGCACGGACATATCTTCTGCTCTTGAGCTGGACTCACAATTGTTCCAGCTTTAGGAAGCTGGACTGAAGAGAAGTTAACTGATCTAGTTAGCGCATGACTTGTGTGTTTAATTATCCCCCCAAGTCACTCCAAGTTTCTCCATGTAGTTTAAGATTTCATAGCAGGAGAGATTCTTAGTCTTGTGCCAACTTGTGCAGGAACTGCTTGCCTGGATCAAATCTCAGATCAGTTGAACCCAATAATGTGTCTGACAGGAGTCAGAGGTTAATGTTCAAGGCTAATGACTGCCTCAACAATGTATGTCATCATTAATTATGATATCTACATACCTTCTTTAAAGAAGGTATCTCTATAAATTATGTATCCTCCCCAAGTGTTCAGTTATGGTTTACCAGTACGTTCTGAAGCCATCCAGGGCCCTGCTTTATCCTCTGCTCATCCCAGTGCGTATCAGAGCAGCCTCAGGGCTGCTTTAATAGTATGATATCCCAAAACTTCCATCAGCCTTGGGAAACAGAGAATAGTTATAACACGGAATACTTCAGCCTCTCCCCAAACTCGTCCTTGAATCCAGACTCTGGAAGCACAAAGAGACCTCAGATGTGCTGACCCTAACAAAGAACAAGTCCTGCAAAGGGCTTTATCAGGAGCAGTCACACACACTTGAGCTGCTACTCCAGCCTAGTGTGAGTGAGGCCAGGACTTTCTCGGAATCTGCCACTGGAAAATGCTCTTTTGACTTTGGACGTAGCTAAATTATTTTTTTCCTCTGATTTTTTTCAAAAGAACTGAAGAAAAGCTTCCAGTCTGGAAGCTTTCCAAGTTGAACATCTGCCCAGGGCAAGACAAGTTTTTACAGTTAAAACCCCCAAAATGAGAATTTAGAATGGGTATGACAACAGACCATGAACTACTGCCTTGTATGGGGAATAGTCTCATTTACTCCTCACTCTGTGCTTTGGGCAGGCAAGCTCTCGGAGCCCTTCAGGTCCTGCTGTTCCATAAACTTTTCATTTTGCAGTGTGGGAAACTGAGGCAAAGGAGATGGGCATAGGGATGCTGCTGCCGATATTCTCTCACCGCCAGCTGGTTACTCTTAATCCTGCACTTCACTGTGCTGCTGTCAGTTGTACCAGTACGGTGTTTATAGGGACGTGCTGAACCACATCTCTGATGTGATCCAAACCTTTCCATCTTTCACACATTCTCTCCCTGGACCATTTCATTTGGCAAACCACAAGGCCCTCTTCCTTCTCCCAGTTTTTCCCCCAGTTTCATGCAATATTGTTACAAGAACTTTCACCATGATGAAGCAAGCTGGTGCTTTTTCTTCACTGAGATCTGCGTGCATCTCCAGGAACTGGTCCATCACTGCTGTTCCTTTTCCCCAGCTGAGCACTGGCAGTTCTGCTGGCTTTTCCTTTTTGATGTAGTTGTTTGGGGCAGGATGTGGTCATGTTGTGGCCACCCTGAGTATCTGCAGGGAAGGAATAGGTGGTTGATACTCCTATAAAGAGTGCTAGAGGGAAAGAGACAGCAGGGAAGCAGGAAGGAAAGTAAGCTAAATATGTAAAATTACTTCAGTTGTTTCTATTGTGATGGCTGTGTAACTCTGAGCTTAGTTTAAACCCATGTAAGACAGTACATCTGCCAGTAACTCCGCCCTCCTGTTGTTCCAATACTATGGAAAGAACTAGAACATCTACCTCTCACACCAGCTCACAGACCAGGGGAAAAGCAACTCTATTTTTGAGACCATCCCCTGTAATTAGGTCTGCTTTCCCCCTCCTCCCTTGGGCTCCTGCCCACACACCACAAGAAAACATCCAGACCTGAGTCTGGGATGACAGCAGAGGTGTAGCAAAAAGGGAGAAAACAAAAGGAAAAGAAAACATCCCCAGGAAGCAAATGGATCTCAAAGGCTCTTGTGAGTTTTCTACAGTGAAATATCTCAAATTCAAAGAGAGCTGTTAAACTGGACTTGACACTCTCCTCCAGCGTCCCAATTGACTCTTGTGCTGAACAGTGGTAAAATACTTCTCAATTTGTGCCTACTTTGTACACGTATCCACGGGATCCACAAAATACAACGATCCTACATCATATAGTAGTAGTAGTAGCAAATAAAAACAATACAGGTTTCTGGAGCTAGATTACGCATTCTGTTATTTGTAGAAATTAATCAGCAAAGAATGAGCGTGCTGAGCTATACATGGCACAAGACAACTGACAGGCTTTAGAAGGAAATACACATTAGCACTACTCAGTTCATTGGGGGTGGTTAAAAGCAAGCTGTCTGAACAGAGGGAAATGACAATGACTTTTGCTTTCTTTGTATTCAATTCCCCTGGTGCTTGGGTAGGTGATTGTATACTAGGCTCTTCCATAGCTAGTGTTTTTAGGTGGAGATTAACGAGGAGTCTGAGTTAGGGCTTATAACTGAGATCAATCTTTAACACGACAACAGGTTTGCTAACAGATGTAGGAAGAGATTGTGTGGGAGGTCAAGGGATCTGTACGCTTACCAGCCACTATCACCCCCTTACCCACTGGTTGGTCTGAACATGGAAGTTCAGTGGTTTTGCGTTTCAGCTGAAGCACTGCCTGAAAGGATCTTACCTGTACAGCTCTTGGCTTTCACATCTAGCACAAAAAAGATTGATCAGTGGGTTTCAGCTCTGCTGGCCGTTATTTAACTAAAGTAACAAACTCACCACTGCAAATTCTGTTGAGACATTATGAGACCATTTCTAGCCATATGAAAAAAAACCCCAAACCTCTAAGGAGCTCTTCGGTGCTTCTCCTGAGACAAACATTACTAGAACTGCAGCTCAGGTAGCAACAAGTGGGAAAGCAGCTTTAGATGCCATTTTTGTATGAAATGGGCAAAATGGTTCTAACTCAGTATAGTTTTCTGCAGGCTACTGAGCAAATCGCTGACACAATCCAACCTCCTGTAACTTTTCCTTTCTCCTTTGCAGCAAAAGAATGGTCTGTTTTTTCTTTATATCAGTAGCACTGCCATTGATTTTTTTTTAAGAGCTCTCCTATTTTGTCAATGCTGAGTCCTTGATCCCTTCTCAGTGAACTAACCTCAGCTGCATGTCCCTCCTGTTTCTACTGTCCTCTTAGTGTCAGGTTAGAGATTAAGACTGCACGGGAAGTCTTTGCTACCCAGTGTGTAGTGGCCTGTGTCAGGCTAACATTTAGGAACTAATTGCTAGTCACTTGGTCTTATTATGATGACTCAGAGAAAGAAAGGGAACCTCTCCCCCCAGGTCTTGAGTTAAAATTGAGAAACAATGCCCTCTGATGTGAGATACCCCAACTGTCTCAAACATCTCAGAGTGATGCCGCGCACAGCTGGGAGCTCCTGGTTAGCAATTACAAATCCCACCTCCCCACAGCACAGTTTTTAGAGTGGGGCACCAGCCACTTTCCACTGGAAAAACAAAAACTCAAACCCACTTCCATTTCACTTCACAACTGGATTCTTCTCCTAGCTCAGCCGTGGATTGATTGCTTAATTCTGGCAACTGTGAGGTCTTCTGTAGAGGAATCAATGCAGTATAAACCCATCTGCAAAGGGGTGTATCTCAGCAGAGGTGTTTGAGGTATAAATGAAGGCAGTCACAGCCTTGGTTTGACCACAGGTCAACTGCATAGCCATGCAACTGTCGCTCCATAGTGCAGCATAGTACACATTACACTAGCCAGGGCTAGTCTACTAGAGGTGCTGTCTACTCTGCCCAGCGTTCCCCGAGTTAATGCACACCTGGGACATCTTCATCTGCCCGTGTGTCTTTTCACCACTCTCACCTGAGGACAGTTTCTTGGTCAGAGAAGTGGAAAGAGGAAGCTTTTAGTTGTGTTTCTCCCACCTCTGGAGATGCAGTTGGACCGCTTGGAGCAGTCAGAAAGAAACAGGATGTCAGTAAACCATGTTTGTTGGCAACTTTAGTGTGCTCCTGATGAGCCAATACATTGCATCAAGGTACTTGTTTGCTTTCCATCCCACTAGAGAGTTTTCAGCACAGATCACTCACTCTCCTTCCAGTGAGATCAATCACTTGCTGCTTGAGTGATTCTGTTTATGACTTAATGCTGGAATTGGAAACCGGCAATCAAAAGTCTATAAACAATCTTTGACGGACTAGTCCTTGTGTGAGAAAACCAGAGATCAGATGGGGAACAACAACAAAATTAGTGACTAACTTTAATATTGGCCAAGACTACTCCTCTTCTGACTGACTTTAACATCTGAAGAGCTGCTGTTTTGGAGCATGGCTTTGCTATACTTCACTAAACTTTGCTTGCAGAAACAGGCAGAGATATGGCTTGTAGGTGGTAGGCAAAAAATTTGTATCTGGCTTACTGCTTTCTTGTAGTTAGGTTTTCAGTGGTCCTTTTGCAGACAGGTATTTGTGTCTTTTCTAGAAAATGTCAAGGAAAAATGCCAAGCTGAAGTTGTCTTATCTCATCCTATGTCCACTTTCCAAGGACAAACCTTAGACACACAAGGATGCTTTCAACATTGTCCTGGACCACATGTAGTCATTTACACTAATGGCAAGTAGAGGTAGCAGGCTTGTTTGGGAGGAGCTGGCTATTCACTCTGCCATGGCATAAAGACACCGTGTATTAAAAACACTGGAAATCAAAACAGATATGTCTGCTAGAAAACAAGATGCAGGTGAAGCTGGGTTTACTTTGTGTATGTTTTTTAACCTTTAGCAAGCTCTTTGATCAGATAATACTGTGGTCTAACAGCAAGAAGTTGTTATACACAGGTCCTAAATACTTCTGCATTTTTTGTATTTTGATAAATTGCCTGATTCTATCACATATAGATAATTAATTCTATAATTCCAAGAAAGTCCTTAGAATTGGAAGCAGAAAGGTTTTGCTGTTTTGCGAAAATTTTGCCATTTAATCTCACCTGTTTAAGCTCACCATGACAGTCGATTCTCAAGTTTTCCATTAAAAGCGGTTACTTACTTGATGGGGCTGTGAGAAAGCCGTTTCCCAGATAAGTTTGATTCAGATCACATTTAAGATTCCTAAGATGTTTCCCACCCACCAGGTGAGAGATGTAATTATTAAGAGTATGACCTTGCTTGTCCAGGAGTTCCACTCTGATCACGCACAGCCTTTTTTTGCTATCATCACAAGCAATTGATTAAAAGGGCTTTAAAAGTTCCTGGATTTATTTTTTTTTTTTCTCAGTTCGTCATGTTTAGCTAATAGAAGAGGCATTGCATACACGACTGAATCCAAGCAACCGCAAAGCTCCCTGGAAATCCCCAGTGGAATGTCAGTGAGGTCCGGGAGGGTTTATAGCAAGGGCTGGTTTGCTCGGGAGGGCGGCAGAGGGTGCTGCCTTCCCAGGGCAGGGACAGTCGCTGTGTGAAGGCGCTGCCCGACGGCCAGGGAGCCGATCTCCAGTCCCGGCGGCTCAGGCAGATGGATATCCGTCTATCTGTATTTTCTGGGCAAACCCGACTGTTCACATTCAGGAATATTGGGTTAGCGGGAAGGGCATGGTGAGAGTTAGCCACTTCTGCATGGTCCGGTGCGCATTTTTAACTGTCGCCATGAAGGATGTCAGTACAGGATCGTGCTTTAGGAAAGGTGCGGACTTACTCCCAGAGCATTGGCTGGTGCTTTGGAGAAAACCTTGGGTTTTCTTCCCAGCTTTGGCACAGGCAGATGGTTCAGCGTGACAGCTTCGCCACTGTGTGCCTTAGTTGCTCTGTTTTCACATCACTCTTGCCCTCTGCTAGGAGTTCTGGGGGTACCTGCTTCCCCCATAATTCAGGGATGGGACATCTGTTTTTCTTCCATCAAGGATGTTTCCAGATCATCCCAGACTCTTCATGGAGGCCAGTCTGCCAGATGGGAACCCAGGTGGAGGCTTGTGCTGCAAGGGGATGTGACCTATCTCTTTTCCCATCTCCACGAGTGACGCCTTCTCTGCTAGCACGGTCTGAACCCATCTGGCCGGGCGCTCTCTCTTTGCGTGCAACAGGGTTCCCCGGCTCTGAGCTGACTGATGACACCTCAGAGCTGCCGTCCCTTGAGACAGACCTGTTCCCACTCTTGTCCCTTGTCCCCAGTCAGCCCGGAGAGCAGCCAAGGCAGGATATGGCCCGTAGATGGCACTGGCCTTCCACCGTCGGTGTCCCTGGGCAGTGCAGCTGCCCCTGGCCCTGCCCTGCCGTGACTAACCCACCTTAACCCTTGGACTGCCAGCAACAACCTACAGCCCCGCAGGTCTTACGTCACCATTTGGCAGTGGAAGTGGGTGGCTAAAGATATCACCAGTAGGCTGCAAATTTTTATTTATTTATGCAAATATTGTGTCGTGCACTTAATGAGGGAGCGCTTGAATAATTTGCTGCCTGCAATATATGCAACCAGCAACAGGAGGCTCTCTGTCTCCTGCACCAAAAAGGACTTTGGCATTGATCAATTCAAGTCAAGCTCCTCTGGTTTTACAGTTTTCATTAAAATCGACTAGACGTGCCCCAGAGCTCTGCAAGTGTATGAAAACAACACTCAGGATTTTCCCCTTTTGGGGAAGGACTCGCAGTCTGAATGTAGGATCTGTTATAGCTCAAGAAGTCGTGGCTGTCTTTTTTCATTTCCATTATGTTAGCATCTTGGTGCCCTACTTAAGATACAGACTTATTGTACCGCTATACAAACAAGCAGTGAAACATGCTGCGGGATGTGAATGTGTTGGGAGGTGGGAGAGAGTTGATGTATTTTCTGAAGGACCTACGTCTTATCTCTGCCCTGAAGAACAGATGGCTTTTTTGTTGTGACCAACTCCAAGCTGATGTGCTGCACGTTGTTGAAAATCTGGTTCTGACTGTGGGTAGTAAACCCTGTGGAAAATTTTAGCCTTCCAGCCGGAAGATGACCACTGACAGAGTCCGGAGGACAGTAGTAAACTGGTCCGGAGCTTGAGGGACTGGTTTGTGACAAAAGGCTGAATCAGATGGTGGGGAGGGGCTGATACATATTCTTGGAAGATGCCCAAGGAGGGAGAAATATCTTTTAGGGGACACAGAGAGGTAAAAAACTGGAACTAAAGGGATGAAAGAGAGGGGAAATATAGGATGACTGTCACAAAACACATGAGCCCTCTGAGCCTTTGGCATGTTCCTGTAGCCCTGGGAGAAATCCTGTCACGAGGATCACTAGGACAGGACCTGAGGAGACTGTCTTCTGTTGAACCTAGAGAGACGAGCTAGATAGGATTCCAAGAGTTTTCTCTTTCACTGCCTTTCCTGTGATTATTTCTGTCATCTGGGGGACAGAGTGGGGTCTGCTTTAGAGTAACAATGCTAATGTGTTCCTTTTGAAAAACAACTGTTGAGGCTGCACGGGTGAGTGTGGGAACTGTGTGAAGTCAGGGTTTGGTCTCATCGCTTGCATCAACCACAGCTTGCTGGAGCCAGCGGGCTCTGCCTGAGGTGGCTGAGACCCCTGGGGTTGAGGCAGATGGGCTGCAGGCATTGTAGCCTAACAGCGGTAAGTCCTCAACAGTGGTCTGCAGATCAGTGGTGAGCCCATCATTTTCAGTCCACACGTTTCAATTTACACATTAGTGGGAAAGGTGGAAGGAGAGCCATGAAAAGTGCAGCCATGACTTTGGCCAACTCTAAAGGAGGGCAGGTCACTGGCTGGACCATCAGCTGAGATTTCATTGACTTACATTTGTCCCTGCCACAGATCACTGTACCCACCTTGACCGTGCCATTCTCTCTGTTTCAATTTCTGTGCATAGTACGTGGCCTCACAGAGGAATTAGGGGCTGCACTGTACAGTAATGAGGACTGTGTGAGATCTCCTTCATCAGTGACCATCAAATCAGATGTTTTTCTAGTGCAATGCTTTTTGTCTACCTTTCCTCTCCTGGGAATGACTTTCTCCTATGTTCCTACCTCTGCTCCCAGCAGGAACCCAACATTGGAAAGCTTGGTGGAAAACACCTGCCCTAAAGCACTTGTTGGAGAAAAGGGCTGGATAAAAAGTGAGAAATCTTACTCTGAAAGTCATCATTGGGTCATATACCTTTCCTTCTGACAAAGGGCCCCCTTTAGTGTTTCTGGCTTCTAGTAAAGCCATAATACCACTGCAAAACAAATTTGCCAGATATTAAAAGCTTTCACTCACTTTGCACCATTAGATCTGGGCCTACAGTCTGTATCGCTGCTGGTTTTGACTGGCTCTGCATCTGGCATGTGCAGATGTACCTTGGTTTGAGGGAAAGGAAGGGTGGCACTGGAGTTATTATCTTTGGTTTTGCAAATCTGCATTCATGTTGCGTGATGTGCTCACATCTGCACCAGTGCCCAGGTCTCCAGCCAGGGGTTGTGCCTGCCCCTGCCCTGGACCAGGCAGGTTCTGCACCTCCCGTGGCTGGGTAGGGGTGCTGCAGCATCCGGTTTGTGTCGTCTTAAACTCTGAGCTCTTCCCTTATTCCACCACCTCCTCCCACACACGGAGAGATGCTGCCAGAACGCCAGAGGCACAGCAGAGGGGAGCCAGGCTTGCTCTCCTGAGCAGGGAGACAGGCAGACAGAGACAGTGCTGGGAGCAGTCAATGGAACAAGGGAGAGCCAAGGCTGCCAGACAGACGCGGACAATGTGCAGTCAACAGGCAGAGCTTCTGTCCTGCCCAGACGGACAGACGGAGACTATCAGGCTGAGGAGACGAGATAACCAAGCATCCTCAGGCAAAGGGAAAGGATGTGGCATGGGGGAAGCTCTGCCTGTCCTATCTTGTTCCTACTGTGAAACCACCGATGGGTTGCAGTGGGAGCAGGAGTGCACCTTGAAAGCCCAGCGTGGCAGAATTCAGCTGGGGGCTGTAATGTGTGCAGGACTGAACACAGGCCTGGAGACAGCGACGTGGGGAGGTGGGTGCTCTTCCAAGCTCAGCCTGCAGCTGGCTGTGCGACCTCAGGCAAGTCACTTCTCCCAGTGCTTCGGTTACCCTCCATCTGTTGGGAAGGGACTGCCTCTGTGACAGCTTTGTACAACAGCTAATTCCTTGAATACCCTGGGGTCTTTACATGCTTGCTAATTAAGTCGGGAAACTCTGATGAACAAGAAATCCCTCCATCAGGAGTGTTTACTGAGCAGAGATACCCAGGCCCCATAATTTCTTGGCCAGCAGCCCTGCAGCTCCCACAAGCAAAGCAGTGTTTGGCTTGGTCAGTTCGTTTCTGTATGGGAGTTCTCCCCATGGAGCCGGCTGGTGCAGGAAGTTTTCCTGATGATTCAGCAGGTGATGCTGTTCCCTCTGAGTCACTCCCAGGCGGGCTAGGAGGGGGGAGATGATGCTAGCGGAGGTGCTCTCAGCCAGACCAGATTCAAACCTGATGGCTTAGGTCATTAATTGCACCGTGATAGCTTAGGATGTTACTTATCTGAAACTGGTAAGACAAATTGCTGCGTGGCTCCTGTGCTCCATCCCAAAGGTGGATTCGTTTTGGTGGGAGGAGGGAGTGTGAATTTGCAGTCAATGCAGACAAAGGGCCTCAGGGCAAGTTTTTCTTGGCCATCCACTGAAAAAAAGACACTTGTTTCCTCCCTGGAGTTCATCACCTGTAAAAAGAGATGGGGCTAGATGCTGAGAAAGCCATTAATTAAGTTTTGGTGGTTGGACCACCTCAAAGGGACAATTAGGTATCAGGAGAATATTGAAATTATAACAAAGTAATAGTAAACAGGACTTAAATCCTGAATTTTTTTGTTGCCCTGCATCTGCCTGTGATACTTAGAAGCAGGAGCCTCTGTGCTGCCTTTCCATCTTTGTATCCAAGGTTTCAGGGCTCAACGTGGTCCTGGTATAACTGTACGTTAGCTCTACAGGCAACATTCACAGCTGACGGCAAATTCCCAATTCCTCTTCAGCTCAATGAAATCACATTTGCTTAGACCAGCAGGGCTGGATCTGGGCCTCTACTGGGAAATCCCTTTAGTGTGTTGTTTTTGTGGCAGGCACAGACTGCTGCTTCTGTGCTCCTTGCTCTGATCCTCTGCCCTGGAAAGTCTGAACTGCTTGACCCTGCAGGTTATCGGAGGGGCCAGGGGCTTGGCAACACCCTTCCCTGCATGGAGCAGCCAGCTGGGCATTAAGTTTTTCCTTCACCAATGAGCAGAGAAGTGTCTTTCATCACCTTTGGTTCTCTGTCAGGCTCAGGTGAGGACAGGCACTGAGCAGAGGATTCCAGCTGCCTCAGATTCAGCCCATGGCTTGCTCTCAGGTTCCCCAGAAACTGGCAGAAACTTCTCATACTCCACAGACTGTCAACCAAGCGGGTGAGGCAGGTACCTCCATACCAAGGGCAGCATTTGATAAACCTCGCTAAGGCGGTTGCCTATGCTTTCACCCCACCTCAGCTCCAGGATGTGACCTTGGGGCACTCCAAGAGCAGCCCACTGCACTGCTCGTAGAAGGTGTCCCAAAGGGGCGACGTGAGCCCTCTGCCCACTCGGGACGGGACAGTGTGTGTTTGCGTGGCACAGGCACCTCACAGAGCTCTGCCAGGGGTTGCTGGTATCTCTGACTGCCACAGGGTTTCCCCACAGGCACATTGGGGCTTTTGGGGCTCAAGACAGCTTCTGTTATCTAGGATCTTTCCTGAGAGGTTAAAGTCTGCCCATCTGTGTAGGAACAGTGAGCCTGGAGTCTCAGTTACTGCTTACCAGCATGGCCGAGAGCTCTGAACTCCAAACACCCTTTCCCTCTGTAATTATGCTTTATTTTTAGGTGTCCCTTCCTTTTTCTATTTCAGGCCTGCATCCTCCGCAGAGTAAACCGGAGAAGGTGCACTGAGCCGAACCCGCTGTGTTTGGGAAGCAGTAAAACGAGGCTTCTAAACTGGGCTCAGAGGCGTAGGAGCCATTGGCGAAGGCTGGCAGGGAGCCCTGGCACGGTGCAGACCACAGCTCTGCCTCCACGGGGCTGCGAGAGCGCCAGTCACTTCAGCGGTTGAGGGTGGGGAGAGTGGGACAAGGGAGGCAGGGGGAGGGGGTGGCCTGGGCTGTGGCTGCCATAGAAGAATGGTGCCGTCCGGCCTTTTTGTGGAGCAGGTGGATATGTGCGCTGTGGACCTCTTACTCTCCCAGCTGGGTCTAACCATCAGGTGGGTTGCGCTAAAGAACGGAGTTTGATGCCCAAATGTGCGGAGACTAGTGGCTTTACTGGTGGGCCCAGTTCCATCTTTGGAACACCAGTGAAGCTGGTGGTTGTCTTGGATCCACAGAGCTGCACTGAAAATGGAGCTTCTCTTCCGTCAAAGCAACTTGAAAGTCCCTTCATTTTCCACTTGTATCTATATGACCTGATATAAGGCTTGCTTAGCATTTCGTGGGTTGACTAACACTATGATAGTGACAGAATATATTCTGAACAGCAGCAAGAGGTCCTGAGAGCTTCCTTCCACTACAGACTGGTTACATCCAAGCCCTGGGAGGGCTCTTGTTTATCCTCAGGTCCTTCCCACGTCACTGCAGCAAGGATACTCATTCCACCACAGCATCACCACAAGGAGTCGGTAGAATAAGCCACGTTTCTCCCAACTGCTTTTGGCTAAACCATACTTCTCAGTGTACTGCACCTCAGGGCTAATAAATGTTTATTAGCCCCAGATTCCTCTGCAGATTTCCTCTAACAGACTCACTAGGTCAGCCCTGGCTTCTGGGAAACCCCTTACTGCTGAGCTGAGCTGCAGGATGGAGTCAACGCTGGGGTCCCTCCACTTTGTTTTGCCAAAAGACTTTAACTCTGGCTGTCCCAGTGTAGACTCTACCCTCCTGCTTCCTGAGGGAACAGCCTCTCAAAGAGGTGTGGAGCTGCTTTTGCACTCCCCCAAGCAATGTTCAGGATAAACCAGCCCCTTACTCTCAGCATGAATTTAAACAGCCTTGGGAGCGCCCTGTGTGGCAGCTGGCTCCCACGGGACACTGCTGAGCCTGGAGCAGCCTGGAGTCTCTCCTGCATCACGACCTGGGCTGCGTCTCCATCACACTGCCATTTTGTCAGCCTGGCCCGTTGCCAGCTCGTGGAGCTTCCGAGGTCTGGAGCTGCCTGTGAGACAATGGTTGGGCCCAGGACGGCAGATTTACCATTGCAGATGGTTTTAGTTAGTGCTCAAGACACATTAAAGCCAGCAAGGGTTTATATTTAGCTGGGCTGTTTAAGAGGAAAGCCTTTTATCCTCCTGGCTGGTCATCCATCAAGCCCTTGGGAGGGCGGGGTCCTGTCTCCAAATAGATCCCAAGGACAAGCAGCCACTGTGAAACCACATTTCCTCCTGGGAGGGCCCACCAGAGACAGGCGCTCACTGTGGCTAAGCCTCTGGTCGCCAGCTTTAGAGCGGGCTGGTCACGGGAGCTGGCAGGGATACAGAGCTGAGGCAGGGACATGACCAGCTTGGGTGCTGTCTTGGCATCATGGCGTTTAAGCTGCCTCGTAGCCCTGATCCTACAGTTCTTGCTTCTGCTGCCTGGAATGGAAATTGCAGTCGGAGCTTTTTGTCTGGTTTTAACCAACAAATAACATTTGGAGCTGATCTAGTAGGCAATGGGGCAAAAACCTGCTGGTCTGCTGGAGGGACAAGCAGTGGCGATGTTGTGATGGAGTCTTCTGAGATGTCCGCTGTGGCTGATGGCAATTTTTCGGCTTCTCAGGAATGTGAGGCTTATGCCGTATTTATGGTCCTAGCAACACTGGCATCAAAATTTAAGTGGCAGCTAAATGAAAGATGCTGATGGTAAGGAAAGTTTTATAATGCAATGCAAGGTAGCGCTGCTGGAGAGGTTCCTGGAGTCCCAGCTGTGTGTTTGTCATTAGGCATTCACCTCTGAACACAGCCCCTTGGACAGTTTTGTTGCCTTTCTGAGTCTTCGGGTGGTATAGATACATCATTGCCATATGGATCTTCAGACTAAATGCCGTGGCATTCCTCCTGGGAAGGCTTGCTCTGCCAGCACCCTCCTGACACTGCTGGGGCATCGCTGCAGAAGTTCACAGTGCTAATGCTTTAGCCATGACCGAGAAAAATTCATTGACAGAGAAACCTGCTGTCAAGGACAGGAAAAGTTACTTGGCTGGAAACTCCTTTTACTCACGCCAGTATAAATTTTAGTGGATTTACTTCAGGTTTATATTGGCATTGATGAGAGAGGAGTTGGACTCCGTTTCTGTGTTTCACAGCCCTTGTGAGAGCATAAGTGCATTCGATCATTACAATTTGCTTGGCTTTTCCAAGGACTGTGTATCACTGGTGTTTTAATTGCCACAGATTGATTTGGGACCCTAAACGGTCCTGGTTCATTCTAGCAATTGCAATTACCACACCACCAGCACGGTGCATTACCCCACCAGTAGCAAAAGGTGATTTTTTAGGCTCTAAGGACAATGATGTCTGAAGTACACAGGGTAAATTACAGCTCTGGGGCAGCAGGACCCATCTTGAATTACACTGCTAATTCTAAAGAGGTTCCCTCCCCTGGGAAACTACCAGGGCACTTGGGAGGGGCTCTGTGTGTGCACAAGCAAAACCAGTTTGGAACTAGAACCAGTCTGAGATTAAACCATTTCCTTTGCTCTCTTTCCAAGAATGAACTTTATTTTTCCAGTTGATCTGAAACAGGGAATATTGAGACTTGGGGTTTTTCTTCTTTCTCTTTCCTTGTGTCTGGATACTTTCCCAGAAAAACACAGAAAATTAAACATTTGTTTTCTTCTCAGTGAGAAAGTTTCTTCTTTTCTGGGAAGAGGTTCAAGGGTCAGACTAGAACTACTATCATCCTTGCTTTGTGAGGAGCAAATACAGATAGGAAATGCATAGCCTGGCCACACAGCCCACCATCTGGTGAAAAAGGCTAAAGGGCAAGGTTGCAAACATGCCAGAAAATCTGCATTTGTGAGTGTATTCATTCATGACAGCCCCGCACACTTGGAGCCCTTCAGATTGCAAGGCTTCTGTGCTTTGGGGAGAAGGGATGACTTTCCCACTGGAGGAAATAGGGAGATGCACGGGAAGGAATATGTTGAT
The DNA here is from genome assembly GCF_963210335.1 of Falco punctatus. Lineage (NCBI taxonomy): Eukaryota > Metazoa > Chordata > Aves > Falconiformes > Falconidae > Falco > Falco punctatus. The sequence goes on along the minus strand of NC_137599.1, from coordinate 6,350,557 downwards.
TGAACTGTCGCTCGATCAAGCAGTCTTTCAGTTCCAGTTTCCAGGCAGGACCTCATGCCAAGCCAAGTGGATGCGGCAGAGAAGGTGCAATGGACCAAGGAATGGTCATACCAGAAAGCCTCCTGGTCAGCTTGGGGGTGGCTGATCTAGTCCCATCCAGTGGAGAAAAATGAAGGCTCTGAGCTGTGTGTCCTGTTTTAGTTCTCTGTTTTCCTGGGATGGAGATGGTGCAGCTTACTGGGGAAGGTGATGGCTTTGGACTCAGGGGATACGGCACCTCATTCTCTTTGTGCTTTGCTTTCTGGGTTTCCCATTTCATGTCTTGCCTTTGAGGGAGGGGTAGTCTCTTAGCTAAGGGCCTGTAAGCGCTCCTGCAATGCAAAGAATAGTAGTGTTAACTAAATATTCCAATATTATCCTACCATTTTGCCCAAGACCAGCTGACAGTGGCCCAACCAGCGAGCAGGTCAGCTCTTGAGGACTACACAGGGCTGCGGTCCCTGCTTTCCCAGGGAGGCCGTGCTTCCTCGGCTTCCTTCTCTCTAGGATCAGTTTGCTGCGACAGCCAGTGCAGTAGAGGAAGGGGCTGACAATCCTGTTTTGCTCCCCACCTCCACTCCCCTGCTTTTAAGACCTCCCAGTAAGTAACCCAAGCCCAGAGCTGTGGTGGCAGATGCTTCTGGGGAGGAACTTCCAGTCTCCGAGGCTCTAACCACCCAAGGAACCAGCCTCTTCATCCCCACAAATTACAGGCTCCTGCCTGCCCTTTAGAGACGAGCAGGGAAATGGATGAGAGAGATCATGAACAATCCCCCCTACCACCAACCAGCCCCCCGTGCACCCCTCCTCTCCTGGAACCTGTTATCTTGGTGGTGAGACAAAGCTCTCAGCGAGGCTGATGTGGTCTCCTTGTGTTTGTGGATTAACCACTCCCAGGAGAGGGCTGCACTGATGCGTGAGTGCTGGAGCCAGCAGCCGGCGGCTATAAGCGCTCACTTCCCACAGGCTCCCCTTCTTCCACCCCTCTCTCAAAGGGCTCAGATGCAGGCGTGTTGTGACACCTCCACAGTGGGTGAGGAGAGGTTTTGAAATGTAGCAGGCACCATACAGGAAAAAAGCTCGCGTCAGGAAGGACCCAAGCAGATGCTCAGGGGGCTTGTTCACTCCTGGTCCCTCCGGAGCAGAGCAGGCCAATGTGCTGGGGAGGGAGGTGGGTGTTTGCTTTTGCTTTTGCCAGCAAACTGCAGCCCTGGGTAGCTGCAGGGTCTGGGCATTAGCTCATCCGGTGCTGGTGGGCAGCATGAAAGTCTTTTGTAGTTAAGGTATTGTGCTGAATTCAGGAGATCAAGATCCAAAGCCCAGATTTGCTGTGGACTCTCTAGGTCATGCCCATGGCCAGTTCCTACCTGTGAAATGAGGTAATAATTCAGCTTTTTCACTGTCCTTTCTAAGGCCCAGATCTTCAAGTCTGCTCAGGCTCCAACTCACCATTACACCAGGAAGTCAAAATGCACCTTCTGAGAATCTGGACCCAAATTCTCCAGATGGGGACTCTCCCCTTTCTGTGCCTTGTGCAATGGCCTCTTCCCCTTAATAAGCAGCTACGGGCAGATCCATAACTCCAGTAAATAATAACACAGATACAGGTCAGGTGGTGAATGCTGGTCTCCAGCTCTAGCAATGGAAATTAAATTCAGCTCCATATGAAAGATACTGAACGCATAAAGCTTCAGAATAGGCTGTAAGTGGCAGTAGCATAGTGTATATGGGCAAACCACCAGCAGAGCTGTGCCCCAGGGCAGTTATCTGTGTAAGAAACCTCAGCCTGGAGGTCAACCCCAGAAGGCTGGTGAGAAAACTCAAGACCTAGTGAGAGAAAGGTGGGTGGCAAGGCCAAAACCTGGAAAAGGTGATACTGAAACAGTGAAGAGCTTGGATGAGGTGGCATAGGGGTGAAAGGCTGGTGCTAGCGATCCCTGGCTATGCTTTTGGTGGCACATCAGTTTCTGAATCAGCAGCTTTGAAACCAGCCGGAGGCCTGGCTGGCTGTGCTCTGTGGTGATGGATTCCTCTGGAGTCAGGCTCCACAACCAGCAAGCTCAGATGCTTTGCAGACTCTTTTCTCTGGGCTCTGGTTGTAGCAAGCACTGCTCTTCCCCAGAGTTCAGCTCGGGTCCCCTGAGATCTGCCCCATTCACTTGGGGGCTGGGGGGACACAGGAATGTTTAATAAGGGCGATGTCCAAGTTAGGAGGTGAAGGAGGGCTGCAAGATGCTCATAAATACTGCCCTGCTTGTCAGAAATGCTGTTCTTCTGCATGTATTGCAGCCCCTGGTTTACAAGCTGGGCCGAGTGCCAGGCAGCGTGTTGCTGCCAGGTGGGAGGAGATGCACACGTGTGTCTGCGTGCGCACGTATGTGTGCACACCTTCATAGGGGCAAGTTTATTAGTGTGGTGCGGGTACGGACTCTGGCTTCAAATTGCTTCTCCTGTCATTCAAAGGGTTTCCAGACTGTCTGAAAAGCCAGGCTTTGCAGGCTAGGTTGGGACACATTTCTCACCGTCTGCTGGGCTCCTCTCAGCTGGTCGGTCGATCTGTCTGCCTTCTCTTTTTCAGTGCCCCGTCACCGCTTTCTCCATGTGCTGCTGGAGAAGCTCCCTGTGTGTAAGAAGTACAAGACCAGTGGGGTTTGTGAGACACACACAGACTTCAGTTGCATTAAATCCTTTAGATTAAAACACTCTCTCCCAGATATGAAAATATGAAAAATTGATATTTGGGCATTCTCAGACAGTCTGAGCCACTTTTAAATCGGCAAGTGAATAAGGTATCATTTAACTTAGGGATTTGACCTGAATACAGATCTTGTCCTAAGCTATATCCATTCTCCAAGTCCAGTGCTATTGCAAAATCATCTGGTAGACAAGCAAAATTACTAAACGATAATGGTTTGAGTAGTTCTCAGTGGTGCCCTAATTTAACTCTTACTGAAGCCAGTAGGAGGTTTTCCAGCAGCCTCTCCTTCGGTGGCAGCAGAGACAAGCTGGCACTCAACACTTGCAAAGACTTTTTGGTTTCACACCAGCAGGACTGCACCAGCTTGAAAATTGGATTAACTTCAAGATTGCCAATTGTGGGCAAGACTGCCTGCCTAAAGGATGGGGTAAACATCTACTAAAGAACAAGAAATGAGACCTTTGTCTTCCTCTTGATGGAGTTTATGAGCTGACAGTAGGGTTGACCTGAAGAGCTAAACCCCTAAAACTGTAAGGTTACCAACCAGACTGTAGATTTTATGTGGGGCAGTCTCATCCCATTTACACTTGCTTCCCGCTGCTGACTGGTAGCTGATGCCTGCAGGTGGTTGCCAGTTGGGCTTTCCTTCTCCTTGGACCCTTCAGTCCTGGGACAGAGCTGAGCAAAAAGAGCACTAAAGGAAACCCCCTATGCTTTCATTTCTCAGGGGGCAGTTCTGCTCGCCAGACTGACTCTAGATGGAGAGATAAACAGAAAGAACAAGGGCTTTTACTATTTACAACAGCTCCTGGAAAGAATTAGCATCATGAAACTACAGCCAAGCATTTTGCCAAGCCTGAGCAGCGTTTACATGCCTGAGTAGGGCTCACCGAAACAGATCTGTACAGCAACGAGGACAGCGCCGTCTGCCAACTCCAGCCTTGTAGATCCAAAAGATGGCCAATTTGCCACATCCTTTGGTAACGCGTACTAACTTAATTACCGTCTTTGTTAACAATTTGTAGTAGTTATTTATTCATAAAATCCACTTACTGTGCCATAAATTTACACAGTCAAGCAGCAGCAGTGAGGAGGGTTTTTCCCCTTCGTGTCCCTCCAGGGTTACCCTCAAGCATGCTTCCTCCATGCAGACTAGCCCACCAGTGCCTCAGTGACTGCTGGGCTGAGTTTCACTGAGTCATCACTACCAGCCACATTCATATTCCCATTTCAGTTTGCTAATTCACGTTTTATTTAGCAACTGGCGTGACTCACTCATAGGATGATGACAATGAAGAGATGAAGTGATACTGACATTTAATGCTCAGTTTCTTAGGGCCAAACACTTCCTAAACTTCTTTGTTTACATCACGGGCTAAAGAATTAGCCGTTTACCGTTGGCCCGCGGAGGAAAGCATGGATGCCTCCAGGAACGCACAAAGGGAGCCTCGGACACTGTCTGGGGCCAGGGATTGAAGGACACATCCAGCGCAGAGCCCATGGGGCTGAGCATTAGCCAGAGCTGTGCAACATCAGTTACAAAACATGAAACTGGGCTGAACTTTCCTGGTTTCAGTTTTCACATCAAGCTCTGGGTTCTAGCCAGATACCTTAAGCCCAGACTGGGGAATTTCGGGGGGTGACTTCCAGCAGCTCTGGCAGTGTTAGTGGAGTCTTGCAGGTTTTAGTAATTGTCTTACAACTCTTGTTTTTGGAAATCAGCCGGTTGAAGCTGCAGCTGCCATAAAGCAGCATCAAACAAACAAGTTTTTAGCCATCATAAATCAGAAAAAAGCATCTAGTGTGCATTCTGTAAGTTCAAGAGGAAGTCAAAAGAAGAGTATTAGTAATTAATTTTATAGAAATACTCAGGACTGCTTTGCCATTTTACCTGGCTAGATTGATGACATCTGATTAACTGTGGATGGGAGGCCTATGATCATGTATGATTTCTATTTTTTTAAGAAACTTTACTGGCTGGAGTTTAGTTGTACGCACCTAAAGGACTTAAAGATGGGCATTTTCATCGGTACTGAAACATTTTTCTGATTTCAACTGTATTTTTTACTGCAGGATGCTTCACCTTGGTTTTATTGTATCTGACTTCATCTTAATATGATTTTTATAAAAAATACCATTTTAATTATTTATAGCAATGTTATATATTTGTATATATGTGTATATATGAGGCAAATTTGCATAATGCCTCATGTTACATTCTGATGTTCTAACATGAGAAACTCCCAAGGGAATTGATTTTGATAGCCAAAATCTGTATTTTTTCAAAGGTCAAGAACATGTTTTTCTCTGGTTTGGGATGTAGTTTGGAGAAGAATGGTTTGACATCATTACCCATGCAATGGAAATTTGGTCTGCTCCACCAAATGCAAGCTCTGTTTGCGTTTCCTAGGTGCAGTGGGATCTTCATTTCAGGGCACTCCTCCCAGTGCCTTAATCCTAAATTCTTAACCTCTGCATGGTGAAGACACCTGCTCCACTTCTCCTGGCTGGCAGAGTTGCCTGGAAGGTGCTCTCAGGATCAGAAGCAAGAGGTCCTGATCTTCATCGAGCGCTTGAGGTGGCAGGTGTAAAATGCCTGTAGGTTTGTTCTTGACACTATGGGATGTGCCTGCAGTGGCTCCTGCCCTCCTTCTCCAGCTCCTGCAAGGCGCTCCCCTTTGATGCTGCTCTGCTCTGAGCTACTTCAAACAGCCTGGGAGGGTGGGTCAGCCAGGGCGGTAATTACACCCTTATGCAGCTCACTGGTACTCCAGCCCCTTTGAAGTGATTTTACCACCCAGCCTCATCACCAGGAGCCACACACACACACCTACCATGGAATTCAGTCTCCCTAGCAGCTCTGCCCTAGGGGCCCTATGGGAAGGTGGGAGTGGAAGGGGGACAAGGAAATGAGATGAATGAGGGGTTTAAAAAAAAAGAGAGCCCATAAACTATCTACCAAATATTTTATTAACCCTTCAAGTGCCCAAGCACATCCCTGTTGGGGCCTGTGCCTGTGCAACCAGCTGTTTCCACTGCTGAGCAAAACCAAACTGTGTCAAGTAGAGGTTCCCCATCAACTGGAAAGAATTGGGGATCTCTCCCTAATGCTGGCTAGCCCACATCAGTTCCATCCTCTGCCCAGAGTGGCCTGGCACCACCTGCTACCCTTGGATGGACACATTCCCTATCATCTCTCAGCAGGTTGAGTGCTCCTATCGCTTCCTGAAACTGTTCTGCACATAGGCAAGGTGCCTTCACTGGTTGCAATGCTTTCAAAGAGATCCTGCTCATGACATTTTCTTGATAGCATGCTATACCCCTACTTCCATTTGTACAGCCTCCCTGTAGAATCATAGACTATCTCAAGTTGGAAGGGACTCATTTACGTACCGTACGTACTTGTATGTTGCTTGTGACCACAGAGTCTGAGGTTAGGTTACGCTGTTGTCCCCAGCCTGTCTCTCTGAGCACAGTCTCAGCTCTCTTTTCCATCTACAAGAACTACTCACCCTGTGTGGCACAGATGACTGTAGCACAGCAGGCTATGAAGCGAGGCCATCCAAACCTGAGATGACCGTGGAAGTGCTGGACTACACCCTTCTCTTTGTAGGCTGAGCTGCCGGCTGCTCTGTAAATACAAAGAGCAAAGGAAACTGAGACCAGAATGCCCCAAGCCTGGTCTTGGCTCAGTGTGAGCAGCTTTAGACATGCCAACTGTTGAGCACCGGTAGCACCTGTTCATCTATGAGAAATGTTGAAAACGGACAGTAATCCACGGACCTGAGAAGATTGGAAGCAACTGCTCTGAAGCACCTGGCACCAGCTGCTCTTGGAGACAGGAGGCCGAGCAAAATGGGCTCTTGTTGGGGCTTGGAAATGTCCATGTTCTACATGACCAGGAGCTTATGATGGTAAACAAGGATTGCAAGGGCCTCTCCCTCCCTTGCTTTGGTGGAGATCATAAAACCTGGATGTTTATCCTCTCCTTTGGCTGTAGCTGAGTGTCTCCCTGATTACAGACACAGACCAATTTCTTTTGGCTTGGAAGTAATTTGATTATGCCCTGGCAAACCTTCCTGAAGCCACACAGTCCTAGACAACTGCACATCCCTCCTCCCCCCTCACCACCACCTTAATCACCAAGTCTACCATCAGCAACACTCAAACATGCAATTGTCTGGCAGACACACTGCTGTTTTGAGGGCTGGTGAGGGGTAGCTAGAGGGAGCAAAGGCATATGTGTGTGAACTGCAGCCTTCTGGCTTTTCATCTCCAGCAACACCACAAGTACCACTACATCATGCAGAAATGATCTTTGTTAACAGCTGGCGTTCCAACAGTGTAGGTTTATCCCAGCTTTTCCTATTAACCTGGGACTACTAGTGGGGAGCTAGTGATAGCTTTGGTTTGGAAAGTCATCATATTCCAATTTTCCTGAAACCGGGGGTGAAAGCTCATTGTCATCTTCCAGTCCTCCACTGTGTCCTTGAGAAAGGCTGTTATTTGAAAGACTGAATGCAGCCATAAGACAGGCCTTACCAAGGCAAAACTTCCTGCCTCTCCCATTGAGGACAGTAATATTTTGGAGGTTGTTCCACCAATGTCAAGGCAAAGCTGGTAAATCTCTGTACTCATTTGAATTTTGAAGGTCTGGATGAGCCTGAAACTGATTTGAATTTGTTTTTGCAAAGGCAAACACCAATGTATTATTGATTAACTAATGTCTTCCCATAAGCCTGATCTGCACTGTTCATGAGACCGCCAAAGACACTTAAATATTTGCTTACTCATTTAATCCGAGTATATTTACTGTTAAAGATAGGCTCAGTCCAAAGTCCTCGTTCCTTTGAACATGGACATATCCTCATATGGATTGTATAGCTTGGGGCCATCTCATGTTAGTTGTATTATATTTGCTTGTGCAATTAGCTTGCTCCCTTAAAAGAGACACTGCAGCTATGAAACACAGCTGCTTTTTAAATTGCTGGTAGTGTATTTGCTCTTTAACAGTCAGAGGATACAAACAACGTGTGCACGCTGTTGTGACAGGCACAAGTTGGCTGACTGCTGTTGCTGTGACTAAAAGTCAACTGGTAAGACTGGAGCTGGGAAGTGGCTTCCATATGAGAAGAGACAAAGTAAGTCTCCTGCTTGGAGACTTGGAGAAACGATTTGCAAGGTCTGTAAAATCATGTTTGTCTCAAAACCACAAGAAGTAGGGGGTACCTATGCAATTACCAGGCACATATTTAAAACAACAAAAATAAAGTAGAAGAAGCTGAGAGGGCATACCAGGTGAAGGGCTGCTCCACACAGGCATGTTCCTGCCCTCCTTGCATCAGCTGCTGGTCCCTGACAGTGTTAACTGGTGCCCAGGGAGCCCTTGGTCCAGTTGTTTTTACAGCTCATGTTGCCAAGTGTCTCTTGCTTCCAGAGTCAGGGTGCAGTGCAGCCGTCATCAATAGTTCTCTTTTCGGCATGGAGATTTTTGTTATTTTTATTTGTTGTGATTTCTAGCAGGAAAACAGGTGGGAGTTGGGCTGGGAAAGATTTTGCAAAGGCCAGAGAGACAGTGCAGGGCAATTTAAAAAATAATATTGCTCACTGTAATTTATGGCCACTGAGAAAGTCCCTTTTTGTCTCCTTGATACCAGTAGGAAAACTCCTGAGCTGTAGAGAAGGCTCAGTAGCCTCTCACAAACTTAGACGGAGTGAGATTCCTGTTCCTGTTTCTGCTCCCAGGTGGTCATCAATGCGTGAAATTGAATAGCATGTCATCTGAGGTCATAAACTGTCTTAAGACTGTCTTTCTGCTTTGCTTACAGGCAGCAACAATATCTGTGTTCGGGTCTCCTAGGCATTACTGCAACACACCACTAGTTCTAACAGCTAGTACTAAAAAAACCTGTGACTTTGATTATTCAATAGTTGGGACACACTGGAAAACAAGGAGGGAGCATTTCCTAAGAAGAACGAAGAAGTTCGTAGTTGCTGACACTGGAGGTCCCCTACTAGTTATGGTGTCTCCTAGGGAGGAGAGAAGACAGGGTGCAGAGGAGATTGCAAGAGGGGTTGTGGTACAAAACAAGGGCAGGGACATCAGAGGGGTGGAGCTGATCAGAGCTTGGAGGGTGCAGACTAACTTGGGGAGCAGAACAACTGCCAGTGTTGTTTTCTGCATTTTGCATCAGTTTCTAGGAGTCTTCTGGTTGCAGAGGAAGCTGTGGTGGTGTCAGGCAAGCCAGATACAGCAGGTGAAAGATGCGTCATGCTCCCTCCCTGGAGAAAGTTGTCTTTTGTTTGACATCATGACAAACGACTCTTTGAGAGTAATTGAAACAGAATTATTCCCTTCAGTTCTGAGTGCTCACCTCCGCAGTATCTCTGTGCAAAGGCAGATGCGCTATTTCCCCTGTCTGAACTAAGCCCCAACCCCAAACTCACTGAAATCAACAGGGGAATGTCCATCTTTTGCTTACCCTGAGCCTCAGGTTAGCTTCCCCTGTTTGCATGCTTTTGTACGCTGATAAAGGGCAAAGATAAACCTTTACAAATAATTAGGAAAATGTCAAGCCCTTATTAGGAAAATGCAAAACATCAAAGAGTTAGGAGGACTCCAGGAGGGTCACAAGAGACAAAGGCTGAACTAATGAATGAAACCTCCAGGCTGGTGTTCCTGCACAAACTGCTCTACAGTTGCTTTTGGTGACAAGAAAAAAAGATGAAGCCAAACTGGGTTTAGAAGGAGTGTGGAAGCCTGGTAAGGAGTGGGAAGTGCTGAGGACGTGTGCTCAGAGTGAAACAGCACGCGTGACACCTACGGATTACCCCTGTATGTCAAACCAATGCCTGCCTTCAGCATTGTCACACCGGACTCTTACTCCTTACAGCTTTCTTTGGGGTAAGAAGAGCCATTCTCTCTAGCAGGCATCATGAAGTGCAACTCTGAGGTTTACCGGTGACTGACACATCCTCTTGTGCCTGCTCTTCCACCAGCACCTCCTCCTGCACTGCCACTGGAGCCATGGCAGCTCCCGAGAGGGCTGGGACATTCTGGGGGAACAGCAGAGGTGGTGTGTGGGAGCCTGTGCAAGCAGGGAGCCGGAGCACTCACCTGTCTGATGCGTCAGCCTTTGATGCACACGCTTGAGGAAAGATGGTTTAGCTCCTATTAGGGCAGCAGGGAGCCGTACCAGCCGTACCGAACAGGCTGCCACCTCCTGCTCCCAGTCCACCCTCCCACCTCAGTCAGTAGCACCGTACCCACCACCGCTCTACCGCTCCGAGCACTGGCACTCCGCGGCTCCTCGCTGGTTTACCGGCTCCGTCAGCGACTTGGCAGCCATGGGATGCTGAGTGCCCGCAGGGGTACGTGGGGGTGTGGTGAGCTGGAGACGCCCCACTTGTTTATTTGGTTACCGTTTTGTGGTTTTTGAGAGGTGCCTGCAGGTCTGCAGGAGAATCTGCTGTGAGATGGCCTCGCCCTGTTCCCGTCTCCTCCAAGGGCCCAGCTGGTGCCGCACAGGCTCCAGGTTTACGTGTGTGTGTATGTACACGCATGTGTGTGAGAAAAAGCAAGTGAGAGCAAACTCTGCAGAGGCAGAGACACACAGACCTGCATGGGGTTACGTCCATCTCCTTGTGTGTTCTTCCATCCTTTGACTTTGCCCATGCAGCAGATTGCAAGAGCTCCCAGGTGGCCCATAATTAACCCTGGCTCTGCCAGTATCTTTTCAAGGTTAGAAAGAAGACAGGTCTCTTTTAACTTTCTTAATAATCCTAAGATCCTTCATGCAAGGTTGGAAGAGAAGGTTATCTCCAGGGCTGGACTTGAGTGAAATGAAAGCATCAGGCTGTGTGGCGGCTCCACTTCCCACCATCTAGAGTCTGCACCCCACCTTGGGAGATAATAACAACAAAGACTGCATCTTCATCCCCTTTTTCGCCCTCGTAAGAAATCCATCTCCAAATACTATTCGTGGCTTACCATAAGATACGAAATGGATTTAAAACAGAACAGTTAATTATAGCAAGAATTGCAGTTATGAATATTTGCATGATGCAATACTAACTTACCCCATTTTGCATGTCTGTTCCTCTTACCTGTGTGATAATCGCACGTAGGGGCTGAAGCTGAGAGCAGATTCCTTCTGATAAAAAGTGCACAGGCTGCAAGAAACAGTTGCCCACCTGTCACCTCCCTAGAAAAGACAAGACAGCGTGGTTGTTCCCACTCGTGGGGTTTGAAGCACAAGGGAAGGATGTTTCCCATAGGCCTCACAGCTGAGAAGTGATGCAGATTTTCTGATTCCCGCTGAAGAAACTGAGCCACAAAATCATCCTCCTTTCTTGTAAAACATACTTGCAGCACCACTGCCGTGCAGACCCTTCGGGGGTGAAGGCTGGTGCAGTAGCACTGCCTAACAGTTTAGTTACACCTGATCCAAACACGGGAAGCAGAGGGGACATCTCTAGGTCCCCTCTAGGTGTTTGGGTACCTCCGTGCCACATGCTGTGCCAGGTGCTGCTGTTCCAGCAGAGAGCAACAGGGTATGGGGCGGCAGGTCTGGGGAGCCACAGGAGCTGGGAGTGTGACCTGCCCAGGGGGAGAACCCCCCCGAGGGAGTCACCCTCTGCGCTTCCTGCAGCACCTCGCTCTTCCCGGAGCATCTCCCACTGGAGACGGACCCAGCCCAGGCCCGCGGAGCTCCTTCAGCTGCAGACACCCGGGATCAGGAGCTGATTTTCAGATCGTGTGCAGGAAGGACCGGGGGCAGAGAACCTGCTGTCATGATGAGGCCACTGCTTAGGTGCATTCGCCTGATGTCACTCGATCCCATGCAGCGTCAGGCTGCCCTGTGGTGATGTCAGCTCTGAGTGATGTCAGCTCTGAGAATGAGTTGCAGGGCTTAAACATGGTATCAGGCCCCAGGATGCTGAGCAAGGGAAGGGATGGTTCTGGTGCCTTCTGCGATGACCTGCCTGTTTACAGGCTCTTAGTGCTTCCTTTTCCTCTTGTCTGGGCAGCAGTTGGCATCCAGGCTTTGGGCTGTATGGGCTGTGTAGGTGTTCCGCACCATGCTCTGGGAGGCAGGATGAGGGTGGAGGAAGTTTGTGATAGCACCCAAGTCTGCTAAGTGTGGAAACATCTTCTGTTGCCATTAAGGGGCTGCTAGTGACCATAGCTGGTTCACAAAGGTCGCACCTTTAATGTTGGTTTAATGTTATCATAGAAGGGGAGTTGTGCCACCTACAGAGAAAGTCTTTCTTCTTGGGAACCAGATTTGGGGCTTTTCTTTGAGGGCTTAACTGCTGCAGGCATGAGATGAGCAAGCCCTCATTTGTGACCTGACGTTAAGAGCTATTTAGAACGGGCACTGTCTTTAATTCGGTGTTTTGCAGTGCCAGCAGCATGGGATTGTCATATCTGACTGCAGATCCAAGGCTTTACTGTTCAACAGATATCTGTAATAATGAATAAACATCACACCTGACCAGTCAAAGGGCCTCTGACTGTGAGGAGGATCTCTGCTCTATAAGCAAAGAGTGCCATTGTGCGGGCCTAATCCTGCCTTCCTCACTCATATGAAATCAGTAGGTTGCACCTGCTGAGAAAACTGGGCTGGGAAAGAAAATTGTCAAATAACCTGATCCATTTTCCCCTGGTGACTGCTTGCTGAGACTAGGGGCTCCATGCGCTCCATGTGAGCCAACAGGAGCTTCTCCTAGATTATTTGTTGGGTGTTCATACAGGGTACTTACTTGGTGTTTTTACAAATAGATATGCATATTGGGAAGTTTCAGCTTGGCTGGACACCCAGCTAGTGCAGCTGCACTTTGGGAGAGGAGGTGGCATGGCCACTAGTGAGGAAGGTCGGAGGTGCTGGGGGGAAAGGGAGATGGGAATGTGAGCCATCCCTTAGCACCCACCGACCAGGGTCCAGCATGGATCCCTGTCTGTGGGAGAGCCAGACGCAGTGCCTGCAGAAGGGCCAGGGTACACCCGCTACCCACCCGGTCTGAGTCTTCGTTCGGGGCAGGGCTGGACCCGCCAGCTTTGCCTTCCACACGGGGCCAGGCCCCCATCGGGGCTGTTCTCATGCAGGGCCTGGGGGCAGGAACTGCACGAGCTGAAATTTAATTTGCTGTTTCTGTATACACAGACTTGCAGAACTGAGAAAGTTAATCTTGGCTGGACATTCAGATATTGAGATTTGTTGGAGACCAGATCATAAAGTGAATGCTTCAAGGGGAAGAGGGTGTGAGCGGGGAAGTTAGGGGAACCCATCAGTGATGAAGCAGGAAAACATTTTCCTGTACTGGAAAGTAGTCAAAGAACATGATTCTTTTGTGGTCCTTTGTTTTCTAATTACCATGTGGTTTTATTGCATATATACCTGCTGTGAGCGAGTGCCTGACCAATCCTTTAATCCCCACTGCTCTCTGGTATAAATCATGATTAAGGCAGAGCTAGACATGAGAAAAAAAAAAGGTTCTCTGGTCTTCCCTGGTTGTGCATGACTCTCCTGATATCTTCCTTAGCTTCACACACTTCTCAGCTTTGGATAGCTTCGACTTGGGATGGGTCTTGGGTGACCAAAGTTTCTATACTTCACATCTTGTGTTTATCTAGTGCCTTTCCACCAATGAGCACAAACACACTTTGCAAAAATTGGTGATTTAAACTGTGGTCCTGCAGCTGTGAGTCAGAACAGCATCATTTTTATTATCCCCTTTTCAGAGCTAAGCAGAAGCAGAAGCCATTTGCTTGGTGTCATGTCGTGAGGCAGTGGGACAGCAGAGTCTCCACTCCTTATCCCCATCTCTAGCCACGAGGTGACAGTTGCAGTGATAGCTGAGAACAAGATCCAAGGACCAGCTGACTGGTCCCTTTGCTCTAAGTCCTTCAAGCCAGGGGCAGAGTCTGACATCCTGACTCCCAATTCCCTTCCTATCTCACACTCCCACCCCCAGCTGGAAATAGAGCTGAAAAGCCCTGGCCAACAGCCCCTGCTCCAGCCACCAGCACTTGCTCCACTCCCTGTAGAACACATTTAGTCCTTGTCCCGGTGAGAAGATCACGGTTGTCTGCGAGTCACTTTAGGTTGTTTTTTTGGTCATTTCCTTAGCACTGCCCACCCCCAGAAGAGGGCTGTTCTTTGCCCTGTAATCCTCAGCACACAGCCCTGGCAGTAGGTGAGGTGGCAGGAACAGTGCCGGGTCAGGAGCATGAGAAGGCGTGGACGGAGAGGCAGATCCAGCTCATGAAATCACATCTGAACTGAGCAGTGCCCTTCCTGGTGATTGAGGGAAGCAAAATGATAGATTGCTGTCTCCTTGAAGGCTACAATTTAGTCCTCCCATTGCAATATTCCCCTGCAGTTAATAAGCACCCTGCCTACTGTGAGGAGGCTACTGTGGCGGGGGACTATGTAAACCCAGAGAGACCAGAGCTTTCTAGGATTCAGGGGAGGGCATCTGGTAGGATCAGGGATTGGTCAGGAGCTGAGCCAAACATGACCCAAAAAAGTGGAACTTAATTCAGACAGAGCTCTCGAGGGGTACTCGTGGCCAATGCTTTGTGCTCAGCTTGGGCCTGATTCATCTCCATGTGCTGCATGAACTCATCTCCAAAGTGCTGCAGCGTGGCAGGCTGGCTGGTGCACGGCAGTCTGGTGTCTCTGTTTCATCCCAGGTCTTCAGGAGAGCTGGTGGGGGCTTGCGGAGTTCAGTAGGATGCTGCTTTATTTTTGGAGATCAAAATCATACCTCCTTTAAATTAATGACAAAACACCCCTTGACGCTGCTGGTTCTAGAATCCTGTCCTGTTATTTGGTTCTTTATTGTGTGGCCAACTCTCACATCTGATTATATTTGCCATTTTCTTCTGGAGCCAGGTTCTGGAGTGGTGTGATGTCTTGGGGAGCTCAATTTTCATTTAAAATGGAAAAGTATGTTACTAACCCTCATTACGGCGGAATAAACCTGAAAAAGCATTAACCCAACAAGCTCAAAAGCCACAAAGGAAACAAAATGTTTTGATAAAACCTTAAAGCTAATCCGTCGTTTGGGGCCACAGATCATGATGCCTTAGCAACTGTGTTGGACAGTCCTGCTTTTGGCAAGGTCTTGCTCGCAGTCTCTTATTCTAGTTAGGAGAGTCTTTGAGAGCCCTCGTGTTAAGGGAGGTCAGTTCCCAAAGAATTCCTCACTTCCACTCCTACTATGTGATCAGCATCTCAGGATATCTGACATCTCAGGGACAGTTTTCAAATTATTCTGGTGTCTGTAGCTATTGATCTTGCTTCCAGAATGCAAATGGTTTTGACTAAACAGAAAGAGAGCACTTACGTACTTACTGCTATGCCTGCTATTCACTAAAACAAACCTGTCCTCTGCCTAGTGAGCAATATAAATAAATAAATATTATTTTAGATATAATTAAGCCATCGCTCGTGATTCAGCCTCCTGGGTCCATTTCTGCATCTTCAGTTCAGCTGTAGCACCACTGGGCACGTGGGTCCTTTCAGCGTGGCCAGCACCAGCCCAGCGGGGCGCAGCAAGCAGCACAGCCACTGGAACTCACAGCAAGGGGCCGTGTGGGCAGGGGCTTTGCCCTTGGTGTAGGGGATTCTCCCCTGAATCAACTCAGTGTGCTTACAGAGGCTAGAAGGTAAGCCTGGCCTGAGCTTTGGGCTGAAGGTTTGAAAAATGATGGCATAATTGGAGTCAGTAGGAATTCCCTCGTTTGACTTTTGGTTTTAGGGGGAGCGGAACGAGGCCAGAGCTGACAGTTTTTGAAAAATTCATATGCTGTTGAGCCTGGGTTTCTTCACAAGTTTCTCTGCCTTGGCCATGCTACTCACGGATAGGTTAAGTTCAGTAAGGATTCAAGTTCTTTGGTAAATTTGGCTTCAGAGATAAAGAATTGCAATTCCCTGTTCTGAGTGTCTTATTCTTCCTCCAGCCAGAATTTGAACGTAGCTCTTTACAAAATCTTCCTGCAGACCTTTGGCTTGAAATGCTCGGTACATGTAGTCACATGAATGGAATCTCCTGGTCCTGTTTGCATGGAAGCAAATCGGAGCATAATGCAAATGAAGACAAGAATTTCACTGGGATCAATTTTGCCTGCCCGCGTTAGATCGGTTATCAGGTATCTTTGTTGCAGCAGCCTGTGTAATCTGGCTTTGGTTGAAATGTGAGACAGTTCTTGGTGTCATTATAGGCCATTCTATGCCAGCTCCCGTACAAAAGGCAGCTGAGGGTTAACGCTGGATCAGCGAAGTGCTTTTTGGTGTGTGCTTCTGGTGATCAGCAGTGTGCAACAAAACTTTCTGAGAAGTGTTAATGCCCTCTGCTTAGCACGGCGTATGCGTGCCAGCCACATCCTTCTTCCAGCCCCTTGCAAGCAGAGGGGTTTGCAGTCATTTTGCAATGTGTTCAGGGTCTCAGTTTGGCCAAGTGTTTAAGCATGCGGTAAAAGTGTTGTAAGCAAGTACTTACAGTTAAGCTTGTGTTTAATTCCCATTTAAGTCAATAATTAAGACTATCAATACTTAAAGCTAGGCACATATGTGAGAGGTGGGGTTTTTTTGAATCGGAGCTCAGCCGTGTGGGATCGAGGTTTCCTGGATTTAGCCCAGGCCACAGGAAGATGGGGGGGGCTGTGGGCTTGAAGTCCAGTTTCCACAGAGTTCTTAGTTATCGAGTATGTGCTCCACCCCCTAGTAATAAGGAGATATTGTTAAACCCAGGTCTTTTGTGGCTGTTTCCTTGGTAGATCTCAAAGCACTGGTAAAAGAGGATGGACACCCAGGCACAGAACTGGCAACAGGAGTCCTGAGTCCCCTGTCCAGTGGTCTGCTCTCTGCCTGCAAGCATTATATATTATAGTCAACTACTTATCATTAATTTTTTCTCTTCTGAGCACAATAAATTGAGAAAGAAAATACGTCAAACAGTTGTAGTGCCAAGCATTTGAAATGGAAGGGTGTTTCAGACATTCCCAGCTGTACAAAACAGGCTGTTAATAGTGCCCTGAAGTAAGTACTTGCTCATTTCATTATCTTTGCAGATGTCTTTGTAGCCTCAGTCCCAACGTGAATACAGAGTTTGGTGGCAAGGTTCCTAGGACCACTGAGACAGGCTACGTTGTCCTGGAAAATAGGCTTAACCGTGGCATCCTCTGTGCCTGCTCCTGGGACAGAAGGGATGGAAGGGACCCCAGCCCGGGCTGCTGCAGCGGGGTGTTCTGCACGAGGCTGCCCTTCCTGAGAGCTGAGGAGTGGACAGAGGTGGTGTTAGTGGGTCATTGCACAGCTGAACTGGCACAGGAGGAGAAATGCACTAGGAAATGGCTGGAACAGCTGATAAATTGGACAACCTAATCTATTCCAGGCATCTCCTGCTGACCTTCACCTTCAGATCAGTATGTACAACAAGATTTGTCTGAAAACTCCCACCCACATTAGCTTTCTGTAGGAAAGTTGTTTTAAAGTGTGCTTTCATTGTGGGACTATTTCCTCTCTAATCCACAAATTTTAATTTTGGAAGTCAACGACTTTTTCCATCAGAAAGTGAAGGAAATTTCCATGGGAAATTTGAGAGATGTGAAAGAATGTTTTTAAATTGTGTGAGAAAGTATAACTGGAGCAAGTCCTGATCCGTCCCCTGACTTTCTGGCTAGCACTGAAGGACACTGTTACCCCAAGAAACCAATACTCAGCTCTTTGGAGAGACGATGGTTTGAGGTTCTCAACATGATCTCTAAATACACATTCCTGTGGGCCTTATTTTGTGAGGATGCTACATATTCCTGGCCATTCTCGAGGCAATGTGTTTGGGGTTTTTTCTGTACCATGAAGTCCTGGGTTTCAGTGCTTAATATTGGGTGCTCTGATTTTCAAATTGTATTTGCTGGCCCCAGTTCTTAAATCTGGGTCTCCAAAACTATGTATATAAAAGGGACCTGATTCCTTAGAATTTGACCTTCCCATCCCACATCAGCACCGCTGGACATAATGGGAATGACAGGACTTTAAAGGTTTGCTTGGAGGCTCCAAAGGCATTTGAAAGTGGTATTAGTTGAGCAAGGGAAGCGATAATGAACTGTGTACAGCAAAACTGTGAGGTGTCTGTACGGGGAAGTAATGGGAGACTCTTCCCAGGTTAGGGATTCCTATGGAGCAGCTGCTAGTGTTGTAGCTTGACAGGTCTGAGGCTATAAATCCTGCAGATGAATTTGAGTCAGAGAGGGAACACTGGCACCTCTGGAACATGTTCTACTGCTGAAGGGGGTTATTTAGGTCTCTGCCACCCACGATGTATGATGTGAAAGACATCACCCGGGTTCCTGTGGAACATTAAAAGAAATATGGGGGCTGGCTCACTTTCATTTGCCAATTACAATTTAGCTGAGTTGCATTTGCAGGTAGGTGCAGGCTCAAGAGAGAGGGAGAAAGAGTGTGAGTGCAGTCTTGGAATGAATAGTGTGTAGCCCAGGGCCTCTTTGCAAATCAGGGGGATGATAAACCCCAGGGATCGCACTGCTTGGGCTTTACTCCCTCCAACCAGAGCAGCTTGGTTTTTAGCATGGAAAGTCCTCAGCTCAATCCCCAAAGGCTGTAGTCGCTTTGGCATTGGATTCTGCACTACATATTGCTGCCCAAATTAGGAACTTTCTGAAAATCAGGACGTCTGGTGTTAGAAATTGGAGTTGGACCCTCCTGTGCAAAGCGTTGGAGACCAGGGAGGGATGGTCCCAAACCTGGAAAGTTTAAGCAGAGAAATCAGAATGGACATGAGATGTGGGAACTCTGTTCTCCCGCATTACTGATATGCAAACAAAGCACAAAGAAGGCAAATGAGTTTGCTCAAGGCAATGCAGGAAGCCAGTGACGAGCCAGGAAGCACAGTCACATCCCTGAGCCCCATTCCAACACTCCAGCTGTTCTCTTCCCAAATATGCGGCATTCCCTGCATCTAGACCATCCTTGTTTATGCAACAACATGAGAGACTCGAGTTCTGCTGGTGGCCAAGGGCAGGAATCAGTGGCCCGAGGGGACAGTGGCAGGGGAAGAAATTCCCAGGGGATCTCTGCTTCTGCCCTGGATGGGGTAAGGGCTGGGATCACGGAGCAGCAGTGTCCCCGGTGATGGGGAGCGCAGCGCTTTGTTCTTGGCAGCCTCGTGGGCAGAGGGAAGGAGCAGAGCTGGGCTGTGGAGGGAGCCAAGGCCCATCCTCCCTGCTGGAGGGGACATTCTTCATGAACGTGAGGAAGGAAAAAAGGAGGATTAATGAGTGTGAAGGGTGGGGATAGGGCCCAGGGCCTGAAGATTCCCAAGCAATAATGTCTCAGGTGTGTACATATATATTTATATAAATATATAAGAACTGCTCTGAAGGTTGAATGAAGGTTCAGTGCTGTACAGAAGGAGGGATGACCCTGTGGTTAAAGTCTTGGCCTAGATTTCAGAAAACCTGCTCTCCTGCCACAGTTCTCAGTGCAGTTTTAGACAAGCTGTCAAGCTCTTCCCTGCCTCAGTTTCCCAACCTTCTGTTTATGCACTGCATCCCTTTCTATCATGCATTCCTTGGGGAAACGGACAGCATCTTCCCTTGTATCCCTGATGCTATGTGTGGTTGGGGACCAGTCAGGTAGTTCATCTAGATATTGTTGTAACCCTGCAGGTAGTGAGATGTACTGGAAATGTCCATACAATAGTGAGAAAAAAGTTAAAGACTTGGGGAAATAAATGGTCTATGGAAGCTCCAGGTTTCCAAGGTGGCCATGCTAATTAAAGTTTCTGTAGCTGAAATCTTGGGTGGAGGAAGAATGAGATTTTCTGAAAATTGTTCTGTTTCGGTTAAGTTTTGCTTTGCAAGTTTTCTGCATGGAGACAAATATTTTTTTCTGCCAGTTCTAGATTCTGTATTTCAATAACTCTGGGGCACCAAAGGAGTCAGGGAGCTGAGGTTCAGCCTAGTCTTAGACATCTGGAAGGCAGAAAATCTTTAGTGATGTTTACCATGTTCAGTCACACTGTACAGTGACACAAGGGGCTGGGGTTCAGTGGGGTCTTCTTGGAAGTGCCTGGTGGCAGAAGGAGAGGTGCTCCAAGAGAAAAGCAGCCACCTCCTCCAGCCAGGAGATTAAAGGGACAGGCAGAGACAGGGCATTGACAACTGGATAGCGGTAATCATTATTTGAGCAAATCTTAAAAGTTTGATAATCCCCATCTCTTTGAGTCTTCACTGGATGCCAAAGGTAGACTTCTTAACAGATGAGCATTCCCAAGAAATTATGTCCCCTGGCTTTCCTGTGCTTTGATAACTTTTTCATCACTCACCCACCCACGGCAGAGCCGTGACTCCAGATTTGCCACTTTTGCATGCCAAAATGTGCCTGCAGTGGGGTTCCTTTCCATGGCCATCCCCTCCTTGGCTTCACACAAGGCTGCCAGGAGTTGAGTTCAGTCTCCATGCCTGTCCAACCCATGGGCTAACCAGGGAACCTGCCAGCGAGGATGCTGTTACAGTTCCCGTAAACATAAAGCACACGGCTAGCAAGCAATGGACAGCACTGATTTCCTATTGTCCTGGCTGGCGTTCAAACCAGGGAAGAGAAGAAACATCTCCAGGTTCATTCCCATTCTCTTTAGCCATCTGGTCCTGTGTTGCTGGAGCCTTCCCTGCCTTAGAAGGAGGCCCAGATCGGCTCTTTGTGGTATCTTCCCTTCTGCCAGGCTCGTTTCTGCTTTCATCCTCGGTGCCATGCCCGCCCCCTCATCCCCTTTGATTCTGGGACCTGAAGAGAAGGCTGGGTTAGGGAATGTCTTGTTAAGTCCACCTCCCCCCTCCCGCTCCCCAGGGGCCTTCTGCATTGTCTCCCTGTGGTGCAGACGGAGCCCCGAGATCAAAGCCCGAGCGGCGGTTTCCAGCCGGGAGGAATGCGCCGTGCCCCGCACCCGGACTGTCGCCAGCCCCGGCAGCCGGTTCCCTCCGTAACTCGAGATCCCGACCCTGGGGGCGGCTCCGGGGCTGACAGGTGACACGGGGCTGCTCTGAGCAGGCAGCTCCCTCCCAGCATGTCTGACTTTGCACGGAGAGCTTTCCGTCAAGGATTTGAAGATGTCTGCGGTTAAGATGGGATGTGCCTCATAATATGCAGCTTTGGAAGAGCTTACCTGGATGGAATTAACCCTTTCCAGAGCTCAGTCTTTCTCTTCTGCTCCAAGCTAGCGTGATGCGTGGCCTCCTCCTGTGATTTGATAGCGAATGATTTTCTTTCTCTCCTCCTTATGCTTGCCCACCATGCAGCTCCTGTCAGCACTGTCTCCCCGTGACACCGTGGAGCTGCTCGCCAGCGGCCGGTGATGGGCAGGTTTGCTGGGGTGCCACCTGCGTGCAGGCTTCATCAGCAGGCAACCGCAGCTGGGATCTTACTCACTAGAAGCATAAACTGCCATCACTTGAGCTGAAAAATTGCCCCAGCGTTTCCCACAGTAGCAGAAGACTCTGTGAGTCACCTCTTGGAAAAGTTCATGACCCACTTTGACCTTGAGGGTTACATCGAACCAATAACTTCTGCTGTGAAGAGTGCTGAGCCTGGGAGATGTGTCTGGTATACAACTGCTATCTTCTTTGAGGCAGCTTCAGATTCACAGTTTCTACACGTGAATTTTTCCCAACCCCAGCACCATTCTGGGCAGGGACTGCTGGATTCCATAAGGCAGCAAAGATGGGATTCCTAAAACCCTGGAGCCTCAGGCAGGTTTTCTGTGCCTCTGTTCCTGGCAGGGAATGCTGTAAGCTGCCAGTAAAACTGATAAAGACTTTGCTCAAAGGGATTGTTCATTGAATAAATGAAAAGGAAACAGCATGAGTAGATGGGGAGGAGGTAAATTCTCTGCCCTTATCACACCCTGATTAACAGAAACCTCAGCCAACAGAGAAGTATGTACAGTGAAGCAATCATATGTGTTTATAATGTTCATGCATATCATTAGGGCGTTTTTCTTGGACTGCTGGAGTTAAGTCATTCCTCTGGTACATTCCCTTCAGTATATTAGGCAAGTCACCTCTTCCCCTTGGACCCTTTTGTTCGTCCTGTCTGTTTAGACTGGGGAGCTCTTTAAATGAGGGTGGTTGTGCTCTGGGCACGTACGGAGCTTAGCGCGAGGGGCACAGCACCACCATGTTTGAAGCCAGCAGTAAGCCTTTGAACTAGAACAGTTTGCATTCTCCATCCAAAGGACTCACTGAGCCTTTGAGATGCTCTAACCAGCCCTGTATGGCAGATCCTCAGCCTGACTCCTTCAGTGGGGAAACTGAGGCACAGAACAGCACTCCGGGGTCATATGCTGATTCTGTGGCTGAGCAGGGAATGCAGACAAGGTCTCTTGCCTGCTGGGTCTGTGCTTTAGCCACAATCCATCTCCCTGCCCAAGGCCTTTTCTGTGTTCAAAGTGTTCCACAAACAATTGAGGTCTTTGAACTCCTCCTCATCCTGGTTAGTTTGAAAGTGGAGGCAGGGAAGGAAACACCTTCCTAAACTTAGCCCCCAGCCAGCCAATACTTTTGGGAACTGTGTTTGATTAGGCCTGGGGAGCAGTAATTTGGTCTGAGGTTTATAAAAAAAATCCTTCCCTCTCTGGTTAGAAGGCTGCTGCTTATGAACAGTGGAAGGATTAGGTTCTCTCTTCTCCAAAGCAGACCTTGCTCACTGCTCAGCGAGAGCTATTCATACCAGATCCATCACAGCTCCCCCCATGCTTGTGACGTGCCCCTCTCCGCCAAACCAGTGTTTCCCCTGGCCTCCATCTCTGGCGTTTCTCTGCTGGATGCTCAGCAAGCACAGGAGAGAGGAAAGCAGGGGCCGTGCTGCCTTTTGGAGCTGCTGTCATCTCAAAGCAGTGACACAAACTCTCAAGAGCCGGGCAGAGAGGATAGACCTTAGGAGACGGCTAAGTCTGCCCCAAGAATGCTCACTGATCAGCCTGACTTCTATGCCACAAGACCGACAGATCTGAATAAAAGCTATTTTTTTAATGGAGAAAATGAATCTCAAAGTATAGAGTGGGGCAGGACACCCCCTAAGCTGAAGTAAGGGTGGATGCCTGCTTAACCTGTCATGCCTTTCCACCCAGACCTTTCCATGAGCTTCCCCAGCACTTCCAAATGTCCTGTCCTCAGCTTCCTGCCAGAGCCAAGAGGGAAAGGACTGAAGCTTGATGGGAAAAGCTGATCTTGTGGTATTTCCTGCTTGGACTGGAAGCTAGCCATGCGTGAGCCTTTGCATGAGATTCACAGCCCAGGAAAACACACAAGTCAGATAGTTCAGATTGAAAGTCGTGTAGTTCTTTCACGCTCCGCAGGCAGGCGAGCTGCCAGCCCCCCACACCCATGTCTAAAGCGTTTTGAGATCACTGTGAAAAGCCAGGACTCAAGGCAATTACACAGCAAGCAAAAGTGAATTTGATTTCTTAATTTTACTGCAAGGGACTCGGTGCAAGGTTCTCACCTGATGAGTCTGGTCGTTTACCAAAACTGTGATGTTATGTGCTGCCTCTACCGACCCAGTGACAATCGACCCCAGACTTTGGGGTCTCTGCCCAGGGCCCAGGCTCACACATAGCCCAGGCACCAAATGTCCAGTTACTCGGTGAAATGAAAATACTAGAAGTTTAGCCACAAATCCAGAGACACTGCAAGCTTCCCACCATCTCTGCAAAACCTTCCTCTGTAGACACTGCCAAACTCGTGCGTTCGGGTGTGCAATTCTGAGCAGGAGAACGCAGGGAGAGTAGCAAAATGGATGTTGGAGAAGAGGGTTTTCTGCACATGGGGAAGGTCAGCTCTAAATTGAATGAAGCATAGAACAAATCACTGAACCTATGTGACTATCTGCGTGCTGCAATATCAGCCGCCAAGAACAGCAGCAGCCACAGAGCAGGGCTGGCCAGGTGGGACGAAGGCCACCGCTCCCGCCCACCCTGGGAGCTCCGATTGCAGTATTCTGTGCAAGAGATGTGCGTGGGTGTCTGTGCACATGCATCTGCATGTGCCACTTCCATTCCACCTTCAAAGTGACTAGAAAAATGCAACAAATCAGATTACAACAGGCAGGTGTTACCGTTGGTTAGTAGCTCCAGCTGGGAGAGATGTGCTCACTGCAAGTGCTTTGGGAAATCTTAATAATGGATGATCTTAGCAAAAGGAAACCATGGAAAATAAGGTAAACCTGGCTTTGAAGTAATTCCTGATGATTTATAAAGTATCAAATGGTTGCTTTTTGCGAAGTTTTTCCATAACAACACAAGCTTTAACTAAAATCTGTCAGTATTATTTCATAATTTATGTTCCCACTTCCAAAGCCATATTCTGAACTGAAAACCAGTTTTTGAGGCTTTTGCTCCCTCTTCTCAGCAGATGGAAATGCATGTGACTGCACTGAGATGAATTCAACTGTTGTTAGTTATTAGCAGTTGAAGTTCCGCTCCTGTGTTTTTAAATAATAACAATTGTGATGCTTTAAAGATGCCCTCAGGCCCGTGAGCGTAATTTATCTTTTCGTCTGTATTTACACAGCAGTTAGAACAATGGGATCTATATTCTGATAAGGGGGTTTGGTCACTGCAATACTCACAGGTAATATGAAATGACTGGGGAAAAAAGGGGAGCTTGTAGGAAAATATTTTTAATGCCTTCTTTTTTTATTAATTTTGAATCCTGTAATATTAAAAGACCTTCAATTTTTAGTTTAGAAAATTGCAACTGGCTCTTACAAAGACACTTTGCTCTGCCTGATCAGGCTCCCAGCCACAGGCTGTGTTTGCTGCTGTCCAGGCCACCAAGATGCCAATGAGAGTAGATGCAAAGAAACCCAAGTGTTTCATGACTGTGCTACCAAAAAAATTAGAGCTGGTCTAATGTCAGCTGTTGGGGAATGATTTTTTTTAAGGTTCTAGCACCTCAGTATTTCTTACAATAAATTATGAACATATTACTGAGTCATGGCTAGTACACCAGCAGGATGGGGAAAGACCTCGTCTGTGGGTGAGAAAGGGGAAGCACTCAGTGCCTTTATGCTATCCTAGTAGCTTTTGGATGCTAAGCCTATTTCCTAACCTCACATCCCATTTGTTAGCTGTTACCCATTATGCCAAAGATAAAGGCAGGAGTCCCGGGGCAGCTGTGTGAGGGCAGGCTCTGGAAGGACAGCAGTGCATGCATGTCAGGCAACACAGTGATTCTGCACTACAGAACATCCCCTATGATGGCAGCGAGAGTTTGTGTAGGGTCACAGGAGGGGAATTTCGCAGGGGAATGAGTCGCTGCAGGGAAAAGGCAGTGCTGTGGAGAGGGTACTGACCGCCCAGAGTGCAGCTTTTGGCTTGGTTGTAGGTTTTCTGGCTAGCTCGGGTAGGACACGTCTCTTCAGAGTGCCTTAACACCTACCAGTCCCCTTCCCACCATCTCTGATTTTATGATACTGGCTCTTCCTTGCCTCGCAGGCAATCCAGTTAGTTCTGGCAAGGCATGCAGGTCTGTAGGTACCATAAACCCAAATCACAGGAGCTGATCCTGACTGTCAATATTTACCCAAGGAGTATCTCCGGCAGCCATCTCTCGCGGAGCTGGAGTGCTGCAGCCTCTCCTGCCCGGGGCAGCCTCCCCCACCGCCAGGTCCGTTTGCACCTCTCGGGTCCACGGGAGGACCTTCCCTCCCCCAGCCGAGTTCCTCGTTACCGCAAGATGTCTCTGTTCCGCTGCCCAAGGCAGAGCCCAACATTTTTGCAAAGGGGTGGGTTGGGGGGAGCTTCAGCCCGAGGAGGAAGATCTTGTTTGGTTTAGAGGGAATTAATACAGACAATCTCAGCAACTTCCCAGACATCTCTTACTTGATCTCGCTGGCGTCCACTTTCTTGTGCTGTGCTAAGCTCCTCGGTGGGCCGCGCCCCCCCCCTCCCCCCCCCCCCCCCGCCGGAGAGCTGTGCATCCCACCGGCACCGAAGCTGGAGCCTCCCAGAGCTTGAGATTTCCTTCAGAAAGGATTCAAGCCCTTGAGCAAGCAGCTTTTCTGGGGGATCACACAGCTCTGGGTGCCTTTGCATCTCCCCACGTGCCTGAGAGACTTCAAGAGATCCTGCTTGGACTGAAATCATTCCTCAGCAGGGTTCTTGGTGAGAAATAGCATGTTACGCATCATGCAGGAGCTTCGAGGTCCCCGAATCCCTGATGGGGATGGTGTGGTGTGGTGCAGTGGCTGCAAGGGACTTGGGAGTCCACCAGCTGCAGTTCTGGTCTCAGCAGCAAGAACCAGGGCAGGGGACAGTGAGGACTGTTCCTGGACACAAGCCTCTCCCACAAACATTACAAGGAAAAAAAGCCACGAGGGTGGAAGTTTTTGGTCACCCACTTTGCTTTCAGGAGGAGCACCCAACTGACCTTCTCCACAGCCCTAAAGGCATCACCTGTTACGTTCCTGTTTGTCAGCACTGCTCGGTGCGTTTGGACCCTGTAGCCACCCAAGGGAAAGGGACTGGCTGGGTTAAAAGTACACGGGGCATGGTGCCACGAGGCTGTGTCATTCAGCTGGCTCCTGCCTCATCTGCTCGGGCGGGTGGGTGGCAGAAGGAGGAGGTGCACAGCTGATGGGGGGTGCATGGGGTTTGCAGGCCAGCTTGGACACAGCTAATGAGGCCCCTGGGGAAAACAGAGTGCGTTACGTGATTTGGCAGAAGGCAGGCAGTCAATTCTGCAGGTACCACCTCTGCTGTGAGTGGGAGCCTAATATAACTTTTTGCATCCAAAGGGTTTCTGCAGAGCATCCTTCTGCTTATTTC
Source organism: Falco punctatus (assembly GCF_963210335.1). Taxonomy (NCBI): domain Eukaryota; kingdom Metazoa; phylum Chordata; class Aves; order Falconiformes; family Falconidae; genus Falco; species Falco punctatus. The sequence goes on along the minus strand of NC_137599.1, from coordinate 6,323,967 downwards.
TGAGAGGGGCAAGGACGTACCAAGATCCCTGAGCTGTAGCAGGGCAACCACCACCCTGTGTCAGCCACTGCTGCTGGGGTGGGCAGAAGATGGTGCTGTGACCCTTTGTGGCTCTCCCGGGGCCAGCCCTGGGGCTCACTCATGTTGCCATGTGGCCTATCCGTAATTCTCAGTGGTAGCAGCAATCCCCCGACGACAATTGCTCCAAATCCCAAACCGGTAAGAAATGACCATGAAGTTCACTATTCTGGAGTTCAGTGGCCTCCACCCCCTTCCCTTCTGCTTTCTTAGACACTCTTTTAGCAAAAGCCTTGAGAAAATATAGTTTCTGCCTCTGCCTTGCATGGGCCAGAGGCGTCTCACTGCTGGGAATGAGTGATGCCTGGAAATGGGGAGGATTCCTTTGACTTTGCCAGTCTGCTCCCAGAAACCAGAGGGACCGAGTCCCTCTTAATTATGTGCCCATTTGTGACCTGAACATCAAAGAATCTGGCTGGAGTGCAGCTGAGGTACGGGGATGGGATGTGACCAGGACAAGGTCCCTCACATCCATCTCAGCTCTAACACATCACCACCCACTGGACACTGGACGGGCTTCAAAGTGACTCTGAGAAGCCAAAGAACTGCAAAGGGTGAGGTGACACACTCAGCGACACGCAAGTGGCAGTGGCAAAGCTGAAGCCTACACTGAGCGCTGTGCTGTAACAACTAGGCAATACTGTCACAATATTTGTTCCTTGCTCTGGGCCTCAGTTTCCCCACCTGGAAGTCGTTTTGGCCTCTGCATGTAAAGCAACATGTAAGTTGGATGGAAAACTCAGACCCACACGTGCTAAGGACTGTTGCAAAGAGCGTGGCCGGTGCATGATCCTGCTATGCCAGCTTGCCATTGCCAGTTCGGATCTTGCAGGAGATGGTGCCAACAGGCGTGAAGTGCCAGCTGCTGACATGTCTGGGGGCATGTTGGAGGGAGCCCCTTCGGGAAACGAACCTCCCAGACTCTGAGACGAGATAAGGGGATCCAGGCAGAGGGTGCAGTTCAGACTCTGTCTGGAGCAATGTTTTTGTTCCTGCTCGGTGGAGTATACGTGGTAGGGAGAACCTCAATAGGTGGCCTTGCTGGGGTGGAGGATGTTTCTGGAGTGAGCGCAAGGTGCTGAGAGCTCCCAGGCAACTGAGTAAGGCAGCCTAAGCAAATAACTCTGGGGAGAGGAGCCAGGGAAAATTCTCTGATCACTGCATATTAAAGCTGCATGGTGCCGAAACCCTTATTAGCACATACAATCCTAATTGGGTTGTTTGCATGTGCTGTTCTGTACTTGCCTTTCTAACAACAAGGGAACTGACAGGAAAAGCAATAGGGATGCCCACGGCAGTCTGGGCTTGGATCAGCTGCAGAGATTTTGATTTCTGATAAGGTGAAGCCGTGGTGATTTATACCCCCTCCACTTCCTTCCTCGTGAGGATGAAGACATCCCGGAGGAGTCCTCTTCTTCCCAGGACATTCTTGGGTGATCTCATCTCGCTCTGCCCCTGCCCGTGCCAGCACCAGCAAAACCAATGCTTGTGCTTTGCACATGATCCCAGCTTCATGGTGGCAGGGAAACTGAGTCACAAAGAAGTTAGTGATGGGCATGAGGGTTACCTAGGTTATATCAGAGTCCTGATCCAGTATTAACTGAGCTCGTGGAAAGTCTCAGTGCCTTTAGCAGGCTTTGGATGGGGTGCTTGGACAAAGAGGAGTCTGGCAGGACTCCACATTGTGGAGCAGGAGACAGAGGACCTCCTTTTAGCTTGTGGCATCTATTCAATGCAACAAAGTCATGACAGATTTGGCCACTTTGGGAATTTAGCTCAAGGCAATAGAGCATAGGCTGGAGGTGGAAGCCCTCTGTGACCCTGGACACTTTCCCCAAGTCTTTCTGGACTGCTCCTCAAAGTGGGGGTGATGGAGATAATAATATTTCCTTTGTCTAGTGAGACTGGAAGTCTTGCAGGGCTGGGCTCTCTCTGCAAGCATGTCTGTGCAGTGCTCAGCACAGTGGGGCTTGGAGCTGGGTGAAGGCCCCCAGGCACTATCCTAATATAAATAATAATGAAGCATGGATAGAGATAAAGTTTAACCAAGAACACTAGAATGAAGACAATGCACAGGGCTCATTAGGAGGCACTGGAGCCCCAGAGAAGATGAGACTGAGTATGATTTTCCTGATTTCTGACTCATCTTAAAATGCAGTGGGCTTCTTAAACTTCACAAAATACTTGGGATCTCTACTTCACACCAAATCTTAAATTATTTTCCTGGGGAATATCACCCTAGTGTTGTCTCCCTATCTTTGTTAAATTCCCTCTAAGTGCCTCTCTGTGTCTTCCATGGTAGGATCTGTCAGAGAAGAGACCTCAGTCTAGAGATAGGCATGATCAAAACCCTTTATCAAACTTCTCTCAAAACCCTGTGTCATGTGTTTCCTTATGGATGTAGATCAACCAAACTCAGTTTGCAATTTAGCCTGCAACTACATCCAGAGTCAGGGCAGAGACTGTGCAGTGCAGGTACAATGACTTTATACTCCAAGAAGAAAGAAGCTCCTTGGAAGAATGGCTTCAGCATCGTGCTGAGGAAAGGACTTAAAAAGTTGGGGACTCCCCCTGTAATGCCCAGAGCAGAGCTCTGACACCTGTGGGGCATCACGCTACTTCCAGAAGATGTGGCAACGACTTTAAGATTCATCTGCCACCATTTTGAGATTTCCTGTTAGATCTTCTTTGTAAGAGCCACCCAGCTGCTCTGGATAGCTTTGGGATCTCAGTACTCCAGAGGCAATCCAAACCGGGTCATGGGATCCATAGCAAGCTGTGCAGAATCTGCTGCTTTCCTAAATCTGTGGAGTCTCCCATCAATTCCGGCACTCAGTGTCGAAGCAGCTGACTTTGCTCAGTTTTGCTTGGGCCAGATGTATAGACATAAGACCCCTGTTGTTTGTGCCAGGATGGTGGGGTATACCTGTAGGGTGAGCGCGCTGCAGTTGTCTGGCTGTAGGAGAAGGCTCCAGGCACTGGGCATGATGGTCTGTGTGTCAGAGCAGATCGTAGTGCAGAGTGCTGTCATGCTGGGAGATGCTGTTGGTAACGCTGTGATCTCTGGAACAGGCAGAAATGTTTTTTCAAGAACTGAACAAAGGCTTTTTTGGTAAAAGTAAATGCATCAGGAATGATGTTTCGGGGCATGATGATCAAAAGAGAGACCAAAACTACTCATGAATTTGGATTGAATTTGGCAGTTTAGTTTGGAGAAGGCAGGAGGGAAAATCTGGAGGAAGTTCAAATGTTTGCTTTGTTTCAAAAAGATCAGAAATGAAATTAAATTTGGGGGGTTCAAAGCAGTGTTTTGATTTCAAATTAATCTGGGTTTTTTTTCAAGGTGAAAAAGACAATAAAATAACTTTAGGTGAAAGTTATGATTCAGCACAGAACATTTTTCCTTTTTGTTCAGCCAGCAAACAGATGAATCCCGTACATGGACTGCTACATAGAAAAGTGGAGGGGGCTTCTGGCCATCGTGTATTCAAAGATAATGGAAGAAATTACTAATTGCCACTTCAGACAGTAACAGCTGAAATAATAGGATGTCCCAGGGCTTAAGCTGGTAGCCTCATGGCATGGCTGGTCACATTATGCTTGAATATACAGCAATGACACAGACGATTGTGTCCATTGGGGCAAGGGAAAGATGTATTTTGAGGCCACAGCACACCTGAAAAAGTAGATATGAGTGCCTGAAAGAGGCAGGTGCTTCTCTGGGAGCTCTGTAAATAACCAGATTGCACCAAAGAAACACCTGACTCATGTAATCAGTTTCCCCTTCTAACGGAAACACCCTGGCAAGGCCCCAGAAATTGGCTAACCACTCAGGCCAGAAGGGAGCAAGAGCAGCATCACTCCCAGACACTGTGATTTTGCTGGAAGGTATCATTTTATTGGTGCCTTTTTTTTTTTTTTTTTTTTTTTTAATGCTTTCAAGTTTGTTGGTAAAGAAATGTGAATCTTCTCCATAAATATTTGTGTGCACGCGTGTGTGATGGTGCGGTGTGATGCCAGCTGCTGGGGTTCGTGCAGTGATATGACTGTGTGGTTGGGCAATTATGTCAGGCAAGCACATGGGGCTGGGATGCAGGGTGCCGGGCTGGGGCACGCTGGGGCTCTGCGGTTGTGGGGAGGGTGAGGCTCACCCCACCGGAGGGAAGGTGCAGTGAGGGCTACATCCTGCTTCCAAGGCTCAAGGAGGGACCATTTATCCTCCCCAACTCTTGGTCCATCTGTGCATCCTACACAGAGACAGCCAAGGGGCTCGCCTTGTCCAGGAGCCAGGTGTCTGCAGAATACCCTGTGGCAGCTCAGCTCTTAGGACTGGGGGTTGGGATCAGAGCCGGGATCAGTCCTGGCACCAAACCTGCCCTCTTCCACCCTGTCTGAAACCCATTTCTCTGCAACATCATGCCTACTTGGTCATTCCTCCAAGGCTCTAAGCCTCCCAAACACAAAAGTCACTTCAATCCTAAAGCCAGGTGGGTGGGTTAGTGTGGTACCAAGACAGAATAAATGCACCCAGGCCAGCTAGCCTGGGCTTAGCCCTGTGTTAGCACCACAGTGTGCCTCCCAGCTAGCGCCCGCATGGCTCAGAGCGCACAAGTGCCAGACACACGAGCCCTTTGCATCGCTCGTCCTTCTTCCTCCCGAGTCCCTGTGGCTCATCCCAGCCCTGCACTGCCAGGGGATGGCTCAGGTGCAGAGGTGACATCTGAGGGAGAAGCTCCTACACCCCGGGTCCCACTGCTCTCCTCGCCTCCTCCCTCACACCCTCTCCTCTTTCTCAACCGCGGAGCTGGCTGTTCCGTGCAGCCTTGCACAAACAGACCGTCCCCGTGCTCCCATTCGGGCGGCAGCCCCGACCTGTTCTTCCAACCCACACCACTCTGGCACCTTCAGGATTTAGGAGTGGTCTGGCCCGGGGCCTTCCCACTTCACAGGGCATCTCGTGCCCTGGAATGCAGCTGATCTGGCTCTTGCCTCCCTGCGAGTGCCGGGACAGGCTCCTCCGCGGAGCCAGCCGGAGCCAGGGCTCCCTCTCCCCTGCCGCAGCCCTCCCAGGTAGACCACATCTCCGGCGGAGCGGTGGGAGAGTGTGCAGGAGAAAGAGACGCTGAATCCCAGGCTGGTGTCTGGGAGGAGCCTGGCCATCCTCTCCTTGTTATTACCAGAGAGATGAGGCTCAGAGGTGGAGTTTGCTGGGACTCCTGGCAAGCCCCATGTTCACAAGTGCTGACAGAGCATTTCCAGCCTGTGCTGGAGCCCGGGGGGTGTGCAGCACTGTGCAGAACCAGTCCCTTTCATGCCCGGCTGTTTCTGCACTCGTTTAGGGCTGGTTTGTGCGCAAGAGAAAGGTAGTTTCTATGTGACTGCATCAGCAGCACACCTTGCTGGGCAGGCTGGCCTTGTAGGCAGAAAGGTATGAAATGTAACATATATCAGGTTACTGCCAGGGGTTGATTTACTGCCCCCAGCAAAGTGCCCGAGAGAAATTCCCTGATGGTGATGCAAGGTCAGGCCATGGAAACTTGTAAGATGTTTCATCCTGCTGGAATGAAGAGCAGCATGTCACCTCCCCCAGGCCAGGGTGGACAAAAGGTGCTTGTGCATGCGGAGCAGGCAGCAGAGCAGCTGGATGGGCTCCAAGCAGAGTGAAGGTTTGCTGGGGTACCATGGAGCAGTGTGACCAGTGGCATTGCTGAGGCTGGGAAGGGACAAGGAATGACTATAACAAATGGTTTAGGTGATATTAAAGCCCGTATGGTGGAGGGCTGAAGGACTGCTGGGGTTTGGGCACCATCCTGTAAAGAGGCAGAGCAAAGAATAACAACACGCCCCAGCCCTTGTGCATGATTTCCATTCTCCAGATAGGGAAATGGGGACAGAAAGCAGCATGTCATTTCCATCATAATCATCCACCTACTAACAGGAGCTGGGAGATCTCAGCTCTCCTAAACCCTCATCTATGGTTCTATCACACTGTCTGGGGGAGAGGAGGAGCAGAGGTAAGAAGGGAGTAAGACAGCATTAAGAGCAAAGCAGGTACTGCCCGAAAACTGAAGGCTGGCACAGGCAGGTCTATGCTTGGCAGTGGGCAGCGGAGCAGATGATGTTGCACAGGGAGGACTGGGGAGGCCAGGAGTGAATGTGTGCTAAAGGGAGAAACCACTCCTGCAGGGTCTGAGCAGGGGAGCCGGAGGTCAGAGGAGCCCTGGGAAGTGCTGGATTAGACCCAGGATATCACCTAAACTGGTGATAGCCCCTGCTCTTGTCCCTGGCTCAGCCAGGCGGCTTGCAGTGGGGAGCTGGCAGAGCAGTTCTCAGGAGTAGGGAAGGAGTAAAGCTGGGAGTCAAACAACGGGTTTTAACATAACGTATGGGGTAACAGCACGTTGAACTGCAAAATCTGGATTCACTCTCTGTGCTGTATGTGTGCCTCTTCCCTGTGCCGTGTTCTTGCTGGGTTTGTAGCACACGGCTTTGGCCACTGCTCAGAGCCATGTGTCTGCGTGTGTGTCCTGATCCATGTGTCTCTCGTGACACCTCTGCGTTGGTGTATCTCTCCAGGTCAGTGACACATACTGGTGCAATGCTGCTTTCCTAGTCTGGAGGAGGGGGACCCAGGACTGTGCACTCCCAAGGGGGTACAAGGAGACAGTTCCCTGGTGCCAAAACCGCGGAGGGTGAGAGCTGAGCCTTGCCTGGCTGCTGGATCCCATGGGCTCGTAGTCAGTCTAGGGGACTGATGAGAAGGTGAAAGGACCCTCCAGCAATGTCTATAGGAATCAGACTTGTTTTTCTCTCTCCTCTCACCTACCCTTAACCACTCTGCCACAATATCAACAGCAGGAACTGCCAGCCGGCCCCAGATCCCAGGTGATAAAGATCATCTCTCCTAATTACTCAGCAGCCCACAAATCCAGTCTTATTTAAGCCCCTGAGAGCAGATATCCTGGGCTACCTCTTCTCCCTATCCTCCTTGTTCTGGTGGGCAGACTTGCGGCCGCCAGGGCTGACTCAGGTGGAGAGGTCCATGCTTTGGGGGCTGTAATCGATTTCCCAGGTACAGGAATGGAGGTACAGGGTGGCTGTGAGACTCTTGGTGCTGTAACCTCCGAGTAGCCAAGGAAAAGACCATGGAGGGAAAATCTCCCTGCTCCCTTGTGGGATGGACGGGGATAAGGAGAGGCTTGGGAGAGAAGTGCTGGTTGCCTGAAGTAATGTAAAGTCCAAGCTGCAGGTCTAGGGTAGGGGGAGGCATGTAGCAGAAAATATATATGTATTCAAAGAAATATATGATCTGTGTAGGCTCACTGCAGCCCTGCAAGGAGGGTTTATATGGAATGGGACCCGATTAGAGGCAAGGTTCAAGCTAGCATGCATCCACACACTGTGAAAGCCAATGCAGGGTGAGAAGCCTGTAGCTGGATAACATCTGTAAAGTTATAACTTTACCAGAGCTCCTGTTCAGGTCAGAAACTGTGCAGCTGAGGGGACAGCTCAAATTCTGCACTGACACAAGGCTGACATTCCCCTTCTGGGATTCCTTCTGTGCAGCCTGAAAGGGAAGGTAATGTGAGGGCAATTAATGGCATTACCTACTGAATGCAGAACTATTATTTATGTGTAGGGTTAAGTACACACTGGCACAAAATCACCATGAATCTCACGTGCATAGAAAGCACCTTGGCGCTAAGCCCAGTGTGAATGTTAAGAGGGACTAACCCCCAGACCTGGCTTCCCAAGCCCTCAGCCACGCTGCTTCCAGTTGCAGGACCCTGTAGTGTCCGTGGTGCTGACTGAGCAGAGATCTGGGGAGGGAATGGTGCCCTCTGGGTCCCTCACCTGCCTCATAGGTATTGGGAGCCGATTCCTCATGACCCAGATGTTGGAGCAAACCATGGAAGAGGTTTCACATCAGAAATATAGCTGGCACTTGCGTGGTTCCTGGCTCAGCAGCGCGGCCATGGATCATAGGGAATAAAATGTCTGATGTTTTTTAAAAGGAATGGAGCACACTGGAAAAATGTCCTAGAAGACTTTTGTGCTCTTGGAAGTGTTCAGGGCTGCCTGTCTGATCCCTTTGAGCCAGTCTGAAGTCTGGATTTCTAGGAGAGCTCAACATCCATCACCCCCAGGCTCTGCATTTTCGAAGAGCTCCCTTCTTAAGCAGCTGTACAGAGGCCTGAGCTTCCTAGTGAGCTCAGCGTCAAAGTGCCAGGCGCTGGGCTCCTTGGGAGTGCTTGGCCCTGGCTACCAGGGAGCTGAGCAGGATCTGGCCCCACGGACCTTGTGCCTAACTGAATTATTCCCTGTAGATGGCATCACAGCATCTCAGCTGTCCTTGCAGGGATGCTTCCACCACCACGGCAGCTTAGGATGTGTACGGCAGGTACCTGTGCTGCCCCAGGAGCAAAACCCACCGGGAGGACACGGCAGCACAGCCCAGCCCAAGAGCCCAAGGGACCCCAGCAGCCTGTACATCTCCGCTGGAGTCTGCAGCCTGCCTTAGCCTTGCTGGCTGGGTTACAGTTACCGCGCTACCGTGTGGCACTGCTGCTGGACCTGAAATTGCAGTGTGGACTTACCTGGCTCTGCTGGGAGAGACTGTTGAATTAGGGCTTGGTCCCAGTCCAGATCAAAACTCTTGATCGGTTTTGTTGGTGGACTTAAATTGTGTCTTTGCTTCCTATACCAGGGTTTGTCTACCTGGGGACATTCAGGAAGGTTAATCTGCATTCACTTTGAAAGTGGATAAATTAAACCACATTAAACATGCTTATTGAGAATTAAAATAGCTTTAATGTGGTTTAGTTTAATTTACTTTGAGAGTGTGTTGAACTAGATTAAATTAAAACTATTTTAATTCTGAAATCTGAATCATGAGTTTAACGGGCTTTAACTGATCAACTTTAAATTCATACTTTTAATTAATTTGAATTAATTTTCCGGAGTGGCTCCATGTCGACAAGCCTGGTAGTGGGAGAAAACCACAGAGACACAGCTGGGTTCTGTGTGATCACATTTACTATCTGCGGGAAGGTCCATATTGCAGTCACTGCTGGGACTGTTGCATGCTAGAGATGGATCTGAATGAGCTTTAAAGGCGTCAGCTTGAGACGAGGAGCCAGCTAGCCCATATTTTAGCCCACTGGCAGTCCCGGGCCAGCTCTGGTGCAGTGAGATGCAAACACGTGGAGCCTTGCCAGGCTGCTGGTTTGCTGGGATTTGGATCTCCCCCAGAATGCAGAAAGTATTTAAGGAAATGCCATCCTCTGATCCTCACGTGGGCAGTGGTGGGGCAGGAGAAGCCCTGCAAGAACTTGCTGGCAGCAAACTCAGTGAGCCTGTTTTGCCCATTTTGAGGGGTTTTTTTCCCTTTGTCCCTAAATCCAGAGGGATCATCCCACTTTGGGGATGCTGGGGATCACTGCTCAGCCCCAGATGCCTTCTGCATTCCTTCCATCTGATGGCTGGCTGAGCTGGTCAGAGGCTGGGGTTTTAATGACCTTGTAGACCATGTGTCACATCTGACCAGGCTGCCACATGCGACCATGTGGCATGCGTGTGAAGGCTGGCTTCCAGTAAACAGTGCTTCCCCTGGATTTCGACATGCCCGTTCCTCCAGCCTGAGGTGCCTCAGAAATCCAGGTCATTATTGTGGACGTGGGCAGGGACCAAAACGGGGGTACAGTGGGGGCAGAGGCCGGCTTTGAAGGCAGGAGTCCTCAGGCTCTAGTGCTGACCCTGCTTTTGCAGGACTCTGCAGCCTTGGGCAAGGCACACCTGTCAGCTTCCCCATCTCCAGAGAGAAGATAAGATTTAGATGGCCATTATAAGTATTAATTAATGTCTGATTAGTTCTTTGGAATTATAAAGCACCAGATAACCATTAAAGATTATTATTATAACCCATTTTACCTTAATGTTGCTTATCGCTTAGTGTGATTTCTCAGCACTCAGGGTAGTTTAATGCTGACATCCAAAGCAAAGACCAGAAAATCAAAGGTTATTCTCCACCTAGCTCTCTTTGTCCCATGTGGATAGAAACTCCCAAGGCCGGGAAGATCCCTTACTCTTGGCAATAAGTCACTAGGGCCCTGTTTGAATCAAGTCTTAAGCACTATTTACAGAATTTGTGAGTGCGTGCACATGTAGCACAGAACAGATTTGTGTGATTTCTGCAGTATCACTGAGAGGTAAAGCAAGACCAAGGCCCAGACAAAGCAGCAGTCAGTGCCCAGAGGAGCAGTGCTGTTATTTTCCAATTTTAAAGAAAGAGAACTGGATATTACTGAGATTTGTGTAAGGCCAAAGAGTGAACACGTGGAGGAAACCAACTCCTCTGTTGCTCACTCCCGTGCCCGTCTTGGCAAATTTCTCTCCTATATTTTTCTAACCATGTCACCTCATAACATGCAATAAAGAGCATGGGGTTCTTGTTTGTTTTTCATTCACCACAGCATCATTGGGCAAGGACGTCCCAGAGGCAGCGTGTCACCCAGGGAGTGTTCTCCATGCTCAGCAGCAGCCCTGGCTCGCCAGGGCCAGGCGGGATGGCAGGCACACAGCATCCTCCCCAGCGGAAGAACCAGGTGGGCAGGGGAAGGGATGCACCCCACCCTCGGTGGGCATTCCCATTACCAAACCTCCCCATCCTGGCAGGGCCTGGCCAGCTTGATTGAGGTTCAAGAGCCGCCTTCCTCCTGCCCAGAGATTCCAGCTGTGATTGGAGCCAGGCCAGGAACAAGGGAAGGCAGTGGTGAGTGGTGTGGAGGAGAGGGAAGGGCTGGCGTTTTAATCTAGCTCCACAGGGACAAATAATGCCCTTCCCTGAAAGTGCCAGACACAGTCTCTGCTAGTCTGGCAGTGGTCAGCAAAAATCCTTGTGCCCTTCTGCATCTCATGCACTTCTGCTGCAAAGCCTCGGTGTCTCCATGAGTCACGGGCCAGAGGCAGCTGGCGGGGGCATCACTGCTCTCCTGCGTCCAGCCAGGTCTGGAGGAAAGGGGTAGGGGAGGATTTGTGGTGCTGCGTTCACCTGCAGGGAGTTAAGGGCAGAATGTCCTGCCCTGAGTGCAGCCGTGTTTAAAAATGTCCCTCAAAGAAGCAGTGTCAGATACCCGAGCTTCCTAGGGAGGTCCTCACACTGCTGCCTTGTTTACTGAAAAGTAAAAAGCATTTTTGACAGGTCTAATCTTAATTGGTGTCCCTGCTCTTCTCCTGCTTCTCTTCATCCTTCTGATTAGAGGTATTTGTTTACAATATGACTCACAACTACCTTTATTTATGGTGTCTCAATCCTTTCCATCTCGGTCCTTTTCTTTTGTCAATCTCCATGTTCTCTCTTTGTCTAATTTGGATGACAAGGCCTTCCAGGCAGGAACAGTATCTTTCTTAATCTCTCTAAAATGCCAGCCACTAGTTACAATGCTAGATAAATATTTAATGATAATAATTGAACTTGACATTAACAATAGTCAGCCACTTACATTTTCTAAGCCCTTTCAGACACAAGCTAATTAATTAATTACAAATTTACAAACAGGATAATTAAAGGATTCCCTGGCTGAGCAAGAAAATATGCTGAAAGCAGAACAGGGCTTTTGGAGGGATCACCATAAATCATGGTGGGGAAAGTTGCTAAGGGTGCACCCTTCTCCTAGAGCTGCATTAAGCCCATGGAGTAGGAAGTCTGAGGACATCCTCAACCATTTGGTTCACAAAACTGGATCCTGTTCATGACCCTACCCCTCTCCCCACCTCCCTCATATAATTGCATCATTCCTCCTCCCTCCCCTAAGGGAGCGTCAATTAAAATAGTTGGGTTTGATTTTTTTTTTTCCTTCTTCTTTGAAAGGCAACCCATGCCCTTTATTTGATGTAAAAGTTGTCAGATTTGGAACAGTAGAAACAAGCTCCTTTCATCACCCACTGAAACAGCAGATCAGCATCCCTGAGCCTGAGCGCTGCTTTGCACTGGGAACCCCATCCAGGAGCCAGCCGTAATCCTCCTTATCTCTCCCAGGCTGGAGCAAAGCCACAGCACTGCCCCGATGATGTTTGTCACACGAGGAGCAGAGCACTGGCAGGATGGGGTGCACAGGGCTGGGCCCCCCCCCCCCCAGCTTCAGAGCTGGGAGGGTTTCCCCCTAAAGCAGGATTCTTTGGCAGGAGCTCACTGGGCCACACGAATGGTGTGAAGCAGCCAGACCACAACAATGGATCTAATATTTTCATTGCATCTTCTCTTTTCATTGCACTGCTTTTTCTTCACTTGTTTAGTAATTTTAGCCCTATTTCTCTGACTTTTTGGATGGGAAAGCTTCTAGCTTGTGATTATCCATGCCCATTCCTTTTCCACAGTCTCTCTGACAGAATATGAATGAGTTGAAAATTTAGGCCCCCAGCAATTGCTGTAACATTTAAACCAAGCCCTATTCACAAATATATTAGCAAATAAAAGAAACAAAAGCAGCTCTCGCTGAACTTTGAGATCATTGTTTTGTTGTTTCTCAGTAGGATTTGGATGTCGATCAGGTATTTATGCAGATTTTCGTAATCTGTGTCATTTTCCCTCATTTCAATGCTAGTGTTTGTTCACTTGAAAATATATTTCCGGAAAGGACTGGGGGAAAGTGAGTTGCCCAGGGCCATGCTCAGAGTCGGTGGCAGAGCCAGGAACATATCGCTCACTTCCCGCTCCTGTGTTTTAACCACAAGATAATCTTAATGAATAATAATAATTCATGTAAACACTGGGCCAAATTCATCCCGGGAGCAGCTCCTGTGCAGCAATTGGCGTCGTATCAGAAGAAAAAATAGCTGGTGCATTGACTCTCTCTCTGCGTGCTCCCTCCTACACAGGAGGAAGAAGGTGAATGTTTGCAGTGGATTTCCTCCTCTGTCCTCCTCCCTCTTGTCCTACTTCACAGGCAAGTGAGGCCCATGCCAGGCTGGATAGGATGGTGATCCCAGCCAAGCCACTCCTATGTCAACTGCTCTGAGCCCAGCATAATTATTATTTATTATTTGTGTTGTGGCAGCACCAGGAAGCCACAGTCACGGACCAGGGTCACGTTGCTCTCCACACTGTACAAATCCAACACAGATATCCCGAAGAGCGCCCAATCAAAGCAGAAGATGACAGGCAGCGGGTGATGACAGGCAGCCAGGGGAGCCTGGGGTAAGGTGGCAGCATCTGTGCTGCCTGCAGGAGCCCGCGCAGTGCCAGCCGCTGCTGGGCTGTGCTCCAGCTCTGGCGTCTTCAGCGTGGCATGGACACGTACCTCCTCAAGACATTTGTCACCAACTGCCGGGTGACCGACATCAAAGCCCTGAGTCCTCACTTTGCAGGCAGCACGGTTCCTGCCTCCCGGGCACACAGGGGGGTTGTCAGTGGCAGGCAGCAGCAGGCTCCGAGGGGCTGATTCGCGTTTTTTTGGGAACACAAAAACAGAAGTGAAGAGGTCATATGACCAAAACTGCCTGGCAGAAAAGGCTGAAGTTACCAGACGAACGAGGTGCACAGGAAAGGCTAAGCTGGGAGGAAAACTGGTTGTACCAGAGCTGGTGTGACTTCTTGAGCTGCCCAGGCACAGCGTGGCTTGCTGCAGCCAGCAGAGCTGTCCCTCCACACCAGTGTGGCACTGGGAGGTTTTCCTTAGGTGGGGGGGCGATGTGCGTGCAGTGCTCTGGACAGCGGTGTGAGTTGAGCTCTCTCCTTCATTTCCCCTTTCCTGAGCTTCTACAAAGCCAGGGAGATGAGCTGGTCAGCAGTAACTCATGGTGAGGTTTCTGACCCTCCAAGCACTGAGGTCTAGAGCAGCACCCAAGTCAGTACAGGGGGAGTGAAACCCCATGATGACACTTAGGAAAAGTATTACGCAGCAGGGCGCCTGCTGTATCTACACACTGCACATGGTGGCCCAGAAGGTCCCTTCTCACGTGCCTGGTGGGCAGCTGGTTTCCCCTCCTACCCTGCAGGTTTGCTCTTATTCTCGTGGGATACCTACTTCCACCTCTATCTTAACATTTTCCCCTTGGATCTAATTTACAGATTATTTTAGCCAGGAAAGGGAAGAGTCACAGCGGTACCAACGTGCATGTTTCCTCCTCCTTATTAAAATCTTGGGGGACCCATCGGGGAGCCAGAAACCTCTGTACCAGGTGCAGGGTTGTGTAACTCTTGTAAAACACATTCTCTGACTCCTCCCTTCACCCACCCCACCACTGATCCTGTTCCTCATCCACACTGCCAGCACTACCGCTGCAGCTGTGATGCTTGAGTCAGTCCTGTGACGGCTCCAGCTTCAAGCTTCGTTGCTTTACCAGGGTCTGCACATAGGCAGGAAAAAAGGTCTTGCCAGGAATTTCACTGTACAATGTGGAAATGGCCCGTGAGAACCTCCATGGAGGATTGGTGTGGGGCACCAGCACAGCTCGGTGAGCTGGAGGACCATGCTGATCGGGTCAGCCTGTCTGCTCCTGGAAGAATATAAGGACTGCCTTGACTGCTGCTGCTCTGAGCTCTTCCCTTTGATACGGCCTTACCTATAGCTGGCTGCAATCATTTTTGATGTGAAAAGCTCCACATACGCAGCAGTAGCTGCCGTAGGGTTTCTCTGACCTCCTTCAAGATCTGTGAAACTCCAGCACCATGCACTTCTGGTAGAGGATCTAACATGATGGAGACTGGGAAGGTAGCTGGCAGGAGCAGTGCCAGCTTGGTGACACCACCCCACGAACAGAAGCTCTGCAAACCCTTTCCCATTTGAGCAGAGCTGGGACAGTTCAAAGCTCTTGAGACCCAGCCTGGCTTCTCTGCTCTTGGGACTGGTCACATTTCATCCCAATCTTTTCTTGGCCCTTTTGGATGCCTGAATGAGCAAGAGCAATGACTAACGGTGACTGGTGCTGGCACCTCTCTCGGTGAAAGTGGCCACTGCCTGGCATGCCTCCCATCTGGCAGCAATGCTTCCAGCCCTGCTGAATCTGCCCAGGCCTTTCTCTGGGTGCAGAAATGCCCCAGTCTCGTGCTGACCACTGGCCGAAGGGCTGAGCTGAGCTAACTCAGGACCTTACATGATCAGGCCCTGAGGTGACGTGTGTTACGTAGCAGGTGTATGGTGCAGCACATCCCCCTTCCATGGGCTGCCAAATCAGGGGCCCAGCCAGGGAGGGTGGCAAGCCAGGACTTGGAGCCAAGGAACCTTCTTGGGTTGTGAGACAGCTGGAGTGATGCAGCGCTAGGCCTGAACTTTGCAGACCTAATGGAAAATCCAGGGCGGTCCATGGGAGTCTTTCCATGAGCGTTGACATCGTTTGGGCCAAGCCTTTGAATCTGGAGCTAGCCTCAAACTTTTCCAGCTTTTTCAGGTGCTTGCAGAGGGTATTTTGTTTCAGCTCCACTTCCAGCCTGATTCACTTGGATAGCAATTCACTAGAGACAGACACCTACATGTGCTGAGCTCAGACTTCCATCCGCTCCAGGAAACGTGTAGGGCAGTGTGGCCCATCGCACACGGTGTCCGGAGAGAAACAGCACCCACCACTTCCCCTGTCACCCGACCAATTTTGCAGTGTCCAGCGCTGAACATTTTTCAGTGAAAGAGGGAATCACAGGCGTGTTGGGACACACATTTACACACAGACTGCACAGACTCATCTCTTTAAGTTATTGAGGATGCGCATTAGTCGAGTGGTGCTGTTGAACAACACTGATTAAGGGCTCAGAGGAAAAGCTGAGTCACCCCAAGGGCATGCTGTTACTCCTTACTGTGAGGGAGCTGTGTGGGGAATTTGCCTGGCACTGGTTCACAACACGTGAACTTGCATCCTCATGTGACACGATATGGCAAGCGTTGTGCTGGCAATTGTGCTTTCTTTCTAGATCCCTGGCCTAGACCAAAGGAAAAGGCAAAAGACCCTGAGAATCCCTCTCTGGTGCTAGGCTGAGCTTACTGCATCCTCAGATAAGTCTCTGAGATCCTGCTCTGAAGCCCTGGTGCAATGACAGAACCCCAGTTTCTGTATTTACTCACCTCAAGGTCTTGACTTAAGGTTCTCCTGGGTGTTTGTGTCAAAACACTCATGGAGACCTACTGCACAGCTCCTCAGGCTGAGGTGGACACCAAGGCTCAGGCCTTGAGTGCTATGTGTAACCCAACCATCAGCATCACTCCTCATGGTGGAGTTGAGGTTCCATTCGGGAAATCTGAATTGCAACTGCAGTTCCCGTAACATGCATGTTCCTGCTCCATCTCAGCATTGCTGAGCTGCAAACGAAGGTGGAAGAGAGGGGGCAGGGAGGCAGAATTTATGTAATTACCTGCAGGAACCTTTCTGCCTCTGCATTGAATGGAGAAACCAGAATGCAGCCAAGGTTTCTGCAAGCTGGGCAAACATCCCGACCAGAGAAGGCTTTCTTGAAACTCCACTCTTCCAGGCGGTGCCTTTCTTGGCTGTTGCTTTGGCAGCACCCGGCCAGAATGTCTGGAGGCTGTTACAGGGCAGGACTGCTGCCTCCTCTGTTTTCTTATGAAATACACCCACAAAGCAACCTGCAGAGGCTCCAGTCTGCCAAATCAAAGGGATCGCAGTTGTCCCAGGGCTACACACTCAGCAGCATTCCAAGCAAAGCTGCATTTCTAAAACCTGGGCTGCAGAAATTAAAGGCACAGGCAGCCTCTCCTTCCCCCATCCCCACTGACTGGATCCCATCCCATCATCCCTTTGCTCCCCGGTTCCCCAAAATCATCAGGAACTAAACAAATCAACAACTTCCCAGCCCACACCAAAATCCTGGCCCCTGCAGCCACGCTGGGTATTGATTCTCCCGTCAGAGACCCTCGTGATTACGTTCTCCCACACAACCAGGTTAAGTCCTGTCTCTTCCCCCTTTCTGGGCTTATTAACGTAGGGGGTTTGTTCTATTTTAACCACCTCCCTCTTCTCTTTGAAAATTTCCAGTATTTTTTGTGTGGGCAAAGGCGCGTGTGTGAGTGCCCCCTCTTGTAGGCGAAGAGATTTCCAGTGCACCCCTCCCTGGTGCGGCTGCTGTGCTGGGTGCCGTAGCATCACTGTCTCTGCAAAGGTCCTTGGGTGAGCCCTGCACACCCGTGGTGCAGTTCCAGAGGGCTCACATCCTTTTTGTGAACCAGGTGGAAACCTCCCCCGAGCCAAGGAGTTAGGAAAGAGGAGGGGACACAGCTTTTCATGAATCTGGATTTCTATACCACAAGCTGGACTTATTGCCACTTGACTTGCTTCATGGATGTGTCTGAATTAGGAGCACAGCTTCTGTAGACTCTTTCCAGCACCATGGATGGAAAAGGACAACTTCAAAGGGTGGGTCATCCAGACTCTCCACTGGATGCTAGAGGAAGCCTGGGGACCACTTCTCTCCAGGCATCTCAGGCAGGACAGATCTTGGCTTCTGCCTCTAGTCCACTTGGGAGCGGTAGGCTAACCCAGGGCTGCATTCTGTCCCACCACTTCTGCACCTTCTTGGTAAGGCTGGGCCATGTCAGTCCACTCCATGTTGCACAGAGTGGACACGATTCTTCGCTTTCTTGCACCTCTGCAACATTAGCACTTTTCAGCCTCTTTGCCCAGGGCTAAATGGCAGTTTCTGGCATGAGGACACATGAAATCTTTCCCTGTATATTGTGTTTTCTTAATCCTCTTTATTGTTTGTGCTGTCTTTTCAGATTCACTTATGTAGTCTCTTAAAGTGCAGTGCCCAGAAGTGGATACAATGAGATTTAAGTGTTTCCCATTTTTGGAATTCAAACATTCTCTTGAAATCAGTGTTTGCTGAAGAAAAATACAAGTACTGAGGGAAACGTGTCTTGTGGAGAAGCCTTTCCAGGTAGAAAATGTTGACTAACTCTCCAGTTTTCTGTTACTTTAATGTCTAAGCATTTTTTTTCTGCAAGATTAGTGGGTCATAACCAAGTCCCTCCAGCACATTTTGTTTTCTTTTTTCTTTTTTCTCTTGGCTCTTGCTTTTTCTCTCCTATTCACAGTGGAAGAAGCTTATCTGAAAGAAAAGGAGACAATGCAGGGAAGCATAATAGAGAACGTGGCAAGTCCTGGCACCTGTCTAAAAGCTGTGGATTCCAAAGGAGCAGGAAGATGAGGGTGGAAGGAAGGGAATTAAAACTGGCAAAGAAGAAGGTACCAAGAGAGTGCACGGTATGAACCTGAATGCAGACGGGGCACAGCAGAGCTGGTCTTGCAGCGGTTTCTCTCCCAGCCATGAGCCTCAGTTGCAAACTCCATGTGGATGGGGAGGTTCTTTAAACTGCAGTCACTGGAGCCCTTGGGAGGGATGGTGCAGCAAAGCCAGGCTGTCCTTCCCTTCCACTTGTGAGGCCCTCCAGGCCAGAGCCAGGCTGAAATCTCTACATCTTTCTGCATGCAATGAGGCAGGAGATACCAGTATGGAGGGCAGCTCTGTTGTGGGTCTCATCAGTGTGCAAGCAAGGAGAAACCATCTCTCCTCCTTAGCTGGCAGAGGCTAAAGCCTGTTGGCTGTTCCAGGTTGCTGGGATGGGGAAGGCTGGGCAGGAGTGAGGCAGAGACTCTTGCTGCAGAGTGTTCAGAGACAGATTCACTGCTGGGCACCCAGCCTGAGGCCTTTCAGTCTGTAGAGTCCTTAAATGAGTGCCCTGGTTATTCAAAGTTTTCAGTTCCCATTGCACGAACTCATACAAAAATTTGCTTCGCAATTTGGGTGTTCTTGGACCCTTTTTGCCTCATAAGCTCTGGCCAGATATGGTGAGAGACATCTTCAAGACCTCACTTGCAGTCGCCTGTGATGGCTTTTGCAGAATGGCTGGAGCACATGAGTGGTGATCTCCTTCCAGGAGATTTTTAGGTGCAGCAAAACCTACCACCAAGTTAAAAGGACTTGAGATGGCCATGGCTGGAGTTTAAAAGCCAAGTGTTATAAATCAATAGAAGATTCATCATCTTGCTCAAGAAGAGCCAGAAGGACAGAAGCAAGGTGTAAGCCAGGACTGCACTGACACCTCTGCCCAGTACTTGACCCAGAAGGGTGACAGCTTGTTTTCCAGGAGGCTCAGTGGCAGTCTGTGCTGGTACATCATTCTTCTTTCTAGTGGGACTTGCAGAATCTTCAACGGTTTGATAGTTAACAACAAAAAAAAAAAAAAAAAAAAAAAGTCCAAGAGAGAAACCTTTCAGTGCCTTAGAACAGCCACAAGTGGTGAATATCCCAGGAGAGCTGGACTGTAATTTCTGCTAGTTTAGCATCAAAGGATGCTCCGAAACTTTACCTTCCTGGTGATGTCTCTTCTTCCCAATGAAAGATGACCCAGGTGACCTTTGACTGAATGTCTTGATAGTCCAGAAGGCAGGGAGCAAGATAATTAGAGCCATAACATCTGATCACAGGGGAGAGGTGAAGGCAAGGTAGGGGCAGAACAATGCTCCTTTTCAATCGCAGGTGTGACTGCTGAGATGGTCACAGAGGGGCTGGGGAGGGGGTAGGAGTGCAGGGTTTTAAAGGGAGGTTAAGTAGCTTATTTTTGAATAAAGGGCGCAGGAAGCTGGTTGTTATCTTCCTAGTGCCATTCAGTCTGCAGGTGTGACTTAATCTCCTGGCTGGGGCAGATGGGTGCTGTGGGTATCAGCCACCTTCCCCAGGTCCGCAGGAGATCCCAGCAGCCTGGCTGCCTGACTCTGGTGCATGAACGACCTCACCTCTCCATCAGCTGAGCTGAGGGAGGTTGATTGCCGTTGTTTTACAGACAGGGAAGCCAACACAGAAGGGGCCTCCCTGCTCCCTGCTTGGCCTGGGCTCACTCCATTGCCCTGATACAGATGGGAATTTCAACCCAAATTTCTCAAATTTCAGTATCAGGCATTCAGAAATTTATAAATCCTTTCTCTCTTCACTAAATGAAATCTTTTTAAGATCCACATCTTTTGCATGTGTTCTTAGTGTGCATAAGCCTGATCTCCAAGCTTTGGAGATGTCAGAAAGAGAAGTTATCCTCTCAACAATTGTCTCCAGGCTCTGGGGCTTTCAGAGACACCGTGACACTCATGATACAGTTTCAAGATGTAGCAACTCTGCATCACTGTCCTAGTATCGATTCTTCATGGACACCCTTGTGCCCATTGAAGTGCTTCCTTAAGGTTCATTTTCCCCAATATTCCTTCTTTACAGCTTCCCCTTCACCTCAGCCTCCCCAGCTCCATTTGACATGGAGCTCCCATGGGTAGGGTCTCCTTCTGCAAGCAGTAAAGCCGTGTGTTTCCAGTGCTAGATCAAGGTTATTATTAGCTGTCACCTGGAACCCCACTGTCTCATTCATTCACATCCAAGATCTTTAGATCCTTGTCTTTTTTCCTCCTCAAGACAAGGAGCATTAAATGCAAAATGATGAAAAGCCCCAGTTGAACAGCTGAAAACTCCCACTTCCTCTTTGCTGCTGCTGCTTTTTTCCCCCATTTTTGCTGGCGCCCCAGGAAGCATCCACACAAGTGCAAAATTATTTCCATGCGAGGTTTTGCTCCTGTTAAAACTCTAGGGCTGCTCGTGCACAAGTCCCCACACAGCTCTCGAACAAATTGGACCGATTTGGAGTGATTAGTGAAGAATTCACATATGGTGCCCAGCCAGCAGGGCGGACCAATTGCCTCCTGCAGCCCATTAAGAGCCATTTACTGTGATGGGCCCATTTGTCTTTGTTGTTAGTTCTGGCAGGGCCAGTGACAGGTCTTTGGCTGGCCACTGGGCCAACCTCTCCCTGACATCATCTCGGGGGTAAGAGGGCAAGGCTGAGACACACATCGACTCTGACACCAGCTGATGGATGTCCCCAGGAGCCATGCCAGGCAGGGCTGTGGGGCCTTACCAAGGAACGGGAAGAGGAATGGCCATTTGGGCGTGCACATTGGGTACCAGTGGCAGCACGCAACCACGGGGTGGATGTGAGACCTTGGCCAGACTGTGGTAACGGTGTGGTTGGGGACAGACGGCTCCCCTGGTGCTGTACTTGCCCTGATGCACGCGGAGGCTTAGATAGAGCCAAAGTTGACGCCCCCGGTCCCTGAGGGCCAGGGGGTGCTCTGCTGGGCATGCAGCAAAGCAAGCAAACTTGTCACAGGCATGGTCCTCTGTGCTTCCTATAGCTCCAGCAAAAATTTGGAAAGAAAGCAGCAGCAAAGAGCAGGACCCAAGAAACGTATTTCCCTGCTAGTAGAGTTGAACAGCGGGACCCATTGATTGTGGGCACGTTGCTCGCGGCAAGAGACACTGTGCTGCCATAATGATGCTGGTAAAGGAAGGTGAATAGGCCACGCTGGTTAAGATGTGTTTACGCTGCTGTGATGATAACCAGACTAGTCATTATGTGTACATGACTACAGAGGTAAAAAATTTTACTGGCACAGGTGTCACAGCTGAAAACTGTCATCAGGGCTGAGAAACAAATCCAGTTCCAGGTTAAATACAAGTGCATTTTACAGGTTTGGTTTAAGGACCTGGAAATGTGATGTGAATAAGGATGACCCATCCTAGAGAAACTGCCCATAACTGGAACTTTGCAATTGTCTGATATTTCCACTCTCTGACAGTTCAAGGATTTTTTTCCCATTTGTTTTGTGTTAACCCAAAGTGAACTTTCTGTGGGACTAAAAGGAAAAAAAAAAATTGGTGCCATCTGAAACTTTTCTCTGAAATAACAAAGATTTTGAGGAGTACCTCACTTCTATATGCAATCAAAATCAATCTTTTAATGGCATATGATTTGGGATGGGAAGAAAATTCTAAGACCTTAATATAATAAAATATCATAATTCTTTAAATTATTATTCTGATTAATGTAATCACCTAGAATTGCCATGAAGCCCTGTGATTATTCATAGACAAGATATATCTTTTCGCCTCCTACCAGCACCCAGGTCCTCTTTGAAATGGCACTTACAGAGTCTGACCTGTTTTTAACCTTTTTATAAAGGAAAAAAACTCCAGACCAACACAACCCCCCTCCCCAGTAGTCAACTTTCTCTGGCAAAGCCAAGTGGTATTTTAACACTTCAGTCCCTTTGACAATGCCAGCCGCTGAGCTGTTGTGTGCTGACAGCGTCTATTGTGTCTGTCCAGGGTAATTAAGAATTTGATCCAGAGCTTTTAAACTTCTCGGACTGACAGATACTCCCTGAAGTAAGACACTATCAGGGCTGTTTGGAGGGAAGGCAGGGGTGCTAAAAGGTTTCTGTCCCAGGCCATAGGGCACCAGGACACCTGGGTCTGTTTGGAGCAGATTTGGAGACCGCTATTTAGCCATCTCCTCGGCAATTGGGGCTATTTGAGGAATTGGGGTCAATTATAACCAGCCTTCACCTGTCTTGCTTCCACGGAGAACTGGAGCCAGATGGCAACCTGCAGGAGTGGCCTCTCCTGTTCCCGCTGGACAGATGAACTTGGAGCTTGCAGCGTTACCGCCACTCAACGTTGGTTTAAATACAGCGATAGAGGTGGAATGAGAGAAAAAGGAGACATCCCTTCTCGTCCAAGTCTATCTGCTTGGCACATGCTAGGAGCCTCACCCCAAGCATCCCAAAATCCCTTCTTGGTTGTTTCTGCCCAAATTACAAGGCTGGCAAGTAAATTTCAGTGATTCAGGCTGGGATTTTATGGCAACTTTGAGATTAAATCTGCCATAAATCTGGACATGTCCAGCCTGCAGCTACTCAAAAAGGGTTTTCAAATGCACAAGTGGATTTAGAGGTTTGTGTATGAGAATTAGGCTCTGAAATGCCATTTCTGCTTTCAGTAATCTCCCTAGCAGGCTTCATCAACACTGCTATGTGTTGCCCACCAAATTCCCATTACGCGGTATCACCCTTTTCCTTACAAACGTTTTCATTAATAATACTCTTTCATATAGCATTGGAGAGCATGGTAAGACTGAGATGAGCCTGTTAGCCCTCCAGGACCTCCTGTCTATGCCTCAAAGTGTCTTGATGGCATTGCATCAGGGAATCCTCTAGTTTTAGGAGAATCTTACACACACACACACACACACAAAAAAAAAAAAAAAAAAAAAAAGGGGTGAGTTATGGCAGGACCTGCAAATCTTACAGAGAAAGTGAAACATCTGACTTTCCAAAGTAAAACTTGGGGTAAAGGTGTTGGAGAATTACAAAAGCAGGGGCCAGAGGGACCTGCAGTTCTGGTGAGGTTGGAACATGTGGAAGGGAGTTATAACACATGCCCTTCTTTGGGTTCAAAGCTATGAAATCTCCAGAAGCAGCAAAACTACTGGTGGTACTGGTGACCATCCAGCTGCCAGAAAAGCAGGGTTGGGCTAGATGTTTGCCTTCCTCTGCAGCACTCTCTATGTATACATCATGCAAATAATTCTTTCCCACTGCCAGTGTCTTACTCTTCGGTGCCTCCTGTTCTTTCTCATGGGGTACTTGGGTGCAACTTGTCAGGTATCAGTACACCAGAGGCATCAAGGTTTTGCTAGTAATTTCAGAAGAGACAAAATTTGACCTGTGTTGATTTTCTCCTGCCCTCTTGTGTTGTCATTGCACCCTTGGCAAATACACTTAACCAGAGCAAAGCTGTTTGGCACCTTGTGCCCTCTTTTTCCCTGCTGCCAAAAGTGACATAAGATGCAGTGGCCTTACCTTTAGCATAGACTAATCATCAGCTCATGGATTTGCAAGCCTCTGGTATGATTCAGCAGCAGATCACACACTCACTGTGCCCTTCCAGGGTGATGTGCACAGCAAACAAGCAAAGTAAGCGAAACTGGCTAAGTGCTCCCAGCTGAAGATCTGACCCACAATTTGATCACGGGTGTGCAGTCTAGTCTTCCCTGTGTCACTTGCGACTGGCATCTCCCAAGTGGCTGCTCTCAGTTGCACAAGAAAAAACAAAAGAATAATGGAAGAGGTAAAGCCAACACTTTCTTGGAGTAATGTCCCAGTTGCAGTGATGTTGCCTGTACCCAGAGAGGCTGTCACTGGAATTAGTTTTTGGTCAAAGACCATAAGATGGTTTTCAACACTTTGAAAAATGTGTTAGTTCTGAGGAAATTGTCTTTCCAGCCTCTCCACACAAGGCAGCTTCTCCATGTCCTCGATCATGCTGGTTGCCCTTCTCCAAACATTCTGTAACTCCGCATCTTGAGACATGGTGGCCAGAACCACACTCGGTGCTCCAAACTTGAGCACATCAAGGTTTTATATAGCAGCAAAGCAGCACACTCTGGGTTATCCTCAGTGCCACCTGCCTGGTGATACCCAATTCTGCTGGATTTTTTGGCTGCCACTGTAAATTAAGACAATGATTTCAGAGAATTGCCAATGACGGCTCAAAGATGACTCTCCTCCCTGA
This sequence comes from Falco punctatus, assembly GCF_963210335.1. Lineage (NCBI taxonomy): Eukaryota > Metazoa > Chordata > Aves > Falconiformes > Falconidae > Falco > Falco punctatus. Next base: position 6,299,492 of record NC_137599.1, on the reverse strand, counting down.
GCTGAATCTACCAGTTCTGACTAAAGCACTGTGTAGGCATGGTTTGGTTTAGATTACTTTTTCCTAGGGTATTAACATTGTGTACACTTAAGATAATTTACCTGATTTTTGCCCAGTTTTGTGAGTCCCTTCTGGAGGTCCTCACCGTTGGAACAGTGTTTGAAAAAGTGCCTAGTGTCATCCTCAGGCTCTCTCAGAATGAAGCATTTTGTTGGGCAAGAATCAATTTACCTTTTTATTCCATTCTCTTAGAACTTCTGAATGTTCCTTGCCTCGAGCTCCTTTAGGAAGACTATTTATTTATTAATTTTTAGTTTCACTGTTTTCCATTACAGCGGGAAAAAAATGGTTTTACTGTGCTCTTCTTGTGACATCAGGTCTTGCCATGATTCAACAGAAACAGATCAGGGGGTAAAATTTTGTTTTGGAATGTTTCCATTTTTCTTGTCATGTCCACATTGATCTGGAATGGGGAACAGGGGCATAAAAGAGAAGAGCCTGTGCTCTTCAGGTTGCTTTCCAGCAAATGATTTAATTTATGAACACAAAGCCAGCCTTGCTTTCCTTGACAGTGTCCAGACCTTACCGGGAATCACAGGTGTAGTTAAAAAGTAATTGGATAAAACTACTCCATAGTCCCCGTGAGTGTCTTTGGCGAAGCGTTGCCTATGAACATGAATGAACTGTGGGCTGGAGGGCGAGGGGAAGCCAGGAGGAATAAGCACTTGCATGTTAGCTGGCGAAAGCTGGAACCAGCAATTTCAGCCCTGAGTCTCTCCATCTGACAGGGGTGCAGCACCGAGATAAAATTCAGATAGCGTATTTGGTCCTCTGCTGGAGGGAGCCGTGGTGTTCAGGCAGGGCGGTGAAAGCCATTTGTGCTGCTTTATGCAAGACCGAGTAAATCGGAAGGTTTCCCCACCTGTGATGGGGTTAAAGCAGAGGACACTGCATGGGCAGAAGGTTGCCACCAGCCAAATCCAGCTCCTTCCAGAGCATCCTGTAGCACTTCTTGAGAAGAAAACGTGCAGGGGAGGTCATCTACCACTGACCATGGGAGAAGGTCTTCTCTGAGACCACTTTTCTTCAGCCCTGACCTCAACCCTCTGGGGTGGTCCAGGAGCCATTCCCGCCCAGCATCCCAGGAGTCCAGGGTTCACCGTCTTTGTTTCTTAGGAAGCCTCATGAAGCCACACTGGGTTACAGCCAGCCTTTAGCACTCTGGAGAGCTGTTGCTTCCTTCATTCCTTGGTGGATGTAGGCAGAGCAAACAAGCCCGCTGTGATCAGAAGAGCACGGCTTCCTGGAAGCTCCCATACCAGACACAGCCTTACGTGGCTGGTAGAGTCTTTGTACCCCTACAGGGCCAAGGCTTAGCATCATCCTGGCCAGAACCAGACTGCTTGACCCAGGGCTGGAGCAGATAGGTTTCCTTGCCAGTGGCAAACCCGGACGGCATGGGTTTTCATGGGCTATGAGAATCTGTCAACTTGCCCTAGGAACATGGAGGGGTTTTATTGTGCATGTCAGGACTCTGCCTTCCAAATGGTAGGAGCTGCTTATGCAAACACTGTGAATTTTCCTGTTGAGTTTCACGAGTTTGTTCTGCAAAAGACAATGGGAATTTGGTCCAAGGGAACAGAGAGGGTTTGGAATTTGCGCGCGCACGCATGTGTGTGTGTGCATGTGTGTGTGTGCGTGTGTGTGTGTGCATGCATATGTGCATGTGCGTGTGAGTGTGTGAGTGTGTGACTGTGTGTGTGTGAATGTGTGTGAGCGTGTGTGTGTGTGTCTCTGGCTTTGTCCACTGGATGGCTCTGGGACCCATGCTGGAGGTAGCCTCTCCTAGATGGACCTTTCAGACCTACATTGTGGGTTTGTCTCTATCTTCTGCTGCTTCTGACCAGATGCTCTGGATGGACCTGGGAGTTGACTGGTTGCTTTGCCTTTTCAGGACTGCTGAAGGACCCTGCTGTGGTCACCCTCAGCCCTTGGCTTGACCTCACTGTTGGAGCAGCTCTGCTCTTGTTCTGATGTTCAGTAGCAAGGAGGACTAAAGCCACTGGAGCCTGTGAAGTTGTGTTGCAACACAGTTAAAGAGTTTGGCACTGTAGTCACGCAGCTCTGATGGGAGTAGTTGCAAAGATCTGAGCAAACTGCTACTCCGTGAGTGAGATCTGTGTTTCTCCAGAGATGCTTCAGCTGCTGTTGGGCTGAGACAAAGAAGAAATAATTTCTGGGACCGAAGCAATTATGAAAAAGATAGTTTAGAAGACCAAATCAGATTAAAAGTGCCATTTCTGTTCTGACTGAATATCTTACAAGTTTAAATAGAAAAGACAAAAGGCAGGAGGAGGAAATATACTCTGGGCTTATGCTCCTCGTCTGTAAAAATCAGAGCACTTTGCAAAAACTGGCAGCGGTTTCACTGCATTACTTATGGAGGAAAGTGAACCAAAAGATGTTTAAGACAATGTGTGGAGGATTACAAGTGATCAAATTACTGCAGTTCTTCCTATTTTGCATTTTAATGAACTGAGCTACCATGGTTCATGTTCAGTAACTCATTAAGCCACACCAATAAGATTATGTGGCAGCACCCACCCATACACTTAAATGCAGTGATCTTCACTTGGGACCCTTAATGTTATCAACAAGCTTTGTGTGAACTGGGGCAGATTAATAAACTGCCCTGAGTGTGGTTTGCACTTAATAGTTGGCATGACCTGAGTGCTGGTGCTTGAGGAGAGCTCTGCAAGAGCTGGGTGCTGCAGAGACCTGCTTACTCAGAACCTTGCTGGAGGGCAGGGAGCACAGCATGAACCTTGACTCTTTGGACTTATCTGGGCAAGATGATGGTGCTCAGCCAGGCTTTTGGCAGGGAATGGCCCACCTGCATGAGGGACAGCTGTGCCAGGGGAGATAAAGATTGTCTTGTGCTTGTTTGGGTGACAGGGTGGGTTTTCATGCATAAGGGTAAGCCCAGCAGCCCCAGAACTGGGGAAATGCTGCTGGGCAGGCTGGGGCTGTGAAACACCAATGTTCTTGCCCTGCTCTGTGGGAATAAGCAGGATGTAGCTGTATAATGATATAGGTTGTCTAAAACTCTGTCTGTCTGTGCTCAGCTGGTTTGCAGGCTGCAAACCCAGTAGCTGAGCCATCCTTCTCTGGACCCTCCCCTAAAGTCACTGTTTGGTCCCATCTGGCTGAAGTAGACACTACTTCCCCAAGGAAACCACCTCTTCTTCCAATGGACACAGGTAAAATATTCCTGACCCAAAACCCAGCACGCATGTGATGATATTCCCTATTTCGCTTAGCACAGGGGAGCACTGGAACTGAGAGCAAGTGTCTGTGGATCTTGAACTTACCCAGCTAAGTACTGCACGTGTCCTTGCCATCAGCTGCCTCTGGGTGCTGTGGGGTCCCTTCTCTTGGCCCATGGTGCTCTGGCACTTCTGGCACTGTCCCTGGCTGGCATCAGCTAGTGCTGCTGCCAGGGCAGCATGGAAGGACTGGGGCTGGAAGACCTCTAGGCTTTGCCAGGGAGAAGGTTCACAGCAAGCCTTGTGGTTTTAATGAATGAGCAGATGAAAGGTGAGGGCAGAGACCTGGATGCATTCCAGCAGGTGGGAAGTCCAGCTCTGTACACCTCTGGTCATTCTCAGGACTGATGGAAACCACCTGGTACCCTTGAGACTGCCTGTGGTTGCCCCAGAGCTACCATCTACCAGTGTGGTGCTTCCATGTGGTAGCTGCAGCTCTTCTGGTGCCCCTGCCAGCCAAGCCACCTTTGTACCAAGGGGGTCACGGGCCTGCACTTGTGAGTATTTCTCCTGGCTGTAGCAATACCATCTGCTGCTCTTCCTGCTGCTGGACCCTGCCTTTGAACTTGGGCAAGTGTTACTGGAGCAGTGGCTCTCGCACAGTTCTTCTTCCAGCTTCTCTTGGCAAACAGTGTCAGAAATGCTTTTACTAAGCGAAAGCGAAGACTGATGTCATCCCTGGTCTCTGTGAGCCAGGGAACTGAGCAAAGGCCTAGAGTGCCTATATCTTAATCCAACTGTGGTTGTTCCTGCTTTCAAGCCCTTATTACCTGCCTAATTCTGCGCTAGGATATTGCTCAGACATCTAAGGAGATGCAAGCTGGCAATTTCAATGCACTCCTAAACATCTCCAGCAAAACACCCGCCGGTGCCAAGCCCTTGGCTCCTGGCTCCTTAACCTGTTTCTACTAAGTAAGGAGATTTCCAGGGCGAGTCTGAGTTGGCCCTGCAGGAGGCATCTTTTCTCCTGCCAAGGCTTAGGCTGGAGTGAGCTGCTCCGGAGCTGTCACTCAGGGAGCAGGAATGCAGGCGAGGCTGCCCTGTGGTTACAGGGGCTCCACCCCAGAGACAGAGGCAGGCACCCAGGTACCAACATCCCGGGTTGTTGATGACAGGCACTGATCTGTTTCTTAACCCTTTGGCTTCCTTCTCTCTGGCTGTTACGGTATCCAGGCAGTGCTGGTATCTCGTATTTGCCCTGGGCTGGGGAGGTAGAGGGTACGGGAGCAGCTGCTGGACGGGGCATCTTTAACAGCGAGTCAGTGTTGGGTGGAGATCCAGCCCTCCCTCCTCTGTTTCCAGGGTCTAGAGGATGTGTCCTGGCTGAAAACTCAAGTTTAGGAGAAGGGGTCCCTGTGCTATTTTTGTCCTGGAAGGCTGGAAAACTGTAATATGCTAAAGGATTAATCTGTTCTCCCCCCTCCCCGCCCCCTTAACACTTGGGTTTTGGGTTTCATGCTGATTGCTCGGCTGAGGTCTCCTTGGAAGGCTTGGGGTTGAAACAAAGATGGTTAACCTAGGAGTACTGTACCTTATTAGCATTAATTGTCCATAAAGCAGGCAAACCCAGTGTACACCTTCCCTGATGAGAGTCCTAGTCCAAGAGTTTTGGAAAGTCTGACCAGGTAAATGTTTCCCTAGCTCAGTCACCCAAGTTTCAGCTGCACCTTTCTTGTGATGGCAACATCCCACCAGCCTCCAGGTACCCATGCAGCTCCAGACACCAGGGATGAATCCCACTTTAATGCCAGGGTTTAAAGGGTGTTGTGGCCTTCTGTGTTGCTCCTGTGTCTAAGCCTCAGCTCTCCATCTCTAAAACAGGGATGTTTTTTGTCTGTCCTCCTTAGATGCAAAGTTCTACCCAATGTCATACCAGTAAAAGTCTTCAGCTGGGGCCCAGACAACCTACTGGTATCAGTATCCTGTTGTGTTTTACCTGTCACGTAGCTTCTACGTGCTTAAGTACATGGAAAGATAAACCTCACAGGCCTCTTTTCCCCATGAAGCAGGGCAGGTGTCCTGCTTAGTTCTTCACCCTGCAGATCCTGAGTATTCAGAGAACTGAGTTCCAGATTTTGGCCTGTCTCCCTCCTTGTTCTCCTTATGTATCTGCTTGATGTATCCTCACTGCAACACTGAAATCCATGCGGTGCACCTAAAGAGTTGCGGTTGGTCTTTAAAGCTGTTTTGTGTGCTCTGAGGTGATGAAACCTGTCTAGACCCTGGCTGCGTCCATCATTCCAAGGCACAGTAAATACACTTAAAAGCACATCACTGTTTAAGGGAAGGGCACAGATCTTGCTTGTTGTTTCTCCCCATTTCAAGTTTACAAGTCGCATCCCTAAGCAGGCTCATTCTTCGCTGCCTGTCAATGCTTCTTCCCATGCTGAGAAGGTAGCACATCCGTCCGTCTCTGTGGGCTTTGAAGTTGTTTCTGCTTGTGTTTATGGAGCATTTTTCAGCCTGTAGCAAGGAAGGGACACAGAAAGGGGAGGTGACGTTAATGATTTTGTCGCCCTATGTCTGGGGGCTTGTTCCTATTGGAGAGATGCTACAGTGTTTCTTAGCCTGGTGCTGTATCCTAAAATGCCCTTTGCAGGTTTTTCTCTGTCCCTTCAGACAAACCACTCGTCAAAGTAAGGGATGCCTGGATCCCGCTTACAAAAGCCAGCATAATGCATTGACATCCCCCTCCTTGTGCCTGAAAGCAGAGTGCTCTATAGAGAGTCACTGACCTTAGAGAGACTGTGAATAGCCGGGGAATGGGCTCCTTGCTCCAGTTTGCAATCAAATGCTCAAAGCCCCGTACCCACCTTGCTGACCTTTCCTGACCTCTGTTGCCCAAGGGTCAATGTCTACAAGTCAAGAAAGTCCTCTGGAGACAAAGGGGAATTTACCTCTGCAAAACGTACAGTGGCATAAGAGCTGCTGGACTTACCTGAGCGCATGCTGCTAGAGGACCGGGGCCCCAGTGCAAGCACAAATGATTTCCCTGGGGCTGGGATGGGTGGTGGAGTCTTAGGTCAGATGCGGTAGCAGTTCCCCTGCATCTCTGTCCTTTGATCAATCCTCGCCTTTTGAGTGGTGGCCCGAGGATGTTTCCTGCGTGCTGAACTGCTTTGCCCAGAACCCAAAGGAAAATCTTATGGAGCAGATATCCCTCTTTTTTTTCAAATGTAGCTTTGTTGAGCTTGCGGAGGAGACTTCCTTCATTCCTACTGTGGTCATCAAACACATTATCAGCCTGTTTATCTGCAAGGATGTATATTGAAATGAAAAAGAGAAAAAAAAATCAAACTCAACTCCAGCACAATGGACCAAATCCAGGCCGTTAAAAAAACCCTCGGGGAAGGTTCCAGTCTGGGGGTGGCTTGCTGGAGGGAATTTAACTTCATCTTGACTTTCCAGTGCTACCTCTGACACAAGCACCACTGTGGCCTGAGAGCCCCTGCTGATTTTAAGGAGGAACAAAAGGTACTGAGCTAAGTGTGGGTGGGAAGGGTTAACTGGGAATGAACCAGTGCCATCTGTTTCCAGTCTGCAGACATTTAACTGCCCAAGGAAACAGCCAGTCTTGGAACTGGATGATGCTGGCTCTGTTTGGATAGGGATTTCGAACAGAGCTGTCCTGTTGCTGCTGCCCTCATTTCCATGGGCACGTCAGGGTGACCCTGGCTCAGAGCCATGCCAGCCGGTTCTGGGGGGTGTGTTGTAATCCCAGTAACTTACAGCACGACCTGCTCTGTGGGCTCAGCCACAAACACTCGTCCTGCGGTGATGTCATGGAGGACATCGCAATGTCGTCTCACGCCACAACACGCTTCTGCTGACACAGCTTGACGTCACACGGGCACCGTGATCTGTTGGGCACAGCTGTGGGTGAGTGCTCTGCCCTTTGCTGGAAGCGTTATGTCAGCCAGAGGCCCTGCCAATGCTACCAAGGCAGCAAAGTCTGCATTCGCACCAGCAGCACCTTTTAGCTTGCTTGGTGCTGACACACCACTTTGAGAGCTGCCTGATGATCTGCTGCTGCAGTTCAGGTTTCTGTTTTATCCTCACAACCTGGAAGCTCCGTCAAGGGCTTAGCCCTGGGTTTGGCTGGAGGATGGGGCAAGGGCAGCTGAGTTTGCTCAATGGGAGCTCAGGCTGAGCGCAGAGTGGGGCAGCCTGCTGCCTTCTGGCATCGCCTGCCTGGTGGTGGTCTGACCATGGACAATACTCTGGTTGATCCTTCTGGGAGAAGCAACTGCATGGCACCCAATGGTGCAGAGCTGCTGTCTATCTGCTGCTGTGTGCAACGTCAGAGCCAGTTACTCTCTCATTGCTCCTGGCTTACAAGTCTGAGGCTTGTCTCGGGGGACCCTTGTTCTTTATTAAAGTCCATGCTGAATCAAGCATAACTGGAAGCGAGTAGATCTCCAGGGGTCATTGACTCACATCAAAGGATTCCCCAGAGAGCCCTGAATGCCGGTTCAATAGGACTTAGTGATTCTTCATGGCAAAGAGCCTCTTCTCAGTTTCCAGCCAGGCTTTCTGTTCAGTCCCTCAGCTTGGTACTGTGTCCTTGTCAACAGCAGTTGGATGGGTGACTCCTCTCGCCCTGCTAGGACCTGCTGCTGGGAGTGTCCCACTGCACTTTGTGTCTTTGTCCTGCTCAGATAATCACAAGGAGCTCTTTCTCCTCTCTGTGCTCTTTCATTTTGTTCCATTTCTTTATCTCAGGAACAAGCAGGCTATTCATCCCAAGGGAGGTCAGCTCTCGACCACCTACAAACCCAGCACCTGCAGAAGTGACCACGTCTCATCAGACTTCTCCTGTAAGCAGGGGCACCATAATGTCACCATGGGCATCCTCTCCTCTGACTCCCTCGTGCTGTGCAGAGCCAAACGCCAGCCTCACAAGGTTGCCAGGAGGAGTAACTGGGACATCAGTGCTCTAGTCTTCCAGCAGGCTTTACTGGCTCTTGGGGCTTTTTTGCATTTTTGTACATTGAATAAGGTTCAGCTCGTTCTCTATTCACCTGCCTTGCCTTGTGCTGGCAGGCCCACCCCATGCACCAGGACTTTCTGCTGGCATCTCAAGTTCACCCAGGTCTGGGATCTTGTCTGCCTTGGTGTAGTCCTGTGCCCCAACATAGCTTCAGCCACCATGCTCAGTTGCCCAGCCACCCTGTTGTCCTCTGGTGCTTTCAGGATCCCAATGACTCCATTCACTCATGGCCTTTCATTGTTGTGTATTTTTCAGGAGGGGGGTGTTTGACCTTGAGTATGAGGAACTTGTGCCTCCATGTGTGGGCTGTGTGGATGCACCGGCCTCCTTGAAGCTACCTTGGGGCTCGCTGTGTGGTTTAGACTTCTCTTGCATCTAATTAGAGGCTCATTTCTCCCCTTCTTGCCTGTCACTCATTCTTTTCTTTCCCTTCTGCCTTCAGAAATGGTGCTCAGCCCAGGCAGTTCAGCGAGAACAGGCTCTGATGCTGGTTTTCTTGGTCATTTTGGGTCCTGTGGTGCTAAGCCTTACCTATAGGCTATATCTGACCAGGGTTTGCAGACGGCCAGGCAAGGCTTTACCAGCTAACATATCTCAGGAGACGGGCTTGGCATTAGAGACCTCACATCAAAGAGGCAAGTGAGCCAAATGAGTGCATATCCCTTTCTTTCAGGAGTTTGAGCAACTCAAATGCAGATGGACTTACATCAGGGAGCTTGTAGCAGAGTCTTTATTGACCCTCTGTTGTCCCCATGTTCCCTGAGAGCTGAGCATAAGGACACTTTTCTCTCTTGCTGCCATCACTGGATGATCCCTTACATGTGAAGAGGGAATCCAAGTGGTCCTCAGCAGTGTATAATATAGCGATGTTCTCAGAATATTTTGCAGAGAAACCTGTGTTCTACAGGTAATTAAGATTTGGCCATGACTGCCTTAGACATAATAACATGTGCTTTGTAAACTAGGAAAGGATTTTTATTTTCCTGGGGTGGTGTCATGACCTGGCATTATTTAAAAATTACTTTGTATCTGTGATTATTATTGCTTGTATAATGTTACAGGTAATTATCTACCAATAATTATTATGTTGAATAATTCCAGAAAGAGTTTGTTTAACATAAACATTTAGAAAGCTAAATACTATGGATAAGATAGAGCCCAAGGGCTCAGGACTGCTGGATTTTATTTCCAGCTTTGCCGCTTGTCTTCTGTATGGCCATAGCACTTAACAGATGCGGCTTCTGCAAATAGCTGGACTTTATGGGGAAGGAGTTTTGCCCTCTACCATCAAATAAGCCAAAATTATACTGCCAAGATTGAAAGCAGCTTGGATGATGCTTCACTGTCCCAATAATGCATGTGGAACATCCCAAAGGATTGGTTCTGGGGTGTTAGTTTCTTCTTTAGAATAATCCAATGTTGTAAAAGGCAACTCAAAGTCACTTATTTAAAAATCAGCTCTGTAGTATCGCTTCCTTTTCCAATTCCCAGCCCAACAGAGCACTTCAGGAATGTGCAAAAGCTGATGCTAAAAGCCCATGGAAAAATTTGCACGGGAACCTATTCGTGTGTTTGAAGCTGGGCAAGAGCTTGTCTGACAGGAAAAAAAAATAATCAAGAATGAAACAGTCACCAGAAAATTGATAGACATGCCTAGAAATGCCTTTAACCCTTATTTACTGTATGGCTTGTGGTTTAAAAAAGCCTGGAGTCTTATTTTGACTGTTTGGTCCCCGCTAAAATTACAGAGGTGGGGAGAAAACACCCGACAAACCGTATGGGCTCTGACAAACAAGCCCAGAGGAAAGGGGTTTGTTCCTGGGCCTGCCGTGCAAATTAAAAGCAGGTTTCGAGCTGGAGTTCATGTTCATTGCTGTGATGGTTGCAGTGGGCAAAGGGAAGGAATGGACCCCATGTGTCTCCAGAGCCCATGTTAATGCGCCAGCTTCTGCTTCCATGGCACTACCTTGCTGTAACTCCTGTGGGTGTGGAGTTCTTGTTGTTTTATCATAGGGGCTGATACCCGTTGAGCTGGTGCCGGAGCAAGCAGGCGTAACTCACTGGAGGTGGTGGTGGCGCAGCCCACGGAGAGTGGAGCCGGACTTGCTGCTAAAAGCTCTCGTGAACCCCTGGCCCTGAGAGGTGCCACCACGGTGCGGAGCAGGGGAAGGAGCCCCACGTGTCTGTTCGTGCAGAAAAGGAAGCTGAGGAGTACGAAACATCTTGCACAGGGTTGCACAATGTGGAGGAGCTGGCAATAACAGGCAGGTCTCTGGCTCCCCAGCCTTCCTCCAGGCAGGTTGCTCATGTGCTGTGGAGGGAGCCTGGTCTTGCTTGACACCAAAGTCCATAGGAGCAGAGGAGAAAGTAGGTGATCTGCCAGCAAGCAGCACCACCACAGCGATGACCCTCATTTTGGAAGCCGCACGGATTCGAAGGAAGACCTTGTGGCTGAATATATCCCCATCTCCAAGTGCATGAGATCATCGATAGTGGGCAGTGGGGAACAAACACATCAGCCTGTTTGGTTGGTTTTTTTTTTTAACTATGAGCAAAATGCTCTGGGCTTTGCTGCCATGGCGCTTTTGAGCAGCGAAGCAGAGCAAAACCACTAATTCTGAACCATGAGGACTTACCAGGGTGGGGTCCGTGTGTGCAGGAGTGTGTGTGTGTGTGTGTGTGTAGTTTTTTCTTATTAGCAAAAGACAGGAAGGACTCAGGACAAGTGACAGCACAACAACCTCAGTCGGTACATGTGACACTGCTTTGGAGTCCTTCTCCTCGCAGCCAGCCTGTGTGCAGCCCAAGCCCTTCCCTCTCTAAGCATCTCTGAGCCCTTCTGGTGTCGCAGGCATCTAGAAATAGCTGCAGCGTAGCTGTTCCCTCTGCTTTTTGGGACTGGGGAGAGGAAGGAGGCTTGGAGCAACACAGCTCCCTCGTGGTGGCCTCCTGGGGTGGGGCAGGTTTTAACAACATGCCAGAATATGTGGCTGTCCTTGGACATGTTTAATTTCCCATTTCTCAGCGCGGGGAACGCTTGAATCGCCCTTTAGCGGTTGGACACAGAAGGGGAAAGATCATTAACATACAAAGGGCTCCTCTTTCAACACCAGCGTTGCAAACTTTCATGATTTTAGTTCTGTCTCATCACATTTGTTCTGTGTTGTACTTGTGTTTGTATTTTTTTTTAAAGTCCTAGCTCTTGGAATTGGGCAAACACATCAAAATCTCAGCTTTTGTTAAGGGCTCCTGACAGCTGCAGAAGAAAATCAGTTTCTAAAGATGCTGCAAGCAGTGATCCAACATGAACGCTGCATGGCTTTAGTTTATTTCTGATTTTTGCCGTAGTCAAACAAATCTCTTTGAGGGGAAGGAGACTGAGGGAATGCTTAGGACTGACAGACTTGGATGGTGCCTGAGCTGCTTTGCTTGTTGCAACAGAGGATTACTACTGCAGCAGAATGGGTAGAAATGGAAAATGCTAAATTTTCCACTTTTTCACTTGTCTCCCCTCTTTTTGCGTTGCTCTCCCATTTCAATGAATTAGAATAATTTTTTGTCCCCTCCTGGGAACACAGATGAGGGTTGGATTGATTTGGGGGATTGCTGCCTTCCCCCCTCGATTCATGCAGGGCAGATGCTTTGCATATAAGATTAACTTCTTTGGCTGTCTTGGTTTCTCAGGTGGGATTTGTTTATTGCAATGGGAAATGTTGGGAGTTGGGAATGAATCCCATTTTGTGTTGGCATCAGGGCAGCTGGATTGACATGGTCCTGACATGGACCCATTCCATGTTTTCACTGAAGATGCAACCCACTTAAGATCAGGTGTTTGGTGGGTATTGCCAAAGCTATTCAGGTTAAACATCTTCATTGGTTCTTAAAGCCTTTCTGACAATGGGCCTAAGGGGAAATAGGTCAGGTACGTGGAGATCTGTGTCACTGTGTTGGCTTGAAGCATTCCTAAATGCCATCTGTGAGGAGATGCCAGAGTGCTGACCCATCGCCTGCCGCTAGTGCAGGCTTCTCCTTACGATGTGTTGTGCTCTTCATCAGCCAAACAACATAGCAGCTCGTTGGTGGGGAGGCACAAAAGGAGAAAAAATAATGGTGCTTCCCCCGTAACATTCATCTGCAGTCCTGTGACTCACCTTTTCAGGAATCTGGTTTAATCATTTATGCAGCCTCTGAAGGGACAGGCAGGAGACAGCATGGAAGCATAACGCCTTTGAAAAGTATTGCCTTTAAAGCATTTGCCTTCCAGGGGATCCTGTAGTAGTTGCTCCAGGGCTGTAACGATAAACGACACCAAAGTTTGTTCTAATTCTCTGTGGTTTTGCTTCTTGCTGGGCTGTTGAGATCCTGGCAGTGTTTGCTGTCTTTGCTGAAAGTCCTCTTGTTCTTGGCATTGTGGGAAGCATAACGTAGTATGAGAATCTCCTACATCGCCCCCCCCTCCCCCCAAAAAAAAATAAAAAAAGGTAAAGATTAGTCTTTGCAGTGGAGGAATAAGAATTGTTTTAACACTCCTTGGTGCCTGTCTTCAATATGTTCCTTGTACCCAAAAGGCTTTGGCTGCCTATTGAAAATCACTGTTTTCCACAAAAAGTGTAATTTATTTAAAATATATATACAAAATGTAACTTACCCATTTTTTTTTTAATTGAAGCTGAATATTTTATTACTGGTAGTTTATGTCTTTGCTGTTCCTGCTCTCCCATTTCCTATCTTTGCCACCATTTTAATGATAAAATTGAAATAGAAAAAAACTTCAAAGTTGAGTAATTAGAGTTCTGGGTTTATGTTGGGGGTTTTTAAGCATAAATTTTAACCAAACACATTCTAATGATTTTTTTTTCAACTTTTTTAACCAGAGGTTTTGAAGCCACAGTTCCAGCCAGCTTAGCTCAGCTGTGCTAAGCACACAGGGCATCCTTCACCAGGCTGTTGAGTGCAGGTGAGTCTTGTGGTTCTCCTCTCCTCCCACATGGACTTGCAGAGCTTGTGCTGCCCCATGTCTCCACACAGGGTCTCCCTAGCCTTGGACAAGGCAACCACTGGAGAGACATTAATTAATCTCAATTTAGATTTGATACTTTGGCCTTGGCTCTGCTACTATAGTCAGTAGACATTTTGCTGTCGGCTCTAGTAGGAAGAGGTTTATTAAGTGTTTAATAAACTGCAGGAACCCAGTGGTTTTCTAGTGCATGGGCTTGCATAGCTGTGTTTTTCTGTAGCAAGGGATACAAAGGCATCACACGAACCAGTTTTCACTGTGGCAGTGTAAGAGATGCGTTAGGAGACGATTGCCAGTGTTACTAGTTAGGACTCACAACCAAGAAGAAGCTTTCCAGGGCTCAGCTCCTCCTCAGGAGCCTGAGCACCCAGCTCTGGATGGGGAGCACTAGCTTCTTCCAAAGTGCTTGGGATCCACGTGGAAATTGAGCTCCGGAAGATCTGGTCACTGTGAGGACATAAGTTGGAGCTGAGCTACCTCTAAGCTCCAATCCTGGGACGGGATGGGGAAGCAGGGATGGAAAGAGCTTGAGGATGGCAATGGGAGCATGGAAAGGAGGGTCAGGCTTGAAGGGATTTGCCATTCCTTCACTGGGAGGAACGGGGGAGACTAAATGAACCCTTCGAAAGAATCAGCACCATGTGTACCTCTTTGGGAGCGGGAAACATGTGCTTCTAATTTTGCTTGCTTGCTGTGTGCCAAGGGGATCTGTTTCCCATTGACTCTTGACCCTTCAGAAGAAAAGGGGAAAAACAAAAGAGAAATAGCTGGCCAGACTAGTGCTGTTGAGGTCCATGGAAAAATCCCACCAGCTTCAACAGGACTATGGTTCAACCTAGAGAAGAAAAAAACTTCTCTGAGCTTAGAACTGTAAAAAAGTAGAAAATCTCATCTTGGTTTGGGACACTGGCTGGACTGGAAGTCATTGTATTTCCAGCTTATCACTGTACTGGAGGATCAGGCCCACCTAAAACTGCTCTTAGAAAAAGTGGATAGAATCTTTTCCTTTTCCGTAGGTGGGAAATTCTCCTGAGGGAGTGTACGTAGTATCTAAGACAGCAGACATGGTCTTGGAGAGGGCCTCACTGGGAAATGGATTTGCTGTCCAAATAATATTCCTAGATAAAAGAAAAGCAAAGATCTAAAATCTTTTTCTGCAAAACAAAAGTGCAGAAAAGAAAATTGTTTGGTTCTGTGAAAGTGACCTTTATTCAATAAACTTGAAATGTTTAATTTAGACTGATCTTTAAAAAGTGTTATATGAAATGGAATAAATAAAAAATGAGGGAGTGTGTTGAAAGAGGAATAAAAAAAACAACTCTTGCTACCCTACATTTGGGCCATTCTTTCCTGAACAGTCCTCTGCATCCTTTTCAGTCTCCTGTGAAAGTCTCCCAAGTAATAGAGACTTTCTCCACTTTTCAGAAACTTCCACAAGAGCAGCACTCTGATGTGCACCTTTCCTTGGCTTAACCTCCTACCTCTTCTTATGTTAAATAATCCCGTCTTTGACCACCTTCACTATTTGAAACCGACCTGCCTTGTAACACATTTTCTTTCAGCTTTCATTTTGTTCGTGTCAGAAAACCCCACTGTTCTTCCCTTGTCATCTACAGTGGACTCTCTGCAGTCCTTCCCTGTACCTGTCCTGGTCTAAGCTATCATCTCTGATGGTGACAGTGAGCTTTTCCCAGGACACACCATGGTGCCACCAGGAAATTGCATTTTTATCTCTGTCAGGACCATTAATGATGATGATGGAGAGGATTTCTCTCAAGGCCTTTTCTTTAAGAGCTCCCTGGAAAATCCTCTTCAGCCGGAGACTCCTCTTCTCCCACCGCTCATCATTGTCTCACTTCTGGCACTTCCATACCCAGGGCAGATTTCCTGTGCTAATCCCCATCTTGAAGCCATATGGCAATTAGTGCTACATTCACTCCAGTCCAGATGAGCTTGTCCATGTTCCCTTTGCCTGGAGTTGGTAACTCTGATAAAAGCTTTTTGGTAAGTCTGGCACCATCTTCCCCTGTTGCATTTTATTCTAGTTTCCATTTCCTATGCTGTTCTGGATTACTCTTCCAATAGAGGCTATATTTGCCTTCATCAACGGTTTTTCTTCCCTCTGAAATAGGAGTTGCAAACCATATATTGCTTCCATTTCCATGTGATTGATAGGACATTGTCTTCCTTCCCGAAATTTGGATTGCCATAGCCAGAAGCTGTAATAAGAGGAGTTGAGCTAAAACACGCCCCTAAAGCATTGAAGGCAGCAATAAGATTAGGTACTCTTGCTGAATCTTGCACAAATATTAAAACCTCAGTGGTTTGCTTGTTACACAGAAATAGGAGTAGGAAGATGCCATGAACTGGCAATGTGAGGATGCTTCTTGGAGGTTTCCCATCAATCCCAGGTATGTTCTGACCCCTTGTAATCTGTGCATTAAATTATTTCAGGCAAGGAACCCCTCTAATTGCTTTGGTAAAGATGGCATTCTCCTTCCTCTCTAATTTTTTCTTCCCCTTCTGTGAGTCTCTGCTTCCTCAGTTGTCTCCCAGCAGGGGCTCTTCCACTGGCAGAGCTGGATGGCTGCATGACAGTGGTGTCAGGTGGACCATGAGGTGCTTTTTGCCAGGTTCCTGCCTGATGACAGGTGACTCAGTGCTTCAAGGCTTGTAAGGAAGCCAGAGAGCCAGCATCTGATGAAAAGGCCCCGTGGAGAGAGGTGCAAGGGGAAAGAGGGAAGAGGAGAAACCTCGCGGGATGCGATGGAAGTGAGTCATCTGACAGGTACTGCCACCAGGCCAGTCTGTAATTAAAGCTAACTTTGCCCGGTGTCTCCACTGGAGCGTATGCCAATCATTCCCTGTGGCATTTTCACACTCCTTATCTGTCAGCCCAGAAATTACTTTTTTAGATCAACTTTGAAGGCTTAATTCTGGCACGGAGGGGGGGGGGGTGTCAGACAGTCTGCTTTGCCACGCAGCACCTTTCAAGGGGAGAAGCGATTGTTGCTTTGTGTGGACCAGATTTTCAAGAGATGGGAGCTGGTTTTTCAAGGTGGGAGCAGGTTTTCTTGCTTGGGTCCTGGCAACTCCCATTGTGTTTTTCAAAATGCACCCGATGAATTGCAGCTGCTACAAAAACCTCGGTGGGAGCCAAGCTCCTTAAAAATTTTTGAGACCACGTGGTCATGCAGAATCAAATCGTGGCAAGTGCATGGAAGTAAAATTTCTGCAATGGCTTTGCAGGCTGGTGGTGAGTCCTCTGACCCACCATAGTCAGTTCTTTTGTGTGTTGCTCAGGCTTTCAACAACCTATTTTCTGCGGACAGCTTTGTGATCTCTTTGCAGATGGATCAAGTGCACTGTTATTAAAAGAAAATATTAGTGAGATTAAGTTATACTTAAGTAAAACAGTTGATGGATTGGGTTCAGTTCTTTGGCAGTGGTTTCTGGGGGTGCAGCTTTGATATCTGTGGGAATTATGCCTGAGTTGGTGAATTAGGGCTTGAGTTCAGATTCTTATGCACGTGGTGATGCTCCGAAATCAGGACCACGTACATGCCTCCCACTGTTTCAAAATCCTTTTGGCTTCTGTTAAATGAATGGAACGGGAGATTTCTGATTTCCTATACTTGACTACATAAGGGGCTTTGAAGCATGCAAGCAAGCCCATGTCCCTGTCCCAGTCCCCAGAGGAGGTGCATGTGTTAGGCAGCATGAACAACACAACTGGGATCTCCCAAGGATTCTGGGGCAGAGCTGGACCAGGCGCCCTTTCCCCAAGCCAGCTGAAGCCTTCCTCACCAGTTCCTCTCTCGTAAGAGGGAGGATGTTATGAATCCAGCTGCGGGTGCGTGTGATGCACATGCACACAATCCCTCTCCCTCACAGGCAGTTGCTGCCTGCTGCAAACACACGCGGCTATGCTCCCTGGCACACACGCACTCACCCACGCCGAGTGCCCTCTTCCAATGGCCTTGCATGAGCACCCTGTGACTCTGTGCCCAGGAATGCTGCCGCGGACTGATTGCCTGCTGGGGATTGCATCAGGCCCATAAACTCATTCTGCACAGGATGAAGTGGCTTGGTGACACCTGCTTGTGTGCAATGTGGCACTTCTGTGGGGATGGCTTGTCACCATGGGCTTGGGAAAAGGGAGGTGAGGGTTCATTCATCATTCTGGCACCAAGAAGCATGGGGTGATGTCCTGCCAGCCTCCACAAGGCTTTCGGACCTTTTCCACTCCTCCTGGAAGGGGTTGGAAGAAAGTTTACCCCAGTCTCTAAGTTGTCTGCAATTTTTCCAGTTCTCCAGCTAGGGAGGTAGATGAGTCTGCTGAGCTAATAACAGCCCACATGCCTCAGACTTTCTTGCCCTTACAACTCCAAGCCCTTCCTTTTTCTCCTTAAAAAGCTAATAGAGCCTCTGCTGTTCCTGCTCAACATCACTGGGCCGTGCTCTGACCTGGTCCATCCTGCTGGCCTTTTATCTCTCAGTGATGCTTGCCCTGGGCACATCCCAGCTTCTCAGCAGAGTTTATGCTGCTTCCCACTTATGCCTTGTTTGTATGTAGCATTGCCCAAAGATCTGTGCAATGCCAGGCCTGGATCCACCTCGCTCCCTTCGCACATCTCTCCCTGCCTTTGCCAGGCACCCTGCCTGCCTTTGTAGTTTACTGTGAGAGATCAGCATTTCTAGGATCCCAGCTCTTGCTGAGTGAGGCGCCTGCATTAGACTGGGTGGATTACCAGAGCCCATTTCTCTCTATGGGCTGGAGACAGAGCCCCAGGTGCTCCACCGTCAGGTGCAGACATCCTTGCTCTGAACATCTAATGCCGGGTGAAACAAACGCCACCCTTTACATTTCTCACATACATTAAAGGCTAAGTGGCTGATAAGAAACCTGCTAGATTCTAGCCTAACCTTATTAACATCCAATTTATACCTGTCCTTGTACCAACTTTGTCCTTCAACTTTACGTTGTTTTTCCACCCGGTGGGTACTTGCACCGTGCCTCTCTTCAGACCGAGCGGGACCGTTCCCTTCACGCTCTCTGCGGAAGCCGAGGGCGCCCAGCACCTCCCTTGTGAGAAGGGCTCTCCATTCCCTCTGTTGTCCTAGCAGTTCTCCTCCACCTAGTTTCTTGATCAAGGGTGATTAAAAGAAGACACTGTATTCCAGATGAGAACCCTCAAAGGTATGTTGAGGGAATCCTCCTCTGTTTCTACTGGGAACGTTGAGCCCGGTAATCCTAGGATTGCATTGCCCCATGCATGCTGCTGGACCACACTGGCAATCCGTGGTCATCCCAAGGCTGAATAACGCACATGGATCTTTCCGTCTCTGCTGGAGGCAATTATTTTCTGCCCCCATCTGGAATGCTCAGTCTTTTTCTGACCTAAGCCTTCTGCTTGGACAATTTATCTCCAGGTGGAAAGCCTTATCTCAAGAGTTACCCAACAACCTGTGGAAAATCAACTGGATTCAGCCAACTCTAGGTCTGCCTCTAAGAAGCTCATGATGAAAAGAAAAAAAAATGCTGAGAAGCTAAAAGAAAATATTTTTCAAAACTCTGTGACCTTTGAGAAGAAATAATTCCAGAAAAGAAAATGTTACAGTATAGAATGAAACAAGCATTGCATTTGGCCAGACTTTGCTGAAACAAAATACTCTGACAGCCCTTGAGTAGCTGGGTTTCTGCATGGGTCTGGGAGAGAGATTTGTTCTTTGCTGTTTATTCAGCTTTGGATTTTGGGAAACATCAACATAATTTCTTGTTTTCTTTTCTTTCTGAAAGAGTTAGAAATTTCAAAATCCCAAAGCTCTTCCCAAAATGAAACAGCTGGTTATTGCTCAACTCTTTCTGTTCCTACCTCCGCCCTCCTGATGAGTTATACAGAGGGTGTGACGTTCTGGGATCGCGCTGATCCCCAGGTGCTGGAAAGGGCCACTTCCAGCAGCTTCTCCCTAAGCAGTGCTCAATCCCACTGTCAGCTGGTAAACCCGTCCCTGCTGAAAAAACCTACCCTCGTCCCTTGGCTCAGCTGCCTAAAGGTGCCGTTCCCAGCCGTGCTGCAGAGCCGGCTACTGAAGCTGCTCCTGACCCCACGTTACTTATTTGCATGGACTGCAGGGCGGTTGCTTCTCGTTTATACCCGTGTAAATAAGAGCCGAATCAAGCTGTTAGTGTCTCACACCTCAAGCATCAGGGCTTTCTCTGCATTCGTAGAAAAGGTTGAGGTTATTACCAAAGAGGTGAAAATTAGATAATAGCTGATGTCTCAAGGGTGCCAGCCATCCTGGTTTTAAGTGATTCTTTATTTCAAGCACATCATAATTCGCTGGTGACTGCTAACTGGAGCCTGGTGTCTTACTTGCATTTATGGGCTGCTAGCAGATGATTATAGAAAATGCAGTAATTAAATAAGTACTTCGGCTGGGTAGGTTTGGCCTGGGAAAGAGTAAAATTAGACGAGGTAGTATGAGCTGTTCTGAATTGTGAAGTCTGATTAATTTCACTTTCTTTTCTTGTAATGTGTCCAGCAATATTTAGGAGGAGGAGAAGGAGGGGTCACCCGGGAAAGCCTGTGTCTGGTGAATTAGAGGCAATAGGCTAGAACAGCTGGCGTGTTACAGCCACACTTGGTAGCTCCATCCCACCAGGTGCAATACAAGCAGGAGACCTGCGAGCTCTGGGGGACAGGGGCAGTCCTAATCTGGGGGACAGGAGCAGTCCTAAGGGTGAGGGTGGTGGTTTGACCAGAGCTGTGCAGCAGGCCAGCGGGAAGCTGTGGAGAGAACCTGGACCTGGCTCCAGCGGCTGGGCAGAGCTGCCTTTTCTGCCCTGTTGCCTGTCCCCTTGGCTGGGCAGCTGCTGGGATTCAAGAGTAAAAAGGGTTCTTGGGGCAACTATTTATGATATTTTTATGAGAGCATCTTTTCACGGGAAGCTCACTGCTCTTCCCCCCTGCTTTCTGCGTGCAGTGCTCCTCTTCAGCATAACAATCCCCAGCAGAGCCAAGGCCAGGGGTTGAACTGGCCCCAACCATTAGGAACCTGCAATTACCCAAGCATCTACAGGATGCCATCAACACAGGATTCCCTTTGATGAAGTGTGGTATCCAGGTAACCTGTTCCTAATCAAACAAGACACCTTGGTGTGCAGGAAAGGGCACTGCTGGCCATTCCAGGTGCTCCGGGAGTGTGCTGTGGGCAGAGCAAACAGGAAGCCGAGGGATGGACCACTGAGAGCCACTCCACCTTTGCCCAGGGGTGTTGGGTAGGTGACGAGTCACTTAGAGCTGGTCCTTCTCTTGCTCCGGCAGTGACGCATTGTTTTGAACAAGAAATTCCAAGAGCATTGATAGTCCTTTTGCTTTAGGGACAGCATCATTACTTGAGGTTTTTGGGGTTAAATCCACAAAGGTGTTGACCTTCCTTGCTGTCAGGAGCCCTACAGGATTTGGGGCCAGGGCTTACCCTACAAGTGTGCAGTGCTGGAGGTGCCAGAGGAAGGCGGATGGTCACCAGAGCCTGCCTCTTGAGTAGATGGAGAGAGCAGCCATTCCAAACCATGAGTCACTGCACTTGGGCTCTGAAGCACCCTCTGTGCTGGAGGCCACCTCTCTCGGTTTCCACAGACTGCAGAGGGAGCTTTGAACCATCTGGCACCGAGTCTGGCCTTGGTGCTTACATAAGAGCGGGATGCCGAAATACCTGAATGGCTTGGGCTTTCTGGAGCCACCCATGAGGCCTTTGGTCTCTCCTTGCCATGCAGCTCTTGCAGCATCTCATGATGCTGGTGCAGAGGGTTAGGTAAGGTAACCGAAGGCATTAAAGAGATGCCATTCCACACCTGTGCAGACTGCCCTCTCTGGGGTTCCCTCCTCTGTTTAGGTTTCTTTCCTTTTCCTCATCAGATCAAGAGATGAAGTCTTGACTGAATCTCTCGGAGGGCTTGAGTCTAAGGAGAGGAGATATTCTAGACCCCAGGAGTTGGAAAGACAAGTGGTATTTTGAATATCATCCCTGCTGGAGCATGATGAGATACCCTCAGACATGCATAGCTGCTGAAAACACTCAGGTTGAGACAAGACGCAGTAATCCTAGGAGCTCTTCCAACAGATTGCCTCTTGGGCCAGCGTACAGGGAATTGAGTTGGGGCCATCAGAGCTAGCAGCAGAAGCTGAGCCAAACCACCCACAGCTGTTTCTGGGGACTGATGGGGTCTGCAGCACACACAAGGACAAGGGTCTTCCACAGTCCCCTTGGAGGCTGCTACTCCAGACTCTTTCACTTGCTGATACTTTGCTGTTCTCAGCGCCTTGCAAGTAGGGAAGGGCAGACATCAAAAGCTCAATGGGAGCATCCAAAAGTTCATCTGAAGCATGCAGACCTTTAGCGTTTGTAACGGGAAGTTGGAGAGATTTCAAGCACTCTCATCCCACCTCCTGGCGCTTCTGTTTCTGGTTAGGGCCAGACATAACCACAAGAACAAGCTTTCTCACGGTGTTTCAGCACATTTCCTGTTGGTCCTGGAAGAAAACTGGAAGAACGTTTGAAATTAAGAGGACATCTATCCTTTGTAGGAACCTCAAAAGCTCTGTTTTGGAAGTAGGCACAGGCTCCGAGTGTTGTTAAGGGGGGAGTAAGTTTGTTTTCTTGAACCAGTTTGTGCTATCCTGGCTAATAAGTGTGTCTTGCCCCGAAAAGAGTTATGGAGAAATGAGTCATGGTCCTGTAGTGCGATGGGAGCAATCCTGGGGTGATGCTTCAGGAGACTCGGGTGGAGCAGCCTTGTGCGATGGGGGAGCCCACAGAGGGGCAGAGGTGGGTGTGGGGATGGAATAACATTGCTGTGGAGAAGATGTCCTCTGCTGCACTCACACAAGCTGGTTTTTCCAGGGAAGGTTTGTCAATCTCATTTAGCAGAGGGTACTGGGCATGGGCCATGGGCAGAACTGGTTGGAAAATTGTGTATGTGTGTGATTGTGGGGAGGGGGCTATATGGAAACATTTCACCCTGGGGAAGAGGAGGACATTTGAAAATGGTTTCATCAGACTCTTTATGTGAGAGAACATGTGGGAGTTTTCTCCAACACAAGTTGAAGTTTGTCTGCATCTTCCTGGGATTGTTTTTGTTGTGACAGACATTTGTAATCAAATTAAATCAAACCACAGAAAAAAAACAGCCAATAGGAAAACCCTTCAGCTCAGATCACCCCTTGGTCTCCAAAGTCCTCAGAGGATCCTTCTCTGCCGTTGTCCCGACTGGGGACTGGAGCATGAGAAAGCAGCTTTGGGCTGGGAAAAGGCAAACTAAAAGCCAAGCAAGCCTTGCTGCCACCACCAGCGGTGAATTGTGTCCAATAGACATCCAGACATACCCTTTTTATTCCACCCAGTGCATGCTGCACCTCTGAATTTAGTTTGGAGGTCGTGAAGGAGCAAACATCTGGTTTTGACGTATTTTGTCTGGGGCATGAATCCTCATGATCTTTTTTTTTTTTATTTTTTTTAAGGTTAAATAGCATCACACCAGAGAAGTTTACACAGCCAGCTAAAGTGTGCTGGGACACATAGAGGAAGGAATCAAAACCATGGAGCCAAGCTGGGATTTAGCATTATCTCCCTACAAAGCACAGGTATAGTTTACTTTCCCTGTTTTATCTTTGCTAAGCCTTAATCATGGAGTTGCTGCAATTCCTTCCATGAGGTTAAGTCAAAGGAAATCCCCAGGTCAGGTCATCCATCCTCTGCGCTTGGTTCTGATCCTGTGCCTGCACCTTGCTAAACCCAGGAAGATGCAAACTGGGCTCAGCAGCAGGATTTGAGCTGGAGGCAAGGGAGAGAGCACTGGGGGGGTTGACCTCTGTCTTGCCCCTCAAGCGTGACAAGCCAGTGAGGGTGGAAAAATGTCCAGATTTGTGGTTTTATGTTGCTTCAGAAATGGTTTCCACATCTCACCTTTCTCCCTTGAGGACCCGTGTTTAGAAAAGTCAGAGCTCTGCATTTGACTTCTGCTGGGAACTCAGGTCCATTTTGTAGCAAGCGTCAAGTCTCCACTGCTGGCAGTCTGAGAGGGTTTGGAAACGGACCTGTCAGGGCTGACAAAGTCCCTACTTCAGGGTACACGATAAGCAGAGACCTCTTACATTCCTCCTGCCCAGCTCCATCCCTTTGCTACCTTTCCTCTGCTCAGTGGAGCTGCGCTCCTGACCGCTGCCCCACACAGCGAGGCAATGCGAGGGTGTTCATCTTGCCTGCTAGAAACCTCAGGTCCACAAGGGTGAAAGCCCACCTGATACAGCACGGTCTCCCTTTGCGGAGAGCAGATCTCCAGGCAAATTCACTGCAGGCTGACATCCAGCCAGAGAGATGCTTCACCGAAGCAGTGGGACAGGGTAAGGGAACTTGACCAAGACCACACAGGGGCTAGTAGCCTTGATTGGAGCAGATCCCAAACCCCTAGGCTGGTTTGCCACCCACAGGGCCACGCTACCTCCCTTGGGCAAGGGGAAGTTTCCTGGGACAATCCTTTCTTCTCATCGGCCTTTTTCTTTTCTTTTTTTTTTTTTTTTTTTTTAATTAAATGAAATTAAATTTCTGTAGCATCTTTTTTTTATTATTATTATTATGTACCTTAGGCATCGCTCTGAGTCCATCGGGGTGAGTTGTATAACACACAGAATGGGCAGGTTAACTATCTGCCCACTACTCCTCCCTTCCCCCTCCTCTCCTCCGGCCACCCTAGAGCTATGCTGCACTAAATGTGCTTCAGTTTCATCAATCCCCAAGCTGCACATCAAAGGCTGCGTTTGCTTAGCTGCGCGCTTCCCTGGCAGGCTTCAGGGATTAATCACACTCGAGCCTGCGTGAAAAGCGTGACCGTGTCACACTTGTTTGTCTGGGACAGGTGCTCTTCTGGTTATCTTACAACAAAACTGACTTGGCTGGTGGCCTTTATGAGCATGCCGTTTCCATTCGTATTTCTTTGGGTTACCAGCCACAGCCGAGGTTGGCTGTAGGTGCCATGCAAGCATAGCAGAAGATGCCGTTACATATAGTTAATGAACATCCTTGATTTGTTTGGGTTGCTGTAGCAGCCAGGAGTCCCTGATACAAACCAGTGGCCTGCCAGGCTAGGTGCAGCGCAAGCAACAAGAAGCGATTTCTGCCCCTAGAGCTCTGAAGCCTAGCAGAAAGTGAGGAAAACGAGTGGACACCTCCTAGGGAGCCTGAAGAAACCATGGGAAAATAATGCTGGTTGCACGATCGGTGTCTCTGTCCACTCCCAGAACAGGAGCTGCCAGCTTCAGAGGCTGGCTGGCCACCACGAGAAGGCTTAAAGCAGCACTTGGAGAAGAGTGAAACCTCTGCAGACAGGACTGGCCCCCGGAGATGACGCCTGGGAGTTGCCTGTGTGCTGGTGACAGCCCTGCACTGCCAGAGATTCGCATGGGCTGTGTTTGTACCCTTGGAGGATGAGAACTGGCAGCCAAAACTGCAGCTGGATGGGAGCAAGGATCCTTTCATTAACTTCAGCTGCTGCCTGGGTATGGGCTGGCATTGTGCTGACCTCTGGGAGGGACCCAGGGAGGCTGCTCCGGTTTGCTTGGGCTGCACTGCCTTCCCTCCTGTACTGAGTGGCCTTTTCTGTAGTTGCCTGTGGTAGCAGCGATGCTGCAGGGTGGAGGAATCTGGACTTCACCCAGAACATGCAATTTGGTCAGGGTTTTCCTGGAGATTGACCCGGCACATGCAGAAATGCTCATGGAGAGTAGCATTAGGATCCTGGTTTAGGTGGGATTATAGCCTGGATTTTTTTAATCTTGGGCATCATCTCTGGCAAAAGCATTAGCTCACAGTTGCAGAAAGAAGTCCCAAGAGAGAGCAGAGCACTGTATTGAGAAACAGGCACTGCCCCAAGGAGCTTGCAAAAAAGCTGGGAGGGGAAGTAAACACAACAGAGCAGGGCTGGGATTGCAGCATGCGCCCGGTGGCCCTGTCCGCAGCCTACACACGGGGTCCAGTCCCTCCTGGCTGCTGAGCGCCCAGTGCTGACCTGTGCTGCTTCTGCACGGGGGAACGGGAACACCGGGGCCCCAGGCTGCGAGGGAGGTAGCCTGCAGTAGGGAGGGAGGCGCCATGGACGTGAGCCTGAGCAGATGTGAAGATCTCCACCTTCTCCAGGCAGGCTGAGGATGGAGAAGCCCTTGGCAGCTGGAGGACCTGTCTGCAGCCGTTAGCAGGGATGGGGCCAAGTTGGTCATTCCCAACATGCCTGCCATGGCGGAGAGCTGGAGCAGTCAGTTTGCAAAGCCTGAGGGGTGCGTGGCACATGCTCCCTGAGCCCCAGGATGCGGGTGCACTGCAGCCATGCTGGGGAAGAGACACCTGGATCTCTTAGGGGGACGTGGCTTTGGACCAGCACAGTCTGAGCTGCCTGCAGTGTCCCCAGGAGGATGCGTGGGAACCTCTGGGCAAGGCCAGGAGAGTTCCTGCAGGATGCAGGTGGGGGGAGGCTTACGGCAGATGAGGTGATACCTACAGCCACTGGAAGGCTGTACGGGATGATCTTGTTCCCTAGCTAATTTCCAGCTCCCAGTTCAAATCCTCTGCACTTCCTCTCTCCCTTGACAAGATAAAGATCCTGGGCACGCAAGAGTGAACACCCTGCCCGTTGCGTCCTCTTCCACAATCAGACCAGACACAGAGTAGTGCCTCTCCCCACATGTGCCATGAGGAACAGGGACATGACAGGGGGAAAGAGGAGGTGGCTGCCTTCCTGTGGGTGTGTTTTCCAGAGCAGGAGAGAAACCAAGATGGATCAGACACCAGCCAAACAAGGTGACTACGTTGTGAGGAATGCAGGAACAGGCTCGGTGCATGTGTGAGATGCAGAGAGGAGATAGAGGGTGGCTGCAAAATGCTTTCACCAGCACAGCCATGACACTGGCCTCTGAAAGGCAAGAGGAAGGGTCAGTCTCAGCATCTCCATCCAGAATGAAATAACATGAAAGCAGTGCAACACTTGTTGCCACAAGACACAATTGTTAACAATAGCTTAGCAGGGCTAATAAAGCTTTTAGAGAAGTATGAAGACAGCCAGAACAGTGAGAGCTTTAAAATAATAAGTTGTAAAAAGATAAAGGGGTTGGGTACAAAAATCCTTGCGCTTGAGCACATAAATGGCAGTGCAGAAGATGAAGGGACAGGCAGGAGCTTATTCTGGGGCAGGTAATCCCTAAACGACTCCCTTTAGGGCTCCCAGAGGAGGAACCAGAGGAACCCCAAGTCTCATGCTGGAATATTCTCCTCCTTTATGAGATTTTTCTGTGGTAATATTGGATTTACTCCCCTGGATAGGCAGGGATCCGTCCATTTGCTTCTCTAAGATGAAACAGGTCTTGGTACCAACATGGCAAAGCACAGTCTCCTCTGGGGTTGGAAAAAAAAAGACATTTGTGCAGAACCTGTAAGGAGTTTGTTGTCAGGATGCCTGCCTGTGCCAGCTGGGAGTGAGACTGGCTTACAAGCCTGCAAGTCTTGTGAGGGAACAGGCCAGCAAACGCAGAGTGAACACATGAGATTCCTTTTCTCTGAAAACCAGGCCAAAAAACCAGTGTGCCCCCCATCTGCAGAGCCAGCAGCGTGAGGCTGGCTGGCAATGACCCTGTTCCTCCCAGACAGGAGCTTTGGAGTTGCAGCTTTCCTCTCCGGGCATCAAACAAGCCCTGCTTCTCCCCTCTGATGGTCTGGGAGGCAGGTGGCATGGAGAGATGAGCAGAGCAGTGGGTGCTGCCAGCACAGGAGAGGTGATGGGGAGCAAGAGGCAGCGGAGGGCAGGCTCCCCAAGGCATGTCAGGTGGTGGCTCCAGCAGGACCCTGCGCCTCTGCTCCTGCCAGAAAAATGGGGAGAAGGATCCTTCACCCTGCTTCTGGCCTCCAGGGACAGCTGAGGAGACTGGGAAAACTTTCCTGTGTTTATCAGAAGTGAGCAGTTTGTCATGTCCTGTGTTATGTATTTACACCTCTGTTCATGCCCCTGTGCTCAGTTCCCAGCTGGGGACCTGATGAGGCCATTCTGAATTTGGCCTAGAGATGCAGCCCAGCGCGGAGACGAGCCGCACATGTACTCAGCCCCATCCGCCTTTGATCTTACGCTCTGTCAAGAAAGATGCTTTGGCAGGAATCTTGCCCATCAAGTACCATCCATAGACAGCTGCAATGTCACAGCTGTGACCAAGCCCTGACAGCTCCAAGAGCTGAGGTGTTGCCAGGTTTAAACCAAGTCCCCACCTTCTGCCCTCAGGCTGGAGGCTGGCTCCTTTCTGTTCTGTGCAAAAGCTCAGGGCTCCCTGCTCCTCTGTCTGGGGAGTTCAGGGGTCTTAGCTGCTTTCAAGCGTTGTCACGGGTTGGAGGAACTGTCACCGACCCCCCGACCCCCGATGCCCTCAGCCCTGGGTCTGGCTGTGCAGATGCTGCCCTGCTGCCAGGTCCCAGCTGGGGGTAGGAGCTGCTGCACGGTTCAGGCTGCTGAGGAAGAGGATGGGATGCTGCTGCCCGTGCAGAGAGGCCAAAGCTCGGCCATCGCATCCTCGGATGAGCCAAGCCGTTGCTGCTCCCTGTGCCCCCGGGCGTGGGTACCACTGGGGTGTCACCGGGTACCACCCGGGTACCGGTGCTCCTGTGCTGCTTCACCCCCCCCATCCTCTTCCCAAATAATCCCGAAAGTGGCTTCCTTCCCTCGGCTCGGGGTGGGGAAGCCACTAGATGGCAACGTTACCTGCAGTCTGGCCGCCTCTCCTGGGGATGGAGCGGGGCAGGGATACCCCCGGGGGTGGCCGCAGGGACCCCGGCCGCGCTGCCCCGGCACTGCGGGGTCTGGGGGCGGGGAGCCGGGCCCGGGGGCAGGCTGGTGGGTCACCTCTTCGCTGCAACTCAGCAGCCTGCGTGAAGAAAACGAGTTACCTGAAAATCACTTCAATTCCAGGTCATTGGGTTCAACTTTAACGGCAAACTGGCTGCGGCAGTCGTGCCACCAGGCAGAGGGGTGACAGCACCAAGGCACACGTACCCATATGCATATATGTTGTGTATACACTAGAGACTGTTCACCTGCAGAATTTCTCAGGCAATTCCCAAACTGTTCCAAACGTGGCTGGGTTTGACACTGACGAACGGTTTGGTCCACACAGCAAGTCCAGCCCACGGTGACCAGCAGAGACCGTGTCCAGCCTTTGGTGACCAGCAGAGACCGTGTCCAGCCCTTGGTGACCAGCAGAGACCATATCCAGCCCGTGGTGACCAGCAGATCCGCAGCGCTCGCTGCCGTTTCTGTGAGTTGGTGCCACTGCTGCCGCTGGCAGCGCTGATTTTGCTGGTGGCCAGGGCTTTTGGGTATGACCGACTCAAGCCGGCTTTGGACCAGGCAGTGCAGGAATGCACGGCAGCATGTAACCTGCTGGGAAACACCCCCCAGTCCCCTGCTCCTTTCAGTTATCGTTGCAGCCTGTGTTATGTCGGTCGAGCCCTGTCGCATGAAGGGCTTTAGACCGGATCGGGTGGGTAGGGCTGGTGTGAAAAGCCATCTAGTGTTACCCTGGGCTTGTTCCCTTGGAAAGGCAAGGGAAAGGCTTCAGAGAGCCTGGCAGTGCTTCAGGCATG
This sequence comes from Falco punctatus, assembly GCF_963210335.1. Classification (NCBI taxonomy): domain Eukaryota; kingdom Metazoa; phylum Chordata; class Aves; order Falconiformes; family Falconidae; genus Falco; species Falco punctatus. The sequence goes on along the minus strand of NC_137599.1, from coordinate 6,270,487 downwards.
GTGTCCATCTCTGCTGGGCCGCATCCAACTGGCTGGCGAGTTCCTGCAAGCAAAGAAGCTACTGACCTCAAGCCTGCACCTTTGTGTGCCTCAGTTTCCACACATGATGGTCCTTCCCTGCTTCCCCTAAAACAAGGAAGAGGAAGAGGATGGAGGAGCATGGTGGCACACTTCTCCAAGGCAACAAGCTGGCCTGAATGGGAGCGCTAATTAACCATCCATCAGATTGGGGCCACAGTGCATGAGGAAATGAAACTACAGCGTGGTATGGAGGAGCAACCCTGAACAGAAAAGGGATGTGCTGTTCACCCAGGGAAAGATTTATGGGAGTCCTGAGTCAAAGCTTATAGTACTACAACGGGTAATATAATAAACACCAGAGGACAGTGCATGCAAGGGAGCAAGAGGCATCACTGCGTGTCCCCCGTGAGGTTGCAGAGCCTGGAGATGGACCATGGTGGACAAGGGATGGAGAGGGAGGCAGGAGCACTGCCCTGCAGGAGCCCTCGCTCCTGAGGTCCTCCAGTGTCTGGCGCAATGCTTCCAGGTGTTCTGTATTGTTTTTCTTCCCTTTTTCAAGGCTATTGTCCCTCCTTAGTATCTACTCGCTGCCCTTTGAGCTCTGAAAGCTGCAAGTTTGGAAACCAGCCTTTGTCACAAGATCTCCCGCATTCTTTCAGCTACAAACCTCCACCCCGTGTGCCCCCAGAGTTGAAGCCTCCAAGAAAAGCCCTGAGGGTGGGACACCACGTGCCGAGCTGGTCCCAGAAGAGATGTTGCCACCACAGCGCAGGCAAGGTGAGATTTGGGCTGAGGGGAAGGAGCGGAGGCCAGAAGGTCTCAAGTCCCAGGTGCCTCCTCATGGCTTCTTTGCAGCAGAGAGCAATGGTGCTCATCCATGAAGTCCTGCCCGCTCTTCCCTCTCCACCGCCCTGGCAGGGTTGCAGGTCTTTCCAGCCTCCATGCCTGCCTGTGTGACTAACAGAGCTGGCTGGCTCCCAGGGGTGTCAGTCCAGGACCCCAGTCAACCCCAGGGAGCCAAGAGGAACAGGAAAGCCCAGAGTCTGCTTCCTCATCACCCTCCTCCTCCTCGCTGCCTGCTAGCTGCCATCCTGGGCCAAGGGGTGGCCCTGGATGGCCCCGTCTCCCGTTGGCCCAGACGGGAACGGCCGCTCCCTATTACTCATGGGGATGATGTGGGGGGATGCAGGGGCGGAAAGTCAGAGTAAATGGAAAGTGGGCACTTGCCTCTGACCTTGTCTTCCCATCGCCGCAGCTGGAGCTGAGCTCAGCCAGACGCCCCGGCGCGAGGCCACGGGTGGCAGGCAGCTGGCGAGGGGACACGGTGCTTGGCTGTGCCTCTCCGTCAGGCTGCTGGGGGACACAAGGCGAGAGTGAGCACGCAGCCACCCGGTCCCCGTGTGTACAGACATGCACATGTGCCAGAGAAATGCACCAGTCTGTTCACGCACGCACACGTGTGCACAGCTGCCTTATGTGGGTCCGTGTGGAGCTGCGATGGGACACCCATACTCAGCACCCCCTGGGTGGCTGGAACCCAGTGGGGGGGTGCTCTGCCCCCCAGGAGAGGTGCACATGGCTCCAGCAGCTCAGCTGGCTCCCTGGGGGGACAGTGGCTGCAAAGTGGAGGGAGATGGGGTACAGGAGCTGGAAAACAGGAGTCTGAATTAGAGCTACAACCTGAGATAAACCTGAGATAAATCTTCTCCTGCTGTTTGCACTGGGAACTGACTAAGGCTCAGTCTTATAGATGTCTTCAGAGGTATCTATAAGACGTCTTCACCCCATGCCCTGGGATTGCCCCTCAACACCCCCAGTCATCCCTCTGCCACGGAGAGGCTAGTGCTTTGCAGGCTCACCTTGTGACAAAAATAAACCCAAAAGTAAGGTGAAGGAAAATGTGCCCTAGCTGGGCTGGAGGTTCCCTGAAAACCTTCCTTCCACCCCCGGGGCCCCCTGTGCCCTGAGCCCTTCTCTGGCTCTGGTGGTATAAAGCTGCCTTGAAACCAAACCCACCCGCAGCCCATAATGCTGACCAGCCACCCCAAGCCTTCCAAAATCGGGACGGTTATCCATGTTTCCCAACAGCAAGGTTTTCTGGCATGATGTCTGGACCGTACAAGTGAATCTGCAGGTCGTGTTGCCACAGTTTCAAATGATTTCACAATCTAGCTTCTGTGGGCTGGGGAAAGACTCACTTCCCACCTCAAAGGCTTTTTGGAGCACTCAAATTTACTAACGTTAGTATTCAAAATGTTTCCTTTGCCAAAAGCCAGATTTTCCTGCCTAAGCTGAGTTTCCATGAGGACATCCATCGATGGGGCAGGAAGGACCAGAGACTGGAGAGCTCAGCAAGGCTGTGCAGAAGGCATTGATGTATTTTTATAGAAAATACCTCTTTAAAGAAAAATCTTTTGACGTGAAGGATTTGGGTTGACTGTGACTCTGAGAGGGTGCAAGACATGGATCCTCACTGCTTTCCAGGTCTCAAAGTGGGGGCAAATCCAGCTGGTTGGAGGGGAGCTGGGGAGTCATGGGGGTCCTCTGTTCCACACGAGTGCCCAAACTGCTAGTTATTATGGGATGGACACATACACCTCTGCAATATTTTGATGAGAAATTCTGCCCAGGTCAAAGCGAGCAGATATGTTCCTGGCAAAAATTATTTCCAATGAATCAACATTTTCCTGTTAAAAACAAAACAAAACAAAACAAAACAAAACAAAACAAACAAAACAACTTCCAAACCCTGCCTCAGTCACTTTTACTGCTCAGTGCTCAGCTCAGGGCGAGGTGGCAGCTGGACTTAAACCCACGGGCACGTTTGGGGCGATGAACTGGATGAAATGGGACCCCTGGAAAACCCGACCACAACCAGGTGGAATTTTCCAAACTGACAGTAAGACAAAAGCTTGGCTGACCTCCACGCTGGCAAAGCTCTGTCAGGGGACGTTCAAAGGGAGCAGTGCCCGCGGTGCCGCCCGCCCTCCCGGGACCAGGAGGTGAGATTCAGACGGAGGTTAACGCCGGCGATGCCTTCTCCGCTTTGTGCCGAGCAGGATTGGGTTACGGGGCTGGGGCTGGGAAAGCTCCTCCGCAGGTCGCAGGTCGCAGGTGGATTAAGGAATTCCAGTCCCCATTCAGTGCCCAGTGAACCACAACTAATATGGGAGCTGCAAAGAGCAGGGGCAGGCAAGACGGGAGGCATTGAATGGGAAAGGCACCTGCAAGGGAGGGCGACGTGAGCTGGGCTGCTGGAATCTGGCAGGCGGTGTGGAAATGGTGTGATTTCCCATCAAACCTGGCCACAACCTGCTTTTTTGGCTTTGAATAAGGACAGCCAGGGAGAGCCTGGGTGAAGGTGGCGGGGTGGCAGGGGAGGTTCATCTATCACCTCTGTAGTGGGGGTGCTTCCAGGGAGAGGAACCATAACTGCCCAGTGCAGGTGGGTTGCTGACCTGGGGCAGAGCCAGGCTACATCCCGGGCATGGCTGGACGTGGGCACAGAGCCTGCGAGGGCCTGAATGAGGGGAGCCGGACAGCACGGTGCTGGGGAGTGTGTTGGGGTGCGTGCGGGTCTGAGGGTGACGTGGGACCTCCCAGTGAGGGGTGAGGACCTGATACACTGAAAGGGCTGAGGGGTGGAGAGGGAGTAGCCAGGGCGTAGGAGGTGGTGAAACCCCGCGTCCATGACAGTGCTAAAACAGATCAGGTGACAGCAACTCCCTCTTTTTGCCTATTAAAACACCTGCCTCCTCCAACAGCTCCGCTGAGCCACATGGCTCCAGCCAGACATCACCCTGCCAAGCCCAGGATGCAGGCTGGCATCTCTGCTTGTCTGAGGCTGGTGGCTCCTTGCTCCAGCCCAGTCTGACTGGACCTGAGCTGGGCACCCAGCCCACCAGTTTGAGCTGCCTGGGGACATGCAGCTGCCAGGGGAGCCAGCAACAGGATGGGTGCCTGCTCCCAGCATCTCCAAAATCAGAACAAGGCTGCGGAGGACAGGATTGGATGGGACAGTCCTCCCACACCACAGCCTGGCCTTGGGAGGGATGTCCCAGTGCTACAGGGACCCCGACGATGCCACATCCCCCAGGGCAAGTCCCCCTGGGGCCTCCTGGCTGTGCCTGGGGAGACTTGTGCCCGAGAGCTGTTGGGGAGGCAGCGATCTCGTACACCCTGCTCCCCAGGAGACTCCTAGGCGCCTCTTAATAGGACTTTAATTATACATGTACCATCACCATTTTTCTTCTCCCTCTCTCTCTCCCTCCTAGGTTCAGCTTCCCCAGAGATGTAAATACCCGGCGCGTGCTGCGGGGACTGTCAGCTCCACTAATGACCACCTGCAAGCATGCTGGGGAGGGAGGATGGCGGTGTGGGGACATGCTAGGTGACACTGCCCTGACCAGCTTGGAAGTGGTTCCCTGGCTTGGCAGGGGTGCCCCAGGGCCCCAGGGTGGGTGGCTGTGCCTCCAGCTTTGCAGGAAAGGACGGTGGCTCTGGGAGTTGGAGAGATGGCTGTCATGGGCCAAGAGAGGAGGGCTCAGGTCTTGCAAGGGGACCAGGATACAGGGTTGTCCCTGTGCTCACTCTGTGCAGCAGGATGATGCTACCAGGTGGCCGCTAGCCCTAGGCACTAGCCAGCCATCAGATGGAGGTGGCCACCAGACACCTCTGCCCTGGGGGGGTCCGAGCTCCAGATGTCACGCCGCCAGCTCTGCCAGTGTCCACCCTTATGACATCCCTGCCAGAGCGATCCCACCTGCCTCAGATGGTGTCTGATGCCCACAGCACTGACAGGTTGCTTTTCAAAGCTGCCTGGCTTTTCCTTGAAGCCCTTTGCAGAGATGTGCATGATCTGGCAGGGGCAGAATCCTTCTTTGCAGGGGGGTGAGTCTCCTGAGTCGAGCATTGCCTGGCACTGCTCCACCATGTGAGCAGGTACCACGGGCTCAGCCTGCTTTAGAGCAGAGGGTTGGCTTTTGCCCTTTTCCGCTGCTGGGCAAGACCCTGACTCCTTTATTCAGGCAAAAACTCACACTGAGGATTTTGCTTAAGTTGAGCCTGGGAATGTGGCCCTCGAGGCTTAAATAATTCTTTCTACATGGCACATGCAGAGAACAAAAAAAAAAAAAAAAAAAAAAATCCAAGCCAAAAAACCAAGCAAACCAGAAACAGCAATATAAGAGGAACAATTTCCTTTACCACTAATTTTGTCTGTGTTAATTAGCAAAAATGTGGGGTCACTGATTATAATACTCCTAACATCTCTCCAAACCCACACGTCCTGGCTGGGGACAGCAAGTGACCACGCGGCATTGAGCCTCCCCGGGTCCCCTGGCAGCATCACGGGGGACAGGAGGAGATCTTGCCTGGGAAGCCTCCGTGGGTGCGTGGGGCTGGACTCTGGTAGCTGCCCTGCTGTTACCTCTTCTGTGGGTAAATCGAGGACTCTGAGATAACATTTTTTTCCAAGGCTTGACCTGAGCCTGCTCCTTCTGAAGCTCATCATTGGCTGCAAAGGAGGAGAAAGGAGCCAGAGCTGCTAACCCGGCAGTTTTCATCAGTGCTAAAATACAGAGCTGGAATACAAAGAATGTGGTGGGTCTAACCCAGGGAGTTTTTTCCCACTCCCCTAACACTGTGCCTGGATTGAGGGATGATGTGGGCATCTTCATTCCCCCGAGGACAGATGCAGCCACCATCCTTGGCACCTTCCAGCAGCAAACCCACAGGAGCAAGTCACTGGGGTGGGTCGAAAAACACCCATTTCTCCAGAGATGTTGAAGCTTTTCCAATTTATTGCTCCTTTCCCTCTTAAAAATTCCTGAAATAATTTTTTCTCAGAGTCTTAACCACCAAAAAGAAAAGGACGCTTTGGGATGCTGCTTTTTGTTAAAGCTTTGAGGGACTTGGTGCGTGTGTTTGAGGGTTTGGTGGAAGGCTTGGGGTTTTGCCAAATATGGGAAATGTCAACAGAATATACATTTTTCTCTCCAAGTAGTTGTTGAAAAGTTTCTGTTCCATCAGTAAAATGTCACAGTGATTTCTCTCTCACACACACACACCCCCCTTCTTCTGTTCACCTGCTCGTGGGCTTTTGCTGTGGGACTCCGATGTGGTTCCCTGTGAGCCACACTTGGCTCACCTACGAGCATCCCCCCTAGTCTCAAGCTCAGTCTGACACAGGGCTTCACTAAAAGCCTTTCTGATTAATACAGATCCAGGGAGGAGGGGATGATTAAATCGCTCATCTATTTTCGGCAGAGAGAGTAGGTGCAGGGGAGGGCTGGGCTCCCCCCGCTGCTGAGGAGCCCTCTTTGCCAATTCGAGCGAGTGCCGCAGATTTCCCATCACTCAATCCCCACAACCTGGGCAACAAAGCAATTTTCTGTCATCAGTGATGCAAAGTGCTCACAAACGAGGACTGAACGTGCAGTCAGCTGCAAGCTCAAGCCCTTCCTATCGGCTCTTTAAACGCTCCACACATTCTTCCCTCAACCTGCGAGCCCCGACAGGTCCCGCAGCACAAGACGGGCACCCTGCATCGGATGCCGTAGATATGGGGTCGTCCGTGCTTTCCCCTTCCCATGCATATGTCCACCTGCCAATGCCACTTCCAGTGCTTGGGAGAGGTGGGGGGAGTGTCCCAGGCGCTCCTAAATGGGGGAACCAGGTGTCACCCTATGACATCTGGATGTGGAAACAGTGCCCAGCCAGCATTTTCTCCGGGCCAGTGGTGCCAGTGCTGCCACAGCTGGAGCATCCCCAATGTGTGCCCCCAAAGTGAAGATCCCCCAAGTCTCCCTGCTTGCTCTGACTTGAGAACAGATCATTTTGTGCCATTTCTCTGTACCAAAACCCAAGACCAGTGATTCCTCTGTGAGTCTTTGTTCCACCAGTCCGGTCAGCGGAGTCCCTGACCCTGAGACACAGGGCTTTCCCCAGGTTTTTGTAGTGCTGCGGAGTGGCCTGGGCAGGGCTCAGATTTCAGAGGAAACGCTGCTATTTCTTCCTGATCCTTTACAAAAACAGAATCCAAGCATCCTACAAATGGTGAGACGCACACACCCGCAACACTTCCAACCCATTAAAATGTTTTGCTTTGAGAAAACAGAACCATTTTGTTCCACTTACTGAAATTTAAACACGGTTTTGCTTGTTAAAAAAAGTGGCTTGATTTTGCAGCAAAAAATTACATCTTTCCATTGCAACAAGTGACAGAAGAGGCTCTTCTTCCCAGGAGTTCAGCTCTTCCTCCCAGCCGTACCAGTTCACCTCTCAGGTTTTGCCTCCCATATACCCTCAGAGCACCCCAGCATCAGCAGAATTGCACCCCTCCCTCCCTGCCCCTGGATCCAGTGGGTGAGGGAGGTGTGCTTTGGTGGGGTCACTGAGCAGCTGACAGTGGCAGGGATGGAGCACAGCACAGCCCAAGGAGTGTCTCAGACACAGCTTTCAACTTTCCAGGTAGGACATTAAAAAACAAAACAAAAAAGAAAACGATTAACAAAACCAAAAAACCCAAAATCAACCACCAAGAAAATCTGTGGGTTTTAAATTCCATCCTTGACCAAGCCCCTTTCCAGAGAAATATGTCAACAGGCGCTGCAGCCAGCGGGTGGGAGCAGGATGCTGGGGGGAAACATGGGTTTGAATTCTCCCCACCCGATCGGCAGGGATGGGAGCGGAGCTAGCCCCGGCGGGACTCTGGGCTCTGTGGCAGAGCATCACTCCAGGGCTGCCAATGTGCACAAGGACCATCCTGAGTGTGGGTGCTCCAAGCATGCAGACCCCTGCAGGCACCTGGGATGGAGGAGGATGAGGGGCAGGAAACACCATCGTGGGCACCGGTCATGGCTAGAAGCAAGAGGAAGCTGTGCCGGCACCAGGGTACCATGCTGGGTGCCTCACCTCTCTGAAAACACCACGTTACACCTCCCCTCCCTGCCTTGGCTTGCCAGCGTGGCAGCTATTAAGGTGGTAAAATAGGTGCTGCACATTTCAGCCCTAATCCCAAAGTTTATAAAGTTTCTCCTTTAGAGATGTGTGCCTGCAAGAGATTGTTTCAAAACAAATTAATCAGGTTTATTGGGTCAAATTCTCCACTGAAAGGCCAGCACTTGATGATCTCTTTGTTTAAATGCTGCATCTAGCCATTACTAACTGCCTTGTTATGTTGTTAAAGTTACAAAACCTTAATGGGTCTCACTAAAAGGAAAATAACAGCTTCTCAAATGAAGAGCCTACAATGGAAAAGGAAAAGACCATTTGTGCAAGGAAGAGTCCCCTGGAAACCATGTAGAAAACCTGGGACAGACCTTAACTGAGCGGGTTGTAAGCCTCGCCCTTAGGGGAAAATCAACCTCCAAACAGTTACCTAAAGAAAAAAAAATCAGAACCAATATTGTTCGTATTTAAATGCCCAATAAATTCAAGTTATCTAAAAAAAAAAAAAATAAATAAATCCAAACCAGTATTTCCCATTATTTAACTGCTCTGCTTACAACACAATAAATTCAAGTTATCCTTTTTATCTGCTCTACCCAGAAAGAGGCAATTCTGCACCACTGCAGCAAAGGACAAGTGGAATTTCATCCTGGTACCAATCCACAACCGTAGTCCTGGCGAGAGAGTTTCATGTGAAGGGACAGAAGGGAAATGTAACTGGGTTTTAAGACTTTTTGGAGCACCCCAAAGGACTTTCTGTGTTTGCATCAGCAGAGATGCTTTTGCAGAGTCAGCCTCCTCGCTGGCTGGGGCAAAGCTTCACTAGTGACGGCTGAGGGGAAGGCAAAGGGCTCTGGGCTGTGGCGTGTCACCATCCCAGCAGGACGAGGTTCAGCCCGTTCCCAGTTTGGTGCTCTCCAGCTCTCTGAGTTAAGGGTGATGGGAAGCGAATGAGGGTTAAAAAGCCTCTTTAACTGGTGCTCTTGTCAAATTGGCAGGGCAAGGCATTGAGGCTGAGGCTAATGAATGGAATAATTGATTAAATATGTCATATTTCTGCCTAGCAGGTTCACACCTTCCCCAAAGGTTTCCAGATGGGGCATAATTATCCCCCAAACTGGCTTCACACGCCAGGGCACAAGGGGAGGAACAGTGACATGGGGAATTTAGACAGCAGAAAATTGTTCCTGCAATTAATCCCAGGCACTTAATGAACTCACCAAAGAACAGCAGGTATGGGGAGAGACCCTCTTGGGTTTGGCCATCAGTGGTGCCGGTCAGGAGTAGCTGGTGATGCTGGTGTAAATGTTGAGCCTCTGTGCATTTAGGGGGTAGCAAAGCCAGTGCTGGTTTTGCTGTTCTCCAAACAAGATGCCATGCAGGGGAACTTGCCCCCCACCTTTGCTCCCTCGTTCATCTGTCTCAGTAGGGGCCAACAGCTGAAGTGATGTAAATCAGTGGGACTATATGCCCCCCCCCCACCCCCCCACCCCCCCCCACCCCGTGGATCGCTGCTGATTTATATCAGGGTCCTTTTATTCCTTTGATTTCCAGCCGACAGTCCCCAAGAAAATCAAACCCAGACCAGAAGTCCTAAACCAAAATATTTGCTTTATTGAGGGGGGGATGAAGCAGGGGGTGAGGGGGGATGATTACTTGTTTTAACAATTTTTAACATCTCTATGGTTTCATCTCAACTCAAACTGCCGATGAAGCAGGGCACAAATCCTGGCTGATGCAGTGGCTTTGACCGCAGCCGTGTTGCTGGCAAATGCTGATTTACACGACCTGGGCCAGTGCCTTTGATGGCACCAGGCTGACCCACAGCCCTGCAGAGCCTCTGGGTGCTGGAAATCAAGAAAATCCCCTGAGCCCAGGCCAGGGAGCTGGGTCTCACCCAGCCCAGCTGGGTGCTGAGGCTGCACATCTGGGGCAAGCCTTTTGTGAGTATCTTTTTGCAGAAAACCCCTTTCAAATCCCTCTGAAGATGCTGGAGCTCTGCAAAGGTAAAGAGGGAAAAAAATAATAATGTGAATTTTCTGTTCCCTTGTGTCCCTCTGAAACCTCCCTGTCAAAGCCAGGTCTGAGACCCTCTGGTGACGGCCACGTCACTGTCACCTGCTGGGTGCATGTGTCCTCTGGGCCACCTCTGTGCCTTCAGGTCACCTTCCCATCAGTAGCTCCCATCTCACCTCGCTCATTCTGTGATTCATTGCATGGGAGAACAGGTCCTGGATGCTTCGGGGGTGTCTGACACCATCCAGGGGATAAATCCTGCTCCCACTCGTATTGGTGCTCCCCTATGAAGCAGGATCGGGCCCTGGGAAAGGAGGGCATCACGGAGCATAGCCTTTCCCCTGAACTATTATTTTCTCAGGGGGATCTCTAGCCCCCTCCTAGAGCCTGCTCCCAAGCAGCCCCCCATCCCCTCGCTTCCCCCAGGATGGCTTTCACTCCTGCCAACCAGCCCAAAAATCCAGAGGAGCCAGCACCACAGCTCGCGGTGCAGAGGAGCCCAGCTCGTGCTGGCACCCCTTCTCCCCGTGCTCCCCCGGGATTACTGACGGGCTGGAGATAGGGCGGTTGTTCGTTAGTGTGGCAGCGGTGGCGTGTGGGAGGGCAGACGCCAGGCTGTCTGCTCCCACTTTGTTCGGCTTGTTATTAACTTCTCCTTGGGCTGCCATTAACCCAGAATTCCTGTACTTGGCTTCAGGCTTTCCCCGCGCCGCTCTATCTCCAGCGTGTAATTACAGCTGTTGGGATCTCCCTTTATCTCGGAGGATCTTGTAGGTTTGTTACCTGGCACATGCTTTCCTGCCCCCCCACACCCTTCCCTGCACCCCTTTAATCCTTCCTGCTTTCATCAGCCTCGGCAGCTGGTGCTGGCAAGCTGGCAGTTAAAAAACTGGAGCCTCCATCACCTTGGCTTTGCATCCCGAGTGCCCACCGCCACCGCACGAGCATCACCGGGCGGGTGAACAGCAGCTCCCGCACGTCCCAGCTGGCAGCGCCCGGCACACTCCCTGCCACCGCGTGGGTCTCGGCATGTGTCAGCACCTTCCAGCCCCAAGACCAAGACTTCGAATTGGCTCCAAGCATGGCCTTGATTTATTTTTTTAATTTAATACAAGTTGACTTGATGTATTTATTTTGGCAGCGGGTTACCCCTCAACCCCCAAGCCCTGCTAAAAGAGCATGTCCTGTCCCTGTCAGCCCAGCCGACACAAAAGAGGAGGGCTGGGACCTGACCCCGGGCGTGCACCCTGTGCTCATCCCCAAGCAGGTGCCTGGGTGGCACAGCTCCTGCCCTTGAGCTGCCAAAGCTCAAGGCTGGGAACCAGCCCCAGGGGAGCCGTGGCTGGGAGCTGGGAGTTCTTTACAGCCTGGAGGTCTGGTGCCAGTCTCTTACCCCATCTCCCAAGGGAACGCGGAGCAGGTAGAGCTGTCCCTGCGCATGCCCCGGTGGGCTCGGAGATGGGACATCCCCTTGGCATAGGATGGGGCTCAAGGATGCTGAGATTGACACCTTCAGACCCCTAACCCAAAACTCCACCTGTGTGAGGCTGGTATGGAGTCAGGAAGGAGGAGGAGGAGGAAGAGGAGGAGGAGGAGGAAGAGGAGGAGGAGGAGGAAGAGGAGGAGGAGGAGAAGGAGAAGGAGGAGGAGAGGGAAGAGGAGATGGGCTGCCTCTCCTCTGGTATCACTTCTGCCTTGTTGCTTGCTTTGGGCTATCCCATAGTGTGGAACCTCTTTGGAGATCCCTAAGTGAGGGGATCCACTCTCCAGCCCCCAGGCACAGTGGGTGGAATCCCTCCTTGGCATCACCAATGAAACAGAGCTGTGCCACACCTCATCCCAGGAGGGGATTTGACCATGAGGATCCTCCTCCTCCTGCCAGAAGCCAAATACTGCCCCCAAACACCCATGGAGACACTGTCCTTCCACCAGTAGCCGGCACAGGGACCCTGGCTCCTCTGCTACATGGTGGACACTTTGGGGTACTTATATTTAACTATGGGTATTTACTATGTCCACCACATGGCAGAGAAGTGGGAGAGCACAGGGGGCTGGAAAGGGTTCCCAGGTCCCCTCAGCATTGGAACCCCCTCGATCCAGCCCTGGGAGCCCCTCCTGCCACCACAGGCAGCCTCTGTGGTAGGGAAGATGCAGCCCCCAGCCTCAGCATCTCCCTCCCACCCTCAGTGCTGGGGCAAGAAGCACCAGAGGGAGCGGAGCCACCAGTAGCTCATCCTGGCAAGCCAGCACCCGTCCCCCGAGCCGGTGAGAGCTGAGTCACCCCGGCAGGGAAAGTGAGGAGCCGGGATAAAAGCAGATCAGTGGAAGTTTCCTTTGATACTCACAGCGGCCACGCTTTGCCCTTGGTGCTGGCAAAGCCGGGCTCCCTGGGGACTCCTCGGCCAGCCCGCGCAGGGCTGGAGAACATCTGGATTTTTAAATTGTGCCTCTTTTTATTTGCTGCTTCGCCCCCGCGTTTGCCTGGATGGGGTTGGGGGATTTTCCACATTAGCCCCTGGAGTTTGGTGGCCCGGGCAGAGGTGGCAGGACAGCTTCTCCCCACACCCAGATTTTGGGCTCACATGGGATTTTGAGCCCATGTCATCCCTGAAGACAGTCCCAGGGACACTGGTGTTTTGCCCAGCTCCACACTGGGATGGAGGGATGTGGGGACCCCAGAGCCTGCGCCCAGCACCAAGGAACCAGTCTGTGAGTCTGGCTGTGCCAGGAATGATCCCTACAGTGTCATGAGCAAAGGTTTAGGGAGGTTGGAATGGGGAGAGAGGGCAGAAGCCATCAGCTACGGAGGGTTGGAGGCGAGTCAGAGGAAGGGTTGTTGTATCAGGAGTCTGGGGCAGGACAAGGTCCCAGTGTGTCCTGGGGTTAGCCAGGAGCTTGGCTATTTATATCAGAGCTCCTGGCCCCAGCCCAGAGTGACTCAGACCCAGCATGATGGCCAGATGGAAACATGTTTTGAAGATGGTCTAATGGGAGGGTGGGGACAGGGGACCCTCCCTGCCAGCATCCCCAGCCGCCTGTCACTGCTCCCTCAGGGCTGCTTCTCCCGGGCAAACCCCACAAAGGGTGGAAGCCGAGACCCTGTGGCCAGTGCTCGCCTCGGCTCAGCTCAGCACGGGCCACCCGGCTCCCTTCCCTGCTCCATCACCCCAGTGTCCCCAGAGCCATCACCACGGTGCAGCTGGGGCCAGGTACCCCATCCAGGGCTCGGTGTGAGACCTGGGCTTGCAGGAGGTGCAAAGCCACCCTGCCAGCGCCATCCGGGCCCGCGGCTGGCTGTCCCCAAACGTGGTGACAGCATCCCCCGGCCACGGCGGGGGGGGTTGCCCCTGGTTTTGACTTGGCTGGCGGCTGGGGCGGAGGCTACGGGGCTCCTGCGGGCCCCACGCACCCCTCCGGGGTCAGGGCTCCCCGGGGCAGCGGGAGGGAGCGGCCGGGCAGGTTGGCGCCTGCTGCCGGGAGCGGGGCCCCATGGGGACCGGGTGCTGCCGACGCCGGGGAAGGGGCCTCCCGTCTGCTGGGGCGGGCGCCGGCAGGGTGGCTGTGGGGCTCCCACCCCGCCGGCACCCTGGGTGCCCCCCCGGCACCATGAGCACAGGGATGGGGGATGCCTCGACGCCCCGCATGCCCTCCCGTGTCCATCCTCCTCCCACCCCTGGTGCACCCCCCGGCCCCGCACAGGGGAGCTGAGTGTGAACGGGATCAGCTCCCCCTGCCCCGGGTCTGTCCCCTGGGCACCCAGGGCTGCCCCGTGCCCCCCCCAAGGGCATGCATCCCGGGGCCTTGTGCATGGGGGATCACAGCCCCCCCCCGTGCCCATGATGGAGGGGGCCCTGGGAAGGGGTTACCCCCCAACACAGGTGACCCTGCACGGGCAGGTGGGTCCGGCCCCACTGCCGGCAACACTCAGCCGGGACACAGAGGTCACGGTGCCCCCCCGGGGAGTGGGTGCTTTGCGCCAGGCAGGGGCACACACACGGGGAGGCAGGGGGGTGTAACTCCGGGATGAGGGGCACACGCACACAGGGGGGGCTGCCCCGGGGGTGGGGGGGCAATCGGGGGGGGTGGGGGGGGGGGGGGTGCCCCGGGGCGTGACGTCACCGCGGGCGGGGCTCGGCGGGGCGGGGCGGGGCGGGCAGGGGATGCCCGGGGCGCGGGGCCGCGGAGCCGCAGCTCGGAGCCCGTCGGGGGGCGGCGGGGCTCGGCGCGGCACTGCGGGCTGCGGGGGCTGCCCGCCCCGGCCCGGCCCGGCCCGGCCCACCATGACCATGAGCTCCGTGGCCGAGAGTCTGCTGGGGCCCGACCCCTCCAAAGCCGCTTTCCTCGAGCTCAGCCACCCCTCGCCGCCGCACTACCCGCTGCACGGCCTCCACCCTGCCAGCCACCCCCAGCACGACCCGCCGCCCTTCGCCTCCTACGGCCGGCCCGGGCCCTACCCCTACACCAGCGGTGCCCCCCCGCCGCCCCACGGCGGTCCGTACCTGCCCTACCCGTCCCCCGGCGCCCAGCATCCCCCGGCCGGGCTGGCCCACGGCGCCAGGCTGCAGGACGCAGGTAAGGGGGTCGCAGGGTGCTCGGCGCTGCACACCCATCCCTGGGCACCCACCCAGTGGGAAGCGACCGGGATTTATCGGGACGGAGCCATCGGAAGCACTTTGGGGCTGCGCCGCCCCGTCAGGGGAAGCGGCGGTGCAGGTCTCGGCCGGTAGGGAGGTCCCCGAGGGGACCCGCGGCGTCGGGGGCGATGTGCCCCCGCTCCCGGAGCGCCCGGAGCCGCCGGACCCTCTGCAGATGGGTGGCTGCGTGGCTGCAAGAAACCCCGAGGATGGGGAGCATCAGAACCCCTGCTACCCGTGTCCTGCCCTGCGGGACCCCCGCCTACCCCGGGTACCCACGTCCCACCCCGCGGGACCCCCACCTGCCCATGTCCTGCCCTGCAGGACCCTCGCCTGCCCCCGGCTGCCCCATGTCCTGCCCTGCAGGATCCCCACCTGCCCCCAGCTGCCCAATGTCCTGCCCCGCGAGACCCCCAGCTGCCTCATGTCCTGCCCCGCGGGACCCCCACCTGCCCACATCCTGCCCCCTGCGCCCTCCCTGGGCCAGGCAGACTCTTCCCTCTGCCCCACTGCCAATACGCTCTGATCTCAGCTACCTGCCCCATTCCATCCCCTTTCCCCACTGTTTTCCCCAAAAGCTGATGCAGGAACCACAGTCTGAGCTACCCCAGAGAGAAGCAGCCCCCAGGCTGCCCCATAGAGGGGTCCCGAACCTGGCTGAGCTGCCGGGCCCTTTTGGCTCCCTCATCAGCTCTGGAGAGCCGTGGCTGTGGCCAGAGCAGACCCTGTACGTGGGTGCGCAGGCACATCTGCCACCGCGTCCTGCACTTGCCCACATCAGCCATGTGCCCCTGAGCTGGGACCACCTTGGCATCTCTGAGCCCCGGCAGTTTTCTGCCCCACACAAGCCACATGTTCCCAGAAGGACCCAGGGATGCTCAAAGGCACGGAGTAGGGAGGAGGTGGTCCAGGATGGGGGCACACACTTCACAGCAAGTGGCTGCGCAGGGGCAGGGGAGTCTGTCCCGTTGTACCCTCCACTGCCCTGTGGGGCCCTGCCTGGCCCCCTCAGTTGGGTGCACAGCGGAGGGGCCTGTGGCCTGCCTGGTTTTGGACTTGAATAGTGATTTTGAATGAACAATCCCCTCCCTCCCTCCCTCCCTCCTCCTGTTTCCCCTTTGCTTTACCTGAGGCTTAAACGAACCAGCAAAGCACAAGCAGGTCCCCCACTACTTATTCCCCCTCCCCTCCCAACCTAATCTCCAAAAAGCAAAACCCGCTGCAGCCCTCAGGGCCAGGGTGGGATGCTTTGGGTTTGTTGCTTTGGTTTTTAACCTCCCAGCATTTTGGTTTAACTCTCTGTTCCTCTCCCACCCCAAGAGCATGAGAAGCCCCTGGCCATCGCCAACGGGGAGCTGCGCATCAACAGCAAGGGGAAGAAGCTGCGCAAGCCACGCACCATCTACTCCAGCCTGCAGCTGCAAGCCCTCAACCAGCGCTTCCAGCAGACCCAGTACCTGGCGCTGCCGGAACGGGCTGAGCTGGCGGCCCAGCTGGGGCTCACCCAGACCCAGGTATGGCCCTGGGGAGGGGCGAGGGGCCGGTCACGGCCCTGGCGATGCGCCATGGCGGGGGCTCATGCCCATCGCTGCTCCAGGAGTGACTCTGGATTCAGGCTGCGTCACGACGCCAGGGTGCAACTGGACCTGTGCCGAGCCGTGCCGTGCCGCAGCAGGGGAGCTGGCGCCGGTGGGCCCCCGGGGCTCGGGTTTGGGGCGCCCCTGCTCGCACCTCCCAGCGGCACCGGGACTTTCCCAGCCCTGGAGCCTGGCTGCCGGCCCGGCCGTGCCCGGCGCTGGGCGGCCCTGGGCCGCGGGATGGGGCGAGTGGGTTTTTGAAGGCGATGGGGAGAGACAGGCAGGCGGCAGCGGTGCAGCCCAGAGCCAGGGGCGAAGCGAGCTCATAAAGCCGGGGAAGAGGAGACAAGTGGGAACCTGCCTGCAGCGCGGGGGGGACCACGGGGAGGAATGAGCGGGGCCACCACCTCAGTGCTGCGGCGGCCCCAGTGCCACACCCTGGCCCCCGGCTGGGCTGGGGGGGCCGCGGCCCAGGGCGAGGGGGGGACATGGGGACACATGGGGATGTGCACAGCTGGGGACTTCTGGCTTGCTCTCCCTTTACTGCACATTCGTCTGGACTCTCTCTGCCTCTTCCCACTTTCTCCTCCAGCTGCCCTTGGTGGAGTCTCTGCTGGCTTGTAAGGGGGTTGGCTCAGAGCCCGACTTATCTCATAGACCCCCACGGCGAATCAACTGTGCCCCCTGGAGAGGGCAGGTGTAGATGGGGGAGATGGGGACCCCAGAGGGGCCTGTAATTATTGATGCTGCATGTTTAGGGGGGGCATTGGCCCCATCCTCCCCACTCACCCCTCTCTCTCTCACAGGTCAAGATCTGGTTCCAGAACAAGCGCTCCAAGTACAAGAAGATCATGAAGCAGGGCTCGAGCGTGCCCGATGGGGAGCACCTCCACACTGCCACCTCCCTCTCCCCCCGCTCCCCCAACATCCCCCCACTCTGGGACATCCCCGTGCCGGGCAAAGGGGCCCCCCTGGCCTCCAGCAGCTACATCAACAGCTTCGGAGCCTGGTACCAGCCGCACCCGCAGGACGCCATCCCCCGGGCCCCCATGATGTGATGCTGCCACGGCTCCAGCACCCACCAGCTCCAGGAGGGCCAGTGAAGGGGGGATGCTCTGCCGCTGCCCCCCAAGGGACTGGGGAGCCCAGCGAAGCCCTGGGGGACCCCAGCAAATGGAGAAGGAGGAAGAGGAGAAGGAGGAAGGCGACCACGGTCTTCAGGAACCTGAGGATCACCTGCTCCATCATGATCCGAAGTGAGACAGCTCTGGCACAATGCCCTGGTGTGCCCATCCCAGCAGGACAGGACTTGGCCTGCAGCCACAGCCCCGGGTCCGTCTGTTCATGGACACTGGGCAAGGAGGGGCCCCAAGAGGGGCTGGGGGGCTGGAGAGTCCCCAGAACCCCCTGGCCTGGCTTTATTTATAAATACCGTCCGTTATTTTATGTGCCCCCCCCCCCCTTTATAAATAGGCTGTATACTTGTAAAGACTGCTTCTTCATGCCTGCGGCTCCCTTTGTGGGTGTCTGGCCCGGTTTGGTGGAGATGCTTCAGCCCCAGTCCTTGGAGGCTCCCATCTCCAAAAGCCCATAGTAAAAGAGCCCTGCAGGGATGGGGGCACTGGAGCAGGGGGCTGGGGCTGTGTCGTCGTCCCCCCGCCCCGCAAAACATCTGTGTGGGACCTGCTGCTGTTCACAGACATATGATCGCTCCCCTGAAATGGAGGTACAATTATGGTAATTGTGGACCCGGGCCCCTTGGTGAGGGGCTTCTCGCCGCCTCCTCAGGGTAATTATGGGCAATTTGGAGCTGTTGAAGATGTCTCCATTAATAGGGGCAGGAGAGAGAGGGCAGAGGGTGCAGGGCAGGCTGAGGAACCCAGAGTGAGTCAAGCGCCGTGTCTCCAGCAGCCCCTGTGAATACCTGGCCCAGGGAGAGAGGGCATTCGGGGAGCAGGGGATGTTTTTCTGCTGCAGGTTTGACAGTGGGTAACCTTTCCCTTTGTGCTTTTCAGAGGCCAGAACCCAGATAGAAAATACAGTACTGTTATTTCCCACTTTTCCCAATACTACTCAGTGTTTGTCACCCACGCTGGGGCTCTCCCCAGCAGAGATTTGCTGGTGCAACAGGTCCGTACCAAGGTTTGCTCCATTGCACAAACATGCCATGATGTCCACTCCAGATATTCCCACCTTAAATTTCCCCCATTCCAAGGGTCTCTTCCTGCCCCAGGGACCACATTTCCCACCCCAGCCCGCAAGGGAGCAATGCCATGATGCCAATGATGCTGTGTGCAGCTCTGCTTTGCACCTTTGGCAGCACACGAGGACAGTTTTTCTGAGCACTTGGCTCCCACCTGTGGAGTTGGGTGTTTGAGCAAGCGATCCATAGGTGGGAGATGGGCAGGGCTGGAGCTCTGGCACCCGGTGTGGGACTGGCATGCCCCAGGGCTGGAGTGTGTGGGGCGCCCCAGGTCCCTGCCGGCAGCCGCAGGGCTGGACATGAGCCCCTGCCACCCTGCCAGCCGGCAGCGGGTGTGATTCCCTCAGCTGAGAGGATTGGGGTGCTGGCGGCGATGCCACCGGGGTGCAGACATGGTTGTCCCTGGCTGTGTCCCACAATGACCACAGGCACATTGCAGCAATGGCACATGAAGGATGTGGAGCCCACGGGCTGGCTCAGCATCCCAGGGGACACTGGCCGGGACTGGCTGCAGTCCAGGGCCAAGACATGGTGCATGGTGTCCCCTGCATGGGTGGATGGTGTCCCCTGCATGGGTGGATGATGTCCCAAGTGGGGCAAGTCCAGCAGAAGCAGGGGTCTGTGTAGGGCAAGGCTGGCTTTATTTTCCCCAGGTGATGGAGCCCATCCTCCCCACCAAGCCTTTAGGGAGGTGGATGGGTTTGCTTTGAAACGATGTCAGAGGAAAGGAGAATTTCTCATCCAGAGACTGGGGAAAGCCCAGCTCCTCATGGGTGGGATTTACCCTGGACAGGGGCTTTGGGCTGGAAGAGGCAGCTTTCCTCCAAGAATTACACTCCAGTCATGGGAAGGGGCTGAAACATGGTGTGGTCCCAGATGCAAAGGGCTCTTGGATGGCTTGGGGTGCTGCCATCGAGGAGCTGGGTGCTGAGCACCATCCCAGCCCTGTGCGTTTGGGGTGACATCCTGCAGAGCTGGCAGAGGGGTTGGAGGGGGCTCGGTTCTGTGGTGGGCCTGGGAAGGAAAGGATCTGATGGGATGAGGGAAGCAGGAGGCAGAGGCCATGGCACCAGCTCAGCTTTCCCGACAGATGTGCTGCCAAGGACCTGCAGCCAGAGCCGTCCACAGGTCCCATCTTGCAGCAGGAGGGAGGCAGCAGCCCTCGGCTCCTGGGGCCGGGATCCGGCCCACCCAGCACTCGCAGTGCGGCCAGGATGGTGGCTGGGGCCTGAAGCCCGCAGGGGAGCTGCCTTCGCCCCTGGCTGCCCTCTGCACCCAGCCGCATGCATGGGAGAGCCATGGCCGACCCTCCTGCCCTGACGCCTGGGAGCAGATCCCAGTTAGGGCACCCTTGGGTGCAGGGAAATTCCTGCTCCAGCCCATCTCTCAGGCACCCAGGGGAGCCTGGCTCCCACTGCCACCCACCTGCACTCGGGTCCTGCTCGGGATGCTCCTGTGGGATGGGGCTGGGGACAGGGACAAGGTCATGTGCCCTGAGGAGGGGGGTTGGGGGCTGTTCTGCCCTTCCCTCTGCAGCTGAACTGGGTGGTGAGCCCACTTCCCTCTGTGCCCCAGGAGAGGGGCGGCGCTGCCTCACAGCATCACTGAAGCTGGTCTTGGCTCTTTGCCGTCAGCCAAGAGCATCCCAGGCTGGGGACACTCAGAAAAAGGCCAAGAGCCCCCAGACATCCTGGTCTGGTAGGGTTTTAACCCACTGGATGGGAGAAATCCCACTGGGCGATGGGGATGTCCCTGGCCTTGTATGGGTCCCCCTTCCCTCCAACTGCACAGGCTGGAAATCCAGCCAGCCCCCCTCAAACTGCCAGGGCAGGTTTGGGCAGTGGAGGGGACTTTGTGTCCCCTTCCCACACCCAGCTCGGATGGGAAGAGGACCGGGTCACACAGGGAGCAGAGAAGTCCCTGAGGCCACTTTGTCTTATTTTCTGGCACTGACAACAGTGACGGAGCCCCGGCTGGTGGCAATGCTGTGGCCGCCCGGCATTGCTCCTTGGCTCCAGCTGCCGCACGCCGGGTTAGCCAAGAGCTGGCGAGGGGATGAGGACATGCTGGATGCTAGGCTGGGCCGTGGGCAGGAGCTGCCCCCGTGCTTTGTGCTGGCAGCAGCATGACGCAAGTGGCTGGAAACAGCGTGTTGCAACGGGGCAGGAGACGTGTGCCGCACTGGGAGGGCTGCGCGCCGGGGCTTGTGCGTGCGGGGCAGAGCTGTGCGGGGACTCCAGTGGGATGCCTGGTGCTGCTGCCCTATGCCTGGGGCCCACAGGGACTGGAAACCACATCTGAGCCCTCATCGTGCCTGTAAACACCAGCCAAATCCCCTCTGAGGGGCTGGGTGTCCCCAGCATCCCTGTCTCAGTACTGTCCTGTGCTATCCTCCACCCCCGGTGCCGGCGGGGGGTAACTGGGATGATGAAGGATGACTATTTTATTCCTGTGCAAGGCTGGGAAAAGGATGCTATGAGATATGGGGTGATGTCCCCACCCTGGGGGGGTGTCCTGCATCTGGCTCTCAGACCCCATTCTGCTGTGTCAGGAGCATGCTGGGTCATCAGCCACTGGCAGGAGGATCCACCCTGGGGAGGGATGGCCGGGTCCTGCAGCCCCTTTTGGGGAGCTCTAAGGGTCTTGGCCAGGTCTGGGCTGGAAGAGCTGCAGGTGATGCTGGTGGTAAACCCCCTGCCCCAGGCTGTTGGAGATGGGGCTGAGGGAAGAGGAACAGGGGGAAGGCAGTGCACAGCCCTGCCTGGCTCTGCTGCAGCTCCTCGGGCAGGTGCAAAGGGCTTCTGCACTGGCTGCGGCTCTCCGGCACCCAGCCTACCCCGCAGGCTGTGGGTGCTGCAGCCCCTGGGCACCCCCAGCCCCACGCAGTCTCCAGGACATGCTCCATGGCTGGGACAGAAGAGTGGGGCAGGAGGCTACATGAGCACAATGTCTTCCCCAGTGCCCATCCCCACAGCGTCAGGACTGGTGGCACAGGCTGCCAGCAGAGCCCGACTCGCAGGCAGTGTTGGAGAGGAGCAGGATTAGTGCCTGTCCGCAGGCAGTGATGAACCCAGCATTTATATAATCTGCGGATATGTAATCTTCTGTCTTTCTTTCTTTCTTTCTTTCTTTTTTCCCTCCCCCCCAAATTAAAAAAAAAAACCAACACCAACCAACCAACAAAAACCCCACTAAGCCAGCGCCAGCTCATGCCGTGCTTCTCACTCCAGGCAACGCCGCTCAGTTTCCTCCTCTCCCAGCCTGCCGCCTCCCTGCTCCTGCTGCCAGCCTCCCCCTAATAACCCCCGTGTCTCCAGCGTGTCTGCCCGCCTGCCGGCTCCGGGGCGGTTTGCACGCAGCCTCCAACCCCAACCCCAAGCGCTGGGGGACGGGGGGCTGGCAGCACCCCTCAATCCTTTGCAACCAGCCCAGTCATGCAGGCCCCATACCAGGGTGCCTGGGGGTCCGGCTGCACCCGCTGCTGGCCTGCCAGGGGCATGGGATGGGGATGGGGAGGCGGCAGGTGCAGCCCGTGGCGGGATTTGGGGAAACACCGATGGGTGCAAGGTGCGAGGTTGGCCCCACATGGAGCTGGCCATGGGAAGGGGGGTGTGGGGACACCTCTGGGGATGCCGAAAGCTGGTTCATCCGGGCTGTGCCCGGTGTGCCAGCACCCTACGGTGCTGGGGATGTCCCCAGCCAGTGCAGAGGGACCATCCCCAGAGCCACCCCACAGAGGGCTTGGGGCTGAGGGGGGCTGCGGGGGGCCCTCCACAGACATCGGGGATCTGATGCTGGGGTCTAGGTTCCCCTGTCACCAGCATGGCTCAGTGGGGACAGCGCTGGTATGGGCAATGGGGCTTTGCTCCCACCCATGAAATGACACTGGTGGCAGCAGGGCAGGGTGACGAGCGTGGTTTCAGCCGCAGGGACGGTCCCTGTCACTGTCCTGAGGCCCCATGTCTTGGGGGGTCTTTGGGTCACTCAAGCCTTCCTAACCCCGTAACGCCAATGGGGAAAGGCACCTCCTCCGCAGGGGCAGCGAGTGTGGGTCCCACAGGGTCAAGTGCCTGTCCCCCACCAGCCCCCACTCATGGGGTGTCCCCAGAAGGGACACTGGGGTACCCCAGCTGCCCTCCCAGTCTGCATGGCTGGGAGCCTACTGGTCCCAGTAAGAGGAGTGGGAGGGAGGTGGACAGGGCTTTGCAGTGGTTTGGGGAAGACTGCAAACCAGGAGTAAAATCTGCCACCCCCAAATTCCCTCTCAGTGGGACAAAGCAGGAGCCAGGGAGAGCTGGCAGCAGCTGTGCCCATCGCCCGGTGCCAGCCCCACTCCCCAACTCCCCAGCTGCCCCCCCAAAATGCAGCACAGGGGAGACAGTGTTTAACTGCATTTCCCAAGGCAGAAAACTCCTGAGCTCCTCAATGCTCACCAAAAACCTCCCAAAAAATGGTGTTTGGAGCCTTGAAATTCAAAGTACTTTTATTAACACTAATAGATCAGCTTTTGTTCACTTGGAAAGCAGCAAAGGACACTCGAGGAAGCCCCTGTCTTTAGACAGGACTCCTATCAACCAGGGTATTATTATTTTTTTCCTTTAAAAAGAAGTGAACAAAAAACCAGACCGAAACCAGTTTGGTTTGGATCAACTTTATACAAACGAACCTTATGTACACACTCTTTTATTCCCCCATACATCCCTATTTATATAAGGCAACATAAATAAGATCCTCGGGACTGTACAACACATATGAACACTTCTTAAAACTGCACTTTCTGCTTCTAAAAAAATAGCATCATTCTCTTAAAAAATAGTAAAGAAGTTTTTTTTTTCTTTAAAATGTGTTGTCGACTTATTTAAAAAATAGGCATTCTGCTTCGCCATTAGCTTAACTGACACAGACGGAAGCGCTGTTAGAAAACGGACATTAGCATGATTTTTCTCTTTAAAAAATAACTTAAGCCATTCCTGAACTGTTTAAATATTAAAATATTTTCTCCCCACACACTTTTTATTTATTTTTAAATAACCACCTTATTGTCTGAGCATCGTCCCGGGCGATTCCCACAAAGCTGCCACAGAAGAGGCCAGGCTGGGGGTCCTGGTTTGCTCCTGCAGGGTGTCCGTGACCCCCCTGAATTGCTCCGGGTCCCCAGATGTCGGGTGCCGCGAGGGCTAAGCGCATCCCGCTCCTTTGGCGTCGGCAATGGGCACCCACGCGCTGCGACGCCGCGTCCTCCTCCCCACAGGCTCCATCCTGGCTGGGGTGTGGGTGCTCCGGGTGCCCCTCCTGGGTGCCCACTGGTGCTTGCGTGGGGTGGGGGCGCTGGGGGGTGGCAGCGGGGGCAGCCCCCCCAGGGCAGCTCACCAGGGTGGCCCCAAGAAGCAAAGCTCCTGCGAGGAGCTCCCGGTGGATTGTGGCTCCTCGGGGGCCGTTTTTATTAGGGGGTGATGGAAAAAGAAAAAAAATGCACAAGAAGAATTCACCACCTTTTCCTCGACTGCCCTGGGCCGGGAGCTAACAAGTTTAACCCTTTGCAGTCCTCTTGTTCCTGAGATGAGCTGGGAGAGGATAGGATATATAAGTGTATATCTAGGGGTGCGTGTACACAGGTGACCTTTTTTTTAAAAAAAAAAAAAGAAAAAGAAAAAAGAAAAACCAAAAAATGTACGGGGGGAGAGGGGAAAGCAGGCAAAGGAGTTCTGCCACTGTCTCTTGTTCCTTGTCTGGCTCCGGGCTGTTAGTAGACGGCACCGGTGCTGGGGGGAGGCCCCGGGGAGGTGTGATGCATCGTGGTGGCTGGTGGCGGCTGGTGGGGTCCATGGGGTCCACTGAGGGTCTGGGGGTGATACCAGGGGTTGTGCTCCTCCAAAAAGCCCGGGGAAGAGCTGTAGGGAAGCGGCTGCGGGAGCGGGGTCCGGCCCGGTGTGCTGCCGTGCGAGTTACTGTCCCAGACGGCCGGGGAGGGGGGAGAGTTGCAGGCCATGGAGTCGCTGTTGTTGGGGCTGTGCTCCAGCGGCACCTCGCCGTTCTTGTACAGCTTCTTGAACTTGGAGCGACGGTTCTGGAACCAGATCTTCACCTGGCAGGAGGGAGAGGGGTCAGCGCCCCGCCACCAAAACCAGACACCCGGCTTGAACAGGGAAGGCACCTGGGACACGATGCGGTGTGGGAAGGGACCCCAGACACAGATGCGGTTTGGGAAGGGACAAGGGACACAGGTGTCATGGGGAGCTTGGACACTGGGCACCACGGGATGCACCCAGGACATGGGTGTCATGGGGACCCCAGACACACCATGAGCAGTGGGAAGGCACCCATAACATGGGCGCTGGGGGGGCCCAGAGACATGGCGCATGGTGGGAAGCCCTCCTGGCGACATGGGCGTCATGGGAAGCTCGTCACACCATGCCTCACGGGACACCAGCCCGGCACGCTGGGCGTCGGGAGCGTTGCCGGTGCTGGGTGAGGCGGTGGCACTGGACGCCCTTGGCCCCTGGGGAAGGAGGGGGGGGGCGGTGGTTGTCACCCAAACAGGATGTCCCTCTGGGAGTGGGTGACGCGCTCCGTCAGCCCTTTGCCGAGTGTCCCCGATTGCTTCACCGCCCAAGGGAGGAGGAGGAAGGCCGGGCGCTGGGGAGCGCCGCGCCAAGGGCGGCACAAGGGCGCCGGCGCCAGCCCGCAGGCAGGGAGGGTGTCAGGGATGGGATGGGGTGCGGGGGAGTCGTGCGCTGTGGTGACGGCGGTGACAACCCACTTGCCCTCACACCAGCAGATTGGTGGGGACGATCTGTGCCCACATCAGGTGAACCCCAAAAGCGAGGGTTTAGCCCCAAATCTGGGTGGCTTATGGGGAGGGGCAGCCCATCACACCCATCCCTGCTCTTCCAGTCGAGCCTAAGCTGGCACCCCAGCCCAGGGTCCTTGCTGGGGGATGTGGATCCTGTCCCAAAATCCCTTCTCTCTGCCTGGACCAAGTGGGATGGGGGAGCCGGAGCACCGGGGGGATGGGCACAAGGAGAGCCTTGACGAGTCTGGCCAGGAGCTGGGTCCAGCCTCCAGGTCCTCATGTTCTGGCTGGACTCAGGGCCTGGACCTGCTGCTGGGAAGGGGTGTCCCAAGTACCCTGTCCCAAGCTCCCCATCCCGAGCGCCCCATCCTGAGTACCCTGTCCCAAGCATCCTGTCCCAAGGGTCCTGTCCCGCCTGGGATGTGGTGTTCCCCATTCCTGGGACGCTGGGTGCACTGTTGACCCGGGACCCTCCCAGGCACCGGTGCAGGATTCAGCCTCAGACCCTGCCAGCTGCCTGGGCAGAGCGAGGTCTGGGACCTGGGGAGCAGGGCACGGATGGGGTCCTTCCCTCCTCTCCACCTTTTCCTTGGCAAAGCAGATCTGCTCTGCACAGGGGATCTGCCCTGCACCCAGGAGCAAGCAGGCAGCATCCACCCCTGGGGACTCCCAGAGCCCCTCCCGGCTCCCACCATCCAGCTGTGAACAGAGCCCCCTCCCAAACCCCTGTCGATTCAGGTTTTGCAAGGAGGGGAGCAGCTCGCCTCCCGGTCCTGCTGATCCTGCCTGCCTGTGGCTGGGAACCGGGGTGTCAGGGGGTGTCAGGGAGGGGCACAGCCCTTACCTGGGTCTGGGTGAGCCCCAGCTGGGCGGCCAGTTCAGCCCGCTCGGGCAGGGCCAGGTACTGGGCTTTCTGGAAGCGGCGTTGCAGAGCCGCCAGTTGATAGCTGGAGTAGATGGTGCGGGGCTTGCGGATCTTCTTGGGTTTCCCATTGACCATCCGCACCTCTGGCTCCGGCTCCTCCTTCACCGACACTGGGCAGAGAGTGGAGGTGTGAGGCTGGTGCCGGTGAAGGGGTCCCAGCACAGACATCCCCCCCCAGCTCAAGGTCATCCTGCTTTGTGCAGTGGCACTGCCCCATCCCCCAGAGTGTCCCCCAGCTGGCTGTGTCCAGCACAGCTCCATCCTGCTGCATCTCCCGGACCGCACCGGGAACACCGGAGGGGGCTGAGCCCTGCCCCAGCATCCACCCCATCCTTCAGCAGGGACAAGGGACCCTTCCCCAGCCCTGCAGCCACCCCATCCCCAACGCAGGGACAGTGAAAGGAGTGCAACTTTGTGAAGTTCCTGCCGCAATCCCAGAGGACTAGCAGGATGGATACGGCCCCTCTCTCCCGAGCATCCTACCTGCTTCTTGGGCTGGGAGCTGCTGGTCCCTGTAGTGGCTGTACTGGCGGTAGGAAGGGCTGTAGGAATAGTCGGATTTGGGCGAGTAGGTGCCGGCGGCACCGATGCCGTTGAGGTTGAACTGGTGGTAGGGGTAGTGGCTCACGGGCTGGCTGTAGGACTGGCCCGGGTAGTAGTCGTGCTGGCTGGTGTAGTAGCCCAGATCGGTGACGGAGGACTCGGGTAAGGTGGGAGAGTCCTTGGAGGCAGCATGGCAGCTCAGTGAGCCTGAGAGGTCGGTGAGGATGCTGGAGAGCTTCTTGTCGAAAGACCCGCTCATCGCTGGACCTGGGGTGGGGGGGAGCTGCCCGCCTGGCTGGGGACCCCCCAGGCCGGCGGCTCCAGCTGCCCGCGCGTCAGGCCTGGCGTGCCCAGGGCCGGCTCCTCCGCACGGCTCTGGCAAGGAGCAACCAAGAGACTGTGCCCAAACCTCCAGCCCCGGCCGCCTGCTTAAAGCCTTTAATTAGGGAGCAGGGCAGGGTGGGTGCGCATTCCGATTGGCTCCAGAAATATTGCCTGGGAGGCAAAATAGGCTCCTGCCTCCTCTGTGTGTGTGTTTTTTTTCTCTCTCTTTTTTTTTTTTTTTCCCTTCTTTCCCTCTCTCAAGAAACAACAAAGAGTGGGTGAAGGAGGGAGAAGGAATAAATAAAGATCGCAGGCTCCTGTCTGCAGGAGCCAGGGCGGGAGGGGGCGGCTGGCGGGGCCTCTGGGGACGATGTGGGGCAATTCAGGGGAGGCTTTTGGCAAGGGGATTGGTGGCCCCCCAGGGACTCTTGGTGCTGAGGGGGGATCTGGAGAGGTGCAGGGTGGGGGTGTTTGCTGGGGGTAGGGGTGAGGAAGGGTTAGCGTTAGGGAGTAGGATGGATCCAGGCTTGGGGCTGGGTGGCTACAAGGGTATGTTTTAGACACACACACACGGCTTCCACCTTCTCCCAGCACTTACCAGTGTCTCCCAGTTCAATGCCATCCCCAAGGCAGAGTCCCCTCAGCCTCATGAAGCAGGGGGACCCTCACGTACCCCAAAACTTGCCATCCGCTGCCTGCCCTGTGGGGACCTTGGGGCGGTGACAAGCCCTGATTCCCGGGACACCCACCTCCTGCCCAGGGGCTCTGTGCCCCTCTCCCACCCCCAGCCCAGGCTCGGCCCCCCCCGCTGCCCTAAGAGCCCCCAGCATGTCACCCAGCCCCGGGCCCCAAGCCAGCCCCTGCCACCCCGGCCACTCGCAGGGCTGTCCCCAGGCACCTCCTCCACCCAGCACCGGCGGGGCAGGGGCTGGGGGGGGGGGCTTTGGGGAGGGGACGTTTATTTTGGTGGGGGGTCTCTGCCTCTGCTGGCAGGTCTTTACCCCTGAGATGGGCTGGGGGGCTGCAACGGAGTCTGGGGGCTTTTCCTTAAGCCTGAGCGGGGTTTCTCCCCTCCTGCCCCTCTGTGTGTGTCCCCGGGGCCTGGCCCCCCCCCCGCCCCCGGCCCTCGGGCCCCGAGCCGTGCCGCGCGGTGAAATGGTGCCACCTGATGGCCGTAGCGGGGAGCTGCGCCGCCGCTGGGATCGAGGGTTCGAGGCCCGGCCCTGCCGCCAGCACCGGAGGCGCCGGTGAAGCAGGAAAATTATCAAAAATGTGAACAGAATGGAAATTGAAAGCATGGAATAGGAAGAGGAAGAGGAGAAATAGAAATAACATAATAAAAACAGAAATACAGAAATAGAGTTAGGAAAATAGAAAAATAGAAATAGAAATAAGAACAGAAATGAAAATAAATGTGAAAATAAAAATATAAATAAATAGAACTGGAGATCATTTCCGTAGGGAAGCAGCCAGGATGAGGCAGGAGGCAGAAGCCTGACCCAGAAGCTGTGTGTGATGGCACGGGCTTACCTCCCTGCATGGGAAACATAATTTGAGATGTGGGAATTAATCCAGGGGGGACAGAACCGTCTGGGACAAGCCCAGCCCCGCTGCCCGTCCTGGCCGCAGCCCCGCGGGGGCCTCCCCGGGGAGGTTTCCCAAGGTCCCGGAGGAGCCGCTGGGGCATCCCCAGGTCCCCGGCCCGGCTGTCCCTCCAGCCGGACTGTCACCAGGGCTGGCTCCTTCTGGGAGGGGGGTTCTCCAGCAGGAAAAGCCGGTTGGAGAGCTGCGGGCCGGGGAAGGCGGCTGGGGAGCGGGGTGCAAACGGGGAGCAGGTCTGTGCAGTCCTGAACCAGTTTGGGACTAGGAGACACTGGTGCCTCCGGCTGCCGGAGGCTCCTCGGCCAGGCTGGTGCTTGCTGAAGCCCCAAATCCGGGATCCCGAAATCCGGGAGCTCGGGGGGGGGGGAGGGGGGGGGGAGGGGGGGGGCGGGGGGCGGGGCGGGGGTCCAGTCTGAGTGAACTAGGACAGTGGGGGATGGCAGAATTCGCTGTACTGGGGCACCCGGAGGGGGCTCTGCGGGGGGGTGCGTAGGGCAGGGGCTGGCAGAGCTGACTGCAGGGCCCCCGTGCCCCCCCACCAAGGCTGAAGGGGCTGCGCCCCCGTGTGCCCCCCACGAGGCTGGAGGGGTCTCTCCCCCGTGCCCCCACCAGGCTGGAGGGGTTCTCCCCGAGATGCCCCGGTTGGAAACGCCCCCGCAGCCCGGCAGTGCCCACCGGAGTCCCCTTGTGCCCCCCCCCCCCGCCACAACTGCGGGGGGGCGCGGACTGAGAGTCCCCGCATCCTTGGGCGGACAGCGCCACCTAGTGTCCTTTTGGAGTAACGACCCTCTTTGCTGGCTGGCACCCTTGGGTGTTCATATCCCTCGTGGGTGCGACCACCCCCCTCTTTGGGAGCTAATACCCACCCCCCCCCCGGCAGGAAATGCCCCTCCCTGGGGGCTAATACTCCCCCGGGTGCAGACCCCTCCCCACCGGGTGTCAACATGCTCCTTAGGCGTAGACACCCCTCACTGGGCGCCAGCACCCTCTGGGGTGAGACCCTGAAACACCGGACAGTCCGGTGGGCAGGGACAGTCCCATCGCACCCCAAAATGTCCCCAAGCCGGGAGGAGGCCTGGCCACCCAGCCGGGGCTCTTTGTCCCCATGCCGAGGACTGTGTCACCCACCAGAGAAAATCCACCTGTCCCCAGGGAGGTGGTGGGTGATCAGGGTGCTCCGAGCCGGGATCGTGGCGATCCCCACGGGGGACCCTGGGACAGGGACTGGAGACAAGGGACAGGGGATGTGGGACGAGGGACAGGGAATGGGGGACAAGGAACAAAGGACAGGGGACGGGATGGGGGACAGGAGATGGGCGACAGGGGACAAGGGACAGGGAACAAGGGACAGGGGACAGGATGGGGGACGGGGGATAGGGGACAAGGGACGGGGGACAGGGGATGGGGGACAAGGGACAGGGGACAGGGTGGGGGACAGGGGATGGGGAATGAGGGACAAGGGACAGGGCCCTGTGCCACAGCCATGTGCCAGCTGCCAGCGCGCTGCCCTCGGGACTGTCTCCTGTGCCATCACTCTTTCCAGTGACACGGTGCAGCATGGGAGCTGTACCAGGGCACAGGGACATCGGGGAGGGGGACACAGGACATCCTGCAGCCCCCCCACCCGGGGCGGGATTTCCCTGCCACTGCCACCCACCCACGTGTTTCCTGGCACGGGTGGGAGCTTTGTGGTGGCTCCTGGTGACCTTTGCCCAGGTTGGGGACCGAGGCAGCCGGTGCCACCACCTCCGCAGGGGGGAAAGCATGGTGTCCCCACCCCTGTGTCCCTTGTCCCCGCGTGGGGCAGCTGCCCCCCAGTCCATCCTGGAGTCTCATCCCAAAGGGTCTGCAGCAGGGGTCCGGGGGAGTGTCACCCACAGAGGTCCCAGGAGGGGGGGTCCTGCTGGACGTGGCTCCCCACCCAGCTGGGTTGGGTGGTTTTTTGGGGGGGGTCTGGCGGTTGCTGCCCCCAGTCCACTGCAGGGCTGGGCACTTGTGTCTGTGTGTCTGTGTGATACACGTGTGTCTCTGTGTCTGTGTGCATATATGTGTACCTGTGTGTGGGGGTGTACGTGTGTGTGTGTACATGTGTGTGTCTGTGCATCTGTGTCCATATGTCCGTGGGTCTGTGCATGTGTGTACATGTGTGTGTCTGTGCCTCTGTGTGTGTCTCTGTGTGTACGTGTGTGTCTGTGTGTCTGTGAGTGGGTGTACGTGTCTGTGTCTGTGTGTGTCTGTGTGTGTCTGTGCGCGACTGTCCCGCGTGGGTGACCACGACCTTGCGTGGCCGCGGCGGGTACCACCACGCATGCTCCCAGCGCCTGCCGTGCACGCGCAGGTACGGCCCCGCCCCGCCCCCCCCCCCCCCCCCCCGCGCGCAGGCGCGGGGCCGCCCCTCCCTCCCCGCAGGTGCCCGGTGGGAGCGGGGGGGTGCGCGGCCCCTTTAAGGGGAGTGCCCGGAAGGGCGCGCGCCCTGCCCGGCCCGGCCCCGCCCGCAGCGCACCGGCCCCGGTGGGGCGCGGTCGGCGGCGGCTGCGGGAGCCGGTGCGGGCCATGGCGGGGCGGCCGGGGCTGCTGCCGCTGCTGGGCGCGCTACTGGGCGCCGCCGCCGCCTTCAACCTGGACCGCGTCTTCCCGGTGCTCAAGGAGGGCGCGACCCCCGGTGGCTTCTTCGGCTTCTCGGTAGCGCTGCACCGGCAGACCGAGCGGCGGGAGCGGTGCCTGTGAGTGCGGGGCGGGAGCGGGGCCGCGGGCGGGGGCTCCCCGGGGGGGGTCCCGGGGGTACGGCAAAGGGCCCTGAGGCACTGCCGGGGGCCGAGGGCGCGGGAGGGGGGCGTCCCAGGGGTCGAGGCGCTGGGTGGGAGCGGGGGGTCCCGTGGGAGGAGGCGGCCCCCAACCCCGAGCGCGGGGTGAGGGGGAGTCGCGTGCCACGAAGGGGCGCGTTGCGGGTTCCCCCCGCTCGTGGCTGTGCGTTGCAGCCCCCGTTTCTGGGGGGGGGGGGGGGGGGGGAGGTGGCAGCCTGACCCCGCGTCGCCCCTCGCCCCGTTCTCGGGGTGCTGAGCACCCGCCGCAGGGTCCCCACGCAGGACCCCGGTGTGTTGCCGAGGCAGCAGTGCGGGCAGGGAGCCTGGCAGCCCCCCAGGGGGGAGACCCCCCCACCTGCGGGGGCCTGGCCCGGCCCCGCCGACCCTCACCGGGTGGCTGTGAAGCCCATCGCGTCCCCCCCTGGCCCCGGTCTGCGCCGCCCTGGGGAACCTGCTGAACTGTGACTCCTGCTGCCCAGCAAAGCCCCCACAAAAGCCCTTTTCAGCCGGAGCATTCTCCGTGCGATCCCACTGCTGTCCCCGCCGTGTCCCCTGCTGTCCCCCCGCTCGGCCGGGCCCCCGGCAGCATCCCCAGCTCCCTCGTGGCCGGAGGTGCACGTCGGTGTGGAGGTGCATGTACGTGCTGGGGCGAAGGCGCTGGGGCTGGGCTGGGTTTTTCTTGCTTGGGGGCACAGGTTTTGCTGGCTCACCCTCCTAGGGAGCTCCTGGCGGGGGGGGGGGGGCCTGCGGCCACCCGGAGGGCTCCCTTTTTCCCACCGTGCCCGTGACAGAGGGATTGGTGGCAGCTGCCGGACAGAGGCATCTGCTGCTCCGCATTCCAGAGATGCATTTTGGCCGCTTGTCCTGCCATGGGACGTCTTGTTGTTGCGCTTGTCCAGGAGTCCTGGAGGGAGTGAAGCTGTTCCCTGCGGAGCAGCTGTGGGAGTGCGGGAGCCGGCCCAGCACCCTGGGGACCCCCTGTCCCCATGGGGACACACTGGCTCCCTTCCATGGGCAGGTTTCCCCAGCTCCAGCGGCATCAGAGCAGCTGGTGGGCAGGCATCGAGGTCGGGGTCCTGGCTGGCACTGGGACAGATTGATTCATCCATCTCCCTGAGATGTTGGCAGTTGCTGTTGCTCAGTCTTGGGGGGGGTTCGGGGGGTTTTAGCCCCACCTGGCAGGGGCCTGTGATCCCCCAGCATGGGCCACGTGGCCCATGCGTGTCTGAGCATGATGCTGGTGAGGCGTGGAGGCCTGGTGTTCTGTGGGGGGAAAGGCTTTGGAGCACGAAAGCCCCAGGGGATTCACACCCCCTGCCCGTGGGAGCCCTCCACTGCCCGTCCCCGTTGCGGGGGACAGGGACCCTTGTGAGCGCAGAGGGGCTGTGGGGTGCCAGGTGCCTCGCTGCTTCCCCACTGGGCCTTGTGGGTGGGCAGTAGAGCTGGGTGGTCTGTACAGGTGGGAGCATGGCAGAGGCCTGGAAGAGCCGCAGGGTCTGCTCCCTCCGTGGGGGTGTCTGTGGCCCCCAGCCTAGGGCGTCGGAGCCGTTCGGAGCGGGTGCGGTGAGATGGGGCTGGCCGGTGCAGGCATGCCCCTCGGCTCCCCCATCCCATGGTGGCCAGCCCTGGGCTTCCTCCCCGGAGCCAGGCTGCCAGCGGGGGTGGGGGTGGGGGCCCTGAGATGGGCTGCAGCACTGTGGGGGTGCACCCGCTCCCCTCCTTCAGCCCCGGTGCTGCACGGAGCATTCCCTGCCCTTGGCTCACCGGGCAGGCCCACACAGGTGCAGCCGGGGTGGGGACAGGAAAGGGACGCTTCCTGATGGAGGGGGGGTGTGGGGTGTGGGGGAGGGGAGCTGTCAGGTGCTTTTGGGGGGGCTCCGGTGCCTGGCCTCGCTGTGATGGGGCTGCTGCACGTGTTGGGATGGCAGCGGGGCAAGGTTGGTCGGGTGCACAGCTGGCGTTCCCGGCCTCCCGGTGGGGTGGGGAGAGCCACTTCCCGGCTGGGCGCTGGCGGGGGGCCAGGCTGGTGTGGCCCGAGCGATGCCAGAGTCCCCCCCACCCCCCCACCCCGGTGGTGTTTTTCATGTCCTGGAGCTGTGCCCATGCAAAGGTTTGTTTGCTCGCTGCTCCCGGGGCCAGGTGAAGGCAAGGTGGAAGCAGGGGTGTTATCTGCCTTATCTGCCTCCCCGAGATTAAGAGGCTGCTTCGGCTGCCGGTGCTGCACTGGCGTCTGGCTGCTCCCGCAGGCTCGGGGCTGGCGTGGCTCGTGGTTGTGCTGGCAGGACCCAGGAGACTCTGACCCATGTGCGTTTGGGGAAACTGAGGCAGAGTGCATCTGTGCTGGCGAGGCTGGGGGCCCTGTGTGTGTAGGTGGGAGGCAGCACCCACATCTGCTGGGTGCCTCAGTTTCCCTCCTGTGTGTGTGGGGAAGCAGGGGCTCTGCCTGGTGCTTGGGGGTCTGTCTGATCCTGGCTGGCCGGTGGGGAGGAGAGCATGGCTGGCAGCGGGGCCAGCTGAATTCCCAACTTTCCCTCCCCCTCGCCTGATTTTGTGCTGATTGCCAGAGCCGGCCTGGCTGAGCTCCCCCTGCCTTGGCCAGGGGCCGCGAAAACCACCGGGGTCCTGTGGGGCTGCGGCTCCTTGGCAGGCAGAGCGGGGATGGATTCATCACAGCGGGGCCGGCATCTGTCCATCCATCCCTTGCTGCTTCAGGGGGCCATCTCCCCCTCTCCCACCTCCTTGCTGGTGTGGGCATCAGCAGATTTGCCCGCTCAGGGCTCCCTGGGGGTGATTGATCATCGTGGGGCCTCCCCTCCCATTGCAAGCTGGGGGTGCGTCAGGGGGGTGGTGGTTTGAATCTGGAGCGGAGCCTGGCGGGGGTGGGCTGTGTCAGGGATGCCCCTTGGCTGCCTGCCTTTGGGAGTCTGGGGGGGCCCTGCAGCCCAGTTGTGGAGCTGATCTCTCAAAGCTGGAGCGTCTTGCAGCCCCAGTGTAGGGTGAGGTTTGAGGTGGGAGGTTTGGGGAGGGTCCCCGTGCCCCACTGCACCATCACTGCCTGTGGCCAGGGATGGGGTGATGGAGCAGGATAGGGTGCTGCGCTGCAGCCCCCGCCCTCCTGCCTGCTCTCCCCCTCTTGGCGCTTGTCATCCCTCCAGTATGTCGGGAGATGGATGAGGCACGCACTGCACTCACTGCCCAGCTGCTCCCTGCTGGGGGGGCTCGGGGGGAGCACAGCCCCCCATTGCAGAGCCCCTCGGGGCTCAGCCCAGCCCACCCTGCACAGTCTCTGCTCCCCTTGCTGTGGTGTTGGGGCTGGATCCCCTTCGCTGTCCCCATCAGACCTCTTCCAACCTGGGGTCAGCTGCATTTTTGGGGCCGGTCGGTGCCCTGGTGCTAAGATCATCCCGCAGCCACCCAGCCCAGCCAGCGCCGCTGGGACCCCCCCTGCCGCCGTCCCCCGGTTTACCAGGGCAGATTAGGACGGGGCATGGCCTCTCGCATTCCTGCCTCCCTCCCTTCCCAGCCTCCCCCTCTTGCTGCTGTTTGACCATCGCTGGCTTTGCTGTCCCTGGGCTGAGCCTGTCTCCTCAGCCCCCCATCCGGCTGGAGCCAGTGCCACAAACTGGTCCTGTCCTCCCCAAGATGGGAGCCCCAGCACCCAGCTTCTGGTTTTCCTGTATCTTGAGGTATCTGGGCTCTGCGTGGCACTTGGAGCGCACACAGGTGGGGAATGCCTGTGCATGTGTCTGGCCAAGTCCCCTGCCCCCGGCTCTGGTGGGGCTCAGAAGCTCCCAGCATCCTGCGACCTGCCCCCCAGGAGCAGAGCCTGTGGGTGGGCAGCCGTGCTGGGAAATCTTGGCTGGAAGCAGCAAGGCGCCGGAGCTGCTTGACTTGGGCCAGCTCCCACCCCCCAGGAGCCGTGGGGCATGGCTATGGGGAGAGCTGGGGGTCTGGCTGAGCCAGGACCGCCTGGGGAGTCTGGGGGCGGGTCTCGGCTGTGGCAGCCCCCAGCAAGGGGCTATACCGTGTGTCTGTGCCCCCAGGAGCTGCGCCGACGGTGGGGCAGCACCCGAGGGCTGTGGGTCCTGCTGGGGCTTGGGGTGGGGGGGAAGGGCTTGCCCCCGGCTTCTTCCTCCATCCCTGAGTCACAGTGGCTGCACTGAGTCACTTCTCCCACCCCCCCCCAGGTAAGTGGGGACAATGGTGCCCCTTGTGTGCGTGTGTCCCCGTGCCTCAAGTCTGGGGGAGGGGCAGGAATTGGGGGGGGGCAAATTCCTTTGTGCCGAGCTGGAAAACGTCAGGAGGAATCACCCCCCCGCCCACCCCATGCCCACCCTTGCCTTCGCACCCGGTGGGTCCCACTTTCCCAGACGGATGTGAATGCCACGGGCATCCCCAGCCCCGTGTTCCCGGGGGAAGGGGGGAGGCGCGCCCCCCCCCCCCCCGCCATTGCACTCCTTTGCGGGGGCTCTTTCCTGCAGCTGAGCGACGCAGCCCCCCCACTTGCAGCATCTGGCTGACTCAGCCGGAGCGGTGCCGCTGGCGGTGCCCGTCCCCGGGGGGGGGGGGGGGGGGGGGGGCGTGCTGGGGCGGGGGCTGCCTGGGGCCCCACATTCCTCCGGTGCCTGGGCTTTGAGTCAGCCGCCCCGACGTGCCCGGCTCCCGGGCTCCTGCCCGCCGCAGCCTCGCTGCTCCCTTCCCGGTGGCGCTGGGACGGGGACAGCTGGGCTTGCCCCTGTCCTGGCTGGGGGCCGGCCAGCTCGTTACCCCGTGCCCTGTGATAGGGTCTGGGGGCTGCGGCAGCTACCTGGGTGCCCTGTCCCCTCCGGCAGCCTGCCTCCATCCTGCCTGCGAGGAGGGACACGCTTCCTCTGCTGTCACAGGGTGGCCGTGCCTCCTCCACGCCATTGTCCTCGCAATCCCAAAGGACTTCCCGGCGGAAAGGCTGGCCTTTCCGGAGCCCACCGGGCAGGCCGGGTCCTCCTGCCAGCCCCCAGCCCCATGGCAGGGCTGTGGATCCTGCGCCCTGCTGCTACCTGGGGTCCCCAGCCTCATCCCTTGGGGTGTGGGGGGCTCAGGTGCATCGGGGGTCCCTTCAGCATCACCCTAAAGCCTCTTGGGGATGAGTGCGTGTGGAGCTGGGCTGCGGGTGTGGCATTGCCAATCTCCGGGCTGGACACCCCTCCAGGGATGCCAGTGTCCTCCCACCTGCATGGCACCGCCGTGACTCAGCTGGGATGTCTCTGTCCGGGTGGCCTGAGTCACCCCGGAAGGGTGCTGCCTCCCCTGAGACCCCCAGTGCTGCCCACAGAGGGGGAGGCAAGCCTGGACCACCCCCCATCTGGGAAGAGGGATACACGTGTGCCCCTTCTGGAGCTGGTCCCAGTTCACCCTCCCTACTCCTGGGAGGGTCCCCCCCTTTGTCTTGCCGGGACACCCAGTTCTTGCGGCGGGAGAGGGTGAGCCTGTCTGCCGGACACGTCGCAGCTGTGCCGCGGAGGCAGCTCAAAGGTTGGCCGGGAAGGGCTGTGGCTGTTTACACAAGCGTGGGGGCCCTGGTGCTGGTTGTGCCGAGCAGCTTCCCCCCACTTTGCATCTCCGCGCCGGCACGGTTTGCAGACATCAGCCTGATGCCCTGTTCCTGCCCCCCCCACACTGTGCACTGGGAGGGGGGGCTCAGCCGCGTGCCCAGGCTGGGATCAGGTCCTGTGAGCAGTGTGTCTGTCACCGTCCCCTGCCCCATCCTGTGAGCGCTTTCAGCATGCTAGGGGCGAGAGGCTGGTGGCTGCCAGCCCTGTGCATGCCCAGCTAAGGGGACACCCCCCCCCCTTCCTGCTCTGGAGATGGGGCTGGGGGTCCGCGGCCGCCCATTATTTGGGGGTGGCAAGGCGCGATGTGCTCCAGGGAAGCAGTTCCCATTCCTCCTGGCCACCATCTTGCCCCACCGTCCTCTTCCCACAGGGCAGCTTGCCTGGCTTTGCCCCTCCCCCCAAAATGAGGCAGAGGGCATTGGGATGGGTGGACCTGCTGCCCCCCCAGTACCCCCCATCCCCTCTCTGCCCCCCAGGCTGCTGGTGGGGGCCCCCCAAGATGTGGAGCCGACCAACACCACGCGGACGGGCGCTGTCTACGCCTGCCCCCTCACTGCCTCCACGAGTGACTGCCAGCGGCTCGACATCGAGTTGAAGAGTACGTGAGTGCTCAAGGGCACCCCAAAATACCCACCGATGTGGGGGGGGGCTCTGGGGGTGGTGGGGGTCCCTGCTGTCACGCTGTCTTCCTCATCCAGGTGAGCCGGACAAGGCCATCATCGATGACATGTGGCTGGGAGTGACAGTGGCCAGCCAGCGGCAGCCAGCAGGGAGGGTGCTGGTGAGTGCACGCGCACCCCAGTTCTTTGCACGCGTGTGTGCCAGTGCTGAGCTGCTGCCTTGCGTGACTGCACAAGGGCACCAGGGAGCTGTTGGTGCTTTCATGTGGGTCTTGCACGTGTCCCCAGTGTGGTGGCACGAGGCAGAGGCACTGCAGGAGGGCCCCTGGGGCAGGGAGCTGTGGGGTGACAGGGTGCTTGGACCCCGCTTCTGGTGCATGCTGGTGTGGGATGGACTGGAGCTCTCAGATGGTGGGACGCCCTCATACCCTATAGACCGTTGTAGCCGGGATAACGCTGCGGCATATGGGCTGCGTTAATGGCAGGGCAACTTCTGTCTATATGGCCTGACACTGGGATCAGGGCAGAGGCGGCACAAGGGGGGTGGGGCGGCGGTCCCTCGTTTTTGGGGGTGCCGCAGGCCCTGAGGTGATTCCCAGGGTGTCCTGGCAGGCCTGTGCTCACCGCTACACCAAGGTGCTGTGGTCGGGCAGCGAGGACCAGCGGCGCATGGTGGGCAAGTGCTACGTGCGGGGCAATGACCTGCGCCTCAACATCAGTGATGAGTGGCAGACCTACCACAACGAGATGTGCAACTCCAACACAGACACCGACGAGACCGGCATGTGCCAGATGGGCACCAGTGCCGGCTTCACCGCCAACATCATCTATTTTGGGGCGCCTGGCGCCTATAACTGGCAAGGTGCGTTGTACTTGGGGAGGAGTAGGGCTGGCCAACCCCCTTCCCCGGGGGTGCCTGCTGCACGTGCCCCCTCTGGGCATCCCCTTGTGCGTGCAGGGGCATCTGTGTTTGTGTGCGCACTAGAGGATGTGTGTGCTTATGTGCCCACATGCACATGGGGAATGCACACACACGCTGGAGCGTGTGGATGTGGTTTTGTGCATGAGGATGTAGCTGAGTGTGCCCTGCAAGTATTGTGTGCGTGCATCTCAGTGTGTGACCTGGACAGGCTGGAGACTTGGGCAAAGGCACATGTCAGGTCCTGCCCCTGGGGAGGGACAGTCCCACGCACCGGTAAGGGCTGTGGCTGACCTGCTGGGAGGCAGCTCTGCAGGGAAGGCACTGGGAGTGCTGGTGGGCAGCAGGTTGCCCATGGGCCAGCAGGACCCTGTGGGACATGAGGAGGAGTGTGGCCAGCAGGTTGAGGAAGGGGATCGTACCCCTCTGCTCTGTTCTGATGAGGCCACGTCTGTAGTGCTGGGCTCCCCAGTTCCAGAGAGACTGGGAGCTACTGGAGAGGGTCCAGCAGGGGCTGGAGCATCTTCCTTAGAGGAAGGGCTGAGAGAGCTGGGGCTGTTCAGCCTGGAGCAGGCGGAGGGGGGATCTGACGATGCCTACAGATATCTGGAGGGTGGGTGTCAGGAGGACGGGGCCAGGCTCTTCTCAGCGGTGCCCAGCGCCAGGACGAGGGGCCACGGGCACCAGCTGCAGCGCGGGAAGTTCCACCTGAACATGAGGGAGACCTTGTCTGCCCTGAGGGTGAGGGGGCGCTGGGACAGGCTGCCCAGAGTGGCTGCGGGGTCCCCGTCTCTGGGGACACCCAGACCCGCCGGGCGGCTCCGTG
Source organism: Falco punctatus (assembly GCF_963210335.1). NCBI lineage: Eukaryota > Metazoa > Chordata > Aves > Falconiformes > Falconidae > Falco > Falco punctatus. The sequence continues at coordinate 6,231,139 of NC_137599.1, read as the reverse complement.
CAGCCTGCTGGAGGAGAGCCTGCTCTAGCAGGGGCTGGGCCGGGCGACCCCCGGAGCTCCCCTCCCAGCCCCACCGTGTGTGGTTGTGTGATCCTGCGTGTGCCCACATGCACTGCAAGCGTGCAAAGGCACTAGGCGCTGAGCCGGGTTAAACACCCCCCCCCATTGTTGCAGGTACCAACTACATGCTGCAGCGGGAGATGTGGGAACTGCACGAGTTCTCCTACCCCAACAAGAGGAACGGCAACACCTATATAGGTGGGGGACAGCAGCACAGGGGGCTTCCCCCTGGGGGGGGGCTTGGTAGATTTGGGGTGAGGAGGAGGTTTGGGGAATGTGGATTTAGGAGGAATCTTGGGGGTGGGTGTTAAAGGGGGTTAGGGGGGCTTGGGGAACCCCCAGGGGTGGTGCGAACAGGTGATGCCAGGGTGTTTAGGGTGCTGGAGGAGGTCACGGGGTGGTGGGGGCTGTGGGTGTGAGCACATCAGGGGGTTTCCGTGCCGGCCCCCATCTCACTGGTGGGGTTTGGTGGCAGGATACACCACGGAAGTGGGCAGGGCCGTGCTGCAGAAGGACGCGGTGACGGTGGTGACGGGTGCGCCCCGGTACAAGCACAGGGGTGCCGTGTACCTGCTGAGCCGCAGCCCCCAGCAGACGCTGCAGAGGAGCCTCCTGCTCCCCGGCCACCAGGTCGGCTCGTACTTCGGCAGCGCCGTGGCCCTGGCAGACCTCAACAACGATGGGTGAGGGCGGGGGGCCGGGACCCCCCAGCTCCCGGGGTGGGCTCTCACCTGGGGCATCCTGCTGCTCAAGTGGGGTCCCTGTGGGTTGTAGCATGGGGGGACACAGCTCTGGGGGTGGGGAGGTTTTTTGGGGGGCTCATATTTTATGGCTCTTGGGGGGAGGGGGGCGGGGTGAGGGGTGTCTCCACCACTTCTGGTGTGGCGGGGTGGGGCTATGTGGCAGCCCCCAGCCCCAACCACCCCTCGGCCCCGCAGGTGGCAGGACCTGGTGGTGGGAGCCCCCTACTACTTCCAGCGGAAACAGGAGGTGGGGGGTGCGGTGTATGTCTACATGAATGAGGTGGGGGACTTCCAGACCCACCCCAGCCTGGTCCTCACTGGCCCCAGCAACTCTGCTTTTGGCTTCGCTGTGGCCAGCATCGGCGACATCAACCAGGACGGCTTCCAGGGTGAGGGGCTGGGGAGCGCCATAGGGGAAGCCATGGGGGGGTGCAGCGGGGCTGCCTTTGGATGGGGGTGTCCAGGTAAGAAAGGATCCCACTTGAGGGGCTGTGGAGAGGTTTGGGGTGAAAAGAAGGAGATGGGGGACATGTTGAGGGGGTTGTTCAAGGAGGAGCAGGGCTGGGGGAGTTGAAGAGGGGTCGGGGGTGTTTGGGGGAGCTGTGGGGCTGACCCTGCTCTTCTCCCCACAGATATTGCTGTAGGGGCTCCTTTTGAGGGGCATGGCAAGGTCTACATCTACCACAGCAGTGCAGAAGGGCTGCTGGACAAACCCCGGCAGGTAACGGCCTCATGGGGAGCCCCTCACTGGGGCATCAGGGCTCCAGATCCCCTCCGAGCATCCCATGCTGCAGGGTGGTGTGCAACAGGTAAATCCATGGGGCTGGTGAGCAGTGACTGACACCTCCCCCCCCACCCCAACTCCAGGTGATCAGTGGGTCAGATCTGGACCCTGACCACATGTGGACCTTCGGGTACTCACTGAGTGGGGGGCTGGACGTGGACGGTAACTCCTACCCCGACCTCCTGGTAGGCAGCTTGGCAGAGAGAATTGTCCTTCTCAGGTGAGGGAGTGGGGGCGGTGGAGGTCTTGCAGCCCTCTGCCCCCCCACCACCTCGCAGGGATGGCTCCTGCTCCTGCCCCTGCCCGCACCGCAGGGCAGCGCGGTGGGCATGGGGCAATGTGCCTGGCTCCAGGAGCTGGCACCAGGCAAGGAGGGGCTGCGCGCTGCCGGGGGGGGCTCAGCCGACCCCCATCTCTGCCTAGGTCTCGGCCTGTGATCAACATCCTGAACAAGACCTTCACGGTGAGCCCCAGCAAGGTGGACCCTGCCCGGTGCACACCTGACTCCTGGTGAGCCCCCCTGCTCCGCTGCCCCCGGTCCTGCTCGTGGCACTGCGGTGCCAGCGCCCCGCTCATGGCCCCTTCCCCCCCAGTATCACCGTGACCATCTGCTTCTCCTACAACCAGAGTGCTGGAGACCCCAACTACAAGGAGAAGATCAGTGAGTGCCCAGGGGTGCAGGTGTGGGTGCACGTGCATGTGGGGGGGTGCTGTGGGGTGCCCACCAGCACTCGTGCAAGGGTGCATGCACACATAGGTATGCGCATGTGTGCGTGCAGGGGGAGCACATGTTTGGTGTGGACATGCACACGTGTCAGTGGGCGTGTGTGTGTGCACATGGGAGGGTGTTGGAGGCACGTGTGTGTGCAGCACCCACGGCACTCTGCTCTCCCTGCAGCCCTGGAGTACATCCTGGAGGCTGACAAGGACCGACACCCCCCCAGAGTCAGGTTTTTGGGGACTCACTCTGCCACCTACCATGGCATCTTCCCCATGCCCGAGACCCGCTGTGAATCCAAGGAGCTGCTGCTGCTGGTGAGCATGTGCGAGTGCACATGCGTGTATATGCACGTAGGAGTGCACATGTGTTTGTGTGCGCTGCAGGTTGCTTTACATGTGGTGCTGGAGCTGAGAGACCGGCTCCTGGGAGATGGAGAAGGGGGATGGTGGGGTGTGGAGGAACAGCAGAGTCAGGAAAAGAGGTGGAAATCCATCCAACCATCCTGTGATGAGTTTGTTGGGTCTCTGAGCAGGGTGTGAGCAGGGGCTGGTACCCCAGATATGCCCGGGGCTGCCTGGCTGTGGCTGGAGCTAGAGGGGGGCTGGAGAGGGAGCTGGGGCTTCACTGATTTCTCCCACCCTGCAGGACAACATCCGAGACAAGCTGCACCCCATCGTGCTCTCCATGAACTACTCACTGGTGGAGAAGCCCAGGACCTTCCAGCTGGGTCCCCACTCCCTCGACGCCTTCCCCGTCCTCAACCAGGACCAGTCCCATGAGAACGAGACCAAGGTGCCAGGGGGATAATGGAGATGCTGGGCTGTGGGCGCCGCAGCGAGCCTGGCCTGAGGGGTGGGAGGAGGCTCACGGGGATGTCCCTGTCCCTCCAGATCGAGTTCCAGAAGGAGTGTGGCTCTGACAACAAGTGCTACAGCAACCTCCAGCTCCAGAGCAGCTTTGTCACCGACCAGAACCAGCCCCTGCACAGGTGACAGTGGGCCCCTCTGGGTCCCCATACACCCCTGTCCCCTGCTGTGCCATCTCCTCGGCCACAGGTCACCCCTCAGCCCCTCCTGGGCTGTGTTGGGTGGTGGTGGGGGTCTTTCCATCCCGCTGGGGTGGGCCACCTGTGTACTGAGCGAGGATGGTCTCTGCACAGGCTGAACGGTACCCAGGTGCTGCAGTACAGCCGGGACGTGCGCAAGCTCTACCTGAGCATCAACATCACCAACGTGCCCACCACCCCTTCCAACGGCGAGGATGCCCATGAGGCACTGCTCAACGTCACGGTGCCGGCCAGCCTGCTGCCCTCCTCTGTCCGCCCGGTAGGTGATGGTGTCCCCCTCCCTGGCTGCAGAAGGCACAAGGACGAGGGTGGGCCTTGCCAGGATGGTACTCACCCTCTCCCCCTCCCCAGAGTGGAGCCTGTACCTTTGCAGAGACGGTGCTGTGTGAACTGGGCAACCCTTTTAAGAGGAACCAGAGGGTGAGTGCTCCCCGCCCCCCAGCCCTTTTTGGAGGCTTGGCAGGCAGGTGGGGTCCAGCTGAGCTGCTCCACGGTCCCTCTGTGCTGCAGGCAGAGTTGATCATCACCTTCGAGGCCATTGGGATCATGTTGGACACACGGGAGATCTTGGTGTGGCTGGATCTGTCCACGTGAGTGACCCTGAGTGGGTGGAAATGGGCTGGGAAGAGGGTGCCTGGAGTGATGCCAGCCCCTTTTGCTTGCTGGAAACACGGTGGTGGATTGGGATCGTATCTGGTGGCATTGCTGGTCTGGGAAGGACAGGGAAGCAGGCAGGGCTCCTGGGCGGGCAGGGCAGGGACCCTGCTGCTGCTGCTGGGAGGGTGGAGGCTGCCCCACACCATCCGGGGGGCTGTTAGCGGCTGGGAGACACTGACCCCTGTGCCTTGGTAGGCAGAGCACCCAGGAGGATCTGCAGCCCGTGTTGGCCAAGCTGCTGGTGGACTATAGCATCCAGTCCTCGCTGACCATGTGAGTGCAGCGAGGCTGTGCCACCCTGTCCCTCTGCATCCCCTCCACCCGCCCCTCCTGAATTTGGCTGCATGGGGAGTGGGCACGGCCCCCTGTGTCCCAGGAATGGGGCAGACAGATGCCCCAGAGATGCTCCCTGCCCCTCTGCCCCACTGACCGTGCCTGTCCCCCACCCCATCCTGTCCCCAGAGCCTCCTCCCATGCCCAGTCACACTTCAGTGGGACGGTGGTGGGCGAGTCGGCCATGCAGAGAGAGCAGGACGTGGGCAGCCCCCTCAGCTTCGACTTCCAGGTGAGCTGGGGGGTGGCTACTGCCGGGGGGGTCGGAAGCGCCGGTCTCCATCTCCTGCTCTGCTTTGCAGGTGACCACCAAGGGCGAGTCACTGGGCACCCTGGGCACCATCCTGCTGGGCTTCGAGTGGCCCTATGAGATCCCCAACGGCAAATGGCTCCTCTACCCCACGGAGATCCTCGTCAACAGCAATGAGACCTGCCAGCCCCCCGGGGGGGTCATTAACCCTCTCAACCTCACCGTGAGTGACCTTGTCCCTGCTGCTTTGCAGGGATGTGTCCCTGCCCCATTGCCACCCCATCAGCCCAGTGTGGGCAGAGCTGCCTGGGCTCTGATGGGGCTTGTCCCCCCTGCAGCTGCTGGAGGACCAGGCATCGGCCCGACAGAGGCGGGAGCTGGAGCCCCCCGAGCCAGCAGAGCCCCCCGTCACCCTGGCCACCACCAAGAAGGCCAGGTCAGAGGTGGTGCTGGTGAGTGGGGGCTGTAGGAGGTGGAGGGGGGCCAGCAGCACGTGCCCTGTACTGGGACCACTGTGCACGCTGCTGCTTGGCCCCAGTGCAGTGCATTGTGGGCTCCGATTCCCCCCCCCAACGCCCCCCTTACCTCCCAGAGCTGCTCCAAGGGCACTGCTCGCTGCATCTGGTTTGAGTGCGCCCTCCTCCACACCCAGCACCCCACCACCTTCAGCATCCGTGCCCGCGTGTGGAACAGCACCTTCATCGAGGTCAGTGCGGGACCCCATGGGGGGTGATGGGGGTCAAGGCTGGGCTGCTCCCTTGGGGACGGTGCTGAAACAGGGCACCGAGCTCCCCAGGTCTCGCCTCAGAAGCTAACACCTGCCGCTTGCCCCCCATCATCTGTGTGTTCCTACCATGCCCCGCCCTGTCCCTGTGTTCCCCCATCGCCCACATCCCTGCAGGAGTACAGTGATTTCGACCGGGTGAAGGTGGACGGCACCGCGACGCTCTTCCTTCGGACCCACGTCCCCACCATCAACATGAGGAACCATACGGTGCGGGTGAGTGATGCCAGAGCCTCTTACTGGGACAGGCTGGGAGCCACTGGGAGCTCTTCCCCTGATGGGGCTCTTCCTGGCCCTTCCAGTTCTCCGTGGACGTGGACTCAGAGCTGACAGAGGAGCAGCCGGCCGAGATCGCGCTGTGGCTGGTGCTGGTGGCGGTGGCAGCTGGGCTGCTGCTGCTGGGGCTCATCATCCTCCTGCTCTGGAAGGTGAGGGGGTGCCCGGTTCCCCTCCCAGGGAGGGGTGCAGGAGCTGTGCTGAGAGCTGACAGGCTCGTGTCACTGGTAGCTGCCATCCTCCCCACCTGGCAAGGATGCTCAGAGTGGTGGGTGGAAGGTGCCCCCCCAGGTTGGAGGTGCTCACCTGCAGAGTGATGAGGAAGAGGAGCAGAGAGCATCCCGACTTGTCAGCTGGTGCAAAACGTTTTGGGAGTTGCAAATAATAAAACCCAGCCAAAGCAGGGTTGGACGATGGCACCTCCTCACCCCCAGTGCCTCCCACCTCCCCCTGTGCTGTAGGGATTGGGTGGGGTCCAGCCTTCCGGGGACCCCCAGCCCCCTGGGGGACCCCCTGACAGGAGGTTAGGTAGATCTGCCAGGCCACCCACCCTTGTAGCATCCCCAAGAGTGAGCACCGGGGTGAGGGTGCAATAGGGCAGTTTTCCGCCCTGCTCCCCCCACCCCACAGGGGTGACCTGCAGCCCCCTGGTCCCTATCCTGTCCCCCCATGACCCCTGTCACCTCCTTCCTCACAGTGCGGTTTCTTCCGGCGGGCCAACACGCGGGCCATGTATGAAGCCAAGGGGCAGAAGGCGGAGATGAGGATCCAGCCATCAGAAACCGAGCGGCTGACGGATGACTACTAATGGGGGGGCAGCCCCACTGCCCCCCCCCAGGCGCCCACGCCACCTGTTTGGTAATGCCCCGTGGGGGCCAGCTGCAGCGGCATCCTCCTCCTCTTCAGCCTTCTCTCCTCTTCCTCACTGCCTCATCTCTCCTATAGGGTCCCTATAGGCGACGGGGGGCTCTGTGGGGTCTCTCCCGGTGGCTCCAGGACTGCTGCTCCCTTTGCCTCTGCTCTCCACCAGCTCTGGGGTCTCTCCCTCACCCGCCAGGGTCGCGCCCCAGCCTCACACTGACCCTCTCCCTCCTCCCCCCAGTGCAACTTCTTCCAGCGGACCCGCTACTACCGGATCATGCCCAAGTACCACGCGGTGAGGATCCGGCAGGAGCAGCGCTACCAGCCTGGCGGCCTCCTGCCCCGCCGATGCAAGAAACACTGGGTGACCAAGTGGCAGGAGCCAGAGAAGTACTACTGAGACCCCCGCCCACCCCCTGGCCCATGTGAGGGGAGCACGAGGGCCCGTGTTTGATTTTGCACAAGTGCATTTCCACCCCCCCCCCCCAGCCCCTCCACCTGCCTCCCCCTGGGACGCGGCCACATCCCAGTGCTGGCTTCCGCAGCTCCCGTCTGCCTCCCTGGGCTAGCGGCACGCAGCCCCGCGCTCTTGCACGCTCGTGTCTTGCACGCTCGTGGGGGTGAGCCCCAAAGATACCCACCCCACCCCGCCCCAGTTCCCTGACAGGACCGCTGCTGGTCTCACAGAGTGCCTTCCCCCCCCACCACCCTGTGCAGACACTCCTCACAGTGTCCCACGTGTCCTTACATGCTGGGACATGCTTGCTCCCCACCCCCCTGCATCCCCATTCACTGGGTGTGGGATCCCCCTCCCCCCTGCTTGCCCCCAGGCTCCATGTTGTCGTGGGGATGGGGGGGGGGAGATTGCATTCCTTCCTCCCCAGCACAGCGCAGGGGCCTGGTCCTGCACGTCCAGCGCCCTCCAGTCTGTACTGGACACAGCTTTGACTTGGGGGGTGCAGGTATGAGGCCGGGTGTGGGTCCCCCCCAGCCTTATCCCCCGTGGGCGCTGCCCCAGGGGTTAACTTATGCCGTGTCTCCTGTCCGCATTTGGGTCTTGAGCCCCGGAGCACGGTCGGTACTGGGGGGGGGGGGGGGGCCAGGACCCCCGGACCCCGCTTACCTGCCCCCCCCCCCCCCCCCCCCCCCCCCGTTGCCCCCATCGCGGGGCCCAATAAAGCCTCGCTCCGGGATTTGTAACCCCTTGTCTCGTGTCACGGCTGACGAGGGGGGGAGAAGGGGGTTGTGTTTTAGCGGGGGGTGCCCTGGGCGGGAGGGGGAGGGGGGGGGTTGTGTTTTAGCGGGGGGTGCCCTGGGCGGGAGGGGGAGGGGGGGGGTTGTGTTTTAGCGGGGGGTGCCCTGGGCGGGGGGGGGGGAGGGGGGGGGGTTGTGTGTGTTTTAGCGGGGGGTGCCCTGGGCGGGAGGGGGAGGGGGGGGGTTGTGTGTGTTTTAGCGGGGGGTGCCCTGGGCGGGAGGGGGAGGGGGGGGGGTTGTGTGTGTTTTAGCGGGGGGTGCCCTGGGCGGGAGGGGGAGGGGGGGGGGTTGTGTGTGTTTTAGCGGGGGGTGCCCTGGGCGGGAGGGGGAGGGGGGGGGGTTGTGTGTGTTTTAGCGGGGGGTGCCCTGGGCGGGAGGGGGAGGGGGGGGGGTTGTGTGTGTTTTAGCGGGGGGTGCCCTGGGCGGGAGGGGGAGGGGGGGGGGGTTGTGTGTGTTTTAGCGGGGGGTGCCCTGGGCGGGGGGGGGGAGGGGGGGGGGTTGTGTGTGTTTTAGCGGGGGGTGCCCTGGGCGGGGGGGGGAGGGGGGGGGTTGTGTTTTAGCGGGGGGTGCCCTGGGCGGGAGGGGGAGGGGGGGGGTTGTGTTTTAGCGGGGGGTGCCCTGGGCGGGGGGGGGGAGGGGGGGGGGTTGTGTGTGTTTTAGCGGGGGGGTGCCTGGGCGGGGGGGGGAGGGGGGGGGGTTGTGTGTGTTTTAGCGGGGGGTGCCCTGGGCGGGAGGGGGAGGGGGGGGGGTTGTGTGTGTTTTAGCGGGGGGTGCCCTGGGCGGGAGGGGGAGGGGGGGGGGTTGTGTGTGTTTTAGCGGGGGGTGCCCTGGGCGGGAGGGGGAGGGGGGGGGGTTGTGTGTGTTTTAGCGGGGGGTGCCCTGGGCGGGAGGGGAGGGGGGGGGGGTTGTGTGTGTTTTAGCGGGGGGTGCCCTGGGCGGGAGGGGGAGGGGGGGGGGGTTGTGTGTGTTTTAGCGGGGGGTGCCCTGGGCGGGAGGGGGAGGGGGGGGTTGTGTTTTAGCGGGGGGTGCCCTGGGCGGGGGGGGGGGGTTGTGTTTTAGCGGGGGGTGCCCTGGGCGGGGGGGGGGGGAGGGGGGGGGGGTTGTGTTTTAGCGGGGGGTGCCCTGGGCGGGGGGGGGGGGAGGGGGGGGGGGTTGTGTTTTAGCGGGGGGTGCCCTGGGCGGGGGGGGGGTTGTGTTTTAGCGGGGGGTGCCCTGGGCGGGGGGGGGGTTGTGTTTTAGCGGGGGTGCCCTGGGCGGGGGGGGGGGGAGGGGGGGGGGGTTGTGTTTTAGCGGGGGGTGCCCTGGGCGGGGGGGGGTTGTGTTTTAGCGGGGGGTGCCCTGGGCGGGGGGGGGTTGTGTTTTAGCGGGGGGTGCCCTGGGCGGGGGGGGGGGGAGGGGGGGGGGGTTGTGTTTTAGCGGGGGGTGCCCTGGGCGGGGGGGGGGGAGGGGGGGGGGGTTGTGTTTTAGCGGGGGGTGCCCTGGGCGGGGGGGGGGGAGGGGGGGGGGGTTGTGTTTTAGCGGGGGGTGCCCTGGGCGGGGGGGGGGTTGTGTTTTAGCGGGGGGTGCCCTGGGCGGGGGGGGGGGTTGTGTTTTAGCGGGGGGTGCCCTGGGCGGGGGGGGGGGGAGGGGGGGGGGGTTGTGTTTTAGCGGGGGGTGCCCTGGGCGGGGGGGGGTTGTGTTTTAGCGGGGGGTGCCCTGGGCGGGGGGGGGGTTGTGTTTTAGCGGGGGGTGCCCTGGGCGGGGGGGGGGGGAGGGGGGGGGGTTGTGTTTTAGCGGGGGGTGCCCTGGGCGGGGGGGGGGTTGTGTTTTAGCGGGGGGTGCCCTGGGCGGGGGGGGGGTTGTGTTTTAGCGGGGGGTGCCCTGGGCGGGGGGGGGGGGAGGGGGGGGGGGGTTGTGTTTCTAGCGGGGGGTGCCCTGGGCGGGGGGGGGTTGTGTTTTAGCGGGGGGTGCCCTGGGCGGGGGGGGGTTGTGTTTTAGCGGGGGGTGCCCTGGGCGGGGGGGGTTGTGTTTTAGCGGGGGGTGCCCTGGGCGGGGGGGGGGGGAGGGGGGGGGGTTGTGTTTTAGCGGGGGGTGCCCTGGGCGGGGGGGGGGGGAGGGGGGGGGGGGTTGTGGTTTTAGCGGGGGGTGCCCTGGGCGGGGGGGGGAGGGGGGGGCAGTGCTCCGGGTGAGGGAGGTGGGGGGGATGGGTCAAGGAGAGGGGGCTTACGGTGGGGTGATAGGGGGCCGGGCTGGGCTCAGCAGACCCCGGAGCTCCCCCGGGCAGCGAGGAGTCAAGCGGGGGGGGGGGTGGGGGTGGGGCGGGTAGCTCCGGGCCAGGCGGGGTTACAGCTGGGGGCGTGGCCGAGCGGGGGCGGAGCTAGCGGGCGGTGATTGGCAGCGGGGCGGGTTGTTTGCGCGCGGCGCGCCGGGGCCGGGGCCGGGGTCGCCATGCGGCTGCTGCGGTGGCTGGGGAAGCGCGCGGCGCTGGCCGGCGTACCCACCTACATCGAGCACTTCAGCAAGTTCTCGCCGTCGCCGCTCTCCATGAAGCAGTTCCTGGACTTCGGTAAATACCCACCCCACCCCTCCCCCCCGCCGGTGGGTGTCTCCGGGAGGGAGACACCCCCTGACGTACACCTGGCCCGAGTAAATACCCCCGCCCCGCGGGGCACGGCCGGGCTGGGGGCGGCGCTCCGGGAGGGGCCGCCGTGCAGCCCCGCAGGGAGATAAATACTTGGGGGGGGGGAGGGGGGCTGCGGGCGCTGCCCCTGGGGAGGGACCCGCCCCGGTGGGTGTCTGGGCCTGGGTGGCTGTAACCCCCCCCCCCCTCCCCCCCAGGTACCCGGTGATCGTGTTTCGGGGGCGATGTTACCCCCCAGATGCCCCCCAGCCCGGGTAAATATTTCTCCTCGCCGCCCCTGCCCTGGCCGGGGAACATCCGCTACCGGGTAAATAACGGGCTGGGAACTGGTCTCCTGGTGGGCACCTGCCGGAGCAGGAGGTCGCCCGTAACGACCCCCGGGGGGTGCTACCCCCGGCGGGCAAGTAACAACCTGGGAAGACACCCCCCTGGGGGATGGCTGGGTGGGTGCCCCCCCCCCCCCCCGGCCGTGCCCCTCCGGGTGAGTCCCCGGTAACTACCCCCGTACGGGGTGCTCCTGACCCCGCCAGCTCGATAACCCTGTGTGTGGGACCCCTGGCCAGGTGTCCCTTGCACACCCCCAGTCATCCCCCTCCCGCCCTGGTAAATACCTGTTTGGCCCCCCAGCACCTCCAGGGTGGGTGACACAGGCCCCCCGCTAAGCAAAGACCTCGAGGAAAGACCCCAGGGAGGGGGAGCTGCCCCCGCCCACCGCTGTCACCGGTCCTGGGCGCCTCCTGCCCCCCCTTCCCCGGCAGTTTCAGTGTCAGCACCACGTTTACCTGCGTCCCCCTCTGTGTTTGTCCCAGCCGAGGCTGGTGGCTGCACCCGGGGGTCCTTGGCCCCTGCCCGGTCCCCCCCAGCTTCTGCCCCATCCCACCGGCGCTGGGATCCCTCCTCAAGTCCTCCTCATGTACAGCTCCGCCAGTGTCCCTTGTCCCTGGGGTTGTGCCCCTCTAGGGCCCTGGGGACGGTTTTGCTCCCCCCCCCCCAGCCTCGCTGGGTGCCAGCCCCTGGTTGGGGACACCCACATCTTTGGGACACTTCGGCGTGTCCCTGTGGCAGAGGCTCTCAGCAGCCCAGTGCCACCAGGCTGGTTTGGGTGTCCCCAGCACTGATGGTGGCCCGAGTACTTCTCTGCTCAGAATCACCCGCAGGGGGGCTTCCAGCCCCAGTCTGAGCTGTACTGGGCTGTACTGGCCACCTAGGCCACCCTCCCCAGCAGGCTGCGCCGTGCCCCTCGGGGTCCTCCTCCAGCCAGGGGCAGGGACCTGCTTCTGCCTCCTCTGCCCCTGCCCTGCCAGCCGTCCCCTCCCCCAGAGAAGCAGCAGTGCAGCCAGCCCTGGGGCTGGGGGTGTTGAGCTGGGGCTCAGCCCGTGTGTCCCCCCCCCCAGGCTCCAGCAATGCCTGTGAGAAGACCTCCTTTGCCTTCCTGCGGCAGGAGCTGCCCGTCCGCCTCTCCAACATCATGAAGGAGATCAACCTGCTGCCGGACCGCGTCCTGCGCACTCCCTCCGTCCAGCTGGTGCAGAGCTGGTGAGATGGGGGGGCCTGGGGGGGCCCACTGCTGCCTCCGGGACCACCCAGCCCCACACCATGTCGGGTGTGGAGGTGCCGCCACCACCATCTGTATAGGTCCTGCTGCCACCACGGGTCCTGCTGCTGGGGGTCCCCCCCACTAGTACTTGCGTGGATTCTGCTGCCACCACAGGTCCCACTGTTGTTGCTCATGGGGGTGCCACTGCTGGCACTTGTGCAAGTCCTGCTGCCAGGGGTCCCACTGCCCCAGGTCCCACCATTGTCACCCAGAGGGGTCCCACCGCTGTCACCTGCCTGAGTGCCACCGTGGGTCCCACCGCTGTCACCTGTATGGCTCCCATTACTATCACAACTGCCACCACAGGTCCCACCACCACTGCACGTCCCGCTGCTGCCACCGACTGTCCTCCCCAGCTGGTCTGGAAGAGGGACAGGGACAGGTGGCTGGCAGCTGGTGCCATGCCATGCCCTTGGGTGACAAAGGCTGCAGGCCCTTTGGTGACACCCCCATACCAGTGGGGTGTCCCCAGCCATTGCGGTCACTGGTGCCGCCTTACGTCCTGCCCCAGCCTGAAAGGGCTGAGCCAGCTCCAATGGCTGGGGGGGTCCATGTCCTTGGGGGTGGGTGGTGTCTGGGTGTCCCATTAAGTACCGTGTCCCCGTGCCAGCTCTGGCATCGTGAACCTTCTCCTAGTGCCACCACGTGACGAGTTGTTTGTGCAGTGTCCTCAGTCCCTGCCAGCACTGCCTGGCAGCAGAGTCCAGCCATGCCATGCTCCTGCAGGGACCCCGGCTTGCAGGGACCCTCATGCCTCTCACCCCATCGGAGGGCCTGCATCTCCAAGTGTCCCCAGAGGCCACCATGGGGGCAGGATAAGCTTAGACCCCCTGCCAAGCACGGGGTGGTTTCATGGGGCAGCAGCTTTTGGGGGGTGGTCCTGGTTGAGGGGGTGCTGAGCCCCTCTCCCTGCGTGGAGCAGCACCCCAGGGCACCCTGTGCCCCCCTGCTGTGGGGTGCCTGGGGTGTTCTTTGGCTTTAGGGGCACTGGGTGGGGAGTAACCAGCTCCTTCCCCAGGTACGTCCAGAGCCTGCTGGACATCATGGCGTTCCTCGACAGGGACCCCGAGGACCAGGCCACCCTGGGACAGTAAGTTGGCAGGTGACAGCGTGTCTTTGACCCCTCTTGTCTCCGGTCCTGGGGTGTCCCCTCCTCCCAGACCCACAGCAGCGAGAGCTGGCGTCACCGAGGGGCCTTGGCACCCTGCACCCTATCTATACGGTCCCCAAACTGCCCCCACTATACCAAGCCCTGAGCGAGGTACCAGCAGACTGCTCTGGGTTTCCCCAGTGCCACCAGCTCCTGGGGAGAGCTGGACTGGATCGAGGCTCTGCCCGGACCAGGTGTCCCCCAGCTCCATCCCATTCCCCTTACCAGGTTCACAGACGCCCTGGTCACCATCCGCAACCGGCACAACGACGTGGTGCCCACCATGGCTCAGGGGGTCATCGAGTACAAGGAGGCCTATGGAGATGACCCCGTCTCCAACCAGAACATCCAGTACTTCCTCGACCGCTTCTACCTGAGCCGCATCTCCATCCGCATGCTCATCAACCAGCACAGTGAGCGGCCCAGGGGTCCCCGACTACCCTGGGGGTCCCCCGGGGATCCCTCAGTGCCCCAGGCATCCCCCTCCCCCAAGTGTCCCAACCTGAGCACCCCTGTTAGTCCCGGGCATCCCCCCCAGCCCCAGGGATCCTGCCCCTGCCCTGAGTGTCCCCCAGCCCCATGGCTTGTCCCAGCCCTGTGCTCCCCCCGCCCCAAGACATGCTAGCCCTGTGTATCCCCCCCAGCCTTAGGCTTTCCCTCTGCCCTGCCTCTCCCAGGCACCTCCCTACCCTGAGATGTTCCCCGTCCTGCTCTACACGTGTCCCTGTCCCCCATGTCCCCACCCATCCCCATATGTCCCCTTCACTCCTCAGGGGTGGCTGGGCACATCCTGGGCTGTGGGGTGGCCCCAGGTGTCTCTGGAGCTGAGACAGGGTCCCCACTGCCTGCTGTTCTCCTTGTCCCCTCTCCAGCTCTGCTCTTCGATGGCAGCACCAACCCTGCGCACCCCAAGCACATTGGGAGCATTGACCCCCACTGCAGCGTGGCCAACGTGGTGAGAGGTCTGTGGGGACCAGGGGGCTCCCACTCCCACGGGGGGCATGAACTGGGGGAGTTGAGGGTCCCCCTGATCTTCCCCTTGCCCTGGGATCCACCTGTTTGGAAGCCCTTTGTGTCACAAGTTTGGGTGGACCTCAGCCAAGGTGTCAACAGTCCCCTGTGCTTTGGGGTTACCCCAGAAGACCCCAAAAACTTCCTGGTTCTGTAGGGATGGAAAATACTTGGGAGGGAGAGGGCCCCAAACACTTCTCCTGCCTTCATGCTGGGGGTGCTGACCTCTCTGCCTCCCCCTCCCAGATGCCTACAACATGGCTAAGCTCCTGTGTGACAAGTACTACATGTCCTCGCCTGACCTGGAGATCGAGGAGGTGAATGGTGAGGCCGGGCTGGGGGATGTCCCTGCTGCAGGGGATTCTCGGGTGGCTCATTTGGGGCTGGGGAGGACAACGATGCTGACAGCTGCTCTCCTCCCTGCAGCGAGCAACGCCCAGCAGCCCATCAACATCGTCTACGTCCCCTCGCATCTCTACCACATGCTCTTTGAGCTCTTCAAGGTAACCCCAGCCCCATTGAGGGGGGTAGGAGGGAGGTTGCGGGGCGTCCCCTGAACCACAGCTGACCCTGTGCCCGCAGAACGCCATGCGAGCCACCGTGGAGAGCCATGAGAACAGCCCTCGGCTGCCGGCCATCAAGGTGATGGTGGCCCTGGGCCAGGAGGACCTCTCCATCAAGGTGCATAAGGGGCCACCGGCTCCATCCCAGAGGGTCCCGAGCCCGGTCCGGGGAACACTTAGTTGTGGGGGGAGCCAGGAGTGGGGTTGTGACCCCCCCAGCATGTCTTGCAGATGAGTGACCGGGGCATGGGTGTCCCCCTGCGGAAGATCGAGCGCCTCTTCAGCTACATGTACTCCACCGCTCCCACCCCACAGCTGGGCACCGGGGGGGCCCCCCTGGTAGGTGCCATGGGGGCCCTGCACGGCCCTGGGGGACAGGGAATGGGGTGCAGGTCTGTGGCTGGGGGTGGTGTGGGGACGTCTGCGCTGTGGGGACATTAGGAGTGCTGGAGGGTGGCGCAGTAGCCATCAGGGTGGCTTGGGGCGCCTGGGGTGTCATGGGGGTGTTTGGGCTTGGCTTGGGGACATTTTGGGGTGCCTGGGGGTGGCATGGGGATGTTTTGAAGTGGCGTGGGGACACTTTGGTGTGCTTGGGTGTGACCTGGGGACACTTTGGGGTGGCAGGGGGACATTTGGGTGTGTGCATGGGGTGGTTTGAAAGTGGCGTGGTGACCACTGAGGGTGCCTGGAGGTGGCACGTGGACACTCGTGGGTGCACTGGTGCTGCTTGGGGTGACATAGGGAGGCTTGGGGTCCCCTGGGGGTACCGACCCCAGCACCAGGGACCCCCGTACACCACCTCCTCCTCCCTGCCAGGCCGGATTTGGCTATGGCTTGCCCATCTCTCGCCTCTACGCCAAGTACTTCCAGGGGGACCTGCAGCTCTTCTCCATGGAGGGCTTCGGCACCGACGCTGTCATCTACCTAAAGGTGGGTCTTTCCCCCGGCACCCGGGGTCTGCAGAGCCTCTGCCCGGGGGGACAGGGCCCTCCCCAGCCCCCTGTGTCTCCCGCAGGCCCTGTCCACGGACTCGGTGGAGCGATTGCCGGTTTACAACAAGTCAGCGTGGCGGCACTACCAGGCCAGCCAGGAGGCAGGGGACTGGTGCGTCCCCAGCACCGAGCCCAAGAACACCTCCACTTACCGTGTCCCCTAGGGTCCCCCCCGGGGGCTCGCTGCCCACTCAGGCTGTAGATAGCCCTCACCCCAGGCGTTCCCCATCACCCCGGGGTGGCGTTTGATGCCAGTGTGGTGTTTTAGCATCCTGGTTCTGCCTCCCGCCTCCACCGCGGTTGTTAGGGCTTGCTGGGAAGCATGTGAAACGTGGGGTGGGGTTCCAGTGGGATGGGGGGTCCCAGCACCCGCCTGCCTTGGTGGCACTTAGGTACGTAGCTGGGGGTGGCATTGAAGCAGCATGGAGAGGGTAGAGCCCCTGTTGCCCCCCCCCCCCCCCCCCCCCGCCACCTTGGCACTGACCCCAGGAGGTGCACGCTAGGGGTACCCCAGGAACAGCGAGGGACTGGTCCTTCCCCAGTATGACCAGTAGCACTTCTCTGCCCCTCCAGCCCTGACAGGGTTGGGGGACCAGGCTTGAGCCCCTCCTCCCCAGCTCCCTGTGCCGTCCCTGGTATTGCACTACTGAGCTGTTCTCATCCGTGTGCGCCGCCGCTCCACACCCCTGTGCTCTCCTTGGGGTGGGTTCCCCACACATGCTCGGGAGCTTCCCCCTGCCCCCCCCAGATACCCTTCCCCCCGCCCCCGCTGTCAGTAAATTGGATGTTGACTGAGCTCCTGGTGTGGTGTTTTGAGGTCCCAGGAACCACCCCTCCTTTGCACACACACCCCCCAGCTGGGTCACTGCCCCCCCGCATGCCTCAGTTTACCCACCCTGGGGCCACCCAGGCTGGTGAGGAGGCTGCTGTGTTGCACCCCCCTGGGCACAGTCACAGGGTGGCACTTGGGGACACTGGTCCTGGAGGAGGAGCCGTGCTCTGTCCCCCCCAGCCTGGCACTGAGATCCCCCCACCCCGTCTTGTTCCCTAGCCCCATCCCAGTCAGGCTCGCACTGGTCGCACTGGTTTGCACTGGCCCTCAGTACCCTTTTATTTCCTGGGGTGTCCTCCGGGGTGCCATATTCGTGGGGGGGGGGGGTGGGTTTCTGCGTTCACTTCCCACACCCCAACCTGGGGGGTGTGCACATCTGGAGGGGGTCAGGCCATGCACTGTCCTCAGCTGGTGCCACACCATGCTGGGGGCCGGGGTGAGAGGGGTGGCTGTGACCCCTCCGGACCCCTCGGGTTGGGGGTGATGGGACAGGGAGGGAGGGGGGTCCAATGTGCCTTTTGCATCCAGAAAAGGGGCCTGTGAGGGGCCCAGACTGTGCCCATGGGGTGCAGAGGGGGCAGTCGTGCCTGTCTCAGCCTGGCATCGCTGTCCCTCGGCCACAGCGGCCGTGTGGCCACAGCGGCTGTGCTGGAGCTGGGTGTCCCCAGGGCATCCCGGGGGCTGTGGGTGGGGATGGGGTGCAGGGATGCTCCTGGTCCCCCCTTAGCTCCGCCGTTGCTCCTGGTCCCTCTTCTTCTGCTTCTCCCGCTGCTTCTCCGCCTTCTCCTGGGCCTTGCGCTCCTTCTCCACAGCCAGGCTCAGCTCCTTGAGCTTCCGCTTCAGCACTGCGCGGTCCTGCGAGCTGCCCACGCCCAGCGCCTGCCGGCACAGTGGCGCTGGCAGTGGGGCGACATGACCTCCCCCGTGGCCATGGGGTGCCAACACCCCCCTGCCCTACGGACCAGCCCCTTGGGGTACCTGGAGCCCCCCGCATTGCCTGTCCTCAGGGTCATCCTGCTGAGGTACCTTATGTCCCCTGTGCACCAGCCCCTTGGGGTACCTAGAACGTCCTGACTCCTTGACTTGTCTGTTGGGATACCTGGAACCTCCCCCCACCTCCTGCCCCGCGGAGCAGCCAGTTAGGACAAGAGATTTTAGGTACCCTGTGATGAGCCCGTTGGGGTATCTAGAACTCTGCCTAGAATCCCCGACAGACCTCCTGCCCACTGGGGATACCTTGAACTTCTTACCCTATAATTCAGGTTGCTGGGGTACCTGGAACCCCCTGCACCCCAGCAGAAGAGGCTCCCCCAGCCCCATACCTTGAGCTTGGCACCATCGAGGTGCAGGAGCCGTGGACCATCGACACCATGGGCCGAGAACTCCTCCACATACTGCTCCAGGTTGAGGCTCTCCAGCCACTGTCCCACCTGCTGGCACGTCCAGCCTGCGGCCGCACCGGGGGGCTCATCCAGGAACTGGGCACAGGGGCTGGGTGTTACCGGGGGATCCCCATGGCACCTGTGGGGAGGGACCCCGGCCTCGCACCCCCAGCGCAGGCTCACCTCGTCCGAGGACTGTGACAGGGTGTGGTAGGGGTAGGAGCACTTGGTGGGGGGGGGGGCCAGGCAGGCGTGGGCTGGCACTGGGCGGTGGGGAGTCCTCACTCAGCGTCGAGTCCTGGGGCAGCAGGAGGGGCGAGGGCAGGGCTGGCCCCGCTGCCCCAGAGCAGCCTGCAGCCCCCCAGCACCCCCCCGCAAAGGGCTCTGGCTCCCTATAGCGCTCCCAGACTGCGTGGGGCTTTGATCCCCCCTAAAGCCATCTTGATCCTAGTGGTCTTTGAACCCTCTCCCTATGGGGAGAGGGTTCCTCTGGGGCTTTGAGCTCCCCTCGTAGCTATCTTGACCATAAAGCTTTGATACCTTTCCCCTATAGCTATCTTGACCCTATGGGGCTTTGTCCCCAGTTCCTATAGCTGACTGTAACCTCTTCTCCTATAGCTCCTAACTCACAGGAGCACCAACCTCCTTCTCTACAGCTCCCTGGCCCTATAGGGCTCCCATACCCTCCCCTATGCCCACCCACCCTACAGGGCCAGGAGCCCCCCATTCCTGGGCACTGACCTGGGAGGCAGATTTGGCAGGGCTGAGCCCCTCATGCCGGGGGGAGCCGGTGGGTGATGCGGAGCCGGGGGAGGCTGAGCCCCTCGCACTGTCCGAGAACCAGGAGAAGGGCAGGAAGGGTGACCCTGAGGGGCGGCTGGGACCCTCCACCACCTCCCTGGGGACAGAGCTGTGTTAGGGCGCTGGGGCCGTCCCCAGGAAGCACCCCCTGCCCCGGAGAGGGGGCTCTCACCTGCTGCCCATGGACAGGCGGTTGCTGCCCTTCTCCTTTCGGCTTTTGCTGGAGGATGCCCGGCGCAGGGTCACCCTGGGTGGGAGAGAGCCAGGTTGGCAGGGAGTGAGGTGCCCCAATGGCTGTGCTGCCCCCACGGCTCCCAGGTCCCCACCCCCATGCATCCTCGGAGACCATTCCATCACCTTCAGAGGATCCTCCTCCCTCTGTGCACCCCTCCATCTTTCTTTCCAGGCATCCATGTCCTTCCAGGCATCTCTCCATCTATTCCTGCTTCTTTCCATCCCTTCTCCAGCCCTGCATCTCTATCCCTTCTCCATCCTTTCTTGTGTCCCTCCCTCTCTCCATCCGCCCAGGGCCAGGTCTCACCCCAAATCCAAGAACTTCCTCCGCGTTTTCTTATCGAGCCCCACAGTGGGGCTGGCCGGCTCAGGGGGGCTCATGTCCCGACTGTCGTCTGCAGGAGGAGGACGGGAGCATCACCCACTGCCTCCCACATGGGTGCCAGGGTCCCCACATGCCCCCCAGCTGGGGGGGGTCCGGGGAACTCACCTTCGCTGTGCCGCTGGGGCCGGGCGTCGCGGCGGGCGAAGCCGGGCGAGCTGTCGGAGCTGTGGCAGGGCTGGGGCAAGGGGGTGCCCGCCAGCCCCTCCTGGGACGAGGCATTGGTGAGGGGCTGGTAGCAGCTGAGGGGGGGCGAGGAGGCTGGGGGGTCCCTCAGCACCCACCACACTGCCCCCACCTCGAAGGAGAAGTCAGCACCATGGGAGAAGGGCGAGGGGGCCGGGGGCTGCCATCGCCCTTGGCTCCCTGGGGGGCACACGGCATTGGGGGAGGGGGGGTGTCAAACCCCTGCAGCCCCTCCCGGGGTGTCCCCCATCCCCTCCCTACTCCCAGCCAAGGCATCCCCCCACAACCCTGCCCTTGGGTCCTTGGTGCCCCCTGGGCTCACCGCTGCCTCGGGCCCCTCGTCGCCCTCGGTGGAGCTGGCACTGTCTCGCAGGCGGGAGCGGGATGGCCGGTGCCGGCGGCCCTTGGCCAGGAGCCGCGCGCGGGCCTTCTGCAGGCTGCTGTCCAAGCGCGGCGTCTCTGGAACCACAGCGGTAAAATCTGGGGGTGAAAGAGAGACCGGGGCAGAGAGAGAGAAAGAGAGAGAGAGACAGACAGACGGGGGGGGAGGGAAGAGGTGGATGGAGGGAGGGAGGGATGGTGATAGGGAGGAGGAGGAGGACAGGCAAATGGAGAGGTAGGGACAAGGAGTTACGAGGGAAGGACAGTTGGAAGGGTGGGTGGACAGATGGACAGGTTAGGAAAAGGTGATGGACAGACAGATGGGTAGGGATGAGGAGGTGGGGATGGAGGGATGGACAGGTGGAGAGGTAGGGAGAGGGAAGATGGTGGATGGATGAATGAACAGACAGGTAAGGGAAAGGGCAGAGGATGGACAGGGACAGGGAGGGAGGGATAAGGCCAGAGATGGAGGGACATGGATGAGTGAAGACGGGGATGGAAGGACAGATGGCCGGGTAGGGGCAGGGAGAAGGGGATGGGAGAACATTGCAGGGAGACGTGGACAGACAGTCAGAGAAGGCCAGCCCGGCAGAGAGGGGACAGAGGGACAGCAGGGCACAGGGACAAGGTAGGAGAATCAAAGGATGGGTGGGGGATCCCAGTGGGGGATGTGGATGGATGGATGGGGCACCCCGGTGGGGTGGGACAGGGGACATAGGACAGAGGGACAGAGAGAAGTGTTCAAAGAGATGCCCTGGCACAGGGAGAGGAGCAGTGGGGTGTCCCCAAGGACAGAGTGTCCCTGGCACCCGGGAGGAAGAAAGCTTTGTCCAGAGTCTCACTGGGATGTCCCTGATGTTCCTGCCCTGTCACAGCCTCCTGCACCCTAACGCCAGCCCGAGGAGCAGCTCTGGGCAGTGTCCCCTGCTGTCTCCCCATGTCTGTGTCACCCTGTGCACATCACTGTGCCCACACCCACATCCTTGTGTGCCCCATGTGTCCCTGTGTCCCCATGTCCCCCTGCCCCATGCACGTCCCTAAGCCCACACGTGTGTATCTGTGCCACATGTGTGTCCCCTGCCCCATGTGTGTCCCCTGCCCCACACGTGTCCCTCTGCAGGTGACTGCATGCCCCATGCCTGTCTCCAAGTACATGTTGTCCTCAGGCCCAGCTCTGGGGTCCCCCTCCCTCGCAGTGGCAGGCAGAAGGACACTTGGGGTGGGTGGGGACCCGTGGGGGCAGCACCCATGGGTGATTCTGCACCCCACGGGCCCCTGGGGACTCACCGAAAACCTCATCCACGTCCTGCAGTTTGGAGACAGACATGGTGGGACAGAGCTGGGGACAGAGGGGACAGTCAGGGAGGGGGGCACCCCATGCCGAGGGGAGGGGGGTGAGGGGGAGTCGAGGAGGGAACTAAGACCCCTGTGCACGCAAACCCTCTGTGCGTAGGGGTGGGAAGGGGGTGTCCCCCTCCTAGTGTCCCCATTCACACAGCCTCACAGCGCTGGGGGGCAGGGACTGGGGAGGGAGCAGGACGCAGCACATACCTTCCCCCGCTCGTGGAGGGCAGCCCCCCCGGGGGCATGTGGGGCAAGAGCAGGCTGGGGGCGGTGGGTGTGGGGATGCTCTTTGCAGGGCAGCTGGGAAGGGGTTAAATCTCTCTCCCTTCCCCCCAAATCCCTGGTGTTCGGGGGTCTCTCCGGGGTGTGTGTGTGTGGGACCTCATGCCTTGGCAGTCTGGTGGGGGCTGGCAGGGTGAGGGGGGGCAGATCCGAGCCCAGCTCCCCCCCAGCCCCTCCCTCCCCCCAGGGAGCCGGGCCAGCGCGGTCGTGTGGGGCTGGGAAGGGGGGCTGGGCTGGGGGGGGGGGGGGGTGCTGGGGGCAGTGCCGGGAGCGGGTACGTTACCGGCAGGGGACAGTACCGTCGCGGGGTGGTGGGGTGGTGGTGTACCGGGATGCTGTACCGGAGATGGGGCCCTACCGGGGCTGCTGTACCGGGGCTGGGGCGGTACCGGGATGCTGTATCGGGGCTGGGGCCGCACCGGGGCTGGGGCCGTACCGGGGCTGCTGTACCGCGGGTGGGGCCGTACCGGGGATGCTGCACCGGGGGTGGGGCCGTACCGGGGATGCTGTACCCGGGGATGGGGCCGTACCGGGGGATGGGGCTGTACCGTGGATGCTGTACCGGGGGATGGGGCTGCACCGGGAGTAGGACTGTACCGGGGATGATGTACCGGGGATGATGTACCGGGGGTGGGGCTGTACCGGGGTCGCTGTCCGGTGGATGGGGCTGTACCGGGGTTACGCCCAGGTCCCTCGTCCCCCTCCCCCACTCACCCGCGCTCCTCGGGCATCCTGGGCACCTCCCGCCGCCGGGCCGGGCCGAGGGCGCCGGGGAAGCGCCGGGCAGCCGGGCCGGGCCGAGCCGAGCCGAGCGGAGGGCGCTGCGGAGCCGGGCCGCCCCGCCGGGCCGGGGGCCGCGGGGGGGGGACAGGAACCCGGAAGCGGCCGGGAGCGGGGGGGGGGGGGGGGGGGGGGGGCCGGGATCAGCCGCCCCGCCCTGCCCGGCCCGGCTCGGCCCGGCCCGGCCCGGCCCCGGTGCGCGGCGCGGGCGGCGGTGCTGAAGGGACAGCGCCTGCGGGCGGGGCCAGGGCACGGGCACGGGGACACACACGCACCCCGCCTCCCCCGGCCCTCCCCTGCCACCATGGATACACTGGCCTCCCAGTGCCCCCCGGTACCCCCCATCCTTCCCAGTGCCTCCCAGTCCTCCCAGTGCCCCCCATCCTTCCCCATGCTCTTTAGTCCTTTCCCGTCCTCCCAGTGCCCCCCAATCCTTCCCGGTGAACCCCAATGCTTCCCAGTACCCCCAGTCCTCCCCATCCTTCCCTGTTCCCTCTAGTCCTTCCCAGTCCTCTCAGTGCCCCCCATCCTTCCCCATGTCCCTTAGTCCTTCCCAGTCCTCCCAGTGCCCCCCATCCTTCCCCATGTCCCTTAGTCCTTCCCAGTCCTCCCAGTGCCCCCCATCCTTCCCCGTGTCCCTTAGTCCTTCCCAGTCCTCCCAGTGCCCCCCATCCTTCCCCGTGTCCCTTAGTCCTTCCCAGTCCTCCCAGTGCCCCCCATCCTTCCCCATGCCCCCTAGTTCTTCCCAGTCCTTCCAGTGCCCCCCATCTTTCCCTATGCCCCCTAGTCCTTCCCTGTCCTCCCAGTGCCCCCCATCCTTCCCCATGCCCCCTAGTTCTTCCCAGTCCTTCCAGTGCCCCCCATCTTTCCCTATGCCCCCTAGTCCTTCCCTGTCCTCCCAGTGCCTCACAATCCTTCCTAGTGCCCCCAATCCTTCCCAGTGCCCCCAATCCTTCCCAGTAGCCCCCAGTCCTCCCCATCCTTCCCTGTGCCCCCTAGTCCTTCCCAGTCTTCTCAATGCCCCCCATCCTTCCCCATGCCCCCTAGTTCTTCCCAGTCCTTCCAGTGCCCCCCATTTTTCCCTATGCCCCCTAGTCCTTCCCTGTCCTCCCAGTGCCTCACAATCCTTCCTAGTGCCCCCAATCCTTCCCAGTAGCCCCCAGTCCTCCCCATCCTTCCCTGTGCCCCCTAGTCCTTCCCAGTCTTCTCAATGCCCCCCATCCTTCCCCGTACCCCCCAGTCCTCCCTGTGCCCCCAACCCTTCCCAGTGCCTCCAACCCCTCCCAGTGCCCCCAACCCCTTCCAGTCCCCCCAGTGCCCCCCAGTTTGCCCCCGCCTGGGACAAGGAGGCGTGGGCGACGCTGAGGCCGTTTATGGGGCTGGCGGGATGCATGGACGCTGCATTACAAAACGAGGACCAGTACATACATACGTACATATATATATAGTATATACACCCACAGGTATACGTGTGAGATTAAATAACCCCAGCACCCCCCCGGGGCTCTTCCTCCCCGCCCCCCACTTAAATACTTCCCCCCCCCCCCCCAAGTGGCTCCAATCCAGTCGGACACACACCCCGACCCCATCCCTCCCACGTGCCCGTGCCCTCCTCCTCCCCCTCCCAGTATAACCAGCTCTGGCTCCCAGTTGCCCCCACATCCAGTTACTGTCGGAGACTCGGTACTTTGGGGGGGAGGGGCGAGGGGGCAAAATAGAAACGAAAATAAAGGGATTCCCCCTGGGCCGAGGGGCTGGGACCCCCCTACCCAGCTGGGGTTGGCCAGTGGGGGGGTGCATCCCAGCCCCAGAGAAATACTGTGATTTATTGGGGGGGAGGTATTTACAGTTGGGGGGGTAAGAGCATCGCCCCCACCCTGGAGGAGGACCCCTGTGCATTATTCCCCCCGCCCCCAGGGAAGGCGAAAGCCCTGGGCTTGGGGAGGGTGGTGGCAGGTGCTAGGGGGCCCTGGGGGCAATCCCCCCAGCCGTGCCCCTGCAGTGGGGTACCAGGAAGCCCCCAGATCCCCGGGGGGGTCGCGGAGGGGCTGGTGTCACCCCCATGCCCACTGCAGAGGTTGGCAAAGGCTGAGGGGATCCTTCTGGCCCGGTGGTGGTGGCACTGGTGGGGTGGGGTGGGGTGGGGGGGCACCTTGGGTCCCCCCCTCCATGGCGAAGGTCCGTGGTGTCCCAGGCACAGAACCCGAGGGGGGCACCTCGCTGTGGGACCGGGGTAAGTCCGCAGGGGCGGGGGGGCAAAGGCAACCAGCCCCTTCCCAGCCGGTGCTCCAGGTGAGTCCCAAGAGGAAGAGCTGGGGGGAGAGGGGGGGGAGAGGGGGGCGCTTCCAGCATACCCCCGCTTCGCTGCCCAGTATGGCTCACATGTTGGGGGGGCAGTTCTGTCTGCCCTCCCCCCCCCCCAACAGCGTCCAACCGGGGTGCCAGCTCTCCGGGGTGCCAGCTCTGTGTCCGGGGGGGAAGAGGGGGTCAAGTTGAAGGGAAGGGGGAGGCCGGGGGGGGGGGGGGCATGCCCCCCGCCCCAATTGGTCCATCACGTCACCACGAGACTCACACTGGACACAGACACGAACGCGGGGTGTCCGCACCACCCCACCCCCCCCGGACACCACCCCCCCCCCCACAAGACGTGCCCTGCTCCCCCCTTTGCTGTCTGTGCCCCCAGGGGGGAGTGGGGGGCACCAGGGGGCTTTGGCGGGGGTCTTGGCTCCTCCCTGGTGGGAAGGGGGGAGGGAACGGGGACAGGGCTGGGGGAGAGAAGCCCCCCCCAAATCGCTGTGGTTTGAGGGTGGTTTAAGTCGGGTTGGAATTTTTCAAAGTCTGCAGCTTGGCCTCCAGTTCGGAGATCTGAAAAACAGCAAAGGGGAGAGAGGTCTCAGCGGGGGGACAGGGGGGCGGGGGGCGGCACAGGGCCGGGGTGGAGGGGAAGGGGAAACAGACACGGGGACACGGAGACACGGGTGTGGGCAGAGACATGGGCATGAACATGTGGCCGGGGGGGACAGGATGAGGGCATAGGGATGGGGACATGGGGGGGGACACGGGGGGGGACACTGGACTTGGAGGGCGCACAGGACAAGGGGGTCAGGACACAGGGGAGCTGGGGTGGGCAGAGACGAAGGGCTGGGGGGATAAAGGGGGGATGACAGGCAGGGGGCCAGCACAGACAGGGTGCTGGAGGGCCGGGGAGGGGCTGGGGGGGCACAGGGCTGGGGGCACAGGGGCGGGCAGGGGGGCTGTTGGCAGGCTGGGGGTGAGTCTCTGTGGGACATCGGGGGATGCTTTGGGGGTGACAGGAGGAGGGCACAGGGGTGGGCAGACTGGGGGGCTCTGCTGGGGGCCAGGGGACCTCCCTGCTGCCCGCCTGCACCCTGGTGCCCCCCAGCTGGGCAGGTGCTGGCCCCCCGCTGCCCCTCACGGCAGGTGCTGCGGGATCCTGGGGGATCCACCAACCCCGCAGAGGATCTGCTATGACCCAGCACAGCTCTGGTCCCACACGCTGGGGGGGATCCAGTGTAGCTAGCATGGAATCCAGTGCGATCTGTTGTGGGATCCAACATGACCAGCATGGGATCCAGAGGATCAAGTGTGACCGTGCCTTGTGCAGATCTACCAGGAACCACTGCATGATCCCGCACAAGCAGCCTGGGATCCAGTGCCCAAGATCTCTTTTGATCCATTATGGGATGTCAGACCCTGAAGCAGGATCCACTGCAACCCAAACCCTAGGCAGATCCACTGCAATCCAGTGTGGGATCCAGTGCCAGGAGGAGGATCGGGCGTTCGCCAGCACCCGATCAGATCCACTGCGATCCAGTGCAGGGCACAGTGGCAGGAGCACAATCCGGTGGGAGCCGGCACCCAAAGCAGATCCACCGCAATCCGGCATGGGATCCAGCAGCCGGAGCTCAGTCCGGAGGGGAGCCAGCGCCCCATGCAACTCCGCTACCACCCGGCGTGGGATCCAGTGGCTGGCAGGAGCCGGTGCCTGAGCAGATCTGCTGTGATCCATCCTGGGATCCAGCGGCGACAGGAGCCCATGGGCCGCGACGGCGGCGTGGCAGGAGCGGCTGGTGGAGCGGGCTGGGTGGCGGGGCCGAGGCTGGGGCCGGCCGTGCCCGGGGGGCTCAGGGGCAGCCCGCGTCCCGGCGCCCAGTGCCCACCTTCTCCTGCAGCTTCTCCATCTCCTCCTTGTGCGCCAGCTCCGACTCCTCCAGCACCCGCCGCTGCGCCGTCTCCTTCTTCAGGAACTCTATCTCCCTGTGGGGGCCAGCACATGGGTGCACGTCACCCACACCCAGCACCGGGGAGACCCTCGGGAGGTGGGGCAGGTCAGGGGGGACCCCGGGTGACAGGGAGGGACCGTGCTCAGTGGGGTGGTGGTGCCCGGGGATCTCCCAGGGGACGGTCCCTGCCCAGGGGATGGTCCATGCCCACGGATGAGGGATGCCCAGGGACGAAGGAGTTGGTGCCCCAGGGATGGGTCCATGTCAAGGGGAAGATCCCTGCCCGCGCGACGGAGGGTGCCCAGGGAGGATTTGGTGCTTTCAGGGATGGGTTTCTGCCCAGAGGATGGTCTGTGCCTGGGGAACAGTTCATGCCCAAGGGATGGGCCATGCTCAAGGGCAAAGGGCGCCCATGAAGGGGTCAGTGCCCCACGAGTGGGTCCATGCCAAGGGCATGGTCAGTGCCCAGGGAAGGGTCCATGCCCAGGGGGATGCTCTGCGCCCAGGGAGGATCGGTGCCCAGGGCCCAGTGCTGCCCTCACTTTTGCTGGTACTCCTTGATGAGCCTCTTGGCCTTGCTGTACTTGCGCTCCAGGGTCTGGTACTGGGCCTGGGTCTCCTTGAGGTGCTCATCCACAGCCTGGCAGAGGTTCTGTGCCTCCATCCAGTACCCCTCCAGCTTCTCCATCCGCTCCTTGTTCTCCTCCACGCTCTGCTCCAGCTGGGCCTTCTCAGCCCGCCAGCGCGCCTTCTCCTGCTCCAGGCAGTGCAGCTGGGGGACAGCAGGGTCAGGGCATGGCATGGCATGGCCAGGGAGCAGGCATGACATGGCACAGCACGGCACGGCACGGCACGGCACGGCACAGCACGGCATGGCACGGCACGGCACGGCATGGCACAGCACGGCATGGCCAGGCATGACACGGCATAGCACAGCACGGCACGGCATGGCCAGGGAGCAGGCATGACATGGCACAGCACGGCACGGCACGGCACAGCACAGCACGGCACGGCATGGCACGGCACGGCATGGCCAGGCATGACACGGCATAGCACAGCACGGCACGGCATGGCCAGGGAGCAGGCATGACATGGCACAGCACGGCACGGCACGGCATGGCACGGCATGGCACGGCATGACCAGGCATGACATGGCATAGCACAGCACGGCACGGCACGGCACGGCATGGCCAGGCATGACACGGCATAGCACGGCACGGCACGGCACGGCATGGCCAGGCATGGCACGGCACGGCACAGCACGGCACGGCATGGCATGGCCAGGCATGACACGGCATAGCACAGCGCGGCACGGTGAGAGGGCTGGGGAAGATGTGGGGAGGTAAGAGGGGATCGGGGAGATGGAGACCCAGGGGGGGCCAGGGAGATGGAAGGGGGTCCCGTCTGCCCGCAGGGAGCCAGGTCACCCACTCACCTTCCTCTTCAGCTGCTGGATCTCGGCCTCGGTGACGGCATGCTTGATCTGGAGCTGCAAGAGAAGCCAGGTGTTCAAATGGGGCACGCGGACATGCTGCCATGTGTGGACACGCTCCCCTGGCAGCCCCCGTCCCCTCCTCACCTCCTTGAACTTGTGCACCAGCTTTTCAGGGTCCATCTCCACAGGGGAGAGTGTGTCCTCGTTCTCGGCCAGCTCAAACACCTCAATGGCCATCTCCCCGCTGGGGAACATGGGGCTCATCTCCTCCTCCTCATCTGTAGCGTACTCGCCCGTCTGCAGAGGACATGGACTAGCGTTGGCACATGGTGGTCCCCAGCCTGACACCCCAAACCCATCCCACCTGAGGAAACTGAATCACCAGCCCCATATGGGGTGGGGGAACCACATCTGTCCCCTCCTGGGTGGGTGCTGTCCCACTCACCTCCTCGTCATCCTCGGTGTACTGGGTGTAGCGCTGCTCGATCATCTCCCGCTGCCACCGCTCCTGCTCCAGCGTCTGCTGGATCAGCTGCGCCACCTCACTCTGCTCCCCTGGCTTCTCCCGCCCAATGAGGAACCTGTGGGGACAGCAGGGCTCAGCCGGGGGTGGGGGGCTCTGACCACGGGGGGGGGGCCAAATCGGGGACACCCAGGTGGCACATCCAGGAGACAGTGGGAAGGCTCAGCCAGGGGACGCCCAGGTGGCACAACCAGGGGACATCCCTGCTGGGACAGGCAGTGTTCCTGGGGGGAAATCCCAGGGGGGGAATTATGAGGCCTCTGGATGAGTTGGGGCGCTGAGGGGATGCTGGGATGATGGGGGGGGGCAGAGAGCACTAGGGTGGCACAGGGCAGACAGTGGGCATGGGGACTGGAGGGACAGAGGTATTTTGGGGCAGGGGGACAGCCCAGCCTGGGAGCTGGGGTGCTCTGGGGACAGGCCATGGGGCAGGGTGCACAGGGGGGGTCCCCCGGCCCCCCAAACACCCCAGCCCTGGGCCCTACCGGACACGGCCCTTGGTGTTCCTGAGGACGGAGGCGGCGAAGCTCTGCGTCACCCCTACCAGGCTGGTGCCGTCCACCTCCACAATGAGATCGTTCACCTGGATCCTGGGGACAAGGAGACCATCGCAACGGGCCCACCCCTTGCCCACCTCCCCAACATCTCCCACCCCAGGGAACATCTGGCACATCTGCCTGCTCCCACACCAGCTTCTCCATCACCAGCCAAGCCCACAGGCATGCGGCAGTGGGGACCGTGGTGGGTGTTTGGGGCCAGGCAGCCCTTACCTGCCATCCCGGTGGGCCGCCCCACCCTCTGTCACCGTCTTGACGAAGATGCCCAGCTTCTCCAGGCCCATGTCGGCCCCTGCGCCCATGCCAATGATACTGATCCCCAGCCCTTCGGAGTCTGCAGAGACAGACAGCTGTGTCCTGGCAGGGTGCAGCAGCCACCCAACATCAATGGAGTCACCTCCAACCCGTCCCCAAGGTGCCGCAGGGGCGCTGGGGCGCGGGACAGAGTGAGGACCCACCTTTCTCCAGCTCCACAGGGAAGAGATCAAGCCGCTCCACTCTCTTCTCCAGCTCGTACTCGGCCGACGCGGCCATGGGGTCGACATCTTCGTTGCGGCGGTCGTAGTCTTCGTTGGAGTAAGTGCTGAAGACCTGCCAGGGCGGAGGGAGCTGCTCAGCGAGGCACCGGGATGGGGCAGACAAGCACCGCAGCCACCCACAGCACCGGCAGCCCGAGGGGGCATCCCGGCGTGGGGGGAGCCCTGGGAAGGGGCATGGGGGGCATTACTGAGCCTGTGAGATACTGGAGAATCCCCCCCCAAGAGTGAGGGGGAGTGTGAGGAAACTCAGATGGTTTGGGGGTGGCCCTGGCAGCAGTGATGGTGCCATGCCCTGCCCACTGTTGGAAGGACAGGTGGATGATGGATATATGGATGGATGGATGAATGGATGTACTGAGGGATGAACAGATGGACTGAGGGATGAATGGCTGGATGGACGGATAGATGGATAGCTGGATGGATGGAAGGATGGAGGGATGGAAGGATGGAGGGATGGATGAATCGAAGGATGGATGGATGGAAGGATAGATGGATGGATGGATGGATGGAAGGATGGATGGATCGAAGGATGGAGGGATGGATGAATCGAAGGATGGATGGATGGAAGGATAGATGGAGGGATGGATGGATGGATGGATGGATGGATGGATGGATGGATGCATGGATGGGTGGATGGATGGATGGATGGATGGATGGATGGATGGATGGAAGGATGGATGGATGGATGGATGGATGCATGGATGGATGCATGGATGGATAGATGGATGGATGGATGGATGGATGGATGGATGGATGAGTGGATGGATGGATGGATGGATGGATGGATGGGTGGATGCATGGATGGATAGATGGATGGATGGATGGATGGATGAGTGGATGGATGGATGGATGGATGGATGAGTGGATGGATGGAAGGATGGATGGATCGAAGGATGGAGGGATGGATGAATCGAAGGATGGATGGATGGAAGGATAGATGGATGGATGGATGGATGGATGCATGGATGCATGGATGGATGGTGTGTGCAAGCACTGGCTGCTCTGTGACACAGTTTGGTGTGAGCACAATTGGCTTGTTCCCCTGCTCCTCCCCTCTCCTTCCCTAGTCAGGGGCTTCTCAGCTCTCAGCCCACCACCTTCTCATGGTCCAAACGGCCCCACGGGAGCAGGGAAGGGCCCTGCTCTCAGGGCAGCCTCACCTCTGCCCTTCCCTGCACCTTACCCCTGCCTGGATACCTCCATCCAAGCCTGAGCTGCCAGCCTGAAGCCCAGGGACCCCAACCCACCATTGTCCCTGGGAGAGGTAAATCCCACCCTAGGTGTGGGGGTTGGGGGGGTTGGTTTATTCCCCTCATTTTCCACCTGGCAGGTTCAGTTTCCACCTCCCTGTGCTCGCCTGGAGGGATGCCTGGGCACAGGGAGCACCAGGGACTCTGCAGGCCTCGGGGGTCCATGGGCCACCCCTGTGCCCAGGTCTCTGTCCCTCCCAGGCCCACTGTTCCCCATCAGGCTTCACTTGCAGGGTGCTTGGGCACTGAGGAGGGGTCAGCCTTGGGGCTGGGGCTGCCCCTGTCCTCTGGGTCTGGGGACATTGAGGTCCCCAGCCACCTTCAGTCCCAAGGGAGCAGGGATGGGGACGCCTGGGACTGCCGAGGCCTCGTGGCAGCCCCATCCGAGGCCAGGGACGGAACCCAGCACGGGGCATCGAGCCAGAGCGGGGCGACGGAAGGCAAAGGAAGTCGGGACCACACACGTACGGTCCTCTAATGTGTTAAATCCCGGGGGACACTGACCCCCATCATGGGGCACCCCTAAACCCTCCCACACCTGGTCCACAGGAGTTAGCAGCTCAGGAGGGGCTGGGGGCAACCCCACACTCACCCTTGGGCTGGGTGCCCTTGTGCCAGGCACTGAGGTCGGACAACGTCCCCAGCCCAGAGCCAGGAGTGGGGTGCCTTTTCCCCGCACCCTGGGGGGTTGCCAGCAGCCCTCCAGATGGGGACAGGCTGGCCGGGCACAGAGCCTGGCAGATGTCTCCAGAGGGGCCCCAGCTTGGTGATGCCGCCGGGCGAGTGGATTAGGGACAAGACCACAGCGTGAAAGCCTCGCAACAAAGGGTACAAGGGATGAGTGTCAAGGGCCATCGCACAAAGCCCGGTGACATTCACAGATGGGCAGGATCCACCCGGGTGGCTCCCAGGAGTGCTGGGGGTGAGCAGGGCAGGGGACATGCCTTCGTACCCCGTCCACACACAGTCCCCGGGGTGCTGCAGGCACCTGAGCCCACAGCTGCAGGCACACATCCTGGCTCATCCTGCTGTGCCCCCCACCCCTGTCTCCAGGTCTGGGGGGGGTGGGATGTGCCAGGGGCCTGGAGGAGGTTCCAAGGGGGAAGCAGCCGGAGCCAGCACAAGCCCAGGGGAAGGGGCAGCATGTGTGCCCCACCTCAGGGTGCAGGGTGCCCACCTTGGGGCCCGCGCTGGGACTGGGTGGGGGTCCCCAGTGCTCCTGGCCCTAACCGCTACAGCAGGTTTGCGGGGCTCAGCATCACCCGTGCACCCAAGGGGGAAGCTGGAGTGCTCAGACGCTCAGGTTCCCTCCCCACCGTCTCATGTGGGACCCCAACCATCACCCCGAAGCGGAATGTGGGCAAAAGCAAGAGGCTAAAGGCTGTGCTGGGGCGAACAGGGCACCCCAAAAAGCCCAGCTGCCCATCCATGGAGGGGACACCCTCCCCAGGGCTGGCCTGGCAGGCTCCCATAGGACCAAGTCTCCCCCCAGCATGCAGCCACCCAGCACACTGCCACTGCTGTCCCCTGCCCGGGCCACGGTGGTCCCCGTCCCCCCATCCCAGGTGGGGCCACCCACCCGCTCTGACTCAGAGCCAGAATATAGGCCGAGCTCTAAAAATAACCCAGCTCCGGCACAAAGCAATCGCTGCTTCTCCGGTTGGGGGGATACAAGCAGGAGAGAACACCCCGAAATAGCTGCACGGCCCCTTCCCACCCCATCGCCACGGGAGCATCCCAGATGGGGACCCCAAAACCAGCCAGGGAACGGGGGAGACGGGCGATGCTACCCCCGCCCGGCCATGCCGCCAAGACACTTCCCCTTCCTCCACTTCCCGAAACAGTCCTGGGTGCTGGGCTGGGCCCATGGGCAGGGGCAAAAGCCCCTCCACTGCCACCTCATCCCCGGGGACCCGCGGTTTGGGAGGATCCCCAGCACCGAGGGACCACAGGGGACCACGGGCAGAGGGTGGCGGTGCAGCCACGGCACCCAGCACCCTGCACCCAGATATTTCGGGCATCCCCACCCAAAATATGGGGTGGGTCTTGGCCCGTCCCAGGCATGGCAGTGGGTTGGCAGCGGGTGCTGCGCATGGCCCACTCCAGTGAGTGCCAGCACCACCCCTCCCCATCACACCGGCCCCGGGGGGACCCCTCGCTGGTGGGGGTGCTGTGCCATGCCAGGGCAGGGGCCTTCATTAGCCAGCTCGTCAGGCCTGGGTGGCCGCCCTCATTCCCCCAGCACAAGAGTACGGCCAAGCGGGATGCCAGGCCCTGTGGCTGGGGGGGGGAGCACAGACCCCCACCCCACATCCCTGTCCCTGGCACCAGTCCCCTCCAGGGGTCATCCACCCACCCTGGGGTACCCCTCATCCCCAGCTGCCGCCCACCCCAGGCTGCCCCCCCTCCGCAGCTGCCCCTCCATCCCCAGGCAGTCTCACCTGGATGGGGGCTGTGCTGAACTGGATCTTGCGGTTGGGGACAGGCTCCTCTTCCTCGGACAGCCCAGGGATCTCCACACAGCCTGACTCGGGCTCGTACAGCCCTTCAGCCTCCTCTTCCTCCTCCAGCCCACTGCCCCCCGAGTCCTCCCCGAGCCCACTGTAGGCACTTATGTCCACCAGGTCCGCCTCAGAGAAGTCCTCCTTCTTGGCCTCCTCGTAGGTATCGCCCTCCTCCGCCCGCTCGCCCTTGACGCCCTCCTCGCCTGCAGCTGCCCCCAAGCCCCCTTCCAGCCGGGGAGCGGTGGGCACCTGACCCTCGGCCCCCTTAGCCGGCTGGGGTGCAGGCACTGGTTCGCCTGCCACCGTCGCCTCCTCCTCCTCCTCCTCAGCCTCACCGCTCTCCTCCACCTCCACCGGCTTGATCTTGCAGACCTCCTGCACCCGTGGGGCAGCCGTCTCCTTCTCCGCCGGCCGGCCACTCTTCCCCACTGCCTTCTCCTCCTCCGGCGGCCGGCTGCGGGCCAGGGCAGCGTGGCCATCACCCAGCCGCCCGGCCTCGGGGCTTGGCAAGAAGACGCGGGGTCGCTTGCCCACCACCTTGGCATTGAGCGGTCCTCCTGCTCGCCCGGGTGCCTTGTGCAGGTTGTTTCGGAGGTCGGCCTTCTCGAAGACAGCGCTGAGCTGGCTGACGGTGGGCGAGACGGCTTCGGTGTCTAGCTTGTCCAAGGACTCGGTGCTGCCGTTGAACCTCACCACCACGTCCAGCTTACGGTCCTGGAAGCCAGCTCGTTCCTTGCGCAGCAAGAGCTTGGTGGTGGTGGCCTTCTCCTGCGGGCTCCTCTCGAAGATCTTGCGGGTCTCCTGCAGCTTGGAGAAGGGCTTGTCGGGCTTGGAGTCGAAGCGGCTGACCCTCTCCGAGACACTGGTGCCCAGCTTGAGGAGGCTGCCCTGGTCCATGCTCTCGCTGAGGCTGCCGGCGCGGGGCAAGGAGAGGCGGACGGGCTTCTCCTTGGCCTTGGCCAGGTCGCAGGCGCCCTCGGGGCCGGGCGCCGTCCCCATCTGCAGGAACATGTTCTTGATGCGATGGACGTTGGAGCCATACTTCTTACCCCGGCTCTTCTTGCCGTCTTCTCCGTCAGCCTCCTTTGTGGGCGCCAGGGCCTGGATGGTGGCCTCGTAGGCATTGCGGTGGGGGGACGCGCTCCGCAGCCCCCCGCCGCCCGCCGCCCCGCCGGAGGGAGCCCCCCCGCCGGCGGCCGCCCCGCCGCCTGCCTCCGTCCTCAGCATGCCGGCCCCGGGCCGCGCCGCATCGCCCGCCGCCGCCAGCGCCGCTCCCCCCGCCCGCCGCGGCCCCTCGCCGCCTGCCGCGGCGTGGGGAGGGGGCGCCGCGGGGGGCCGCCGCACACCTGCACCGGCCCGCGGGGGGCTGCGGGGCCCGGTCAGGCCATGTCCATCCCGGGGGGGCCCTCCGGCCCGGCCCTGCCTCCCTCCTCCCTTCCCCTCCGCTTCCCCTTTCTCTGTGGCGGCGATGGAGCCGCGGCGGCTGCGATCCGCCCGCCCCGCTGCCCGCAGCGCCCTCTGGGTCTTAGCGGCGCCGCCGCCGCCACCGCCGGGACCCCGGCCCCGCTCGCCGCCCCCCGGCCCGCGCTCCCCGCGCTGTGCCGCGCCGCCTGGCCCCCTCCCCCGGCCCGCGGGTGGTGCCACCCCCCGGTCTGTCCCCGTGTCCCCCTCCGGCTCTGCCTCCCACCGCGCCTGCTTCCGCCCCTGTCCCCCCGGTCTGTCCCCGTGTCCCCCTCCGGCTCTGCCTCCCACCGCGCCTGCTTCTGCCCCTGGGCCCCCCGGTCTGTCCCCGTGGCCCGCGGGCTGGTCCCGATGGCCCCTCGGTCCCGTACCCCCACCCCCACCCCCGTCTGCGACCCATACCCCCTGGATCTGCCCCTACCCCCTCCTCCCTCCATGCTCCGTGCTGTCCCCACATCCCCTGTTTTTGTACCCATGCCCCACCGTCCCATCCCCATAGCCCCCGGGTGTGTACCCATGCCCCCCCCCTCCTGTCCCCGTGTTCCCCCCTCCTGTCCCCATATCCCCCCTGAGTCTGTACCCACATCCCCCCATCTCATCCCCTTAATCCCCCCCGAGTTTGTACCCACATCCCCCCATCTCATCCCCTTAACCCCCAGTTTGTACCCACGTCCCCCAGTCCTGTCCCTGCACCCCTCCCGGCTCTGTCCCCACATCCCCCTGCGCCTCCTCCCTGTGTCCCCTCAGCCTTGTCCTTGTGTCCCCCTGCTCCCATCCCTCGGGATCCCCACACCCGTGCCCAACACCCCTCCACCTCGAGGTGTCCCCACGGGACCCCTATTTACTTTCTGTCCTCATAAATCCATCTCCGGGGTGCAGCACGTCCCCGTCCCCCGTCCCCGTCCCCCCCGACGGCTCCACCCAGAGGGGAAACTGAGGCAGGGGTACCCGGGGGCGGGGGGGCGCAGTGGGCTCCCCTGCCTTCCTGCACCACCCGGGGGATATTTGGGGGCGGTTATTGGTGGGTTTGCTGCCTTCCCACTGGGCACCGGGCGGGGGGGGGGGGGGCAGAGCCGACAGCTGGGGGCCATGCTGGGGGTCCCTGCTGCGGGACAGCACCCCGGGGCTGGGGGACACGGTGGGGGGCTGCCTTGCTCCCCCAGGCCAGCGAGCGCGCAGGCACCAGGACCCTGCGGATGCCCCGCGCCGCCACACGCAGCCTCGCGGCCCTTTGTCCGTGACGCGGCGTGACGAGGCGTGACGCGCTGCGGTGCGACGTCTCCCCACACGGCCACCCCCTTCCCCTTCCGCCACCACCAGCCATGCCCCCCGAGCCCCGCCAGAGGGTCTGGCCCCCCGCCACCGCCAGCCCCCCCGGTGTCCCGGCACCCTCCGGTCCGTCCTGCCAAGCAGTCCCGTGCGGGCGCACACGCATATGACACGCGTGCTCCTGTCCCGGTGTGACACGCGTGTGCAGAGCAGCGATGCTGGCAGGCCGCCTGCCACGCATGTGCGGGGGTCTCAGCTGTCCCCAGGTATCCCCCCACCCCGCTGTGCCCCAGCCCCCACTGCCATCCCACTGCCCGTGAGCTGGGACACCAGGACCAGCCCACCCAGGGGACGCCCCACCGGACCCCCTCTCCGGGCAGCCCCAGTGCTCCCCGTGTGCTGGAGGGGCACCAGGATGAGCCCACCCAGGGGACACCCCACCGGACCCCCCCTCTGGGCAGCCCCAGTGCTCCCCGTGTGCTGGAGGGGCACCAGGATGAGCCCACCCAGGGGACACCCCACCGGACCCCTCCTCCGGGCAGCCCCAGTGCTCCCCGTGTGCTGGAGGGGCTGGGTGCCACAGGGCCTTGGTGGCAGGAGGTGGCCCCGGTGGGGTGCCTCGCGTGGGACCCCCCCAGGCGGACCCCCCTGTAACACCCCTACCAGGCCAGCCCCGCTGCCTCCGTCAATCAGCCCTGGCCCCACTCCCGGAGGTGGCAGCGAAGATGGAGGCCCCCAAGCTGCTCCGCGCCTGGGTGCTGGCAGGCGAGTGGCAGCCCTGTCTGCCCCCGGGGGGGACACGGCCAGGCTGGGGGGACCCCCTGCGGGGAGGGGATGGGGGGACCCCCAGAGGAGGGTGGGGATGGGGGCTGCCGGTGGCGGGGGGACAGGACGGGGACAGGGCTGAACGTGACAGAGCTAAATAAAGCCGTCCTGTCCCTGGTGCCAGCTGGGTGTGGGATGGCGGGGGGGACACACCAAGTGGGAGCTCTCCGTGATGGGTCCAGGGCAAGGGAGGGTGCTGTCCCCATCCCTGTCCCTGCCCCTGTCGCCCCCCAGCTCCTAAATATCGCCCACCCTGCTGTCTCGGGATGCCTGGCACTGCAGGGACACATTTCTGCCCCAGCCCGGTGTCCCCAGGGGGGTCTGCGGGCACCTGTGGGTCTCCCTGGGGTCTCTGGGCAAGGAGGAAACTGAGGCAGGGAAGGAGCCATGTTCCCCAGCCCCGGCTCTAGCCCTGTGCCTGCCACAGTCATGGCCCTGGGGGAGTCCCAGCCCACCCTCCCCAACCACCACGTCCTCCCCAACCACCGCGTCTCCTCCGAGACCGGAGCCATCTTCGTCCATGAGCTGGAGCGGGAGCTGTTCCAGGATGCCTTCCTCACTGGGCACGAGGATGATGGCGGTGAGGGCCAGGCCAAGGGGAGTGGGGACAAGGGGGGGGTCCTGCAGTTGTGAGGGGGCTGGGACTGTTAATGGGGGGCACCAGCTAATGCCTGCTCCCCACCAGGCATGACCCCAGCTGGACCATCTGTCCCTCTCCCTCCCTTCAGGATGGTACCCTTCCATCCCTCCCTCCCTCCCTCCATCTACCCCACCGTCCCATCAGGCTGTTAAGCCCACCCGGGAGCAGCATCCCTTCATCCCCCACCCCTGTGGCAGGGGTCCTGCTTGCAGGGCAGGGGTCCACTCGCAGCACAGCCTGATGGCATGCGTGTCCCCATGTCTGTGTCCATCCCCACCTGTCTGTGTGTCCCACAGCTGCCCCCATCACCTTCCAAGCCCACCTCCAGGACCACCCTGACCTGCCGCGGTGGCTGCGGTACATCCAGCGTGACCCCCACCAGCCGGGCTACCTCTATGGCTGTCCCATGGCCACGGAGGTGGGCACCCACACCATCGAGGTAGGTGCCCACCTCACGGCCCCGTGCCAGAGGGTGACATGGGGAGCTGGGGGCTGGCATCTTCGGGGGTCTCTCCTCTGCTCGCAGGTGCTGGCATACAACCGGCACACCTACGAGACAGCGGCACAGCACCTCATCATCACCATCTTTCCTGCTCCAGGTACGGGCCATGCACCCCAAAACCACACTGGGGTGCCCCGAAGCCCCCCCAGGTGTTCCCATCAGTGTCACATGTCCCCACAGGTGGGGAGCCGCCGTACCAGGGCGAGTTCCTGGTGGGGAACAGGAACGTGGAGGAGCTGCTGCCAGCGGCCATGCGGGACATCTTCCTCCAGGCCACGGCCGGCGTCTGGGAGCGGGATGACCTCCATGTCATCAATGTCACCTCCACGCTGGACCGGGGTGGCCGCGTGCCCCTACCCATCGAGGGGCGCAAGGAGGGGTACGGGCAGACCTGGGGGGTCCTGGGGTTGCTCCTGGGCAGACCCCCAGCCTCCGTGTGGGGGTCTGGGGGGGGCCACCTGCAGCCAGTGCCCCCCACCCTGGCAGGGTGTACGTGAAGGTGGGCTCCCGTGGTGCCTTCTCATCGTGCCTGGCAGCGGCCACCTCACCGCAGAGCCGGTTCCGCTGCAGCCTGGGCCAGCAGCCCCTCGCCTCCTGCTACGACACCTTCGCCCCCCACTTCACCATCCGCTGGTGCAACCTCACCTTGGTGAGACCCCCGCCCCCACCACCCCCTTGCAATGACCCCCATGGGGACCCCCCACCTCCCCTAACCATCACCCCATTGCAGCTGCAGGTCTGGCCCAGCCCAACAGCGCTGGGACCCGTGTGGGGTTCTGGGGTGCTGGAGGAGGGTGGGGATTTCCAGCCCCCCACCGAGGTGCCCCCCCAGGACCTGCTGCCCGGGTACCTGGTGACGCTGCTGGTGCCGCTGGCGGTGGCCGCACTGCTCTGCCTGCTCCTGGGCCACCTCATGTGCTGCCGCAGGGAGGGAGTGTGAGTTGGGGGAGCACACTCAGGGTGGGGGTCCCCCCACCCCAGCCAGGGCATGGGCACCCCAAGCCGGGTGCCCTTTCTCTGGCCGTCCTGGCCCCAGGACAACCTGGGAGTGGTGAGAGCCCTTCTCACCATCTTTATTTTTTCATTCCCCTTTTTCCTCTGTTTTGTAGGCAAAAACGGGACTTGGAGACGTCTGAGTAAGTCCCTGCACCCAGCTGAGCCGGGCGGGTGCTGGGGGGCTGCTCCTGGTGGGGGGCTTTGTTGTGGCTGAGAGGGGGGAGGGCCATTGGGGACAGGGATGGGGAGGGGTCAGCAAGCAGCTGCCTGTCTGGGGAATTTTATGGAGGTGGTGGAGCCTAAAGGTCTCCCCATCCCAGAGGGTCCCCCCCAGCCCCCCTCCTCCTCTCCACATGCCTCGCCCCCCCAGTAACCCCCCACAGGCACAGCTGGAGCACAAGAGCTGTTTTGCTTTTGCGATAGCCTTGGCTGGACTCAACACCAGCAAGGAGGACCCCGGTGGTGGGGTGCAGATCCCAGTGATGGAGGACCAACCCCAGTGATGGGGAGCAGACCCCAGTGATGTGGGACAAACCCTAATAATGGGGAGACAGAGACCCCCTCAAGCCGCACCCCCCACCAGGGAAGCATATGGGGACGCGGGCACAGCACCCAATTGTCCTCTTGCCCCTCAGCATCCAGCTGGTCCACCACACCACCATCCACGGTGACACAGAGGAGCTGAGGCACATGGCTCGCAGCCGGGATGTCCCACGGCCCCTTTCCACCCTTCCCATGTTCAACATCCGCACGGGTCAACGCATCAACCCCATGCCTGGTCCTCCGGATGGTGCCTGTGTCCCCCTTCTCCCGCAGTGAGCCAGGGTGGTGGGTGACACCCAGGATGATGGCAGGGTGGGAGGGCAACCCCAGGGGTGGGTATGAGCAAAGGGGTGTCATGATGCTTTTGGGGGCACTTTGCAGGGGTCAAAAGCCCAGCAGCAGGCAGAACCCAGCCGAGTCAGGGATCTGCCTGCCCAGCAGGGCTCTGCCTGCCACCCAGTTATTGCCTGGAGCATTTTGGGGGGATTATCAGCACCTGGGGGGGTCATCAGGATCCACCTGCATCAGTGGGGCAACACAGAACACATGCATCCCAGCCCCTTCCTCTCCAGCCTCCCCTGCCCCGCTTGGCCTGATGAAATCCTTAAATAAGGGCTGTAGAAGCACTAGAGCTCTTCTGCTTTTTGGCTGGGGGAGGAGGGAGTAAACTGTTTTCTTTCTGTTTTCCAGGTGAGGGGGAGGCTGTGTTGGTTTTGCCTTCCCAGGGGTGACACCACCCCCAAGGTCCCTGCTGTGGGATGGGGGCTGTGGGGTGGGTTTTGGCTGATAAAGTGGCTGTTTAGTGATGAGATGTGGCTTTTCTGCTTTATTTTTGGCCCATTGCAAGCAGCCCAGCCTGGCCCTGGTGGCTGGGGTGGCCCCAGGGTGAGGACGGGGTTTGAGGGAGGTTTTGGGGTGCAACCTGCTGCTGGGCTCCTGGACGCAGTGTATTGAGTTTGCCAGTTCTCTGCCCCATCCCTGGATGTACCCTGAGGCTGGGGGGATGCTGAGCACTGGGGGGGGGGGGTGTCCTGGTCTGTTCCTCCTGTTGCAGGGAGGGTCCTGCTCCCCTCCACCCCCCTCTTCAGCTGCTTTGCTCTATCTGGGTGCCCTGCTTGCCCTTGCTCCCACCCTGCTCCACCCATGGCCCCCCGAAAGACTTGCACATCTCCCTCCAAAGGCTTGGACTAACCTTGCCACCCTGCTTCCCCCCCCAGCCCTGCAGAGGGAAAGGGGCCAGGGACAGTGGGGGGGGGATGGACACAGTCCCAGGGACCCGCGATGGCACCCTGGGGCATCCCAACAGCCCCCAGCTCACCTGGGTGCCCACGTCTGGCAGGATTCCGCCTGCAGCCCCCAGCTGCTCCAGCCGCTCGCCCCTTCCACCGCGCAGACCTGGGCATCCCGCTCAGCACCCCCATAACCCCTCCCCGGTCCCCCCAGGGGGTCCCCGCAGCCCAGCCTCAGCCCCTTGCCTCCAAAGAAAGAGCCTCTTTCACAGCATCCCCCCCCCCTCGTGTGGGGCAGGCGCCAGGGTGGGGGTTAGGAAAACACAGGGGCTTGGCGAGGAACAAGGGGAGCCATTGACGGCTGGGGCAGGCGAGGAGAAAGGCGGCACTGAGGCCCCATCCTGCCTGCACAGCCCCCACGGTGCTGCTGGGGTCTCGCTCCTGCCCACCGCAAAGGGGCCTTCGGAGCGGTGAGTGTGGCACATGGTGGGCACTGCCACCCTGGCACGCCCGTGTGCTGCTGGTGGCCGCCCGGTTCCCTTTGCACCAGCAGGAGCTGGATGGGGCTGGCATCTGGGGGGCACCCGCAGGGGTGTGGGGGGCTTGCACCGTGGCACCCACACGCCTCTTGCAGCCCCGGGCAAGCACAGCCCCCTGCCCCAGTTTCAGCACATCTCCCTGTGCCCTCCCGCGCCCAGCTGCAATGTCCGTGCCACCCCCCTCCTCTTCATTTTTGGGGGGGCACCCTGGTGCTGGGTGCCCCCAGCCTGGCATAGGCTGTCCCCCAGCCCCCCTTCCTCCCCTTGCTGCCCCCCACGCGTCCCCAGTTCTCCCCGCACTTGGGGGATGGACACACACCAAGGTCCCCTTCACGGTGGGTGCACAGCAGCTCTGCCCCCCAGATCCCAGCCCCACCCGCCCTACTGGGGGTGGCTCCCCCTTTCCTTCCTCTCCCCCCGCAGGGCAGCGAGGGGGCTGAGCGAGGGGGAGGAGGGCTGGGGGGCTGGCGGGGGCTGGCAGGGGCCGCGCTGGGGTGGGAGGACGGGCAGGACGGGAGTGCAGAAGCGCGGCGGGAGCAGAGCGGGAGCAGCCGGGATGAGAGCAGGAGCAGAGATGAGGGGCTCCCGACCCCACCGCACCCCACCCACTCACCCAGGACCCCCACCCTGACCCACGAGAGCAAGAGCCGCTGGTGAAGAGCACCCCAGGTTTGTTGGATCATTTCACATGCTTTATTTCAGCAGTCAAAAAAAAAATAATTAAAAAAAAAAAAAACAAAACAATTTTCAAATTTTTATACATATACAAACTAGGTACAGACTCCGGGAGAGCCCGGAGCATCCGCCAGGAGATGGGCCAGCAAGCGGGGTGGGTTCGTGCCCCTCCGTGCCCGGGGAGGGATGGAGGGAGGGTGGGATGGATGGATGGATGGATAGATGGATGGATGGATGGATGGATGGATGGAGGAAAAGCTGCTGGAAGATGAGAGCGGAGCTGAAGATCCACCTGCTTAACCTGGAAAGCGGGGTTGTCCTTTTTCCCTTTCGAAGCTTT